>NC_135783.1:58231446-58831446 GCF_051106095.1 Pogona vitticeps | reverse complement strand
TTTAAAGAGGGGAGGTGTTACATAACAGCACTGATGTTACCTGTCTGTCATGGGTTTGGAGGGAAAGTTCCATCCTATGGGGAGTGGAAGGCGGGACATCAGGAGGAGGGGCTGTACTGTATAAATATGTGATGCCTGTGTGGTGAAGATGGGAGATGCTGAGACAGACTGTGAGACACTGGGTTGGGACGAAGCAGCAGCTGGGGAAGAAGAAGCTGTTGTGGGAGTCTGGGTGTCTGACAGGGTACTACTGTGTGTCAGAGTACCAGCCTGAAAGGTTCAGGGGTCTGTTGGTTAGCCAGAACTGATGGGTTCAGGGTCTGTGCTTTAAGTTAAAGGTTCTAGGTGAACCAAACTGTATGCTTGTGTGTGTGAGAATAAGCCACGTTACTTTATTTTATTCACCTGATTGTTTTATTTACCCTGTTTGTATTTAAAATAAACCTTATTCTTTTATTGTTTAAAAATCCATCCCTGGTCTGTGTGACTTATTATAGGGAATGGTTGGTGGCAGCTTAGTAACTGTGTGATAGATCCCAGTAGGTCTGGGTTTGTCACAGACCTGGATCAGGGGATATGGGGAATGTGAATGAAATTTGTGAATGACACAAATTTGGATGGAACAGCCAGTAGCTAATACCCTGGAAGATAGCAACAAAATTCAAAATGGTCTGAATCTTTGGGCACTGGGCTGAAAACAACAAAATAAAATTCAACAGGGAGAATGGCAAAATACTGCACCTAGGAAAAAGAAACCAAATGAATAGTTACAAGATTGGGGATACCTGGCTCAGCAATACTACGAGTGCGAAAGATCTTGGAGTCATTGTAGATCACAAGCTGAGTATGAGCCAACAGTGTGATGTGGCTACAAAAAGGGCAAAAAAAGTCTCCAGATCCCATGAGGTACTAGTCCCCCTCTATTCAGCACTGGTTGGGTCTCATCTTGAATACTGTGTCCCATTCTGGACACCGCACTTCAAGCAGGATGCCAATGAATTGGAACAAGTTTAGAGGAGGGCAACAACAATGATCAGGGGACTGGAAACCAAGGAAAGACTGAAAGAATTAGGCACATTTAGCCTTGAAAAAAAAGAGAAAAATTTAGACAACCATCTGGCAGATATCCCTTTGATTTGGATTCCTGCACTGAGGGGATTGGACTCGATGGCCTTATAGGCCCCTCCCAACTTCATGATTCTATGATTCTATGAACTCATCCTGTTTGGGCACACAGCTCTGTTTTGTACTTCATAGTCTTCGTATTGCCCGTGATAAGGATACTTCCAACTGATGGGTTAAGGAAAAAGAGTTAATTTTAACCAAGTTTTGCAGCTTTGCATATTTTGCTTCGTGATGTTCCATCTCTGGTGGTATAAAGTCACCCATTGTGAGTTCAGCTGCTAAATGGCTTAAGTTGGTATCCCTAAAATGACAAACGAACAAGACAAAGTTTTGTTCAAGCAGCAGAATTTAAGGGCAAATCTAAAGAACATAAAACTTGCCATCAACCTATCTTGCCATATGTTGCAAGATAGGTTGATGGCAAGATGCCAGGGAAATGAGTAGCCAGGAAAACAGCATTTAATCAAACTGGAAAATACGGTAGGTATAGAAGGAAGAAGGGTGTTTTGAAATCATGCCTGCAACCACACAAAATGTTACTCTTTGCAATGAGTTTTCCTGCTTTAAGTATAGAGTTCGGGGCACCTTGTTCCACATTTCCTGCCTTGTAAGTTTTTCCGATTCAAATATTAATACAGAAATGTCACATTAAAAAGGAAGAAACGGCAGGAAGGTAGAATGTCAATTAAAATGCTCAGGTGTTTTAAAAGGTCAAGGATGAAGATTATTTTCAATCTGTTTTATTTCTTGAAAACATGTAAGCAAAGAATATTGAAATAGAGAGCTCAATAAGTTTATCTTTGAAGATACAAATGCCAGAAACCTTCAGCCACCTTGTCTGGCCATGCTGGCTGGATGATTCTTGAATTTGTAGTCTAAAAAGTAACTTTTCCAAGCTCTTCTTAAAGCAAGAATGGAATCTAGTTAGTTCCTCTTTATGACAGAGTTCCCCCCCACACACACACACACACACACCAAAGTCTGAAGCAGAGTCTTTGGGGATGGAAAAGGGAGAAGCTCAATCTGTAAGAGCAGCAATATTGTTTTTCATCACATATTCTCAGCTGGAACCTCTCCCTTCTCCCTTGCTTTTGCATTACCTAAAACAGAGGATATTGCATGCCTATGTATGGTTTAAACAGTTAGGGATACAAATTATTCCACCTGGGAGTTCTCTGTATAGCCTCGAGCCAAGCAGTAAACTGACAGCATACATTAATGAATGTTATTCTTCCTCAACTGCTTCAAAATCTAAGAACACATAATAATAAAAAAAAACCCGCTAACCTACAGCACTTCATGTGTCTGGAAGTTATAGTCAGCCATTGTGCCAAGTGGTTAGAGCTGCACATCTAAAGTTTTAATGGAGTCATCACATTATTCAGGGAGCAACTGGGTATAAATGACTCTGACACACATAGGGGGGAAAGTCACAATTCTATTGTAGAAGGGATCAATGTTTGATTTTTAGCCACAAAAACTTTCACAAAAATAAATCTGTTAGCCTTTAAATGCCACAATAATATGTTATCCTCTCTCTCTCTCTCTCTCTTCTTTTTCTCCTCTAATTTGGCCAACTCTATCATAATAGCTGCTTGGGACAATTTACTGTAATGAGGGTCCTAATAATGACCTGGCCAAGAAGCAAGACAGATTTAGACCCAAACGGCATGTACATAACTAAATTAGAAAATTAAATATTCAGCCTGGTGACTCTTTAGGAACAAAGTAGGGAAGGCAAACCTCACAATTTCTTCCTTCACTGCAGTACTGACAAAAATGTGCCCATCCACTTATTTGTGATAGGAAAATGTATGGAGACTGAATGCCAATGGGGGGCTTCTCCTGCATAATTGCTCATAAAAGACAGGTGTATTTTTTGAAAATATGTTTTTAGTCTTCCACTCACTATTTCCTCCTTTGGGTATATACTTTTTCACACAGTTTCATCACTGTGTAGAATGTCTGTAGGGTCCCTGTGAAATGGTGCAACGCGGCTTTCTCACTCAATTCCTCACCCTATTCTGTCACTGCTGGTACCTATGTCCACATCAAAATGTTTCTGAGAGTGGCATCTGAGAGTTTCTCTGATATTTTTAAAGCAATAAAATAAACCCTGTCAATTAGGATCTTCACGGCACAGCCGTCTGTTTCGTAGTAACTGGCAAATATCAGGATTTGTTCGCAGAAACCTGCCACCTTATTAAAGGTTTTTCAGTGCTACCTTTCACCTTACAAAGATAAAAATACAGCTTCCCCCATGCTCTTTAAAGAGCATGCCCCAGACAATTGAGAGGAGAAGCAGAGGCCCTCTCCCTGACAGATGGGGTGAGTAGAAGAAAGTGCAAGGAAGAGGTGTGATAATGTGCCAAGAGGCGAGAACCTTTCCTAAGGGTGGGGCTGGTCACAGTCGTATTAGAAGGGTGGCTAAGAGGTGCAAAAGGCCCATCTGAAACATCCCTGACAACCCAGCCATAGCCTAAGCCACAAGACAGCTGTTCTCTTTTGACAAGAAGAAAGCTGAAGTGATCTATGCAAAAGTACAAGGCTTTCCAATGATCTGAAAAACAGGTTTTTTTTTCCAGGCTTCCCAATCAAATGGATACAAATCTGGAAGGAAAACAAAATACTGTAACGGTCTCCTAAGGTCATGTGGGATGCTGATGAAAGAAAGTTGGAAGAGCCACAAGCCATTTGGATGTTCACGTTTGAATGACTCATGACCTCATCTGCGTCCTACTGAAGAGCATTGTCATAGGCAGAGGAATTACAATGATCTGATGTAAACTTTCGTTTTTTCCTTTCAAGAAATGACTGTTTGCTCTTACAAAGTATTTACAATTCACAACAAGCTAAATATCAAGAATCCCATCCATGACATTTGACTACAAATGGGAGAGGAGCTTCCATCTGTGCTTTGCTCACTGTGATATCCAAAACTGTGATATCCAGAGAAATAACCCATGTTGGTTGTTAGCTCATCTTGCTGGCTTGTTGAGAGAGAGAGAGAGAGAGAGAGAGAGAGAGACGACCTATAGTGCCAGTCACAATTAGCAAGCCACAGATGGAACCCTAGCTTACTATGATGTGCAAGCCCAGCCAATTACTGACTTCTGCTATTTTAAAAATATGTGTTGATTATGCACTCCTAATGCACACACTCTTGCTTCAAATATGGATGACAGATTGCCTGATGTTGATGCTATAGGAAGCGTACAGAAGATAAATACAGAAAATAATCATATGTTCACAGCAAACACCTTTCCTTTTTTAATCTTGAATGACCAGAACTTTGAACCTTGCCGAATACTGGGATCTTGCTCGGATTTATTTTTTTCCTTCTGAAACAGAAAACAGTGCCCATGAGTGTCTGTAATGCTGTAGAATGGGGCACAGTGAGGCCAAATTAATATGTTGATACTATAAGCTATGTCTAGTTTAAGAGACACTTGCACACTGCAAAGACACCACCTCCTCTCCAGATCCTTGGCCATCATGGCTCTTAAAATCTGGGAAGGAAATGACCATGTAATAGGTTGAACTCTTATAGGAGGGTCCTTTACCTTTCCTTTCTAAAGGAAACCATTATAAAGCCCATTCCAATCTAGCAACAGATGATCTCATCAACTATTGGCCCATTGCCAACGTTCCATTTCTGGACAAGTTGATTGAGAGGATGGTGACTGACCAGCTGCAAGCATTCTTGGAGGAAACAAATTTCCTAGATCCATTCGAACCAGGGTTCAGACCATGCTGTGAAACCGAAATGGCATTGGTCACCCTGCAAAATGATATCCTGAGAGAGGCAGACAGGGGAAGTCTAATGGTCCTTCTGGATGGTCCTTCTGGACCTTTCTGTGGCCTTTGATATGGTCAACTATGCTCTCCTTCTGGGGCAGCTATCAAATTCGGAACTTAAGGGCTCTGTTTTTCAGTAGTTCCAATCTTTCTTGAGTGCCGAGACCAGATGGGAGAGCTTGCGGAAGTGTCGTGCAATCTTTAGGATCTCCATTATGGGGTCCCACAGGGATCGGCCATTTCCCCAGTGCTCTTTAATATCAGTATGAAGCTACTGTGAGAAGTCATACAGAGATTTGGAGTTCAGTGTCATCAATGTGCAGATGACACACTGCTCTACCTCTCCTTCTTTCTCTTCATCTGCAAGTGATGCTGTGCAGGTCCTTGAGTGCTACCTGGCATCAATAATGGGCAGGATAAGGGCCAACACATTGAAACTGAATCCAGATAAGATGGAGATTCTACTGCTGGGAGGATTATCGGACTGGTTAGAGGGATATTTATCTGGCCTCTATGGGGTTACAATCCCTCTGAAGGATTAGGTTTGCAACCTGGGGCCCAGGTCTCTCTTCAGAGGCTCAAATATCTGCTGTGGCCAAGAATGTCTTTTATAAATTTCAGTTGATTGCCCAGCTGCTGTCTACCTGGATAAGAAATGCAGTGGTTCATGCATTAGTTCATATATTGATAATCTCTTAAATAGACTGCTGTACTGCTACCTATGTAGGGCTGCCCTTGAAGTCTGTACAGAAAAAACAACAGGTCCAAAATGTAGCAGCCAGACTGATTACAGGTACCAGGAGATATGAACACATATCCCCAGTCTTGGCATTTCATTGACTCCCCGTTAGATTCCATGCTTAATTAAAGATTTAGAGAGCCTTAATACCTGGTGAAACACCTCTCTCAAAAAAATATCTACCCATCCCATATACTCCTTGCAGTCTTTGATGTTAAGAATTGTAACACAGAAGGATTTAAAAGAGCCATTAAATGGCTGTATCCTTGGCCACTTGGTCGAGGCCGCCATAATACTGGATATCTTTTGTGTTGTTTTATGCTATCAAGTTGCCCCCAACTCATGGCAACTCCATAAATGAGCGATGACCAAAATGCCCTGTCCTCAGCAGCCCTGCTTAGCTCTTCCAAAGAGCTTCCTCTTTAGGGAGTCAATCCATCTTGTATTTGGTCTTCCTCTTTCCCTACTGCCTTCAGCCTTTCCCAATATTATTGTTATCTATAAAAACACACAAACAGGAGGCAGTGTCTAACTGGGTCGTGTTATAATAAGCTGGCTTTGGATACTGTCTAGCCATCGAGCTGGTCTACTGAGCCCCAGGTAAACAAGTCCTCTCCCATCAGAGTGTATGTCTACTTGTGGCTTAGTAGACCAGTCTCAGGGCTGAACACTACCCAGAGTCATTTTATTAATATATATGTGTCAAAATTCTGTTGCTTAGCTACACTTGTATAACTTGAAAGTTATGCAAGTGGTTTTGGAAAACTTGCCAAGGCAGAAATTGTATCAAGCAACGGTTCTACAGATACTTATTGGTTATACTTTTTAAAGTAACTTTGTAACTATTTGTTGCTTAGTCACACCCTTGCTAGCTCAACAAGTAACTACAGTGGACCCTCGACTTACAGACGGCTCGACTTACAGACTTTTCGAGTTACAGACTCCTCTGGCTGCAAAATTTAGATTCGACTTGCAGCCGGAGAATCGACTTACAGACCAGAAAAAACCCAAAATGGAACAAAAATAGAATAAAAACCGCTGGTTATGGGATTAATCGGTTTTCAATGCATTGTAGGTCAATGGAGATTCGACCTACAGACTTTTCGACTTGCAGCCACCATTCCAATACGGATTAATTCCTTAAGTAGAGGGTCCACTGTAGTTTAGCCAACAATATTACTACTTATAACTAGCTATTTCCCAACTCTACTTGAAGCACAACAAAAATGATGTCCAGAAAATATCTAGCACAAGCCAATGTGTGATTCTCCTCAGATTAAAGACTTGGCTCTTTAGGCAGGACTTTCCTCCTGTCAATACTTGACTCTTACTTTTACTTAGCCTTTTGTTCTGTTTTCTATCTTGAGCAATACTAACATTGTCGATTTAATTCATGGTTTTAATTGTTTTATGAATAATTTTATTGTGAGCCGCCCTGAGTAGACATAGTCCAGAAGGGTGCAATAAAAATCAAAGAAAGAAAGAAAGAAAGAAAGAAAGAAAGAAAGAAAGAAAGAAAGAAAGAAAGAAAGAAAGAAAGAAAGAAAGAAAGAAAGAAAGAAAGAAAGAAAGAAAGAAAGAAAGAAAGAAAGAAAGAAAGATGTTACGAACAGCAACTCCCATCAGCTCCAGGAAGCCTATCCAGAAGGAGAGAATGCTTTGGGTCACAGTTCCACAACAGCTAGGCAGCCACAGTTTCCCTATCCCTGACCTAAAATATGGCTGACTCAGCAGCCACCATCCTTGAGACAGACAGAACCTTCTAAAATGACATCAACAGTCACAGCAAATGGTGATTCCCTTACTTTAGCCAGATTTCAGCCACTCAGTGATTGAAAAAGTAATTATAGAAGGGAAACATGTGGGATGTTGGCAGTGGTCTTAATAGAGGAGACACTGAGCAATTAACGCCCAAGTGGAAGGGACTGTTTATTCTAACATGAGGTTGCCTTAATCTGCATTTGGCAAACCACCTTCCTTTTCTTCTGTAACTGGTCAACTGGAGGATTGCATGTCTGTTCTCAGGTAGCACAGAAAAATGTGTGTGCCTGGAGGGACAACATTGTAAAAGAAGGAAGTACACATTTGCCTTGCTGTATGATCTGACCTTTAATTTAACCTGTGCCAGTTGTGAAAGAGAGAATTGCCAAAATTTTCTTTCTTTTCCTCATAATCAGCCAATATATGTCTTTGTTGAGTTCTTTTTTACATTTTTACAGCTGGGGAAAAAAAACAAGTTGAGAGGTTATTCCTTTCCTGCCCCTGCACTCTCCCCCCTCCCTTTTCTCAGTTCTGAACTATTTTTGACACAAAACTCTTACTGCTGCTCTCGGTTCCTTCTTTACACATAGGGGAAGTATTTTAAGGGCTCTTTATCATATGCTTTGTCACTGTTTAGAACTTCTGCTGCCCAATTAACAAGGAAGAGAACACCACAGCTCTCAGCTTTCTCATCATTGCACCATCATCAAGCGGCTACTGAGATATCCACAGCCTTTTTCAGTAACTTTCCCTGTAAGCCACAGGCAAGCCCTGTTCACAGCCCTGACACCTCTCTTCCAAGGTCTCAGCTCCACACCCTGCGGCTCAAGAGTAACAGTCAAAACTCGTGAGATCCCAGCGTCAGATCTTGCGAGTTTTGCTTATAGCTGTGCCGGGTGACCGGAGCCAGCGCTCCAGCTCACTCAGTGGCGACGGGCGGGCCGGACATGAGCGACGACCAGCGGGCCAGACAGGAGTGGCTCTCAGGCCGTATGTGGCCCGCGGGCCTCACTTTGCCCAGATCTGGACTAGTGGGATTTGTGGAGGTTTTTATCTTTTTTATGTTTGCATAATACCAACTGGGTATTGATAAATAATAAATGAAGATATTGTTTTGATAAATAATAAATGATCTACATACTTTTAACCTGTTAATATCATTTTTAAAAAGCTCACCGCACCCTGATTTCAAGGAGTCCATTCAATTTGGACATAGAGACACATTTCAAATTCCAAAAATGTGTAATGATGACAATTCCAGAAAAGCTGCTATGACCAGTAGGATATAGTAAATAAAAATTAATCATTATGCATCTGCAAAGCAAACTCAGTTGCTTACCTTACCTCCCTCTCTAAACTGTTTTCCTTGACATTTTCCCACTTTGGCTCAGTTGCATCATGAAATGGGTTCTGCTCATAGGGTAGGGTTCCCTGTAAAGCTTACCCTTTTTTTATAGCCATGAATTTGAATGCCTTCTCCCAATTATTGCAGGGATCATTTAAAAATAATGGTCTGAGTCAATTCCTAGCCCAGAACAACCTTTCAGTGGTCTTGTTTCAGCTTTAGGTATCTTGGCTACAGAGCCAGAGGTTGGGAGTCTGGGCTTGATGATCCATAAGGTCCCTTCAAGCTCTGAAGTTCTGAAATTATTATTATACTCCTTACTTTGTTCCAATTTGTTGTTGTTTAGTCGTTAAGTCGTGTCCGACTCTTCGTGACCCCATGAATCAGAGTACGGCAGGCCCTCCTGTCTCCCACTGTCTCCCAGAGGCACCTCCTTGTTCCAATAGAGATGCTTAGATCATTTGTTGGGTGAACAGGGGTGTGATTTATCAGAAATGCTGAAATATGATAGCTGCTCTTTCATGTAAAGTCAGATCACAAATGCGTATTCTCCTCTCTTACAATCTTGAATAACATTCAGCTGAAAAAAACTGTACAAATGCAGGGGTGATGGAGAAGAATTATTTCTGTGTCAAAGCTATGGAATAAGTCTTCCCATTGCCTTCAGTCAATGTTCCATCGTACCTGATCCTAGGTTTCCACCATCACTGGTCTAGTCTCCATCCCATTAGTGTTATTGTTGTCTGGAACGCCATGGAGCTTGTTTGGCTCCATTCTTTGGAAATGGCTACTTCCCCATGCCAGGGCTTTAACAGGAGCACCTGTCAAAGCAACAGGAACACCCCCAGGTTGTTTTCCCAAGGAAATGCAATATCCTGCTTTAAGGAGTGAGGGGGACATATTGAGACAAAGCTAGTCCCAGCTAAGGTGATGGAGCCAATTCCCTTGTTCTTCCTTTTCCTTACTTTCAAAAAACTCCAAGATTGTTCCTCTTTCTCAACTCTCCTCATGATATAGCAGGGAATGATCAAAAGAAGCTAAGAGACAAAATCAGCTCTTGCTATGAGAACCACTTTTCCCTCAGCCCATCCCCATAACATGGAGCAGATTGAGTGAGCAAGGTCTGCTTGCAACCTGGGCATTACAGCACAATGTGGCTGCCTAGAGCTGGACATGTGGTAGGCCATAGTTTGAAATTTTCACTTTTATAGACTACGATCCCCAGAATCCTCACACCGTCAAAAAGATAGCATTTCCAAAGTCTGCTGCAAACATACCAAGAAATGGTTTCACTCTGCAATGCTACTTACTGACATCAATTTCTAAGATCCATTGGTGCTGTGGCTGAAGGGCAGCATACATGGTTGCTACGGAGAAGGCTGAAAGTTCAATTGCCAGCCTCTCTGGTTGGCAAAACGCCTGCCTGAAAGTCTGGAGAGCTGCTGCCATGCAGTGTGACAAAAATGAGATCGATGGATGGCAGGTCTTTTGTTTTCATGTGCTGTAAAGTCAAATGTGGTTTTCAGTGGGTTTAACAGGATTTTCAAGGTAAGTGAGATATTTAAGGAGTAGTTTTTAGCAGCTCCACACCCCAGTGAGCTTCTGTGGCTAAGCAGGGATTTGAGTCCAGGCGACCTAAATCCTAGTCCACCACTCTATCCATTACACCACTCTGGTCAGAACCACATTGTTCTTTCACCAGGCGTCAGCAGAAAGAGCCTCCTAGAAACATCTGTATAAAGTATTATGAGATTGTATTCGCAAAGGCTTTCACGGCCAGGATCTAATGGTTGTTGTGGCCGGCATCTTCAGAGGACAGCACTCTGTGCTCTGGTGCACTCCCAAGCCAACTACACCAGAGCACAGAGTGCTGTCCTCTGAAGTTGCCGGCCATGGAGACTGGCGAAACGTTGGGAAGAACAACCTTCAGAACATGGCCAAAGAGCCCGAAAAACCCACAACAACTATTATGAGATTACAACTGAGGTTAATTACAAGACACAAAATCCATAGTTAAGCATCTATGTGGCGTTCATATGTGTTGAAGGGAATTCACCAGATTTGTTTTCTCTGTTATTATGTTAAATACAGAAACGTGACTGTTTGGAGAGAGAGAAAGCCTGATGTAGCCAGGTAGAAGTTCTATATAAGACAAACACACTCCAGAATTAGCATTCTGGCCCTCATTGAGAAACTATCAAGGTATGGCAGCCTCCTGTTCTTCAAACCACTTCATTTCCATGTTCATTACAGTGATGGAAGGAGAAAGAGCTCACACGCTCCCTCTCAATACATGTGGGCTCCACATGTTTCATTAGGGGTTCAATACATAGAGCTAATATAGGCCAACATCTTAGGTAGGCAAGAAAAGAGTGCCTTCTAAAACATCAGTAATGTATAGGCATGAAAATTAGATTACATTCAAAGCAAAACAGTAACTTGTGAAGGGGGCAGAGCACTTAATAACTTCAAAAGAAGATGCTTGAAGGATAATTAAATGACTCCAAATGCATGGGTTAGTTTGGTAAAGAAAAATATTTAGCAGAATTTGAACCTAGAAATGCTTCTAGATGGGGGGCTGACTGCTAGCACCAACTATCAAGAGGGAGGGCATTGTGTACCTTTCCCTCTGGGTAATATTTTGCCTTAACAAGTATTTTTTCCTGATTCAGAAGAAGATGGGAAAAGTGGATAAAAAACAGAAGTGTTTGAAATTGAAAATGACGTTGTCTGTGGAGCCTTTGTAAAATTCTGCACATAATACAGGATGACTACAGGTTAAAAATCTCATATGGAAACATCTCAAATCCTATCCAAACATTCCAGGCTTTAAAAAACAGCAACTCTTGAACAAAACTTTACGGCCCCTCCTGTTTGTACTGGGACAATGAGGTACAGAGTTTCATGGTATCTTTTCTGGATCTAATGTGCTCTAATTGTTTAAAATTAGGGCATTTCAACGCATCTTTCAGCTAACTGGCTTAATTTTAGATGTTGCATATCTGGCATACTAGAAAGATACCATTTTTAGGGAGAGAGAGAAAAGACCAACCAAGACTTAGTTGGAGGGGAAGTCAATATTAACTGAGGTGTCTTGAAATACCTTGCTTTTTTAAAGAAAAGAGCCTTCTAAATATGGAATATAGCATTACACAGAGATACCTTCAGCTAGCTTTGTTTATGAATGTGTGCTGAAACACAGAGCAGCCCCTGATTTTTAAAGACACATCAGAACTCAATTGAAAGAGGCCTAGGATCACCCTGGCCTCCTCGAAATGGAAAGCCTTCTGCTTTGTTCCTTCCACAAGGCTTGCTCATGGAGAGAATGTTGGGTCTTGCCTCTGAAAGGATCAAGAGATCCACTTCTTAACTTTTGACCCTCTTTGAGCTCTTTTATCAAGTTTCCAGCAAGCAAAAACAGGGCAGTAGATAGTAAAAAATGGCTTGGAAACCTTGGGCAACAATTTGTAAATAATTTCCTTTGCCGCTGCAATTTCTAAGATCTTCCGTGCTAATCCATTTACAGCATACATTTAAAAAAAAAAGTTGTTGAAGCCAAGGGGAAGACGGATGAAAACGGAAATGTATGATTTCTCATTTCTTCCATAAGCCGTATGGCATATTTCAGAACTTTTGTCATCTTAACTGTTAGGGTTTGTGGTTAACAATCCTGCTGTCCCATCATGCTTTGCACCATCAGAATAATTAAACTAGTAAGGAAGTAGAATCACATAACCACAAGTCAGTTTCTTTTTTTGAGTCCTTTGTGTTGCCTCAGAAGGAGATTTAAAAAAAAAAAAAAAAAAAAACCAACCCAGAAGGTTCTTTCCTGTTTTTGAGACCACAGCATCTGCATGGTTGGCAGGTTACTCAAATACTCTTATCACTTAAAATAACATGGGCATGAATTTCAGAACTGCTTACACCAGATGCTCCAACCCACTTTCCACACATATATCTATTTACTCACAGGGATCCTTATTTACAGTATCCCCTTGCCAACTGCTGACACAGACGAAACACTAAACCCAGTTACACATTAAGCTTTATTGTTGAAGCATTTATGCCAGATACTGTCTCAACAAAGTTTTCTGACCGACCTCAAGCCAAGGTAAACCTCCAAGAGTACGTCCAAGCACCATCTAAAATTATTAATTTTTAAATTTCCTCATGCTGAACCACCCCCTCCCCCGTCCATTTCTTTTAGCTACACCGAGACTGTCGAGTCCTTCACGGGAAGCAGAGTTTCATTTTTAGAAAGTGAAATAACATACAACCAACTCCTTCTAAGGTCGCAAGGGAAGGGTTGTCTGCGAGGGTGGGGAGCAGAAGTCGTCTCTAGTAAACATCTAAAAAAGACATGAAACTGTCCATGGTATTAATTTTGACCTTAAAATCTATATACAATCTGCAAGTCAGGACATGTTTTTCCACTTCAAAAGACCAGGAAAAGGAGGGGGGAAACCCCAGGATAGAAGTATGCATCTAGCAAATCCAGAAATTAGCTTCAGTATGTCTGTTTTGCACTGCAGCTTTGGGAAAAGCCGCCAAATATAACAGCTTTCTTTGATAGTCATCTCCTGGCTTAACTCCTGAGCTGGCCAGTAGCCATTTGACATTGCACAACAAATGCCTGCAAAATTAATCAAAAACTCTCTGGTTGGAACTCCAAGTGCTGCTTTCCTGGAACGTACCGCTGTCCACACAACAGTTCTGCCAGCACTTTTCAGAATGCAGTTGTTGTTTTTTTTAAAATGACCCAGTCCATGAGGGCAGAGGAAAACCTGACTAGCTTCTCCTTGCTCTTCTGCTTTACATTATAAAAGGCACTTGAGATACAAGCGCTCCACACAATCCACATGGCAAGAGTTTTAAAACAGCACATAGCTAAACTTTGCACTTCCACATTCTTTTTTGGCAGAATTAACACTTAGCTCAGGAAGCAAAGAGTGCGTTCTTAAAAAAGAATTGTTGTCAAACGACATTTCATTGCCCACCAGACAAACCGATTACTAATGTAATTTAAAGTTATCAGTGCTTTTCTTCTTTAAATATGTATTTTATTATACTTCAGTCACATTAACTGAAATTCAGCTGTTCTACTTACAAGCATGGGCTTTTGTTTATCCACTTAAATAGGAATCAAAATGGAAGAGGTCTCTTTCTTACCAAGGAAATATGTCTAAAATGGGGGTGTTAGCATTCTTTAATATTAACAACTGCTATAAACATGGTTAACCCACAGGTACCAAAGGAAGACTCATGAATTGCTAACCCTTCGCACACTTCCATAGCACAAAACAGCTTCTTATAAAGCTGCTGTTCTTACATCCTATGAGCAAATCCTTTAGCCTAACCTTTTTGACAGAGTTGCAGTCTACCAGTGAAAAACTAACTATGCTGGTTTAAGGGGGAACATGCCATGGGTGGTAAGTGAGTTAGGAAGCATTTTCTTGGTCAAAATAACACTATTAGTAAGAGGTATCAGGCAACGCCATCAAACCGGTTACCATGTTTTTTCCTAGTCTTCATAAATTAACTCCTATGAAGTCATTCTGAATGTAGGTTAATTAAACACAAGAGAAGAAGGAAGATGCTAACTCTACCTCCTCATCACTCTCCCTTCTGAAGACAAAAGCGTTTTCCGTGCCTAGATGTTGTCCACATGATTCAAAACACTTATTGTTTCAGCTTCCTGAATTGTTTCGAAACCCTCTAAAACATAGACCAGCCTTTCCTACTCAAAAAGGTGCTATTCCTATGAGGAGAGTGACAGAAATGTGAAGGGAGAAGGATACAACTGGTAGGATCTCCCTTCTTGGGACTATCGTGGGGGCAGGGCATAGAAAAACTTCATTTTATTTTTTTCCCTACAACAGAGATTTTTGGTACATATATAGAAGGATTTAAAGCAAAGCGTGCTGCTTATATACTGCCCCATAGTGCTTCAAGCACTCTCTGGGCAGTTTACAAGTTAGTTATGCAGGCTACACATTGCCCCCCCCCCCAGCGAGCTGGGTACTCATTTTACCGACCTCGGAAGGATAGAAGGCTGAGTCAACCTTGATCTGGCTACCTGGGATTAAACCCCAGGTCGTAAGCACAGTTCAGCAGTTCAGCAGTTTAACCACTGTGCCACGAGGCTCATCTAATCTCATTTAATCACAGTTGTAACATGTTTCTTTTCGTTCCACTGATATTTGCATTCGTATATGGATATCCTGGACCCAGGTGGCTGTGAAGCCCGGTCCCACCTCCTCAAGCCAACTTGTACACGTATAGGTCACTTCACAGCGCACACAGCTAGCATCCTGCTCATCCCACCAATCTTGGACATAGACCAATGCTGGAAAGTAGGAGACAATGCTCAATCGAAAATTTGTTTCTAGATCTTTGCCTTTCTCCTCCATTTCAATTAAAATAAGAATTCAGTTGAGCATATACAGTCAAGCAATCGCTGGGACTTTGAACTCTGCCATCTGGAGATGGAATCTGTGTTTTCATAGCCTCCGGTTACAGGTTAACCTTCCAAATTGCATTATTTGCGTAGATAGCTGGGCCTGCTCAGCCCTCCTGTAGACTTTGTCACTATGAGGATTTCTGTAGAGTAGTAAAGCAGAGAGAAGCTTATCATTGCCAGGATGTTTGGGAAAGAGGTGGAGGCAGGGAAGAGGGGAACATCCAAGGCAGTTTCAGCTACTCTAAAATTATCCCATTTTATTTCACGAGAAAAGGTTGCAACACAGGCTGGAAATTTTGCTTCAAACTGCAAGTCAGCACAGACAGGGAAGCTGAAAGCTCCTAGCTTAACGGGCAAAGATCAAGCCGGATCATGCTCAGCAGACCAAGGGGAGCATGTGATGACAACACAATCCTGTTCCATCTGTTGATGTATTCCTGGCTCCCCTTGGGCACTTTTCCATCTAGCCTTGGAAGCAGCTGGATCAATTTACTCTTGCCTACAGTACACACTGCTCAGGCACGGCCTGAGTAATTACTCGTGGAAATCCCCTTTCTGAGTTAACCTTTGAAGAAGAAATCAAGTCACTTCCAAGCCCCTATCTGTTAACAGTCTCTTTGGTTGAAAGGAGAACTGTACAAACAGCATGCAGTTTCAACTAGCTGCATGGTCCCCAGCCAACTGGGGAGACAGGAAGTTGAGGTACAGAGTAAAGTAGCCAATAGCGACATGGGGCCCTAAAAATGTTAATAAGAGACTGGCCTCCCTCTTCTTCCTCTTCCCTCTCTCATCACAAGAGACACACAGGGAGATTGGTTTTGTGACTCAGCCCGTGCCTTTGAGAGGGCCTCTGTGCTCCCAATAATACCACTACTGTTTATACTGCCATTATGTGCACTAGCTCCCCTCCAAAAAAGTTAAAATAAAATAGGGGGAGGGGGAGATTATCTGTAAACTAAATGTTTGGAACCAACTGTATACATTTCTCCCAGTTGGTATGATTAACTGATGTGACTAAGGAAACACTTTGCCTGTGGCTAAGAACACATCCTCATTCTGAGATGCCACTGCAAACAGGCAGTTTGTGAACAACCGCTCCCCTTTTGGCATAAGGTGTTTAGGACGGGGCTTCTTAGCCTACCAGAGACTATTGGTTCCCTTTGGCAGCAACTGAATACAGAAGCTTCTTTGTCAAGGTGCAGTAAATTTAGGATATGGTCCAAAGAACTGCAAAAGGCTTTGACTCGTCATTTTTCTCGAGGAGAATTCTTTTCCACGTAACATGGCAAACTGCTTTTGAATAAAAGGCAGTTTCAAAAAACATTTTTTATGCAAATAGGGAAGTGGGATGAATTTTTTTTCAAAAATCCCACTGGTGCACCCTAACATTTCTTCGGATCTTGCCAAAGGAAGGGGAAAAAATCCCATCAGCAAGTTTTACTGTTCCATTGTATCTATTCCTACACAGAAATGAATCTTACTGAGTTCAATGAATTTACACATCAAGTGTTCACATGTTTAGGATTGCAGCCAAAATGTAACTTTAGCAAAACGTTTATACTATTTATTTTTCAATATATGATTAACATGATGCCTGTAATTCATCATGTACCATAATGCTTCATCAGAAAATAATTGAATTTTCAATAAAACAGAGAATGTGACTTATATAAAATGGCTTTTAAGAGACAAATTGAAATCCTGCCACAGCCAAATTATAATCCAAACAAAAATTACATTTATGTTAGCACACATAAATGATTCTACAGTCTGAGACAAAACTTTTCAAACCACTCAGAAACATTACAGAAAAGACCAGGACATTTTCCTACTTCCTCCGAGTCATCCATCAGCTCAACCTAGCCAACTTCACCAGGTGGGTTGCAATACACTAGTCTCAAGAAGTGCTGATCCAGATTCCATTCCAGAACACATCTAAGTGATACCCATGGAGAGTAAAGTGGCTTGGTTCATTCATCTCTAAGGGGCAAAGCATATGATAGAGTAGGTGTCTCCCTCCAAATTAGGAGACAGGTCAGCCTTAGAGTCCAACTCCCAGCCTTGCCCATCCCTGTGGCTCTGTTCTCTGAGGGAAGAAAACAGCTCTTGAGGAGCCTGGAAAAGAGATACTTTGTGAACAGGCTGGTGGGGAGGAATGTTGGGGCTTTGTATCCACGGGATCTACCACCCTTCAGCCCCATCCTGAATGTTACATCATTGCTGATAGGGTAGTTTATTTCCCTCTTACTGGAATGCTGTTTTCTGTCAAATGGCAAACTGTGCAGAGAGGAAAATAAACCCACTCTATTCCTTTCTGACTTCTGCCCTGCTGAGAAGAACCCTGTACAGCTCAGGAGAGATTAGAACGTATGACACAGAAGTGCTCCCTCAGTGTGAATCCTAAGCCACCTTCTCCCTTCTACAGTTTCTAGAACAACAAAAGGCTTGCATAGGAACATGCATTATATTAATTTAGACCATGGGTCCAGCTAAGACAAGGGATATCAGCCCTGACTGGAAGTCAGGTTTTCAGGCAAGCTTCTGATATTATGCGGTGGTCTCCCATCTAATTATTAACCAGACTAAACCCTGTTTAGCAGCTGGAATCAGAGGTGTTCAAAGTGGTATGGTGGTAGACATGACTACCAAATAACACAGTCCAGGAAAAAGATATTTGAGTCCCTCTTTGTTATGGGGAATAGCTGGAGGCAGCAAACCAGCACCTCTTGAGCATACAAATCCTTCCCCTTAGACTGGATTATGTCTTTGGAGCTGGACTATCAGGGTTATAACAAGGGCAAGGGCTTTTCCCCAAACATCCTTCAGCAGAACTATGATGGGTTCCCTAGTGGACTTCTTTCTCAAGCACTTAGTAGGCATTTCCATTTACAGTAAGAGGGTGGGTTTGTCTGTCCTTGCAAAATATTTTGTTCTGTTGTGCTGACAGTCTGATAGGAAGCAAGGGAATTTGATAGTGGCAAGACAAATGTGGAGCAAAGCAAATTTTATTGTTATTATAATAGCATTATTTTTCTTGACTTCAAATTAGGACTCTGGTGAGAAGTTCCCCTTAGAAACCCTAGGGTTGGGACAGAAACTGGTCTCACTGTTAGTAAGACTGAATATAGTATTGGACTAGCTACCTATTTTTATGCTTTCTCTGGTTTTATTTATATATTTTCTCCATGTATATTTACTAATTAATGTGAAATTGATTAGTGGTTTACATAATCTTATTTGTAATACTGAATTCATGCTATGCAAATAGGTTATTTATTTTTCTTGCATTCAGTATGAATTTTCTGGTGTTTGTTATATAATGAATTACTAAGGGAATTGTTTTGAAATGTGATGCTGTATTTTGATATTTATTGTTGTTTGAAGTTTTGAATGTAAATGGCAGCCACTTTGGACACAGAGCAAAGCCGGATATAATACGTTTTGCTAACTTTCCATAAGGGTTCTCTTATGAGTGTCCTATGTACTTGTAGCCAAAAGCAGGCACATTGCTTTGTGAAACTCATGGTTCTCCAAGTATGAAGTAGCATTTCCTCTCCCCAGTTGGATGGGGCAGCAACTCCTCCCTTCCTTGGGCAACAGAAGAAAACTCCTTCTTGCTCCTCCTCCTCTTCTTCAACATCCTGGTGGGTGTGGTGACTCCATTGTGGTGGACTATCTTCCTGTTGTTGCAACACTGACTGATAGTGTTGATCACTCTGATGAATGACTCATATTTTAGGGGATTTTTTTTTCTTCCACAGCTCTTTTATTCTTGTGTTTGTAAGTGTATCACCTACACTGAGCTTAGAAACATTAGGGTATTTTTGGACTGCAACTCCCAGAATCCACCAGCCAGTCCTTCTAGGAATTGTAGTCCACAACTCTATACCTTCATGACCCTGTCTTGTTCTCACTCTCTCTTTCAGTCTTTTTTTTAATGCTGCATGCCTCTGAATCCCAAATGAGAGGAAATCACTATCAGTTTAGCTGCTTATGATTAATTTCTATAGATACTGCAGTGATGTATGGTCCTTGCGGGCCTCTTTAGTTTGTGAATTATTGCCACCATCATAGTCAGCATTTACTCCCTGTCAGCCTTCATGAAAAGTTCCTAAGATGGAATCTTTTTGCGACCAAACAAAGGTCACAGTTTTGCCTGTGATAAATCATTGAGAGAGAGAGGAGGAGGGAAATTCAGCTGACAGTGTCATCTGATCTGTGCAGCTGTGTACCAAATCTGAACTAGTTCCCCCTCTTGTATCTCTTTCAAGTTAAGCATAAAGTCCAGACATCTGTTAGTTCCTGAGTTACAGTGCACTTGCATCAGTGGACATACCCTGCCCTGCTGAGCTTAGATTATTTTCCAAAGTGTGTGTCAACTTCAAACATAATTAAACTCTCAGCTGAATCACTGGAAGCAGCTGTACGTTCTGCTGCAAAAACTAAATTGTCATTTCAACTCCTCCTCCCCTGTGCATAAGGTTGGGTATACTACGCATCAAAATGAATGAATAAATCATTCTGGGGCAGGAATTGATCTGAATTGTGTTTCTAGTTCTAAACTGTGCATCCAATAACAAGCTATTCCCCTGCCCCTCCACACCCTCTTTGGGCTTGCATGGAATTGTGCAACCCCTTAGAATCTTTCTGTCTGTTTTCAATTATTGCCTCCTTTTTGGTCTTTGTAAGGAAGCAGCACAGTTCCCATCCTGTGATCTGTCAAGGATTTGCACAGAGGTACCAGGTTTTTGCACAGATTAGAAAGGTATGACCTTCAGTAAATAGGTACATACTTTTTCTCCCTACAATTGTTCCAGGAAGCAGTCCTGTGCTGCTTTTCCTGACCATTCTTCCTTCATTACTGGACCCTTATATAGTAGTTTACACTTCATTCACAAGACTGCACTCATCAATTTTACCCACAGTTTTTGTTCATTCAGTAAATTAGTTGGAATGTATACTCAACCTCAGTATTCTGTAATTACATAATTGAGCTACTGCACCCCTTTTCCCAGCATATTTATTTTTATTAGTTTAAAATAATTTTGTTTAATCTTTTTCCTAAAAAAGGACTAAAGGTGGTTTACATTTACATTTTTGCTTTTTGAACTGTGGATACAAAAGCACAAGCTCCCACATTCATAAACTAGAGTTGTTTTCAACAATAAAATGTCCTGGTTTTTTTTAACTGAACTTTAAGTATAAATAACTACACACATATTCCAACAGAAACTTCGCTCATGTAGAATTAGCCAGTGCCAGAGGATTCCAGAAGATGAGCACATGATCTGTGCTATGGTTGCTGGGAAAGAACAGAAGCAAGAACAGCTGGGCTATGGCTGTAGTCCCTCTGTGCCAAAATATTTTGAATGTCTGGTTTTGGACTTAACGAAATGGTGAAGCAAATGTGTGAGTAAGTGAAACACATACAATGAAGAAACATACACACCCTTTTACTTCTCAGGTAAGCCAGTGTTCCCATGCCTGCTCTGCAGAATGCAGACTGGAAAGCCATGTTCCACTTTCTGAACCCTTTCCTTGGGGTAGGCAACCTGAGGAAGGAGAACTGCATCAGACCAAAAGCAACAGGAATATGTTGTGTGCATGCTTTCCTAAAGATGTTCCTTCACTTTTTGAAATAAGAAAGGGGGAGGGCTTGAAGTTAGGAAAGACTGATGGGGGAAATCAAGGTCAAAATCATCCATACTATGCAGGGGGGGGGGATGAAAAAAGAAAGGAGCAAGAATCAACTCATTTGAAATGTGGTGTCAGAGGAGAGCCTTGCAGATACCACAGACAGCCAGAAAGGTTTTTAAAAAAGGGGGGGGGGGGTGCTCAATCAAGTCAAGCCTGAACTCTCACTAGAACAAACATGAGTCAACTGAGGCTATCCTATCATGCATGTATAATAGAAATACAGAAGTGATCAGAACAGACAATATTGCTGGAAAGAGAGGGGGATGTAGAAAGAGAGGGAGACCTAACAATAATTCTCTCAATAAAGGAAGCAACGGCTGTTAGTTTGCAAGACCTAAGCAGAACTTACTGGGAAAGGCAATATTGACAGAAAGCAGGAAAAGAAAAGAAGCTGATATGAGATGCTGTTGTTCTGCAAGATCTGAACAGAGCTTTATGATATGTTTTGGAGATCATTAAATCATATAGTTACCACACATCAGAAGGGACTTGATGACATATAACACTTTTCTTAATTGCCGAACTATTGAATAGTGATGTCAGACAAAACAGTTGAGACTTTAACAAGACGTAGACTCTGCTAACATTGAGTAAATGCATCCCAGTCACAAGCAAAAACCAGTAGTTTCACAATTTAAATGAGTGAGCTTCTAAATATTCGTTCTCTATGCTTTTGTAAAATACTGTATATTTTTAAATAATTTTACAAGCAGACACTGAGTCCCTTTGTAACCACAACTCTCTGTTTGGTCAGGGAGGAATTTAAAAGTTATTCTACTAAGAGTCAGCTAATTTGTGTCCTGACAAGGTCAAAAGTTCAGATTGCCCCAGACCTGCAGCTAATTTCCCCTTTGAAGACAGGTGTCAGGATAGGAGCATGCTCTGAGAAATCCTGTTTACTGGAAGCACTGGAGGCTGGGACAAGCCAAACTGCTCTGTGCTTTTGTAATGCAGAAATACTGAGAATGTGCCTTACAAAATGGTATGCTAATTCCCTGGAGATAGATGGCAAACTATCTCTTTTTGTCTCACTCCGTTACTTTTTTTTAAAGCAAGTCTGTGGCTTTGTTTGTTTGTTTTACTCTTTAAAGAAAACCTATCTTTTCACTCTGTTTCTGTGACCTTTCATTGACCTACAGCCCTCCCCACCCATGAAGCTGCAACAATTCATTTACTTTGCAGCCCTCTTGCTGGTGAGCCTATTCCATGCATGCTCAGTTAAAAACAAAGCCAATGTTTTACCATTTTGAAATGCCTTTTTTGAGGAGCAGTATTTCAGCCTCTGCAGCCTGGATTTTTTCCAAATTAAAAAAAAAAAGCAAATGGATGCCAACCATGCTTTTTCAAGATAAGCAAAACTGTTGTTGTTGTTGTTTTCCCTATTTATATGTGCCATTTTAAATTTGGGGATGTTTAGGGTCTCCTATTTCTTAATAGGGGAAACATTTTAAAAACAGTATTGAAAACCTTTTGCCCAGACTCTCCCAAATTTGTCACAGAGCAAGAACAGACTGACTGCTACATCTGTACAATTTTTGTATTTTGATCAACTGGTCAGCCCAAACTGGGCTGGTTGGAGGCACTGGAAAAAGGAGCACAAAGATAGGCAGCCAGCCAAATGACATTACTCTGAAAAGATCAAAGCAGTAAGCTCCTGGGTGGCTGGAAACTGACTTTTACCAGGGTAAGATTAGAAAAATGGTAGCAGTTAGGGTGGCACAGCTTACAACTCATCTTTAAATTTATTCCTCTGGCCTTGGTTGTTGACATACTTAAAGGATATTCGCAGATCTGCATTCCTTTAGCTATTTTTTCCATCTCATCCCCTACTGACTGAGGATATATTTTTGTCCATGATCCATTTATAAGCACTACCGCCCTGAATCTGAAGCTTTGTTGCTCTTGTTGCTGTTGCTTTTAGGCACTGAATTTGCAGAAGAGCACCTGAGCACCACCCAGCTCCAATAAACATGATGTATTGTGCCAGAAAAAAAAAAAGACAGAAGGTGAGATGCGCTCAGACAAAAAATGGAAAAGCAAATCAACCTTTTCTGTGAGATCCAAGTTTAAATGCCGTAAACTGGAGTGTTGCCAGTACAAAATAGGAACTTGGAGTACAGTAGTTCCTCTTTTTTTACTGCAACTCCACGTGGCTTTGTACTATGAGAAGTAGCTATTCTGGAGGGGGAATTCTGATAGCTGCAGTCCAAAACAAGTACAGTGGTGCCCCGCATAGTGATGTTAATCCATTCCAGGATTAACGTCGCTATCCGGAAACATTGCTAAACGGAACAAAAAAAGCCCACAGAAACACATTAAAACACGATTAATGCGTTCCTATGGGCTTAAAACTCACCGTTGAGCGAAGATCCTCCATAGGGGCAGCCATTTTCGATGCCTCTTAAGCGAGGAATCCGTCCAGAAAACAGCCAGTGGCCATTTTGAAACCGCTGATCAGCTGTTAAAAAAGCATTGCTTTGCCATGATCGGTTCCCAAAGCAGGGAACCGATCATGGCAAAGCACCGCCAGCCAGCCCGGGAGACACCGGGCATCTTGGGCGGCAGGCGAGCGAGGAGAGCACCCCCACCCCCGTCGCCACTGCAGATGCTGGGAGGAGAGCAGCCGGGGCTTGCTCTTCCTCCCGGCTCCCCCCCACCCCCCGTCGCTGATGCCAGGAGGAGAGCTCAGCCGGGGCTTGCTCTTCCTCCAGGCTCACCCCCACCAGGAGAGCGCAGCCGGGGCTTGCTCTTCCTCCAGGCTCACCCCCACCCCCTCACCGATGCCAGGAGGAGAGCAGCCGGGGCTTGCTCTTCCTCCAGGTTCACCCCCACTCCCCTCGCCGATGCCGGAAGGAGAGCGGCCGGGGCTTGCTCTTCCTCCAGGCTCCCCGCCACTCCCCTCGCCGATGCCAGGAGGAGAGCAGCCGGGAACACCTGGGCCTTGCCCTGCCTCCCGGCTCTCCCCCAGCCACCCCCTCACCCCTGTCACCGCCGCCACTGCTGGAGGAAGGGCGGGAACACCTGCCCCCGCCGGTCAGCTGGGGGAAGGTATGGGGAAAATTGCAAAGCGATTTTTCCCCATAGAGAACATTGCAATGCGATCGCAAAAGTGATCGCAAAATCTTCATCGGTATGCGGATTCGTCGTTAAATGGGGCGCCCGTTAAGCAAGGCACCACTGTAATGTTTACAAACTGTAATGGGAATCAGAGAGTAATAGCAGGGCATAGGAATCAAGAAGGATTGTGGCCCAATCAAAATGCAGTTATATGTGGTCAATGTAGCACACAACTATTCCTACATTCAGTGGTCATAGATGGAGGTTTGTGCCATCACATAAGACTCTCTACACATAAGAACGTTTCTTACTGAGAAGGATGACAGTGATCTCCTCCTTGCATAGTCATGTGTAGGAAAGCAGATGCCTCCTCCCAAGAATGCATGAATGCTCGTTGGGGAAAAGACTGGATCACCCATTCTTCTCAGACTCTTTGCGGGAGGGATAGACAAGGACAATTAATACCCCTGGATCTACCCGTGATTCCCCCTCTTACTATTTCACACATCTAAAATTAAGCAGCATGGAACAAGTAGAAGTAGGAGAAAAGCTACTTTTACTTCCCCAGGAAACCAGTAGTGGTGGCCCCTCAAAGCAGGGCAAAATTGCTATTCTTGGGGGCTTTTTCAAAAATGCTTTTTTTAAAAAAGGAGTGTGGGTGCTGAGGAGTATGGTATAATCCCCTGGGAAGCACATGTGACCACATGCCACATGTTGTCTGGCCCTTCTTTGAAAGAAGGTTGCTCTTTTTCCGCATTACGTATTTAACATGAAAATGTATTTCTTGTCATTATTGTACTACTGAACAGGGCTGTGGTGGCTGGAAGAAGGGTTGCATATTTTGGCCATTCCTGTCCTTATTATAAGTTCAGTGTTGACAGTGGATGAAATGCTTTCTTTAGATTTTGGGCTTCTGCGTACCTATCTCCTTTTAGGCCCTGGCACGGATACAACCTTAGGAATGGAATCCAACTGGTTCTAAATTTGGTTCACTGGATGGCCTTGGAGACACAGAGTGAGGGTGATTCGCTTCAAAAAGGAGCATGATTTCCTTTGTGCAGAATTCAAAATAAACCAGCAGAGTCCATATGGAGATGGGCGAGAACTTTGTTGAGATTAGACGCTTTAAATAAGAAGCAAGCAAAACAAAAACAAACAGGAAAAAAAATCCCTCCTCAGCTACATGTTATTGCTACGTAGGCACATTTTTCGATGTGGAGCCTGAAAGGAAATGTTGCAGGAAGTGGTCCTGGTGATTCAGCAATGCAGAACTACTCAGCAAGTGAATCATGATTGTCTCACCCTCTTGTCTTATGTGCAACACTGGACTGGGTCATGTTACCAATTAGCAAATACTGGGGAAGTTACTTGTTTGGACTATTACCCCTAGAAATCTCCACCCGGAGAATTCTGGCAACCCTGAACAGTAACCTTTCCATAGTCAGCAACTTAAATAAAGAAGCGCTAACTTATTACAGTATTAAACAGCAGGAAAAATGGTAGGGTGAAGGAATGGGAACAACAGCCACAATGGCTGAATATCTGTTCCCATTGTGATTACCCTGTTACCATTGTTATTACCATCAACACCACCATAATCAGAATGTACACTATCCATTGGGTAAAATTTTCTCCTGGGCTGAAATGATCTCACAGTGAGTTGGCAGTGTGGTCCTTCCATTGATCCATGCTGTCTGATCACAAATATTCCGTTGTTGTTGTTTTCTTTAATGTTTCATCCAATGTCATATAGCTGTGGAGAAATAGTAAACAATATGGGACACTTCAGAAGCAGAGGAGATTTTTCACTAGCTAGAAAATGTTGGATTTAGTGTTCTGCATAGTCCTTTCTTTCTCTCAATCAATCAGAATGTATGATTTAAAAGGGAACAAAACTCCTGCAATGAAGCTGTATTGTCAATCTTATTTTAATCTCTGAATCAAACTTTTCTTGAAGCAAAGTTTCATTTTCCTGTGGACAAACAGTACACACTGTCCTAACCACAGGCCTGTCTACTGTAAGTGAAGACTTCCCCAGGGCATTTATTTTTGATTGGTCAAGTAATGTCTGACTTATGGCAACCCCAACAGAGCTTTGATGTATGTGAGATAGTCAAGGACTATCCATTCAAGGACCACCACCCCATTCCCAATGAATTTCCATGGCCAGGCAAGGAATCTCTCCTTTTTCCTATATGCATGTACATTTTAAAATTGCAGTTTCAGAGTGTGACTACACAGGCATTTAGCCCACTGTGATCTTACCAACAGCCAAAAAAGAGTAGCCCCTGACAGAGCCTGAGAAAAGTGTGGGGAGGAATACTGGGGGTGGGGGGAGCTGTTTTGTTCCTTCTGCTGGTGATCAAATGATGTATTTGCTAAAGTGAACCAGCTCCCCCCGCCCCCAGAAGACTTCCACCTTGAAATGGGAGGAAACAGGAGGGGGTTTCTTTTCTTTTTTTCTTTTCCGCTTTTATTTTCTTTACAGTTTCTTAAAGAAGGTGGACTAAATAGAGTCACCTGAGATGTGGATGTGATGTGGATGCAAAGATACAGAGATCTCTACACAGCCCACCTATTTAGCCTGCAGCAGCCAAAGGAGCCATCTAAACAAGTCCTTATAGCAATTTACTAGGGAATAAGCTGCACTGAACTCAACAGAATTACTTCTGAGTAGAACTATATGGGAGTGATCTGTAAACAGTATAAAGACAGAGCAAGTAAAAACAAGTATCATTCAAAAACTGCAGATTAAGAAACAACGATCAAGAAGAAACTAATGGGGGGGGGACATTCCCACTCCCTTGCAGCTGCTGGCTATGAATCTTAGCTTCCTCCCAGGCTTTTCTACTGTGAGATCACACATCTAGAGTCTGAGCTTCAGAAAGACCTTGTGTGTGCTTGTATTGTTGTGTGGCATATGGATTGCCCGCTTAGTGTAGTGCACCAAATAGGCTAGGATTCAGCACACCTGTGTTCAAGTCCTGTTCAGGCCTGGAAACTTATGGGTGGGGAGTGTCAATGTTAAACTACTCCTTGAACGTCTCGCATGCTTTGGAAACTCTATGAGGGTCACCTTAGATCAGAAGAAACTTGGTGGATATGGCAACAGCAATAGCATAAATTTTCAGATGGTCACATAAACTACTTTACAGAGAACAGTCTCCTGTGTGAAGAGCTATATGTAATCTTGTCTTTGAAAAGTCACCTCGTCCAAACGTAGTTATAATATAGTGGCCTGTACCCAATCATAAAAACTGTTGTGTTATAACAATTCCTTTGGCACAGCTAAGATGCCGATGCTTCCCCCACTCTGCACAGCCTCCCTGCAACCTCAACATCTACAGGATTCAGGAGGGGTGGAGAATATTTTGGAGCAGATATTCAGTACTGTTGGCTGTGGAGAAGTGCAGGGACATCTACAAACAAGGAGTAGAAATTTCAGCTGAAGATCCATGAGAAGGGAGAGCAGGGATCCCAAAGGAGTGCATAACACCTGGGCAAAAGACTGAGTAGTGCTATCTACACAGGAAACATTTCTTCCTTTACTGTACAGCTGCTTATTTTCTGTTCAGCAAAACTACCTGTTTTAACAGGATACAGTAGTGCATGC
This sequence comes from Pogona vitticeps, assembly GCF_051106095.1. Lineage (NCBI taxonomy): Eukaryota > Metazoa > Chordata > Lepidosauria > Squamata > Agamidae > Pogona > Pogona vitticeps. The sequence goes on along the minus strand of NC_135783.1, from coordinate 58,803,851 downwards.
AACTGGGGCTGCAACTATGCCGTCAAATACTGCAGGTTTAGCTCCCTTCTGAAATAGGTGAATTTGAAGTATTTTTTACATGGCACAAAGGTTGATTAAAATCAGTTCAGCCCTTTTTTATATGGCACAAAGTGTTTGTTTGTTTGTTTTTTCCTCTGCTGATGGGGGGGGGCTTCTACTTTTTCAAATTGGAACAATTCCAATGAGCTTTTTCCCATAAGGTGAGTTGTGTTACATTCTCGTAAAGAGTGTGGGTGGGATCTTTAAATGGTATTTTGGTGATGTAAGCAGTTGGGGGTGTACTGTTCAGAACATACCTCCACTTTCTTTCCTCTCCCCCAATCACCCTCTGATTTTTTTTAAATAATAAACATAATATATATAATTCTTACTCATATGAGATTAGCACTAGATCACCCTATCAGATTATCACTGAGTCATCATTATTATTTCCACATTTACACCCCATAAAAGGATCAGCAGAGGCAGGACCAGAGAAGGAATGAAGGATTGGCAGAGGTGAGACCAGAGGAAGGAAGAGATGCAGGTTGTGGGCTAGAATGTGAATTCGACCAGTATGAAAGGTGAACTCCCGAATCAATCTGCATTCCCTGTGTGAGCACTGACTGTGATTTCAAATGTAATACTGGCTGCAAATCAAATATATACGCCAACATTTCCCCCTTGATTTGAAAGGAAATCATACATTATTTGAATTCAAAATCTTATTGAATCTATTCAAAATTACTTTGAAAGCTTCAACTTGGTACTTGAAAACTTCAGATTTTGGAGAAATGATGTTGCTTCATCTTGGATATGAGAGTATCAATATTGGGGCTCTGCTCATCCTCATTACCCCAGGATTTTCCTTTTTACTTCATTTGGGGTAATTTACCCCTGTTCTCTGACCACTGCTCTGAAGCAAATTTGTAAAGCATGGTTTGCATTCGCTATAACCTAATACTGGAATAATCAGTCTGCCAGTTTCACAACTTGACTTTAGGAGGGAAGTATCGGCTTATCTTTCAGGGTGAATGTGAGAGATGAGGACATCTGCAGAAGAGTATTGAGAAGGAAAGGTGGCGAGATGTGCTTAACCCTTTCTGTACCAGAGCTTCTCCCCTGAACTTGCAGTTTTGCATAGCAATTTTCCCTAGCCAGGTTCTGAAAGCAGAAGTGACTGCAGTTAATAGGATAATGAAATTTGCAGGAGAGAATCATTACACATCTTTTGTCTGCCACTCCTCTCTGCTGGTACCTCCTTCATGTTCCTATTATATCTGCAAATAGGAGGTTGAGGCTGCACATTTGCCAATGCAACATTTACTCCTGAGCCATCTACTACCCCAGCACCAGTTCGGTAATCCACAAGGCAGCTTTCAAATGTTACATATGCTACCTTAGCGCCACCCTGTGGAGGTGTGGGGCAACCTTCATATAAGGAGGGCTAACATTTGTTAACTGGCTCGTCAACTGAGGGTCAAACTATACATTATAGATAACACATAAGTAGAAGTCAAAATAATTTAACTGCTGAACAACATCTTATTGTCACAGTACAAACTTTTCATACCACCTGCAGTTTTTATTGAATTTGCATTGTTTTGTAAACACAGGCTTTGTTTGCAGGCTTAATTCCTTAGACCTGAAGTTCAGCAGAATCATTTGTCTGAAATACTAATGTGATTTCAGCTTCTAACTATGAGCTATGACTAACAAATAGTTTCAACCCAAGCAACAAGAGAAAGTGGGCATCTGGTAAGTTGTTTTTTTAGCTGGCCATGTGGCAATCTATTCTGTTCCACTTCAGAACTGACTAAAAGGGAGACGGACACTTATTGCGTAATCAATACTTCTTCCTTTCCTTGAAGGCTGGCGGTCCAGATACTGAGAATTAACTTGATTACTTCTGAAGCTGAAAGAATGAGTTGGCCCCTCTCCAGCCCCAGACTCACCCTCACTGCAGCCCCCTCTGCTCTTAATAAGCAGGTGTGGCTGCTCTTGTTGCAGGCACGCTCAATGAGGTAATGGCCTGTGCTACAGAAGAAGTCTCAATGTGCAACTCATTGAGACAATACTAGAATGATTTTAAAGTGGTTAGTCATATGTACCTTTTATGAGGAAGCAATCAATTGTGTATTATTGAGTGTTCTCCGATTCTTGCCTACATCTTATGGTAGGATCATTCACTCCCAATGCAAATTGAGCTGCATTACGTCAGCTGTATAAATGATTTACATGCTGTACAAACATGGACTAGAATCTCCAGTTCACTCATAAACAGTCACTTAAAAAGTGTGGGAAAAGCCACCCTTTACCACTTTTGAGCCTCCCTGGTTTTAGCAATGGAGAAGGTGGATATTGTGGAATAACCATCTGTTGTTTCCCCCGGAGATCAACAATAACAGTGAGAAACAAACTGAGTTACACAACTAAGGGGATGACTACATCGGCCATTTACCCTGCAGTTTGTGTCAGATTTGGCATGGATGAAATTGAATTTAAAACTATTGACTACATGATGTAATGCTAAGCATGGAAAAGTCCAGTGTTTTTGCATGTGCAGTGGTTTGTTTTTGTTCTGCTAACAAGGGATGGTTTATTTTGTTTTTCAGATGCCATTGCTGTTCCCCACTTTCTGCATAAGGTCAGTTGTGAGGGCGTTAGTTCAATCAATTCCCTGTTGTCTCCAAACATTGTTTCTTTTAAAAAAATGAATCAGCACTGATTCAGATTAGTGCTAAATCACTTCAGAAGAATAAAAAGAAGCAAAGGGAAGGGGTGGTCCTGTTAGAAATTGCCAATTTCATTTCCCAGCTCCCTGCCTCTGCCAATTCCTGCAACACAGTAACTGTTTGTATCCATCTGGAAAGCTACAATTATTTCACCTGAAACCAGCAGGGACCCAATTTGAAAAACTTCAACTCAAACCAGGCCTTCCCTGCTGTGTAGCTGCCCCTAAGTTAGTTCTTTGGATAATGGGAGGGGTAAACATGGTAAAATTTAATTTAAATTTATGTTATGCATAAATAAAAATAAGGTGGATCGTAAAACAGTTTCCAGGTTACACTGGGATCTAAACTGGTTTATTGTACTTTATCATAATGAAAAAAAATCTGAGAAGCAGTCTTCCATGTTACTGTCTCTTTGACTGTGTGTGCCCTGGCTCTCTGAATCCCACCATACCCCACAAAAAATGGCTACCTGCCCACCCATTTGTGTCTCTTTACATGTCTGTCTGTGTTAATTAGATACTGTAATATTATATATCTACAACATTATGTGCATAGCATGGTAAAATATGGCTTCCCAATAGCCAAATATCTCTCCCCAACCTTTGGAATGTAACACCCAGGACCAGTTTGGAAGCTTGATACTCTCCAGTATGTCTGAGCATCAAGGAGCAATGGCAAATGGTGAGAAGACTCTTATGTACTTAAATGAAACAGTTGCATCCATTTAACTGGCTGTTAGATTAAACACAGTCATTTTTGAAAACTGAATAGTTTGGATTTTTGTGGCTGCATCTGGAATTGAGGTGGCTGAAATTCAGCATTTCTTGTCTTAAAATTGCCAGGAGGGCTTCCAATCAAATCAGAGGTCAAAGGTCAAATTCTGCCTTGAAATCTGAGTTGCAGCCACAACCGTTTGTGGTGAGTTCAGTTTTTACAGTTTTATATGACAAGTTCAACTGTGTTTAATCGAAACAATTTTCATCTCATAGCTTCTTTGTATTCTCATGTAATCTGCTGAAAAAAATAATCTTGAGATTTGGGGAAAAGGCCTTATTAATTTTTTAATTTAAAAATCTAATCTGGAGAAAGCAGATACAAAAATGCACTAATGAGTCATGCTGATACAGCATTACAGAAATAGCAAAGTGGGGGGGGGCTGAAACATGCTTCGTGTGGCAAACATCTGGACCCTAAAGGCTCTGCACAAGAGTTATAGTTATGGAAAGTGAGTGGGGGCTTCTAAAAAGGCCAGACATCTGGGTGGGCATCTCAGAGCTATTGCTTTGATATCCTCTACTTCCTTAGAGGCCTCTTTTCTTGGAAAGGCAGCTGCTGGTGGGAACAGCAGATGCTCTATTTAAGATCACTGCGGTATGGAGTAACTATTATTATGTTTTAAAAGCATGGTCTAAATTATGGGCCTCCAGTTCCAAGTTCAGCTTTCAACAATGATGGTTTTCATCTTCTGGTTTTTATAACACCAGCGTAACTCAGCAATAGGAATGCACTGGAGAACAGTAGGATCAGGAGAGCTGGAAGGGATCCCTAGATAATCCCAGCATAACCCCCGCTTTAAGATAAGAGACTCAAGGCTGGGGTAGGGCACATGTGGCCCTCCAAGTGTTGGGATGCTGCAACATCCAGCAGCCTCAGCCAGCATAGCCGATGGTAAAGGATTAGAGAAGCTGTAGTTCATACTATCTGTAGGGCCAGCTGTGACCCTGCTCTAGACCTACAACACCTTATTAACAGGCAGAAGCTTGGAAATGTTACTTTATTGGATTACTGCTTCCCAAATGCCCCAGCACTATGGCCACCACTCTAAATAAATAAATAAATGAATGAATGAATGAATGAATGAATGAATGAATGAATGAATGAATGAATGAATGAATGAATGAATGAAAAGAAATAAAGAAATAGCCCTGAAAGTAACTTTTCCAAGCTTTACAAGAGGTAACTAGATTTAGGACTTGTCCAGGCAGGGGGATTTGGAATGGTCTGTTTCGCTCTTTAAAGGTTCTGATCTTCAGTGTGACCTGAAGATCTTATCCCACTCCTGAGAAATCCTTCTATTGCCACTGGAGATGTTTATTAATCTGTGAGAAGGGTCCATATAAGTCTCTGGATTACCAGTTTACGTGAAAGTGCAGCCTGTTCACTCATGAGTAAATTTATCCAGTTTATTTGCAAGTAAGGAGGCTGCTGAGGCTGTGCTGCCTTGAAGGGATGGAGCCCATAGAGTCAACTAGCCCCCGTTCCCTTCTTTTCTCACAGTCGTCATTTAGCCTGTGGCTTTCCTTTAAAAGAAATTAAGTGGTGTATTGAAAGAGCAACGCATCAACCTAGCATGGTATTAGAACTGCAGTGCATCCGTTAGGGAATACTGTATAGAGAGAGACAAAATAGAGGAGAGGGTTTCTCTGTCCTCCTTTATAATGTCACAACCCACCTATTACATCACAGAGTTGTCACCTCTCATGGTGCTGCCCCCAGCTCCATTTGGATGTGAATTAGCCATCCAGACAGGCTACACAATGGGATCTTGCAAAAAACAAACAAACCAGAAGTCCCTAGCCCTGCAGCAAAAAGAAGTGAAGCAGTTCTTAAAAGGGCAGGATGGCTCAATCTAAGTAGAAACATGTATGGACAATGCAATTTGGTTTCAACCAAACCATACCAAGAGGCTCCAAATGATTATCTATATACCTGTCTGGACAGGGCCTTAGATGGAGTCATCAGCGGGCTGGGGCCTGAAATCTCAAACACAAATTGGCACATGGTCTCAAGGAAGAGACACCCTGAGTGATGAGCAATCAGAGCCCACATTCACTTGTCATTTAATTGCTGCAGACAGTTGTCACGACTGAAGTTCAAGAGAATCCCCAGATTCAAGGCATGGAGTAGATAAAAAAAACCAACAACAACCCAGAAATCAAGCTTAGTAAGGAAACAGTCTGTGTAGCTGCTGGAAAAGAGGAATCCAGAGGCAATGCAGGGAAAACATTACCTGGTCCAGTGTCTAAGGACTTGGGAAAGCAATTGGCCAGGAAACAGATGGTTCAGATCAAAGAGACATTCTGATTTAAAGGGACAGGAACCACCAATTAGTACTGGAGGGTTATTCTCCAAGCCACAATAGTGCTAAATGAGGAAATAATCAAAAGGACTGAAATGGGCATTATTCAGTTGCGAGCCCAAGTGGTATAGTAGCAAAATCAGAACTTGAATAATTTTTTTAAATTAATCAATAATCATTTAATTTTTGCCCTACTTTTGCAAAATATAATTAGAACAGTGACTCAGTTTGATTAATTTAAAATTAAAGGCTAAACATTAAAATCTAAAGAAATTTTGATTAATTAGGCACAGAAAGTGTCTCAGCAGCCAAGATAAAGAGAAGAGGCAAAGCTCATCAAAGCAACAACAACAACAGCAGAGGGAGAGGAGTGCAAGGTGTATTTGTGTGTGTAAGAATGAAGGTGGGCATCAGGTAACCTGGCTCATTTCATGCAGCTTCCCCCCCCCCCCCAGTGAGGGGAGCAAAAAAAATAGTACAGGAAAACTGGCAAAGAGCACTGTGGCTCTCTGATCCCTTACTGGAGATGCCTGGGAGTATATTTGGTCACTGAGTGCAAACATGCCCTCTACTACTGATTATGCAGACCATGAAGAAGAGATTCAGTTAGTCAGGAGTGCTGGAAAAATGTTCTGCGTATGCTCAGAGGGATTTAAGAATCTTCCACTTTTAATTTACTGAGTGCTCTTTGTAGATGCTTTTTGTTATCCTTCAGCTTTGCGCTGACTCAGTATTCTTCAACTGGAATAAAGACATCATTCTTTATTAATGTTTACATTCCAAACAGTGTTTGAAGTAAGCAATGAGATGCTGAGAGGAGGGATGGAAACAAGGGAAAAGAGAGATACACATTAGCGACAGTGTTTACTTGAACAGGTTCTTATATCAATGCCTTAGGGCAGCTGTTTCCAACCACACACTTTCTAGATGAGCTTGACTACAAATCGTACCATCCTTAGCCACAATTATGGCATTTGTAATCAAAGCCATCTAGAATGTGTCACATTGGTGAAGCCAACTTCAACTACAAAAAGAGCCAATTTGAAGCAACAGGAACTTTCTCAACTACACTAAAATGTGTCATTGTCTCTTACGGTTTCCTTTAAAACTAGTAACCTAATATTTAATTTAATCTTTTACTTACTTAATTAAACATCTTACTCACTAATGTTAATCTAAACAAAAATGGGTTTTTGTGTCCTCTAACTAAAATCTTAAGCATTTAGCACATAGGTATTAATTTTCCAAACCCTGTAGAAAAAATTCTAAAAACAGCACTTCAAAGATTAAAAAAGCTGGAGAGAAATCCATTTGGCACCATCAAGTCTCATTTGGAAAACAAAATTGATTCTTTAACAGAATCAAAAAGCCCAAAAGAAAAAGAGATTGACAGCTCAAGCACCAATTAAAATCCTTATTGATTTTACTTATTTATTTAAAATATTTTTACACTGCCTTTCTCCTTAAAAAGGATCCAAGGTGTCGCTATGTGGATTTGTCGTTAAACGGTGTGCTCGTTATGAGAGGTACCACTGTGCTGTATTCCTTAGCAGTACGGCATGTGTCTATGAAACTTTCAATAACTTTGGGGAAGACAGCCACCGTTACTGCTGTGTGGCAGCCCTTCTATAATTTTTTTAACTCCTGCCCTCGCTTACTGGACAGCAAAAATGGCAGCCGGATGGAGGATTCCCCGCATAGCAGTGAGTTTTTCCCCAATAGGAACGCATTAAATGGAGTTTAATGCGTTCCTATGGGGTTTTCCCCCCGCATAGCGATGAATCCGGATAGCGACGTTAATCACCGCTATGCGGTGCACCACTGTATATCAAAACACTACCGGAACAAAAAATAGAAGCCTCCCAGTGAGGAGGAATTGAAGTACAGTTACACAGCTGGACAGTAAAATGAATCACTAATGGCCATGTGCTGTGTGACTGCAAATTTATGCTACAATCTAACTTAGCTATAAGTAGGGAACAATTCCAATGTGCGATCACATCCCCAGAGAGCCATTCACTAAGGGAAAGCTTCCCTGAAGAGAAAGGTCTTTTTCTGCTTGTGGAAAGACAGCAGTGATGGGAAGTTTGAAAGTCTGGGTGCAGCGACAGTGAAGGCCTTCTCTTGTTTCACCATCAAACACACCGGTGAAGGTGGTGGGAAGAAGTGCCTCTTCTGATTATCTCAACACCTGAGCAGGCTCATAACAGGAGATGCTGTACTTGAGATAGCTTGCACCCAAGCCATTTACGGCTTTTTAGTTAGAACCAGCACTTTGAATTATGCCCAGAAATGTATCAGTGAAGCTGTTGTAATGGGAGAGGGGTTATGGGATCCCTGTGACAGGCCCAGTTAACAATCTGACTGCTGCATTGTTGATGTGCTGAAATTTCTGGACACTTCCAGAGGCAGTCCCACATAGAGCGTGCTACAGTAATCCAGTTGGGATGTACAGTAACTAAGGCATAGGGACCTGGTGGCACTATGAGTTAAAGAGCAGAAGCCTCTGGGCTGCAAGGTCAAAAGACCAGCAGTTTGAATCCACATTGCAGAGTGAGCTCCCGTTGCTTGTCCCAGCTCCTGCCAACTTAGCAGTTCGAAACCACATAAAAATGCGAGTAGATAAATAGTTACCACCACAGTGGGAAGGTAACAGCACTCAGTATCTAGTCACCTCCCTCTATTACCACCTCCACACAAGAATTGGAGGTTGTTCATGACTTTGTGTACCTTGGCTCAACGATCTCCAACACTCTCTCCCTAGATGTTGAGTTGGATAAATGCATTGGCAAAGCAGCTACCATGTTCTCTAGACTCACAAAGAAAGTATGGCTTAATAAGAAGCTTATGGCATATACCAAGATCCAGATCTATAGAGCCTGTGTCCTGAGCACACTCCTGTACTGCAGTGAGTCCTGGACCCTTTGTGCAGGGCAGGAGAAGAAGCTGAACATGTTCCATATGCATTGTCTCCAACGCATTTTTGTGTCACCTGGCACGACAACGTTCTAGATAGAGTAGGCTAAGCGTTCAGCCTGGAGGCAGGCAGTGCATCATGGCCTTTCCCATTTTGAAGAGACCCTTGTCCAGCAGGCTGAGGCAAAGAGGCAGTCCCTAAACCATCAAAATCAGGGAACTAGACGGGACAGATTGTACAGTGGTGCCTCGCAAGGCAAATGCCTCACAGAACAAAAATCTTGCAAGACAAATGGTTTTGTCAATGGGGTTGATGACTTGCAAGATAAATGTTCCTATGGCCGTGCTTCGCAAGACAAATGTTTTCCGTTTTTTGTTCCTGCCTCATGTTTGCTGATTTTTAAATGTTTTTCTATGATGTTTTTGACTGCAAATTTTTAAATCATCTGCATAATATGTATGGCTTTAAAGAGCACTTAATGAACCCTTTGTAAACCAAATTTGACTTTGTTCTGACTTTTTTTGCCCATAGGAATGCATTAATTAGATTTCAATGTATTCCTATGGGAAAATGCATTTCGCAAGAAGAATTTTTCGCTAGACAACATTAACCACGGAACAAATTAAATTCCTCTTGCGAGACACCACTGTATTTGTTTTCAGTGTGGAAGAGATTGTCACTCTCGAATTGGCCTTCTCAGCCACACTAGACGCTGTTCCAATTCCTCCATACAGAGCACATTACCATAGTCTCTCGAGACTGAAGGATGCCTAATCTAATTTAATCTAATCCAACATTTTGGAAATGGGGATAAGCACTGCCCCGTAGAGTCAGACACAACTGAACAAATTGTCAAGGGGAACCTTTACCTTTACCTAAGGCATGTGTCACCATGGCTAGATCAGACTTCTCTAGGAGCAGGCATAGCTGGCACACTAGTTTTAATTCTGCAAATGTATTTCTGGCCACCCCAAAAACCTGGGCATCCAGGCTCTGAGACAAATCCAGGAGCATTTCCAAACTGCACATTTGTGTTTTCAGAGGAAGTGTAACCCAGCACAGGATGGGATTTTGACTGACCAAGAGCACCTCTGTCTTGTCTGAATTAAGTTTCAGTTTATTCATCCTTGTCCAGGACATTTCTGCCACTAGACACTGTTTCTTAGCTCTCTGGGAAACCCAAATCATGGGAGCACTGGGAGGACTCAGATTGCCTCATGATTGGTGGCCATTTCACATCTCGGTGAGGTGAAGGAAGGATATCAGTGTGATGAGATGGGTTTTTGAGTTAAAGTCTTGTAAGAAATATGGGGTTTGTAATTAAGAAATGAGCAAGAGAGGTTCCATCTTGTTTCTTTGTATAAAGTATCTTTGCTATGCTGACAGGTTGTTTTCTTGGCGAGCGGAGAGAATGTTATTCTGATAGCCTGAGAAAAGGACTCGGTGTGATTAGATGGGAATTGTTGTGACTTTCTGCGAAACCACAGTAAACCCAAATAACATCTGGTGTGTATGGGAAAGAAGTCATGTGGTGTAACAGGACTGTTTGCCTAGTAACGAACTCTGATTGGATGACATTGTGGGAAGGTGCGATAAGCCCTTGCCAGTTACTCTTGAAAAAGGAACTTTTTGCCTATGGACATTGTTATTCAAGACCGACTCTTCATTCATTTGTGACACATGGGACTAACCTTTACTATACTGGATTACCCTTGGACTTATGGGCTTTTTCCTAAGGACTAAGCATGGACTATTTCCTATGGACTGTTACCTATGGAATATCCTTTATGGACTTCTTTTCTTGAAATGCTTCATATGGGCTATACTCTTGGACTTTTCTAAGGACAATGGGACTTTTACTGGATTTTTCTTTTTAGTACAGGATTTTTGTTCTACAGGATCACTGAGGACTATAGCCTTTTTATAACCTACTTGGATTATTTTGTTTTTACTAATGAAATATTGGACTGGAACTGTTTTTATTCTTTTTAATGGTTTTTGTGTTTTTGTAAGGTTTTTGAACACTTTTCTATTTTTCATGTTTTCTTTGCCTCACTACAGAGTTGTAAATAACTAACACAATGCTAGTTTATTTGCTTTGGTTTAATTTGGCTTTGATACCTAGTAACATGCTTATTCTTTAATAAATTAAAGATTATAAAACTCAGTTGGTTTCCTGAACAGTACACTTGTCATAGGGTCATCTGAGAGTGCTGCCTCGGCCTAGCTTACTTAGAGTCCTGCCTGTGGTGCAAGTTAAGTCTAAGGACTACAAAGCCCACATGGTTTTATTTCAGCAATAGAGAAAGGGCACAAGGGCATCTTATGTGGGCAGACTTGTAAGAGGGAGTGTTGTAGCATGGCTAGCTGAGTTTGGACTCACTCAGCCCACTTTAGCATGTGCAAACTCCTGATTGCTCTCTGTCCAGGCTTACACGTGTGTTTTCGAACCCGTGTTTGCTGACACGGGTTTGCTGTTCTAGAGATTGTTATTTATATCACTTTCATTTTCAAAAGAATGAGTGAGTGTATACTGGACATTTTTTTTCTTTTCTTTTAGCTGCATTTTGTATTACACTTTAGAATCTAATCAGTTAAATGCTTGTGTTTGTGAATGTTCAATGGAAGTTTTGAGTCTCTCATGTGCAATTTGAGCAGAGTAGGTCACAGAAGCATTAGCAATAGGACCTAAGCTGTCTCCCTCTCGATCCACCCACTCACTCATACATTTTGTATTTTACTTTTTTATGTCTGCTGTTGGATTTATTCTTACTCTGGCTTTCTGTATACCAGATTGGGTGGGTGACAAACACAACACACTGGGCAGTCACCAAATACTTTACCCATTGCAGTTCCAAAGAGACTAACTAAGATTCTAGCTTTTCACTTCAACAAGTGGTTTTGTTGAATAAATTGGATGAATCTGAATAAATCACATGGGTCCTAACAAGGGGAGGAAGGAGGGAGGAGGAAAGGAAAGGAGAGAAGAAAGAGGGAAGGAAATTGGTGGGAGCTTTGCCTGCACATTGGAGGTTGAGCAATACTTAATATTACTGCATTTCACCACTCAGCTCATGTCACAGCCCTTTATTTCTCCTATACTCGTGTTTTTTTAACATTATATGGACAAATGCAAAAACATACTTTGAAATATTTTGGAGAAATCAAGTCACATAAGCTACAAATCAGCATGAAGTGAATTGGTTCTGGTTTGAAAGACAAATAATTTGGATTGAATCCAAGTGGATGGTGTTTACACATCCCTGGTTTGGAGCTAGAAAAATGTGACATCAGCTTTAAAAATGGAAAAGGTGGGGGGAACATTACTGCAGTAGATTCCAAGACCAATCAACATACACTGACCAAAATCCTATTACACAGCTGTACAAATGGCATAATTTTTGGAGGCAAACTGCCCCTAATTATGAAATCACAATAGACATTATCAGTTTTATGCTAAACCACACAACTCAGTATGCAACAGATAATGTCTACAGTGATTTCTTAACTTAAGACAATCTGCCTTCAAAAGTGACACTGCCTGTATAATGCCAGTGTAAATAGGCAAGAAGGTTTAGGGCACTATCTTCCAACCAGCAAGCGGAACTTTTCCGTATAGTTCGCGATCTATCCGGAATTGGCCAGGGTGAAGGGCCTCCTTCTATCATCTCACCTGACCAATTTGCAGCGTTTTTTAAATCTAAAGTGGAGGCCATCTGCCATGACCTTTCACCTTTTTTAAATACAATGGATCGAGCAGAGATGTCCAGCGCTCCGTCCTGCCCGGTAATTCTCTATTCTTTTCAGCCTGTAACATCAGAGCTGGTAGACAAGGCGCTTGATCGCTGTCGGGCCACCACCTCTTCTCTCGACCCTTGCCCGGCCTGGCTAATCGAAGCAGCCAGGCCGGTAACAACTGAATGGGCCACTGCAATAATTAATGGGTCTCTCCAGGAGGGCAAGGTACCCCTTGCCCTCAAGGAGACACTCATTAGGCCCATCAGGAAGAAACCAAATCTGGCGGCGGATGAAATTGGCAATTATAGGCCCGTCGCCAGTGTGTCCTTCCTCAGCAAAGTGGTTGAGAGGGTGGTGGCAGACCAGCTTCAGGCGCTCTTAGACGAAACCAATGCTCTAGACCCATTTCAGTCGGGCTTCAGGCCGTGCTACGGTACAGAGACGGCACTGGTCGCACTGCTGGATGACCTGTTGAGGGAGGCCGATGGGGGCAATGTGTCCTTGTTGGTCCTCCTCGACATCTCAGCTGCCTTTGATACTGTCGACCACGGTATCCTCCTGGGGAGGCTCTCCAAGCTGGGATTCGGTGGCCTGGCACTTGCCTGGCTCCGCTCCTTCCTGGAGGACCGCCCCCAGAGAGTGCAGATTGGGGAGAATGTCTCGGCCCCATGGAGTCTCAATTGTGGGGTTCCACAGGGGTCGATCATCTCCCCAATGCTGTTTAACATCTTCATGAGGCCGCTGGGCGGAGTCATCAGAGGGTGTGGGGCATCGTGTCACCAGTATGCTGATGACACACAGCTCTACATCTCTTTTACTCCAACTTCAGTGGATGCCGTCCAGTCCCTCCAGCGCTGCCTGGACACCGTACTGGAATGGATGCAGTCAAATGGATTGAGGCTGAACCTGGAGAAGACGGAGGTCTTGAGGGTGGTGGCCTAGGTGACTCCCTTTCTTTTGGAGGGACAACCCTTGCCACAAAGAGTGAGGTCCGCAGCTTGGGGATACATCTGGACCCGGCGCTAACCATGGAAACCCAGGTGGGGTCTGTGGTCCGTTCTGCCTATTTTCATCTATGGCAGATTGCCCAGCTGCGGCCATATCTTGATCAGGGGGCCCTCACTACTCTAGTCCACGCGCTCGTAATCTTGAGACTAGACCATTGTAACGCACTCTACGTGGGGCTGCCTTTGAGGCTCATGTGGAAACTCCAGATGATCCAGAATGCAGCAGCCAGGCTTATTAGTGGGGTGAGAAAATATCAGCACATCTCCCCCACTCTGGCTGCGCTGCACTGGTTACCTATACGTTTCCGCATTGACTTCAAAGTATTAAAGATTACATATAAAGCCCTATTTGGCAGATCACCTCCTCCCACCCAGATCTACCCGAGTCACCCGACATAGCCAGCAGGGACGGCTGAGGGGACTGACGCCGAGGGAGGCCTGGAAGGAGAAAACAAGAAACCGGGCCTTCTCGGCGGTTGCCCCTCGGCTGTGGAACACACTTCCCACTGAAATTCGGCTGGCACCCTTGCTGGGTGTGTTCAACAACCAACTAAAAACATGGTTATTCAGACAGGCCTTCCCCCCAGTCACCTAAGTTCTTTTCCCCCCCTTTTTTTCCGGTTCTTAATGTTGCCATCTTGGATAATATTAATTATAATAATTGCATTATGCTAGTTATTTTTCTACATTGTTTTAATGTGTTTTAATTTTTGTAAGCCGCCCCGAGTAGACGTTGTCTAGGGGCTGGGTAAAAATTGAATAAATAAATAAATAAATAAATAAATAAATAAATAAATAAATACATACATACATACATACATACATACATACATACATACATAAATAAATAAATAAATAAATAAATAAATAAATAAATAAATAAATAAATAAATAAATAAATATCTTCCCAGTCATGTTGCTATCAGCTGAAAATCCATAACAGAACACAAGTCAGTGACACAACCCACCCATTGAGACATGGGATCTTTCCCCTCTTTAATGAAACCATTTGCCTGAAACTATACAAGTAACTAATGAGACTGAAGTTTTTTCTCATAGGGTTGCAACTGTAATGTAGTTTTGAGACTGAGCAGACTATAAAGCGTCCCAAACATTGGTTCCCAAATGTTTTTGTTCCTACTGAATGCCTCCAGCACTGGAGCGTTCACCACCTCCTGAAGTAATTGGTTCCATTGTCGTACTGTTCTAACACTTGGGACTTTTTTCCTGATATTCAGCTGAAATCTGGCTTCCTTTAACGTGAGCCAATTATTACATGTCCCGCACTCTGGAATGATTGGGAACAGATCTTGCTCCTCCTCAGTATGACAACCTTTCAAGTAGACAACCTTCTAACCTTCTAGAATAGATGGTTAATACAAATGACCTTTCAAATCTAATTAAGTTATATATAACATTTATTTTTGACCCATCATCCTTTCCTGTATTTGTACGTAATTTAAGTCCTTCTATTTGTGACATATATTTAATGACACCTAATGTCAACTTTCAGTTCTGAAAGTTGTAACTGCTAAGAAATGCTTAATTTCTACCCCCTTGATTCAGAACCATAAAAGAAGCAATAGGATTGAATTTGTGGGAGGTGAGTAGTGCTGTTAACAACTGGTCATTTTGGAGGTCACTTATTCACAGGCTTGCTATAAACTGGAGACAACTTGAAGGCACATTGTTGTTGTTATGTCCCATCAAGTCATCTCCAACTCATGGTGTCCCTATGAATGAGCGTTCTTCAAAAATGTCCTGTCCTGAGCTGCCCTGCTCAGTTCTTGCAGACTGAGGTCTCTTTTAAAGAGTCAGTCCATCTCACATTTGGTCTTCCTCTTTTCCTGCTACCTTCCACTTTTCCCAGCATTATTGTCTGTGAAGGCACTTAACAACAAATTCCAGAGCTTGGGAAGAGAGGCTACTCTTCTGGACTCCCAGAATGCAGACCAGAAGATTCAGGGAACTGAAGATCCAAAATGAAGTGACTGGCTACATTGTTAATGCATTTATATCATTTGTATCATTCTCTTCCGTTAGAAAACTTGGAGACACTTATACAGATCTTCCAAGCTGTTGTTATTATGTGCCATCAAGTCACTTGACCCTATCATTAAGGCTTGATAGCTCAGTGACTTAGATAACTGGCTGTGGAGCCAGAGGTTGGGAGTTTGATTCCCTACTGTGTCTTCTGCAAGTACAGCCAGTAGGTGTGGCCTTGGGGCAAGCTGCAGAGTCTCACTAAGGGCCTCCCACCAGACGAAGGGAATGGCAAACCATTTCTGATTATCCTCTATCTAGAAAACCCTGAAAAGGGTCCTCATAAGTCCGACTTTGACTTGATGGCAATGTGGATTCCCTCCTGATGCTATATTATTTGCCTTGCCATATCCATGTAAACGTTCACATTCGGAAATCTTAGTAAAATAAACTTCAACAATTATTAAACAGCTTAACTTGTAAATATAAACATTTGGCTAATTCATTACAATTTCAATGAAATAACTTTTTTCTCAAATAAAGTTCTAGTTATATGTTTTTGAGTGTTATTGCTTTTCATTTCTCTTCAGTGTCTGGTGCCCCAACCTGTCCCTGTTTTATAAGTGGATGTCAAATATGCTAAACAAGGGATTCCACAACTTGAGTGTCTAAGAGCTTGTCTACATTTACATTTGCCTCGCAATAAACTCTGTTCTAAATGGAATCTAGAAATAATGTGGTAGTCACATGGTATTTGAATCAGTGTGCGCGTCCTCTTGGGAAAAGTTTAGATCCATTTTTAAGCTGTGTTGTATCTCAGTTGAGGACAGGGATGTGGTGGCGCTGCGGGCTAAACCACAGAAGCCTATGCTGCAGGGTCAGAAGACCAAGCAGTTGTAAGATCGAATCCACGCGACGGAGTGAGCGCCTGTCACTTGTCCCAGCTCCCGCCAACCTAGCGGTTCGAAAGCATGCAAATGCAAGTAGATAAATAGGGACCACTTCAGTGGGAAGGTAACAGCGTTCCGTGTCTAAGTCGCACTGGCCATGTGACCACGGAAGATTGTCTTCGGACAAAACGCTGGCTCTGTGGCTTGGAAACGGGGATGAGCACTGCCCCCTAGAGTCGAACATGACTGGACAAAAATTGTCAAGGGGAACCTTTACCTTTACCTATCTCAGTTGAGGAGGCTACACTGGCTTTTAGAATCATTGCATTTGAGGCTTTGCCCTGCGCCTGCCCACCCTGCCCTCACACTGGCCACTGGCCCCTTCTGCTGTGGTGAGGTGAGGAAGGGAAAGAGAGGACTAAGCTGTTTGCTCCAGCTGTTTCCATTTGTACTGCCAGAATACACCACAGAAATGAATGGTCCATGGCTTTGCATTGGTGCAAAAAAATACTGAACCAAGGATGGATCCACATAATTTTAACATGGGATCATCCACAAGCCACTGTCCATTCTGCAGGCAGAGATGGTGTCTATGATTGAGATTTGGGGGGGGGGATGATTCTACATAAAAATCATGTGAATTCATGAATATGTATGTCTGATCCATTTGTTGCTGAAAGACAGCTCTTCACTCCTCCAACCCTACACTGAATTGGCTGCATCTTCCCTCTCCTGCTAGTCTCCCTGCACCATCCATCCATCCATCCATCCATCCATCCATCCATCCATCCATCCATCCATCCATCCATCCATCCATCCATCCATCCATCCATCCATCCATCCATCCTTCTTCCCACCACCATCACTGTTGCTCTTGTTGTTGCTGCTGCCACCTCTCTCACCACCTCTACTGGTTACCCAAAGACATAATCTGCAGCAACAGAGGTGTTTAAATATGATTCTTTAAAAATGGAAATGATTCTTTAAAAATCAGGATTTCATATGCCTGATAAACTAAGTAAGCCTCTGGTAGAAGAGTATTTTACATCAATTTCCAACCAAAAAGCAAGTTTGCCTGGCAAAGAAATCTGTGTTTCCATTTACATCACAGAAACACCTTGTTTTAAACCACTTTTTAAAGAGAAGAACGTGATCCAATAGCATTTCTTACTGTCAGTAGAATCAAGCCCTGATACTCCATAAATTCTACATTTCCAAACTTTTCTTCACCAGATCACACTTGTGGGTTTGTAGTTTAAGTTCTTTTCTCTTGAGTTGTTTGCTAAAGGGACAAATTGACCTTCAGTTTTCTCCTCAGGGGTTTATTTTAACAAGATATGTCTTTTCCCCCTCTTTTTTCTTTCTCCCCAATCTAAAGGGTTTTGTGGGGGTTCAAAAACCTTATCCATTCTGCCTCCAATTTTGGTAGCTTAAAAGTTACTGGCTCCCCTGTGCACAGGTTTACCTTCACCACATACTCCCACTTCTCTAATGGTTGTTTCTCAGCTGTCCCCTCTATATCGACCAGATGTCCTTCAACTGTCAAATCCTCCTCCATATCCTTCCAAATCGATCCCCACTTCCTTATTTGGGTCTTTACTCTGGCCTCTTCCATTCTCTTCCAAAGGGGTGTCTACTATCTTTCCTGTCTTTTCTTCCTCTCCTTTCTTATCTAAATCCTGCCGCCCTGCCCCCACAACATCATCACTGGTTTTTATTGATCCACCACAGCATCTGAAGTGTAGAAAGTGTTTCTTTCTAGGGAGAAGCACAACGGCTCACCCATTGGGATCCTCTCCCTCAACTCTTCCTCCTTACAGACACATGATGATGATGATGATGATGATGATGATGATGATGATGATGATGATGATGATGATGATGATTGAGTTCCAAAATGTCCTGTCCTTAACAGTCCTGCTCATCATTTGCAAACTCAATGCCATGGCTGCCTTTATTGAATTAACCCTCATTTCCTGCTGCCTTCAACATTTCCCAGCATTATTTCAAGTCTTTCAAATACAGTATTGTCTCTGAATAATGTTTACCAAGCTGAAGCCTGCTAGGCTTAAACTACATACAGTGTCATATGTAACCTTAGACCATTCTTTAACCCACAAGTATCAATCATCTTTTGATTTTTAGTTTTGTCTTACTTGCCTGCCTTTTTTACCCTTGCCTTGCCTCAGAATTATGATAAAATCATCCAGCCTTTCATCTGGAGAGTTCATACCAGCACATATGATCTTAGATCATGTTATTGTCAGAACATTATCCAGTGAACTTCATGGATGACTGTTGTTCTCTTCAAAACAGTGACTGTAAGCTGTTTTGGATGCAGACTGTTCTCTGTCTCTCTCAATCTCTTTATTTCTACTTTTTCCATGTAAAGTGCAATGCAAATTAATTCATTATCATGATGGAATCCAAAACAGAAAAATAGACCAGAAGCAAACAAGAAAAACAGGGGGACACATTGCTTTATTATTTCCTTTGCTATTCTAGGAAGTTAGATTTCATTTGAAAGGGAGAAATCAGATTTGCTGTAATATCTTTTAACCAATGTCTACAATAAATCTTGAGATGCTACAGCTTCTAGGACAATAAATCACACAGATTTGACATCATGTTTCATTCCCTCTTGCATTGTTTGGGTTACCTAAGAGGGCAACTATATGATGAAATAGCATGAGGTTTGCTCTGCTTATAAAACAGGTGGATTTGTGTGTGCTTTTAACTGTCTGCACGATGCACAAGGCTGATTCAATTTGGTCCAGCCAATTTCTGTTGGCTTTTTCTCTCTGCCTCTGGAGGGCTACAACTTTTTCATAATAGGAGGATTCAATCAGCCTTTTCCCGTTGCATATGATGTTATAAAGACAGGAGGGGCATGTCTATAGCACTAGCCTCTCCTCTCCCAAGTTTAAAAAAATAAACAGCTTCCCACATGGGTGGACATGATGTGCAAGAGGGAGGGAACATGCAAAAGTAAAGTGTTCTAAGTAAGATTTGCGGTGAAGCGGCTTTCTCATTTAAAGCTTTAAAAAAAACATTTTCAATCGAAAAATAATGTAGTAAAACATTACTTTTGAAACACAGAACATCAAAAATCTGAACAGTAATTTTGTAAAATACACCATGATTCACAACTCAGAATGATTCCATTCAGGATTACCTACTTCCCACCACTCACCAGTTACTACCTTCCCTTACTTACTTTCAAGTAATTTATGCAGGAATTACTAATTTCTGGTGATATATTGTTTTATGCTAGTTTAAACATAAATATATTCTCAGGCAATTGTACTTAACATTCCTTCCAAGGGATGTTATGTCAATTTCACTGGGTGTATATATATAATTGATTTATTTAAAATATTTATGCACCCCCTTTCTCTTAAAGGATCCAAGATGGCTTAAAGTTTAAAGTTTAAATAATAAATCATTGCAATACTAAAAAAAGAATTAAACAAACATTGTATTAAACCTTATAAAAGAACAATATTAAAAACACAAGTAAAACAACATAATACAGCAATCTCATTTAAAAAGTCCCCTTGGTAAACCAGTCATTCAAAGCCTGCTTTAAGAGAAAGCTCTTTGTCTGCTTGCAAAATGACAGCAAAGATGGAGTCAGCCTGACCTCCAGTGGGAGGGTGTTCCAGAGTCTGGGAGCAATAACAGAGAAGGCCCTTTCCCATATCCCACCAAACATACATGTGGGTGTGATAGGACTGAGAGAAAACCCTCTTCATACTTTGGCAGGCTCATAAAGGACTAACTAAATGTAAATGTACACCTGTAACCAAGCCCAGACACTATTTTTAAATGAGATCCAGCACTGGTGGAGGGGGATTTAGAGCATGTTTCAAAATGTCCTGCCAGTGCCCTCCATCATTGTTTCCAAAAGCATGTTGCCCTATCTCAGACTGGATTGCAATACAAATACTGTACAATTCTTTACAAACAGCTTTCTTCACTCCCTGGCCAACTCACCAAAGCTAGGAAACATGGGCTGGTATCCTATTGCTAGACCCAACTATAGAAAACCTATTGATTCAATGAGATTGCATACATGTTTGAATACCATTCAGCAACTGGTTCAGTGGATATGTTCTAGCTTTACTTAGCACTAGGATATTGGTCTACAGAAGACAGTGTCTTTAACAGAAATACTATAAGAGGAAAGAGGCATTGTTCCACTAATGGTTGTGAAAGAGCAAGCTGAATCAGTGCAAGAAATATCTGACAAAGAGTTGTGAAAGTACTTACAAAACAGCTTGCTCAGGCAGATGGATTTGACACCTACTACACAAGCAGGAAAACTTCTGCAAGCAATCAAAACTTTGTGTTAGTGCAAGGTGGACAGTCTATATATTTCAGCTCAGAAATAAGCCATACCAAGTTAGTGGGGCTTCCTGCCAAGTAAAAGCAGATAGAATTGCAGCCATTGGTCAGAATCCTGTTGCTTTAGTTGCACAAATGTCAGTTGCACAAACTGTTTCACTTTTCCAGAACTTGTGCAATTAAGTAACCAGTACCTTCAAGAGCAAATGTAAGTCTGTTGGTTTCAACAGGGAAATCTGGCTTACACAACGGTAACAATAGAAATGTTCATGGAGTAACCGCAGGGAGATTTGCTCTGCCCAAGCATTGTGCTTCACAGATCCTGGCTTTAATCAGTAAAGGTCACATTAACTTAGGTGACTTGTATAGGTATACAGATGTTTCCCCTGTAAAATACAAACATAATAATTACATTGCAGAATCCACCACCTAGATCTGTAATCTTTTGTTGATGGAGAGAAAAGAGGAACAAAGAGATTGTATCAAGATTTATTCACAGGTTCAAATCTTTGATCAATAATAAATGGCATGTAAGAATCATTCAGAAGTGCTGGGGCTGGCACTTCTGCGCAGTGACTGAAGTAAACAATAAGTGCTGATTCATGATGCAGCTTCATTCTTTTACCAAATTGCTTATATAACTTTGACATAAGGAGGCAAGGGATAGTGGTTTGTTGGCAGGGAGCAGGAGTGCCTTTATGTTGTGTTGTTTTTTTTTTCAATAGCAAGATAAAAAAAAGAACAAAAAGCAAAATGATATTGACATTAGATGGTTAGGCGTCCTTCAGTCTCGAGAGACTATGGTAACGTGCTCTGAATAGAGGTTTTGGAACAGCATCTAGTGTGGCTGAGGAGGCCAATTTGAGAGTGACAATCCCTTCCACACTGAAGACAAATACAAACTGTCCCCTGCCCAGCTCCCTGATTTTGCTGGTTTCGGGACTGCCTCTTTGCCTCGGCAGCTGGGCAAGGGTCTCTTCCAATTGGGAGAGGCCGTGATGCAGTGCCTGCCTCCAGGCTGAACGCTCAGATGTCAAAGTTTCTCATCTGTTGAGGTCCATTCCTAAGGCCTTCAGATCCCACTTGCAGATATCCTTGTATCGCAGCTGTGGTCTCCTTCTGGGCTCTTTCCCTGCACTAATTCTCCATACAAGGAGATCTTTTGGAATCCGACCATCAGCCATTCTCACGATATCCCCAAACCAACATAGATGTCACCGTTTCAGTAATGTATACATGCTAAAAATTCCAGCTTGTTCTCGGACTACACCTGTCCTACCAGGTGATACCAAAAATGCGTTGGAGGCAATGCATATGGAACATGTTCAGCTTCCTCTCCTGCTGTGCACAAAGGGTCCAGGACTCACTGCAGTACAGGAGTGTGCTGTGGACACAGGCTCTATAGACTTGGATCTTGGTATATGCCGTCAGCTTCTTATTAAACCATACTTTCTTTGTGAGTCTAGAGAACATGGTAGCTGCTTTGCCAATGCATTTATCCAGCTCGACATCTAGGGAGAGAGTGTTGGAGATCGTTGAGCCAAGGTACACAAAGTCATGAACAACCTCCAATTCTTGTGTGGAGATGGTAATAGAGGGAGGTGAGTCCACGACCTGGCCCATGAATTGTCTTTTCTTCAGGTTGATTGTTAATCCAAAGTCTTGGCAGGCCTTGCTAAAACAATTCATGAGTTGTTGGAGGTCTTCAGCAGAATGGGCAACAACAGCTGCATCATCAGCGAAGAGGAAGTCCCGCATGTATTTCAGTTGGACTTTGGTCTTCATTCTCAATCTAGAGAGAATAAAGAGGTTTCCATCTGATCTAGCCCAGAGATAGACACCTTCTGTTGCAGTTCCAAAGGCGTGCTTCAGCATGACAGCAAAAAAGATCACAAACAGGATCGTCGTGAGGACACAGCGCTGCTTCACTCTGCTTCGGATGTCAAAGGGATCTGATGTTGAGCCATCAAAAACTACAGTGCCCTTCATTTCCTCATGAAAGGACCTCATGATGTTAAGGAGTCGAGGTGGACATCCAGTCTTGGGAAGTATTTTAAAAAGGCCGTCCCTGCTAACCAAGTCAAAGTATGGCCAGTGGGATTCCAGAAAAGCAATGAACAAAATAGAAAACTGCTTTTTGTCGTCTCTGGCTGTGATTACAGTGTCAAAAACTGCAAGATTCTCTACAGATGTAAAATGGATGAATTCACCTTTTTTTAACTGATCACATGATGCAAATGCTCTTTTTGCTGCTGATGTGGAGTTTTTTCCTGTTTCTCTGGGGGTGGGGGGTACAGTTCTCCTTTTTTCCAAGCCAAAATAATTGGAATGGACATTTCCGTGTGTGATCAGTTATTTTATTCTTCAAAATGATGGGAGGCATGATGTCTTGGACAGTGGGAACAACCAACCCCCCACAGAGGGCTTGGGGAATTTGGACTTACCTTGTGCTGGAATAAAGACAGAAGAGTAATGGAAAGGATCGCATATCAGAGAAGAAAAAGGAAAGTGATTATTGTTACTTGGATTGAAAACAGTCCCGGAAAGTTTGATAAACCAGGAAAGATGCAGACATGGGGGGGAGGGGCTACAGAGATCAAACCTCTCTTTATTCCCAAAACTTAAGACACTTTGGATTTCTGCAGTTTTTCATCCACAACTCCCACAAATCTTTAGCATTTGCCATACTGACTCAGGTTTTTTGGATTTTGGAAATCCAAAATATCTACAGGGCCAAAGGTTAAGACCATTTGTGGAAAACTTTGACCTACACATTCCAAGAAGTTTTTGTGTTTAAAGCAGAAAATGCATCTGAGACTGTGTCTTTATGTAACAATCTAAATAATTTTTTAATGTATCAATAATTTATTGTACCTCAATATCTGAAGCAGAACTGCTCATCTTTCCTAATAACAGGATTGACCTGGCAGTTACACTACAAATTATTTCTTAAACTTCCAAATGACATATCATAGAATATGGGTCTTTAAGCCCTCTGTCTAGTTAGACCTGAACATGGGAAGACAGGAAAGATTATCATGTATCATGTCTTTAACATATATAAATTCCCTCTGTTGTAATTGCTTACATTGTAATGAAAGGATGCTACTTACAGAAGGGGTTGCTGGTCCAGAGCATCCCCTATCAACATGCACTCCCTTCCATAGCATTCATTACTTTTGTTTGTTTGTTTGTTTGTTATTTTATTTATTATTTAAAAATACACACACATACAGAGAAACAGCGAGAGAGCTGTACATCAGAAGAGTTGTATATATGAGCAATGATTAATGACAGTTCATCTCATGAGAACTGAGGACAGCAGTCCTGTGCTGTTGAGTTCTTAATCGTTATGTAAATGTGTGATGTACAGACTTATCAAGATATTACACAGCATGCCTTGCATCCTAGCATATTACACCACACCCTAAAATCCTAAATAGGATGAAGGACAATCCATTTAGTTATTTATTCATTTATTTATTCCATTTATACCCCGCCTATCTGGTCATATTGACCACTCTAGGTGGCTAGAGTTTAAATAAATGAGATACTGAAAGTACAGAATGTTTTTTGGAGGCTTTGAGTATGAAGACAGATAATTGATTAGCAATCCGAACCTGGTGGGAAAGCAGATATAGGTCAAAATTAGCAAATCCTAACTTTCCAAAAGATTATACAGCTATATATGCCTTTGATACAAGCTGTTGCAATACTACTGTATTGAGAACAAATACGTATGTAATAAATAAGACATTTTAACAACACACACTGATGAAATATAGTTGATTCAGATTCTTGTTGTCCCCACAATCAAGACGTTTGGATAAATAATTTAATGAGAAACTGGCATTTACTATTCATAAGGGGAGTGGAGGATTAAGAAAATGAACAATTTCCAAAACAAGTTGTGATTTTGAAAGATTTCCTGGTGTTCTGCAAAAACTAGATTTTTCCACCAAAGCCATGCAACCAGTGAGAGGAACTTTGCTTTATCAAACTTTCATGTCCCTGGGAGGAGTAGTGCAGTTAAACCGTGCAACAAGGTCTCTGTTAGCTGCCAAGCCAGCCAAATCACTGTTAGCTGGAAATAAGTGCTTCTATATTACTCAAAACCAAGCCTTAATGGAAGGCAAGCTACAACTGCTGTGATGTAGTCACTAATGCTGTTATTCCACAACCATTTGGAATGCAGTTGCAGATCCTGAGGGGAGAAAACGGTGATTTGCATGAGAAAGCAGATATTTATTATTATGACACTAAAGGAATGGAGAGAAGCCTGTATGTAAAATATGAATGGCAGCTGTTGCCAAGAAATGTATCACAGTTTTGGTTACAAGAAAAAAGGAAATGATTATTCAAGTTCTCAGTTGTGGATAAAAATTCTTTTAAACACACAAAAGGAAAAGGTTGATCTTAAGCTAAAGCAGCAGCATCTTTTGCTTTTCCTGCCACATTTTGTGGCAATATTGACCCTCTCTTCATCATATCTCAATATGGAGAGACTATGCTGCAGGTTCTTACATAAGTTCTGACTGCCTTTGATCATGTCATCCCTCAAAAACTAAGGTGTTTTCTTTGCAAAGATTCAGGACCGAAGCATAAGTTCTAAGAAAAGCATCCTTCCTTTTCTTACACCATTTTCTCCCCAGCAACATAGCTTCTTCATTATTCATGACTCCAGAATTAGATAAAGGGAGCTGATGTTTACATGCGAAAGGTAATCTGAATGGCATGCTCACATCTTCATTTAATTTGTTTTCATATTTATACCTTCATTACTTGAGGGAGATTGTTTTCTTCATATAGGTTTCACAGGTTACATTTTAAGGGCATTTAAAGTCATTTTCACAAATATTTGACAAGAATTTGTCAAAGGTTCTGCTATTTTATTAATAATGGAAAAGTGACAAGTGGCATCTCAATACATTCAGGAAAATATAGGACTTTTCTACCTCTCTGTTAGAATGATCATCCTTGCATTATGTGCTGAGATTAACTTCCTCCAATCTACTCTGAAGTATAGAGCTTATATATCTACAGATGCAGCAAAATGTCACTGTGACTTCTGCCCGAACAGTAGCACTGTTAATGTAATCATCTTTCTGGTACTCCAGGCAGAGCTGGGGATTGCTGGCAGCGTATGTAGGAGAAGATAAAAGAGAATCCTTGGCCTTCATTTCATTCTAACCTGCTTAGCCCAACTGTGGCACTTGCTAACTCATCCTGTGCCTGTTGCCATGGCAACACTGCAATATGCCATGCAAGGCCATAGCTGAGCAATGAGAGCTGCGCACAGACAAAGCCATGCTATATTTTTTTAATGCTTTCACAGGAGTCAATTAATGGCTCGCTTTGTTTGCTTCAGTCAGTTAATCTTTCTTCCTGTGGCTGTAAGTATTCAAAACAAGACATCATTATTGAAAAAGTATCAAGATAAAAAAAGCTAGGATTATTCAATAATTTACTAGCAACAGGCAGAGGCTTGTTGAAATTGTGATTTCTGGATAACAATAATAACTCTGAAATAACAGTAACAGAAAGGTAACCTACTTACTGTTCATTTTTATAAATAAAATACAGGCGTGCAGGAGTAAAGGTTTCTAGAACTTGTTTATAGAGCCTTTAGTGCTGGCATCTATGTGAGGAATTCTGCCTCTTTAAAAATGGAGGACAGGCAGACGTAGGAGGAAATGTCCTCATGGAATATGGAAGAATGAAGCCTAAATATATTCGTCTGTATGTAGATCTAGAAAAGACAAGTAGGAAAATACACCTAGGCTACCAATCTGTCTATTACCCTTCCCTGAGCTTATAAATTGCTTACTATGGATTGGTTTTCAGTTCAGACAAATGTACCATATTTTAAATGATGCTGCCTGAAAATGATGGCCCAAACTTACCTGGGAACCCCAGTTGTTGCCAGAGCGGCAGTCCCAGGCCAGTGGCAATATGAGAAGGGGCCAGACCTAGCAATTTCTTCAGAGTGCATGGGAGGCTAGGATGATGGTTAGGGGATTGCCCACTGTCTGGTTTCTCCCTGTCAGCCTTTTACTGATGGTGGGAAAACTTAGATTTGACTGCAGCCAGGCACACTAGAGGACAGTGGGTCCAATCCCATCTGCCTGATGGACCTATAATGGAAGCCAGGAGGCCATTCCTGCCACTTTTCAACTCACAGATTTTTCCCTTTCCCTTTTATGGTGGTTGTATTTATGGTGGTAGACTTTGGTGTAAATGGGCGGGATAGAAATTAAACAAACAAATAAATAAATGTATGGTGATACAATTTAATGCTTATGTATTGGGTATTATGGTTATCAGTCAGCTCTTGTGGGGTACTATGGATATTGCTTACTTGTTGCAACTTTGTTGGTGATTTGTTGCATGGCAATTGGACCCAGACAGTATGAAGGAGGCAAGCAGGAGCCTGCTTGTCCAGATTGTTAAACAAATCCCCTATGGGGATCTGGGGCAGGGCCATGGTGTGGTGTAGCTCAGAAGCCTGTTGGTACAGCCCTACCCTCAAGTGGCAGGCAGTCTTGGAGTGGCATACTGTGTTTCCCCGAAAATAAGACAGGGTCTTATATTAATTTTTGCTCCAAAAAAGCACAGTAGGGCTTATTTTCAGGGGATGTTTTATTTTACAGTCATGTCAACTTCTGGTTGCTGCACTGTGGTGGAGGGCGGGGTTTCACTTAACTAGGGCTTATTTTGGGGGTAGGGCTTATATTACAAGCATCCTGAAAAATCATACTAGGGCTTATTTTCAGGTTAGGTCTTATTTTCGGGGAAACAGGGTACATGCATGTGGTCTCCAGAAAACTGCCACTCTTGGCGGAACCTGCAGCAACTGCTCAATGGGTTCATGGTTCGCATTGTGGGGTGCTTGTGTCCCTGAGTGCATTGGATCCAATTCCTTGTGCTGCCCAGGGACTGCTGCTGCAACCAATAAAGTTGTGGCCTTTTCTTCTCCAAAAGAGACGTGTTTTGTCTTCTTTATATGTAGGTGTAGATAGCCTGGGCCCCATTCAGCACTAGGTCAACAACCTGTGGTAATCTTTGCAGATTATAGCAGTATAAAGCAGCTTCCCATGTTCTCCCTATGCTGCTAAGGTATAATAATAATAATGGGCCATCAAGTCAATTATGACTTATCATGACCTTTTCAGGGTTTTTAAGATAGAGAATACTCAGAAGTAGTTTACCATTCCCTTCTTCTGAGGACACCCTAGGACTGTGCAGCTCACCCAAGACCACACAGGCTGGCTCTACATGCAGGAGGTCCAGTGGGAAATCAAATTCTAAACCTCTGGCTCTGCAGCCAGACACATAAATACTGAGCTGTCCAGTCAGCTGCATAGAGTGGGTGTGGGGTGAAATCTAAAAATGCTAACTGTAGTCCTAAAGACAATGCTTCACATATATCTTTCCCCCATACTAAAGAAAATGGTGGCCCTCCAGATGTTGCTGAATTGCAGCTCTCATCATGCCTAATCATCTGCTAAGATTGATGTGAACAAGTGCTTAATAATATGTGGGTGACTCTAGCCTTGACCTATATAGTTCTAGTCATGACTCTCTGATGATGCTGAAAGATGCCTGAATTGCTTACACAAATCCCGGACAGAGTCTGGTTAGCTTCCAGAGAGCAAATATGTTATCTGAGAACTAGGGCAGGAATGTTAGTTGCGAGGAGGGTGGCAACCTATTTTGCTTAGCTGGTAGCAGAGTAGATTTGTGATTGCGGCCTGAGAATCTAACCTGCCTGAAAAGTGATGTTTGCCACAGCCGCAGGGCTACTGAACTGTACATACTGTATAATCAAGACCCTGTTCACCAGAGGTTTTTTTAAAAAACAGATTTTCCATTTGCACAAATTCCCTGTCACACATACGTCCTTAAAAGGCCAAACACAAATCTTGAGGCTGAGTGGCTGCTTTAGTGTCTGTTACACTGCAGTCAATAAAAAAGCAAGCAGACTTTTCAGTACTGATGAAGGAGAAGAAGAAGAGTTTCCAGCCAAAAGAAGTTGTTTTAATATATTTGGGCAGTTTGATTTAAGAATGAAAAC
Source organism: Pogona vitticeps (assembly GCF_051106095.1). NCBI lineage: Eukaryota > Metazoa > Chordata > Lepidosauria > Squamata > Agamidae > Pogona > Pogona vitticeps. The sequence goes on along the minus strand of NC_135783.1, from coordinate 58,775,081 downwards.
CAAATACTTCCTAATCCTTACATAAATTATGTTCCATGACACTGCCTGTCATTTAAGTTCTTAATAAACAGATACGCAAAATGTGTCATCTATCTAATGATAGTACATCAATCAGTTTCCAACTATACAGTATGTGTTCTCTTGAAGGCGGAATAAAAAGCCTGCTCTTTACCCAGTGGGTAAAGAGCAGTACATAAGGTGGAGCAACCGGGCCTTTGACCCAAAAATATAATGGTGGAAGGACAAAAGCCCACCTGCTCCAAGTGTGTATATCACCTCCAGCCATTCTCTCCCAGTGAAAAGGAAAAACAAAACAGGCAGGTTCAGCATGGAATCAATATGGCTGCCTCAGGCTGTGCCCCAGGCTTTCCTTTCCTTCATCCACTCCCCACATACACCAGTCTCACATGATCCATGCTAACCAATAGGGCAACAAAACACTGGGCACCAATATTGCTAGTTATGGCTCTGCCATAACATGCTTACAGTTATATTTGAAGTTCCTGAAACATATAATCTTAGAACTGCAGAGCTGGAAGGGACGCTGTGGATCATCAAGTCCGCGCCCCCCCCCCCCCCGGTCAGAAAGGCACAGTGGGGAGTCAAATGCCCAACCTCTAGCTCCATAGCCAAATGCCTAAACCACCAAGTTATTCAGCAGTACTGAAGCCTTTTTCCTTAAATGAAACATCCAGGATTGACTGAACAAAAAAGAACAGAGCCCCAAGTTCAGAGAGCATGGCAACTTGGAAGCAGAATTTCTGCAGGAATGTTGGGTATGCTGTGGATAACTGGTGGGATTTAAACCTTTGGCTTTCTTTTTAAATTACATTTTTAAAAAATCATTACGCCAGCTTTATGATAAAGATCTGCATGTGTAATGCATTACCCTCCAGTCTTTACAAATGGTGGCTGTTACAGCCAGATAGGCCAGGCAATTTGAAACTACAGGCCAAGGTCCAAGTTAATGAAAAATTCAACAATTGTGCAGACAGAGCCAGATAAGGAAACAAGACTTGCCAAAATAATTGTAGATAAATAGAAGATAGTTCCTGCATTTGGATATTTTTCCAGATATCATTATATTTAGATAATATGATATTGGCAAATGCTTTGTGAATAAATTTGTGATTCATGAGCTTCGACGTAATGAGCAATTTGCAAAACAATATGTTTTACAAGGTAGCTACAGGGGAAGTAAAATTTGAATTGTGTTGGTTGTTGTGGGTTTTTCGGGCTTCTTGTCCATGTTTTGAAGGTGGTTTTTCCTTACGTTTTGCCAGTCTCTAGCCGGCATCTTCAGAGGACAGCAAACTCTCTGAAGATGCCGGCCACAGAGACTGGTGAAATGTTAGGAAAAACCATCTTCAGAACACAGCCAAGAAGCCCGAAAAACCCACAACAACCATTAGATCCCGGCCGTGAAAGCCTTTGCGAATACTTTGAATTGTGTTCATCATCTACCCCAAAATGGGTGTGTTAAGCTTTTAGTGTCCCAAATTTTATCAGGGCTTCAAACCTTGCTAGCCCTGTTGAAACCAAGATCTCAATAGCTAATTTCTAGGAGTTACCCAGTAATTCTCATATTTCTTTAGACTTCCTGCTTTGAGTGTTTTCAAAGCAAGTGATGGCCATCAAGACAAAGGCATATTCAAAGTCTCCACTTACTTAGATAAAGGAGTGTTCTGTATGAATTTGGCAAAAAAGAGTTATAGAAAGAAGTACAAAGCAAAAATATGGAGAAAGAACAGGCAGAGAGGAGTTAAAGACATATCCAATCTTAGAAACAATCTAGGTATTAAAGAGAGCTATCATCAACCCCCTCGCTCTGCCATAAACACCTGATATTTATCTTATTTTGGAGGATAAGCAGGGCCAGGTCTGGTTAAGTATCTGGACAGGAGACAACTAAATAATGATGAGGATCTTCAGACAGGGACAATCCTGTCTGAAATCCTAGGCAGATATTGACAACCAGAATTTACAGATGTAGATGGACCAATGGTTTGATTCAGTTTAAAACAGGTTTCTATATATTTAGAAGGCTGTGAGATCATTTCCACCAGAGAAAGATTGGCTGTTCAGGGGAAGGAGTTATTTTATTTCAGAATAATTATTTAGACCAAAAGTGGGGATGGTTAGGTTGTCCAGATATTTTGGACTTGATTTCAGTTGCCACATTCAAAAGTCATCACAAATATTAGCAAAAGTGGCTTTGGTTAATCTGTGAAACAAGCCTATTGCCTATTTTTAAAAAGTTCATATTAACCCATTGCTCATATAAGTAAACCACAAGTTATTACGCTGCCTGTTGCAGCATATGAAGAACAAGTGTGTTTTCTGTTGCTCCAATAATAAAATTTGTTTAAATTGCAAGAAACAGTTTTGGTTAATCATAAACAAAAATGCTCTGATGGTATGAGTGATTAAACATTTACTCAGAAACTAGTAAATGTCTTCATTAGACATTTTATAACAGAGATTACATGATCACTCCCTAAGGGTGTTTTAGTACTGGTTTACTTGCATCGGTAGCAAGTGATGGACTAAATTCAAGTCATCAAATAATCTTTGAGATCTCTTCTAGCTCTCTGATTGTAACTCTAATTTTTTAGCAGCAGTTCTGAAACAAAGACATAATAGCAAGAGTAAATTCAGCAGTAAGGATCAAAAACACTTAAGCAGAGCATGTGAATTAAATGTTGTTGTTTAGTCGTTAAGTCGTGTCCGACTCTTTGTGACCCCAAGGACCAGAGCACGCCAGGCCCTCCTATCTTCCACTGCCTCCCAGAGTTGGGTCAAATTCATGTTGGTAGCTTCGATGACACTGTCCATCCATCTCATCCTCTGTCGTCCCCTTCTCCTCTTGTCTTCACACTTTCCCAACATCAGGGTCTTTTCCAGGGAGTCTTCTCTTCTCATCAGATGGCCAAAGTATTGGAGCCTCGGCTTCAAGATCTGTCCTTCCAGTGAGCACTCAGGGTTGATTTCCTTCAGAATGGATAGGTTTGTTCTTCAGAATGGATAGGTTTGTTCTCCTTGCAGTACAGGAGACTCTCAAGAGTCTCCTCCAGGACCACAATTCAAAAGCATCAGTTCTTCAGCGATCAGCCTTCTTTATGGTCCAGCTCTCACTTCCATACATCACTACTGGAGAGAGTGGTGGTGGTGCTTCTGTATGGAAACTGCAGTCCTAAGCTTAGTGCCGGAGAAAGATATGCTTTCAATGGTGTGTGTGTTCTGTGCCATCGAGTCGGAACAGACTTATAGTAGCCCAAACAGGGCTTTCAAGGTGATATTTAAAACAAAGCAAAGCACAGTGTGCTGCTTATATACCACTGCATAGCACTTCAAGCACTCTCTGGGCAGTTTAGAAGTTAATTATGCAGGCTATATATTCCCCCTCCCCCCAAGCGAGCTGAGTACTCATTTTACCAACCTTGGAAGGATGGCTGAGTCAAGCTTGAGCCGGCTACCTGGGATTGAACCCCGGGTCATGAGCACAGTTTTTGCTGCAGTACAGCAATTTAACCACTACGCCACAAGGCTCAGGAGTGGTTATACCAGTGCCACTCCCTCAGTGAGTTTCCATGGCTAAGCAGGGATTCGAACTCTGTTCTCCAGAGTCCTGGTTCATCATTCTATCTACTACACTGCACTGGGAACTTAGGGCTGGAGAAAGCTATGTTTTCAACTACAGTGTAAGTCACATAATCTTCTGGCCATGTTGCAAGTAATGACAGCAGGATCCTTGGAACTGAATCAGAAGGAAGGAAGGAAGGAAGGAAGGAAGGAAGGAAGAAGTAACATTTCTAAGTCTGGATAGCTGTAAATACATTTTATTTTGGCAAATTTATGGGTACAGCAGTTGTTCTGATGTTACAGTATACCAGCAGGTTGGTTTCACTATCCTGCTGTTTTAAATCGCTTGTATTGGTTTGCGAAGGGGTATGGGTGGTTTGTTTGACTGCTTTCTGTATTATTTACATTTCCGTTATTGCAGTTCCTTCTAGTATTATTGCTATGAGCTTTCCTAAGGGTTGAGTGACCCAAATGGCTGCATTCTGAAATAAATGAAAACACACAAAAGGTTGCCATTCTATTGCTGTTTCTTTAATCATTGCAGCCAACTATATGTACTGAATAGAATATGACAGGTCTGAAGAAGCGAGACCTTCATGGGTAGAGTAAGTTGATCTAGATAAGATTAATATCAGGGGTGGCAAATTATAGCATAATCATCTTTAACTTACCCTCCCACCTGTTACCACATCATTCTTTAAAAGTATACCAGGAAGTGTTCTGTGGGGGTGTGGGAACCTCTACCTATCTATCCCTTGAGCAATGGTTTCTTAGGTTTCTAACCTCATATTTATAATTAAGATTCCTCACTGGTCAAGAGACGCAAAGGATAAACATATCACAAGAAGATATAATCAAAAAGCAAAGATGGGCAATACTTGTATAAGAGTGCAGTTCCACTATCAAAATAAATTGGGTGATTGTGTTTTTGAAATCAATTTAAAATTGCATGAAGGTCACATGGTTTTTGGGCTGGTGTGTGCATCTTCTTGGGACAACTTTTAATCTGTTTTTAAGTTGTTTTGATTATCAGTTGAGGGGTCTAACTTTTAAAATCGTTGTATATGAGGCTTTGCCCTGCATTCACCCACCCTTGCACTGGCATGTGTGCTGAACTTTGTGGATGCCGGGATTACATGTTTCAGGTTACAGGGAAACAACCCAATCTGTTGGGGTATTTTTCTATCTGTGAAACTGAACTAGTTCTATCCCAATTTGAAATAAATAAACAGATTTAAAAATAACACCAGTGGCATCAGTGAGTGGCTGTGAGAGGCAGCCAGCATGAGGACAGGTGGGCACTGCAAATCCATTGCTTTGAAGCTTAGCCCTGCACCCACCAACTCTTGTGCTGGATGCCTCTCACAACCACTTGCTGCTGGCACCACTGGTATTATTTTTTATCTTTTTTTATTTCAAACTGGAATAGCGCTAGCTCAGTATAACAAAGAGCAAAAAAAAAAAAAAAAAAAAAAAAACCAGCAGGTCAGACTGCAAAGTTTCCTTGCAGTCCAAAATCCATGATCCTGGCATTCATTACTTGACAAATCCCATAGACACAATTTACTTCCATACAGGTGAACACACATGCCAAAATTTTCCAAAATAACAATTGAGTTAAAATAAACAACCCCCTGGCTGTTTAAAATACCTCATTTTCAAAAACAAAATGCTTCCCAGCCAAAAATAAAAATGTATGCATAGCTGGATGTCATCTAAGCATATATTTTAAAATTGATTTCAATCATGTTAAACCTGATGCAAACCCAAGAGTGTTTTGATGTGTAATCACACACTTAAGCCACTAAAATCTCACAAGCAGATATGTTTTTGAGTCCTGCAGGACTTATAATCAGTTTGGCATTATGGGTGGGTTTCAGAAGAATCAGAAAAGTACCCAAAATCATCATGGCCAGATGTTTAGGCCAAACACTCTTGTTTAAAATAGTTCCAAAATAGGGTGTTCACTGTGACAAAATCAGCTGAAAGTCATTGGTTTCAGGTATCATCTCAGGTGATGCAGATTTTATTGTCTTCCCACTCTTTATAGACAATGAGCTAGCGGTTCCTCAGCCCATATCCCCAGTCCTTAGACTAAACCACTTGGATCCCTTTTGGCTGGGAATGGAGGAACATAGGAATATGGTATGTTTGATGTGTTGAGACTTGAAATGCACCTTCCCAAAATAATGAAATATTTACTGTGATTTAAATATCAGGGTGAGGTGCAGAGAATTTCATGTCAATCAGGACAAATATCTGTGTGATCATGCCCTCATTTGCATTCATAGGGCATATATAGGCAAAGAGCAAGCAAGGGAGAAAGAAGAGTAGACATACAATTCACAGTGGGAAAAGGGCCACAGCTTCAATGGTTATATTGTAGTTTACAGAGTTTGGCACAGAACAGGTTAAAGGTCCAGTCATCAGGTGGCACACCTGCTGGCCAGTGTTCCCCCAGGTCTGTCCTAAAAGCCTAAGGGGGAACCACACTCATAGCAAGCAGGGATGCTGAACAAGATGCCAGGTAGGCCTACTGTGAGGCCAGAGAAAGGCATTGGCACTGTACTCCACAGGAACAGGAGCAGAGGGCTGCAAACAAGCAGGGAACACTTTGAGCTATTTCCATGTGAACCCTTTGGAAGCCTAAACTGCCTGGGACTACAGTGTGTGGATACAGCAGCCTTGTTTGCTTGTTTGTTACCTTCACACTCTGTGTTTTCCCCAAAGAGCTCCAAAAGTGGCATAAGTGGCTCTTCTTCACATTGTACCCTCACAATAACCCTGTGGGCTGGGTCACCCTGATAAAAAGGGACAGACTGCTGATTATCACAGCTCTCTGGGAACAGTCACTTGAATTTCCCATGTCTGAGTCAAATATTCTAACCATTAAACTACCTGGCTCTTAATTTTGGATTCAATGCTTCCCACTTAAACTCCCCTGTAACTCATTCTACCTACTATGCAGAGGCTAAGTGGAGAGACACCCTCCACTTAGCCCCTCCCACACTAATTTGGAAATAAAAAGTGAAATGAAACTCTTGTCTCCAGTTTGGAAATGTAAGCACACTTAAGAGAATTTAATTAAACTGACCAGGACTTCTGAATAAACAGGACTGCAGTGCTAGTAGATCTTTTAAGTATAATTGCTAAACACACTTGCTGTAACTCCCAATGAATTCAGTAAAACTTATTTCAAACCGAGAAACACATAGGTTTCTATAGTTACAAATCTGGTATATGTAGAAAGATGAACGTTATTTGCACCACATACTTATAGCAAAAATATCTCTTTACGTCCCCATTCTAAGTTAAGAGAAAAATCAAACATGAGATGGATTGACTCAATAAAGGAAACCACAGTCTTAAGTTTACAAGACCTAAGGAGGACCGTAAAATAACAGCAACTTTTGGACTTCATTCATAGGGTCACACTACGTCAGAAACAACTTGGTGACACATAGCAGCAGGTGGGACTAACTGTGATTGCTGTCAACACAATACATGACTAATTACACTTATTCACGAGTAAAGATGTCAGATAAGATTTTGCCACACATCTAATTTGGCACACAGGATTCTTTCTGTGAGTGGTTTCATACATTTATTGCTTTGTGGTCATCATCATCATTAGATAAAAAACACAGAAACTAATGAACATTAGATTTAAAAAAAAACCACAGAAAAACAAAAAAAATTAAAACTAATGAACATGTATCCTGCACTACATCCAGAAACTGATGTGGGCAGATTATATTTACCACAGAAAATTGGAGGCCGTGGATCACTGCAAATACAGCAGGTAGTAGAGGAGGGAAAAAGATGCCTAAATGATTATATTAGTACAAGTAGAGAAAAATTACTTAAGGCAGTGAAAATGGAGAATATTTTGAAAACAACAGAAACAAAGGATCAATATAAGAAACTACAATTTGAAATTAAATTAAACAGGTGGAAAAATTAACCACTACATGGACAACACCTGAGAAATATTGATGGAAAGCATGATCATACAGTCATGGCCAAAAATATAGGCACCTCTGCAATTCTGTCAGAAAATGCAGCCATTCTCTCAGAAAATTGTTGTAGTTGCAAATGTTTTGATACTCACATGTTTATTTCTTTGATTTGCATTTGAACAACACAAAAAAACAGAGAAGAAAAGTCAAATCTGATACAATCCCACACAGAAACCCCAAAATGCACTGGCCAAAATTATTGGCACCCTGTCTAAATTGTAAGAAATAATTGCTTTTCAAGCATGCGATGCTCTTTTAATTTTTATTTAGACACACTTGTTGCAAGTAAGAGGTGTGGGCAATATAGTAATCACACTTGGAACCAGTTAAGATGGAAAAAAAGTTGACTCAACCTTTGTGTGATACTAAGCATGGAGAAAAGAATGAAGAGTTGTCTGTGGATTTGAGAGAAAAAATGTGGAAAAACATCAACAATCTCAAGGCTACAAGTCCATCTCCAGAGATCTTAATGTTCCTGTGGCCATTGTACGCAATATCATCAAGAGGTTTACAGCCCATGGTACTGTAGTTTACAGCCCATGGCACCCGCGATTTTCAAAAAAGTATGATGGAAATTTGAAAAAGGAAACACTCAAGTAATGACATAACTGAACAATGATTAATGGACCAGAGAAGGATTATCATCTGGAGTAATGTATTTTCAGAACTGGAATTGCAAGAACAAGAAAATGTGGCAAACACAGAAAAATCAACACAGAACAATGACCATAGTATAGAAGACAAATAGAGGGTAAAGGTACAGTAGATGTAATAGTGGAAGAAAACAAATCAATAGAGAAACAACTTCTGGAACAACCCAGAAATTATGAGTTGACAGAACAGCAAACATTACTGAGAGAAAAAATAGTAAACCTTATTAGTCAGAAGTAGAACACATAAAGACAAAGTGTCCCCAATGTGTGCCAATTACAAAGTAAATCAGTAAAAGATCTACTGAGTGATGCAAACGTAGTAATCAGAACAATCCCAACCAACATGCTAAAGGAAACAAATCAGTTCATGTATAGCACACCTACCATAATAACCATGGAAATTGGTTACAATCTGCAAAAAAACAACAACCCAAAAACAGAAAACTCCTTGCACTTCACAATGGAAAATTCATTCGGAAAGAAAAATAAAAAAATTACAGGCAGACATTAGCAATTTAAAACACTTGAAAGATTCAAAACTTAAAAATGAAAAAGTAAAAGCCAGACAATGCAAAATACATGACCTAGAAAGGAAATCAACAGTTGAAACTATGGAAGAATTAAAATAGCTACAGCTACAGCAAAGAAAATTGAAATGGATGATGGGTGCTTGAAACAGTATAGAGAAAATACACAATTTCGAAATAACCAACAACTATTCTATACATCACTAAGAGAAAATGCAGAGCAAATTAGGCCCATGTAAAGATGATGCTCTGAAATTCTATAAGGGAATGTGGGAAAGCCCAACTGAACATTTATACCTCGTGGATTAAAGACATTTGTTAAGAAACTCAAGGAAAACAAATGGATGATATTGTAATAACAACTGAAATGATCAAGAGGCAAGTGAAGGCTGTGAAAAATTGGAGTGTATCTAGTCCAGACTAGCTGCACAGCTGTTTAACAAGTCTCCATCAACATATAGCAGTGCAATTTATCCACTTATTTCAAAATTCTACAACTAAATACTGGATGACAACATTTCTGACAATAAAAGATAATTGAAAGGGCAATGAACCCAATAATTATCACCTAATTACATGCCTTCCAACAATGTTCCATCTCCTCACAGGAGTACTTGCAAGATCAATATATAATTACTTAACAGAAAACTCCCTATATGCAACTGAACAGAAAGGGAACTTTAAGAAGTCAAGAGGCACAAAGCTGCTTATTGATAAAATGATACTGAAGAATGGAAAAAGATGAAAAACAAACCTTAACATTGCCTGGATAGACTATAAAAAGACATTTGACTCATTGCCACACAGCTGGATTAACACCTGCCTAAATTTTTTGGGATTAGTAAAAACATTCAGAAGTTCCCCAAGAAAAACATGGAAAAATGGAAAACCATCTTAATGGCCCATGGTGAAGAAATTGGGGAAGTTAGCATCAAAAGAGGAATATTTCAAGTAGATTCTTTGTCATCACTGTTACTTAACATCTCACAAATCCCCGTGTCAATAATTTAAAATAAAACTGGATAGGGCTACTATATTTCAGAACAAGCAGGAAAAATCAATCATCTGTTATACATGGACAACCTAAAACTATCTGCAAAAAGTTCCACAGAGACAGAATCACTGCTAAACACAGTGCAAAGTTTTAGTAAAGATATCCAAATGAAATTAGGAATTGACAAATGTGCTGCTCTGTTTATAAACCACGGCAAGACCCCAAAACTAGATGGAATTGAGTTTTAAAATGGCAATATTATAAAATTGCTCTCAAGTGATGAAAATTATAAATACCGTGGAATACTAGAAGCAGATAACATCATGCACACAAAAGTTAAAGAACCGACAGAAAGGGAATATATCAAAAAACTGCGGAAAATCTTAAAATCAAAATTAAACGGTGGAAATATGATCAAAGCCATAAACACATAGGCAGTTCCAGTGATTAGATACTGAGCTGGAATAAGAGATTGGACTCAAAATGAATTAGAAGAATTGGATTGAAAAACATGGACATTGATGAATATGCATCCAGCACTACATCCAAAGTGTGATGTGGACAGATTATATTTACCACGAAAAATCGAAGGCCGTGGCTTATTGCAAATATAGCAGGTAGTAGATGAGGAAAAAAGAAGCCTAAATGATTATATCAGTACAAGCAGAGAAAAATTACTTAAGGCAGTGAAAATGGAGAATATTTTGAAAATGACAGAAATAAAATCTCAATATAAGAAACAACCATTTGAAAATATATTGAACAGCTGGAAAAATTGACCACCTCACAGACAACACCTGAGAAATACTAATGGAAAGTGTGAACATAATTCAACATGGGCATGGCTAAAACTGGGGACCCTTAAGAAAGAAACCAAAGGACTGATTTTTGCTGCATAAGAACAAGCACTCCAAACCAATGTGATGAAAGCTAAGATCCAAGGAATTAGTGCTAACAGCAAATGTCGACTCTGCCAAGAAAAAGTTGAAACTCTATAATACCTCATATGTGAATGCTCAAAGATTGCACAAACAGATTACAAAGTTAGATATGATAGAGTGCCAAATTAGTGCAGTGGTGATTATGCAAACAATATAACTTGCCAGCCTCAAAAAAAAAAAAAAACTGTGAGAACATCAGGTAGAGAAGGTGTCAGAAAATGAGGAAGTCAAGATATTGTGGGATTTCCAGATCCAAGCGGATAGACACTTTGAACATAATACACCAGACATAGTAGTAATAGAACAAAGAAATGTCTGGATCATTCATCTTGCAATTCCAGGGGATTCCAGAGTTGAAAATAAAGAATTAGAAAAGCTAGCAAAGCACAGAGACCTGGCAATTTAAATATCTCACCTCTAGAAGAAACACATTTCAGTAGTCCCCGTAGTCATTGGGGCTTTGGGAACAATATCAAAAAACTTCACACAGTACTACAAGCAGTTGTAGATCTCAGAAATCACACAATCAGAGCTACAAAAAAACTGCAATATTAGAAATAGCATACATACTGTGCTGATATTTAACAGATACTTAGGTTTTTGGTTAAAACTTGTATCCGTTATAGAATACCAGTTAATGTTTTTATAATGTTGACTGTGCCTGATGTTTCATCATCATCATCATCATCATCACAAATAGTTAATTGTTTTAATGTGCTATTTGTTGTATATTTAATTTTACTTGTTTTAACATTGTGAGTCTTCTTGAGTTTGCCATTGGGAAAAAGGCAGATGGAGGTGGTGGCGGGGTGATGGTTGTGCATGCAGAACCCGCAAAATCTTCTCCATGCCCTATACCATGCCCTCAGGAGACAGGAGGAGGAGCTCAGTGCATCAGCTGCCTTGAAGATGACAAGAGGTGGCTGTGGAGTGATGTCCCTGGAGGAACTTTTGATGATGCTGACAGGGCACCACACGGTCAGATTGGGAAGGTGCTCTTCTGATCACTGGCAGCGGGAGTTGAGGCAAATGAGACCACCAAGTTTGAACATTGGGAGATTTTCTGTGTGAGGGGGAGGGAGAGCTATTTTGTATTTGTTATATTACTTTAATTTTTGCACACACACCCATGCTGCGCCACTGCCCGCTCTGACGTGCTTCCTCATCAGACAGAAAATATCATCTATGTGTGTGAATCTTTGCCTGTTTGCATGTGTGTCTCTTTAGGTATGTGTGTCCGTGTGTCTCTGTGTGTGCATGAATACCCATTTTACCCTTAGCTCCACCTGCAATTTGTTGCTGTGCCTTCTGCCCTTTCAGCCACAGTGGCCACTGTATGCAAATACATATCACCAAACTACTGTTTTTCTTTGTGCTTTGTCTGTATTATTGCCTCATTTAGGGGCAACAAGATAGATAAAAATGTCTAAGGATGGGTTTATACAATGACTGATTGCTTAATGATTTGGTCTCAAAGTGCTTCACTAAAATAGTTATGACCTGAGGGGCCCTGAAGCATCTCTAGATGTGAGAAGATGGAAGAAAAATGAGACTTGGCTGTATTCATCCCCAGTATTCTGAGAAATCAAGCTAAACTTTGTATTTTTGTAGCTCACTTTTTCAACTGAACGAAATGGAGCAAGTTGGAAAATAATGTTCCATTTATACTCCTGGTAAGGTTAGGGCTTGCACTTATGTGATTTGTGGTGTTCTCCTAGCAGGAAACCTGGGAGTTATAGGAAGGACAAATGCAGAGAAAGACGCTGGCTTTCCTGAACGACTAAGGTAATTGATACCACACTGAGCTGCAGCCTGCGAGTTATGGAGTACTTTGGGCCTACAGAGAGAGAATGGCAGAATACAATCACAAACCATTCCAAAGTGCAACACATTTAAGTGAAGCACAGTTTTCTGTTTTACTTCTCATCATTTTGTCTCTGTGCAAGACAACTTATACATTCTAATGAAATGGAAGCTGGAATCTTGCTACCGAGTAAAAAGATCTGTTAAACCAGCATGTTGGATGCACACTGATGCAAACTAATAGCTAGAAAATCACTACTGAGTTGGAAGAAGTGCAGACAGCATAAACAGTTGAGAAGAGCGAAACATTTCCTTTTTCTTCCAGACAGTTCTTTCCAGAGCATCAATCAAATGAATACTTGGCATTGGGATGAAACCTAGAGAAATATGTGGTCTAAATTATTGTTTTTCTTTGCTGTGTGGATTTGACTTTAACATGATTCAATTCTTTTTAAAAAAAGCAGTTTATGAATGTGAAATACTGTGTGTTTGTATCCATGATTCAAAATCCCAGGAAATGGTCCAAGATTGCTGCACAATATCATGCTCGTATTGCTAGCAAGAAAAAGGATGCCAAGCTTTACATAGCAAAGAACACCCTGAATGTTGACAATACAAATGGCAGCAGTTAAGATGGTCTACAGGATACCTCTTGTGCTCACTTAGTGACAAGAAGCAAGGGGAAAATCCCAGAAGCTGACTCAGTTAACCTCTTATTTATTTATTTAATTTATACCCCGCCTATCTGGCCCACCGGACCACTCTAGGCGGCTTCCAAATATAAAATCAAATAATAAAACATAGACAAATACATAATAATCAAACAAGAACAGTACAAATAAAAAGGAAAAGTAAGAAAAAATCAAGAGTTGGCTGGAGGGAAGGTCTTCTCATCCAAACATAAAGCAGTTGTCAGGGCTCCTTTTTGAAAAGTGTAAACTTGGCACAGAGCAAGAGCAGACTATCTGCTACATCTGTGCCAGATTGGATGCTGATCTGAAGCCCACTTTCAAACTTATAATTTTTTTTGGCTGCCCCCCCCCCATTTTTAGAATTGTCTTGTAGAATGTTGATTTGCTCTGCTGCACAGTAGCACAGATGCACTAGCATGCAGCTATAATTTGGGTTTCCCAGAATTAATTATTGTAATGTGCTTTGCATGAAGCTACCTTTGAAGATTCTTTGATCCAAAAGACAGCTCCAGAGATATTGATGTCCACTTGTCAATGAGGTACGTTCCTCAGAACTTCTTGTGATGACCACTTTTAAAATCTTAAATCACTTCAGCTCAGAATACTTTAGGCATCACACATCCTTTCACATCAATCTACATGTTTCCTAAGATGGGAGGAAGCTTCTCTTTTTCTCCCATTTAGGGCAAATATCAGACTATCTTGTGTGAGCATAGTTCTGTTCATTTATCTCTGGATCTAACCCATATCATGCTGTGGACAATGCTCTGAATGAACTGATGAGTGTCCTAAAATGTATTCCAGGCTTCTATTGTTTTCATGCAGGAGTTGAAACACTCACTCAGCAATTAATCAACATAGACAGGGGGCTCCTAAAGACAAACTTTGAAGGTAACTGTGCTGTGAAAATGAAGGTGAAGGTTCTCTTCCCCAGTTGATTGCATTTACTCATCATTGTCATTATCATTATCATTGTAGTCATCATCATTATATCTTTCCCATTTGCCATTGCAGAAACCTATTGCTGAAGGACCAAGTAAGTCCTTGGCATATGCTAAATCTTTTCCCCCAGGCTCATCAATTCACTTCACACAATTTTCTTAGATAGATTTTATGTTCTGTAACCTGTTTCATCTTCAGAAAGTCCTGCACTAAACTTCTAGGAAGCCAACTCCTGCTTCCACTACACTAAGTTTTCAGATTTTTTTTAAAAGACCAGATTCCTTGAGTTTCTACTGAAAGAATCATGGTTTGAAACATGTGTGGGTTATCTTTGGTTTATATTTTGTAGCAGTAGGTAATACATCCTGAGCTGGAATGTGTTGAGGAAATGTTGACAACATGGCTGTGTGATAAACGTTTGGATCCACATTTCCTTGTCTCCACCAACAGCATTCTCATTTCCAGAGGGTACAGCAATTCGTGATGAACTCCTGCTGTGAACTTATGGGTATGTGGCAGCTACCTCTTTCCTGTTGCTACTATAGTTATTATCTTGTGTGTGTTTTTCTTTTCTTTTTCTTTTCTTTTTTTAATTGGTAAATATATTTCATGGAGAAACAAAGGATGGAACAAAGTATCTCTTCCCCCAAGAGAGTGGAGGGCAAGAGGGGTCAAAGTGATGTCACACAGGGGTTTGGGGGGAAATAGGTCACAATATAGTGTATCAAGCCAATATGGCAGCTGAGCACTTATATAAAATGGCATGGTGCAAAAGCATATAATCTTTGGGAATACATACATTAGACTAGGACCACTAGAAACACACAACAGCAGCAAAGTGCACCCGTTTAAAAGGGATAGACCAGAATTATTAATCATGATCTTCCCAGAATAGGTTCTGGGAAGATCACATTGAACCGTGCAGAAAGAGTCTCATCATTTGTACCTATCCTGGCATTGCAATCCCCGGGTTGGTGGATAAAATATTCTTTGTCTGTAGGTGAAGTTGTTGTGAACCCCGATTGGAAGGTTGAGCCCTCTGCTTGGAGGAGTGGATTAAATCTGAAGTTAAGCCATGGAAAGAAAGAGGCAAAATATGGCACACCTTCTTGTGGGGAATGATAGAGTAGAATCTAGGATGACTAATGGAAAGCACCAAGAATGTACACTGCGTAAATCTTTGGGAATACATGCTTTAGACTAGGACCACTAGAAACACGCGACAGCAGCAAAGTGCACACAAATACAGTAACATGGCTACATTTATTAGGGATAGAATTCTTGTATTTTTTTTAAAATTCAGGACTGAGAAATCTGGTGAAATTGCCCCAGTTAGAATTCTGGGAACTTTAGTACGCACGCCCAAAAGCCCTCTCCAGTGTTTGCTATAATTTAGAGCTAGCAAACAGATAAGAAAGAAAGAAAAAAACCTCCATTTCTGAGTTCTGAGGCAGAAGGACTTGCTGAGCAGGGCTAAGCTCTACAAAGCATAATGGGTAGGGAGACAGAAGTGTTAATTCTGCAGCTGGTATATAAAAGCACTCGTAACTCTACACTTGTTTGCAGCTGGAGAACATACAGAATGTGTTATGGTCATGAAGATGACAGTACAGCATCGAAGCACATTAGGGTACTGTTCAATGCATTCTCCACTGGACCTTAAAGGCCTGTCAATCCTATCTCTGCGTTATTTGCTATGTCTGCTGTTGCCAGACTGCTCCAAGGCATATTAGCTGCCTGAAGAAGAGTTATAAATGGCACCTTCCATCCACCTTAGTCAAAGGGCACAGTAACCAAAGTCAGTCAAGTTATTTTCTCACCAGAGACAGAAAACCCTCCATCACCTCTCCCAGGCAGTCAAATTATAGCAGTATGAAATTAAAAGGTTAACAGTTTCCTGCTTTTCCCTAGCTCTCAAAATGGAGATTCTGAGATTTGTAGTCCAACAAAAGCAACTTTTCCACAACCACGCAGTGATAAGCCACGAGAGTCATCTTATGCCTGGAGTTCTTTATTTCAAAATCTTGGATGAGGCGCTTCTGTAAGGAACATCTTGCAGCATCCCTCACTGAATGTATATATTCAGCGTATATTGAATGTATATTCAATGAGCAACGATCTGAACTGATCTGCCCATCTGCGCTGGTAGGCAATGTTGCTGATTTTCTTGGCTTGATTACCAGTCATTTGACTATTTTACAAGCCACAGATACAGGACTAGGCCATGGCCTGCCACTTCCTAGAATTGTTCAAGAAGTGGAGTTAAACCAGGAGTTGGAAGGTGACCCATGAAATCTCGTTCTAGGTTAGTTAGTTAGTTAGTTAGTTAGTTAGTTAGTTAGTTAGTTTTGTTTTGTTTATACTGCCCATCTGGCTGCCAGGGCCACTCTGGGTGGTTTACAACTAAAAAACAGATAAACAATAATAAAAACACAGTAACAATTAAAATCGAAAATAGACATCAACTAACATGAACTAGCAACAAAGTAAAAACTAAAAACTACTAGGGGAGTTGAAAAACAAGATGGCAGAACAGGTAGTATGTAAGGTTGAAACTACCACTGTGTTAAGATGCTGAATACTAAAAAAAAAAAAAAAAGCCTACCTGAAAACCCATGTTCTCAATAATAGTTTAAAGAATACAGTATTTCTGTGCTTCCTTTCTGTCAAGGAGCTGACTGTGCTACACATGGTTCTTTCCCCCTCATATACACTTTTTTTCCTTACATCATCATTCCTGTGAGAGATCTGAGGTGAGAGATGGCAAATAGCCCAACATTATAAGTTCAAACCATAGATGAAACCCATTTTTACACATTATGTGCCATTTTTTCCTAATGGTTAAACTTGGAACTGCTTTACAGCCTTTCATTTCTTAGCGCCAGGAATCCAAAGCACCATACAGAATTTTCTAGATGTACACATGGGTGTCATTCAAGTCCCGGTTCCAGCAGCAACCCCTGGTCCTCTCAAAATCCCCTGTGAAAGTCATGGCCTTCACACATATCAGCCAAAGAAGTAGGACAAAATGGCAATTGCTGATCTCTGTCCACACATCCAGAAATCCCATGCACAGATATGCATGTCCCTCTGGATGCCAGCCAGTAGAAATACTGAAAGCACCACACCTACATCATCAAATTTTCTTGGTGCAATACTTGGCCCACCTCATCTTCTTATACTTTAAATTAATCTTCTTCCCTCCCACTCATGTTTTCTTTGATGGGAAGGGCTTTTCCAAAGCTACACTGTCACTGTGCCCTGCTGAAAAGATGCCAGTTTGCTTGTGGCTATTTTAAAAATGACAACAAAGAGCTTATGATTTGTCGGGACAGGTCAGGTGTTCCTACGCCAGTTGGCTCAAATGAGGGTATCTCCAAAGAAGACAAGATTTTCTTCCAGGTCAACAACAGAGGAGTGGAGCCTGTCAATAGCGGGGCAAGGTGGTTGACATGTGGGAGGTGCCCATCCATTTAGGAAGATCACATGTCAGTCTTGTTTCTTTGAGAGAAGCATCTCTCTGAACTCTTGTATTGGAACTAGCATCCTTTTTGAAACCTCAAGCATCATTCTAAAGGCAGGATTCAATGCTTAGTGAATTACATTTGTATCCCATTCCTGCTCCAAAGAGCTCAGGGCAATTTCCACAGACTTATTCCATTTTATCGGATGATAGCATCCCTTTGAGGTAGTTTATGATGAGAAATACTGAATGGCCCAGGGCTAGAGTGATTTTTCTTGTTGAGCAAATATTTGAATTCAAGTCTACCTAGTATGTACAGTCCTTATTGGTTATTTTACATTGGAGATGCTGGCTGATGAGACTTTCATTTGTTGAATCTCTCTGACTTCTTAATGAAATTTCTCCAGAGTAATTGTGATAGTATGTCCAGATGACATGAAGTTTCATTGGCAGTCCACTGGTGTCTTCTTACTGCTGCTGTCACCTTTTCTGTCTTACTACAGAACATTTGATAAGATTGAAATGGTGCAATTGAGGAAGATTCCTTGTCCGTCCAGAAGCACCCTGATTTGCAAGAAAAGCATGTACAATTTATGTCAATGCCCATTGACATAAACTAAATGATACATTTAGTCCACCATTAGAAGTGGAGGTTCTTGAAGTAAAGAAAGACATCTGATTGTCACATCATGCACTTACCTCACTTGGGATTTTGCCAAAAAGCTAGCTTTTGTTTTTGAATTGGCCTTTGGCAGGTAAACAAAAGCATCACTTTCAAATGTGATTGATTTTTGAAACACCTAAGTGCCTGAGGGAGAACGCAATATTTCACAACTATCAACAAGAACTGTTTGTCTACTATTCTTCGTTGCATGCTGTTCTGCAATTTCATGACATAAGACAGGTTATAAATATTCTAAATAAATAAATAACTGCAAATATGGATTTACCTCAATGTGCAATTTGACCCTTACAAAAGAGATTTCAGGGCTTGTCTGATTTTGCCATGTGTTGTTTTATTTAAATCCATTTGTGGCTTTTTAGCCAAACAGAGGGGGGATGCATATCTTTCTCTGGGTGTGCACATGGATAAACATGTGTATCTCTATTTATATATAATTTTTATTCACAGAAGTTTTCTGTATTCCTAACACTGATGTTTAAAAAATTGAATTTGCCTCCTTTGTCTGATGGTACTAAGTTTTTCTTTTTCTTTTCAATGAGGAGAGGACTGAATGAATTGAAGACGATAAACTCAAACATATCAGTGGTGTCCCCTCCCTGAAGCTAGGTAGGGTGGTAGTAAACAGCACAGTTTTCTGTGCTTTTTAAGAAAAAGTGCATATGAATCAGAAGTGATAAACAATTGTTTCATTATGGATGCAAATTTAATGTCTCCTAATCATCTCCCAATCAACAGGCATTGGTACTCCGTCGTCGTTTAGTCATTTAGTCGTGTCCAACTCTTCGTGACCCCATGGACCAGAGCACGCCAGGCCCTTCTATCTTCCTGCACTGCCTCCCGTAGTTGTGTCAAATTCATGTTGCTTGCTTTGCAGACACTGTCCAGCCATCTCATCTTCTGTCGTCCCCTTCTCCTCTTGCCTTCATACTTTCCCAACATTAAGGTCTTTTCCAGGGAGTCCTCTCTTCTCATGAGATGGCCAAAGTACTGGAGCCTCAGCTTCAGGATCTGTCTTTCCAGTGAGCACTCAGGGTTGATTTCCTTTAGAATTGATAGGTTTGTTCTCCTTGCAGTCCAGGGGACTCTCACGAGCCTCCTCCAGCACCACATTTCAAAGGCATCAATTCTTCGGCGGTTTGCTTTCTTTATGGTCCAGCTCTCACTTCCATACATCATGACAGGAAAAACCATAGATTTGACTATTCGGACTTTCGTTGGCAAGGTGATGTCTCTGCTTTTTAAGATGCTGTCAAGGCATCTTTTAATTTTGTGGCTGCTGTCTCCATCTGCAGTGATCAAGGAGCCCAAGAAAGTAAAATCTGTCACTGCTTCCATATCTTCCCCTTCTATTTGTCAGGAGGTGATGGGACCAGTGGCCATGATCTTAGTTTTTTTGATGTTGAGTTTCAGGCTGTTTTTTGCACTCTCCTCTTTCACCCTCACTACAAGGTTCCTTAATTCCTCCTCACTTTCTGCCATCAGAGTGGTATCATCTGCATATCGGAGGTTGTTGATATTTCTTCCGGCAATCTTAATTCTGGCTTGGGATTCCTCCAGTCCAGCCTTCCACATGATGTATTCTGCATATAAGTTAAATAAGCCGGGGGACAATATACAGCCTTGTCGTACTCCTTTCCCAATTTTGAACCAATCAGTTGTTCCATATCCAGTTCTAACTGTTGCTTCCTGTCCCACATATAGGTTTCTCAGGAGATAGATAAGGTGGTCAGGCACTCCCATTTCTTTAAGGACTTGCCATAGTTTGCTGTGGTCCACACAGTCAAAGGCTTTTGCATAGTCAATGAAGCAGAGGTACTGTAGATATTTTTCTGGAACTCTCTGGCTTTCTCCATAATCCAGCACGTTAGCAATTTGGTCTCGAGTTCCTCTGCCCCTTCGGAATCCAGCTTGTACTTCTGGGAGTTCTCGGTCCACATACTGCTGAAGCCTACCTTGGAGGATTTTGAGCATAACCTTGCTAGCGTGTGAAATGAGTGCAATTGTACGGTAGTTGGAGCATTCTTTCGCACTTCCCTTCTTTGGGATTGGGATGTAGACTGATCTTTTCCAATCCTCTGGCCACTGTTGAGTTTTCCAAACTTGCTCGCATATTGAATGTAGAACCTTAACAGCATCATCTTTCAGGATTTTAAATAGTTCAACTGGAATGCCATCACCTCCACTGGCCTTGTTGTTAGCCAGGCTTTCTAAGGCCCATTTGACTTCACTCTCCAGGATGTCTGGCTCAAGGTCAGCAACTATATTATCTGGGTTGTCCGGGATATCCAAATATTTCTGATATAATTCCTCTGTGTATTCTTGCCACCTCTTCTTGATGTCTTCTGCTTCTCTGAGGTCCCTACCATTTTTGTCCTTTATCATGTCCATCTTTGCACAAAATGTTCCTCTAATATCTCCAATTTTCCTGAACAGATCTCTACTTTTTCCTTTTCTGTTATTTGCCTCTGTTTCTTTGCACTGTTCATTTAAGAAGGCCCTCTTGTCTCTCCTTGCTATTCTTTGGAAGTCTGCATTCAATTTTCTGTAACTTTCCTTATCTCCCTTGTATTTTGTTTCCCTTCTCCTCTCTGCTATTTCCATGAGAATAGAAACCATAATGGCTGAGTCAAGTACCCCCAGCCCCAAATTAATACTCTTGCTTCTCCCCTAGATCTTCTGTATAAGTCACTGAGTTCAAATGACAGTTAGTATAAAAGTACCTCTCTTCCCATAGTTTGTTTTCAAGCTACTCACTGAGCATGATTCAAATGAAATTATAATTCAAAAATCTGTCACACTCGCTCAAAAGCAACCATTTGAGCAAAAACTCCATTTTATGAGGGAAGGTGTAGTGAGATTCTTGCAATCCCTCACTTTTGATCATATTAACAGGAACTGATAGGAGCTGTACTCCAAATTATTTGGAGGGTTGTTGGTTGAGCACGATGTTGTTGTTGTATTTCCGATGTTGTTGTTGTTGTTGTTTAGTCGTTAAGTCATGTCTGACTTTTCGTGACCCCATGAACCAGAGCACGCCAGGCCCTCCTGTTTTCCACTGCCTCCTGGAGTTTGGTCAATTTCATGTTGGTAGAGAAGGATAGTGAAAAAGCAGCAGAACCAAAGCTGGCATTGTTACAGCAAAAGATGCATGCCTGAAGATGCATCTGACAATATCTGTGCAAAATTATTATTCCTAAATAAATAAATTCCCCTTGGAAAGGGAGGGGAAGAGAATGGAAGAAGCAATTTTGTCTTTATATTGGATCACCTGGAAATGTACCAACATGAAAACAAACTGCATACCAGGTTTGTGGGAGAAAGAGCTTGCTTTAACAACACCAGTAAAATTTGGCTACCTGCCTAATTTCTTGAGCAAGAGACTCTATCCAAACCAGGAGGCATTAATCACTATCAACTCCCATGTATGATGTCATGGCCCAGGAACTGACATCAAGAAAGATGCTGAAAACTGGCTATGAAAATTGGCTTTCTAAACTATAAAACACAGCCAATGTTTCATTGGCTTTGTTTGCTTCCTCACCATCAGGAAAGACTAGACTAATTCCGAAAAGAGATTTCATCCTGGCAGGAAAAGTTGTCCTCGTCTCCAGCAATTATATGGCATTGGATTCTTTTACCATATTCATTAGAAGCTGAACAACATTTGTGGATTTCATTGTATTTATTCCCAATTTAGCCTGGATATGGTAGACCTGGATCTTGTGCGCTTTTGCTTCCCTCCACACATCTAAGAACTCAAACAATTCTGAAATTAGAGATCCTGCTCCATTGTTACTAGCCACTTTGTTTTGGGATACACCAGACAGAACCATGTTAAAGGCTTTAAGAGTTCAGTCATGATGTGAATCAGTACTGATGGTGGTGGGTGGAATTCTATTGAAGAATTAACTGGGAAGAAGCACCAGCTATGTTCATTAAGCATCCCTTCCAAGTTTTTTTTAACCTTTGCATCCCAAGCTATCAGAGAACTGGAAACAGACTGACACTCATTCTGCCAAATTGGGTCTTTCCAGTGACTGCCAGTTCAGCTATTACACAAGTCCAAAACAAGGAGAATAAAGCAGATAATGTAGATAAAGTTAAAGGTACCCCTTGACATTTTTTTTTAGTCCAGTCGTGTCCAACTCTAGGGGGCGGTGCTCATCCCGTTTTTCAAGCCGTAGAGCCAGCGCTTGTCCGAAGACAGTTTCTGTTGTCACGTGGCCAGTGTGACTAGGGAACACCGTTTTACCTTCCCACCGAGGTGGTACCTATTTATCTACTCGCATTTGCATGCTTTCAAACTGCTAGGTTGGCGAGGAGCTGGGACAAAGTGATGGGAGCTCACTCCGTCATGTGGATTCGATCTTTCAACTGCTGGTCTTCTGACCCTGCAGCACAGGCTTCTGCGGTTTAGCCTGCAGTGCCACCACGTCCCATTAGATAATGTAGTAACAGATACTTTTTTTTCCTATGCAGCACCTAACACTGGTTCACATTTTTTCTCTCTTTAGTTTACAGGAACTGAAAAAGCTTTCTTGGAATATTTTGGGCAATGTTTTTTTCAAAACATGAAACCAGTGTTAAAACTGTTTATACGGATATTTAAAAGAACTAAAAAGTAATGAATAACACAGTGGACCCCTTTTGCAGGAGGTGGGGCCAATTCTAATGTTAACAAGTTCCTTTGCTGGTTTGCAACAGGTTGCATAACAAATTACTTCTGAAGCTCTGGAACTGCTTACCAGGAAGGACTACCCAGGGGAGCCTCCCATTTTACACATGTTGATCTGGCATCCCAGCACATGCTGGTCTTCAAGTTTGGCAGCAGGTTAAAGCCCTTCCCAAGTCAGTACCTCTGAAAGTGTTCCTTGGTTCTCACATATCAGATTGCCTTGTACTTAAAGTTACACTTTAACTGAGAAAGGTTAAGAGCCATAACTTATGGGCTTCTGCGATTGGCAGGGAAAACATGAGCAGCAGGAGTAATGGAAAATAACCACCGACAAGGCCACCTCATGTCATGCACAATTGCTGTGCACTTTGTCCGATTGATGCTGGTGCTGGTGCTGGTGGAAGTGGAGGCTGTGGAAAATATTTTTCAAATACACAGGCCTGGCCTCACGGAGCACTTATTTGTGCCAAGTTTATAAAAAGCAGCTGCAGACAGGGTTGAATGAATGGATTACACTGCTGTCTGCCTTCCAGAATGTGCTTGAGATCACACCCAGTCCCAGAGAGGAAGACCGATTTCCACAAATTTACTTGACATGTGTGTACATGCTCAATAAAGGAGTATAATAACCTCATCTTGTTCTCTCACTCATTTTTACAGTGACTGTGTCTGTGTCATAGTCAGCACTGTTGCTACATAAGAAAAATGTCAGCAAAGCACATTAATCAATGAGCTGTTGGTTTTTTAAAAAAAGAATGAAATGAAGTCCTGCTCCAGTGTCTTTAAAAGCAGTTGAGAAGTGCTGAAATTAAGTAGATGAAGCATAATTCCATGTAACAACTTACCGGCAATATTTCGCAACAGAAAAGGTGTGAGTTAAAAAAATATTTTGGTACCTCAGAGAGGTCTACTTGCTCACAAAATGTATTTTCAGCAACAACAAAAAAACAATCATCTCCATATTCATGAGGTTCTGAAACAAGCTGTAACAAAACAGGATGTGAGAATATATCACACCAGATGGGGACATGATATTCATAGTCTTTGCTTTAGCTCTTATGTAAATCCACTTTGTTTTACACTCTAGGAATGTGGGATCTTGACTTAAAATGCTGAATTTGGGCCCTGCATTTCCACGGGGCCAAAATTTAGGAAGCTACAATCTTCTTCCTGTTCAGCTTACGCACTGACTGGTACTAGCATTGGTCATAGGCTTGCTTTTTTTCAGAGTGTGGAAAAGTGACTTTTTTTGGCTTGTACCTCTTGGAATTGCCCACGTAGCATGTGTAGTCAAAAAGGGTTATTTTTTCCACACTTTCGGGGACCAGCCATGCAACCCCTGAGATTTATTTTACAGCTTTTGAATAATAGCACAACTTAGCCTCCATATCCTGATTTCTTGCTGAAATATGACTGCTGTATGCAACAGGACATGACTTCAGAAAAAGGGTCTTCCCGGCAGACTCTGCTTCCTTTAAATGGAAGGTAATTCATATTATTTATTTTAAGTCGGAGAAGAAGGTATGCTGGGAAAGGTCTATATTTTACATTTAGGAAGATGCTCAGGAAGGAAAGAGAGTGAGAAGCAATAAGTTTTAAAATGGGAGTGCCTACGATTGTTTCCAAAGATAAAGCTACCGTTCTGCTAACTATTGCTGCCCAGTATTTTAATGTTTCAGGACTTGGTGGGGTGTCAAAAATCTTCAGGCAGAGTCTGGTCTAATATTTTGCAGAATGTTGGAAATATCCCCCAGGGATCAGGACAGTGGAAACTGGTAAACCTGTTCAAGCTGCCTAAAAATTCCTGCAGAACAACACAGCTTTTTTTCAGAAAAGAAAGAGCTTAAAAGGCAGGAGGGTCCAGGCAAACTGATGATTGCAGCAGATGGATTTAAAACCCGGCTGCTTTTGAATGGTTTGGAATAACAATGCTGAGAAAGCCAGCATTGCATCAGAAATATCAGTCAAGACAATATTTCCTGGCAATTGTTTTGAGAAAAGCTTTTTCTCAGAACTAATTGCTCCTCAGGGGGTTGCCTTTACCTGTCTCTGAAGGGGGAAATAAGGTGGAATTTTGAGCCACTGTTTCCTACAATAGGCCATAAGACTGGGAAAGGGTCCAAAAGTACATTTGTAATGGATTATCAAACCACTGGATCATCAAATAATTTTCCCCCTCTTTCTTGATGGGTGATAGGTGGAATTATCAATTTGTGGGACATAAATAGGGAGTGTTTTACAGGAAAGAGGTGGGGGGGGGAGGGAGGATTTCATTCATTTCCTGCAAGAGTGCCACATTGCCATCTAGTGGTGATGCTGTAGAAAGCATCCTAACTTGCATGTTTCAGAAGCAATACTGTACTTACATCAAGGCCTTTGTGATGAAACACAGTAGGGTGCTCTTTCAGCAAATCCGGGTATTTACTGAGAATAACAGAAGAGAAATAGTAATTGCCAAAGAAAAATCAAAGTTCCCCTACAGGAGTTTAGCACCCATCACAGAGCTTGGCAAAGTTATTTTATGTACTAGAAGTCAGACCAGAACAGTAACTTTTCCAAGTTCTAATAATATATAAGTATTTGTTACATAAGACACAGCCCATTGTTCCTCTCTAAGGAGGTGACTCAGAGAAAAATTGTTGCTTTTTCCTGATCTCCTGAGATTCAACACCAATAACCTTATACTTAAACAAAAAAGGGCTCAAGGTGACACGGATGATCCAGTGTGTGAGGTAGTTGAACAATTTCAGCAAGAATGGCCTGATGCTGCTATTGTCTTCAGAGATTAGAGATTTGTCTGGGAAGCCACCAGGGCTAGCAAATACTGCTAATCAACTCTTGGAGTTGGGGACTGAACACAAACTATCTGTAAAAACTCTTGACAAGCTGCATGGCAGTTCTGCAGGCATGAATTGAGTCTCAAGAAAGCAAAGGGAGATGCCCCAGTTTGAGAGTGAGAAGAGTTGGCTGGAACTGATTACTTTAAATGTCTGTTTACTGAGTTGAGTCCCAAATTGCACATTATGAAGGAGGATTTTATTCCGGTCCACAGATCTTCCGCTCCCTCAGAACAGTAAGACCCCCCCCCCATCCAGGGGATCTATATTCACTGATTCACTTACAGTATCTGCTGCCTGAAAACACTAAATAAAAAAACAACCCAGAAATAGCGGCCACGTGGTGGCGCTGCGGGCTAAACAGCAGAAGCCTGTGCTGCAGGGGCAGAAGACCAAGCAGTCGTAAGATCGAATCCACGTGACGGAGTGAGCTCCCGCCGCTTGTCCCAGCTCCCGCCAACCTAGCGGTTCGAAAGCATGCAAATGCAAGTAGATAAATAGGGACCACCTCGGTGGGAAGGTAACAGCGTTCCGTGTCTAAGTCGCACTGGCCATGTGACCACGGAAGATTGTCTTCGGGCAAACGCTGGCTCTATGGCTTGGAAACAGGGATGAGCACTGCCCTCTAGAGTCGAACACGACTGGACAAAAATTGTCAAGGGGAACCTTTACCTTTACCTAGAGGGAGACCATGCAATGTATAGCATTTGATACTACCACATTTTTTAGAATCTGCAGTTTCCCTACTGTAGGGGAAAACAGAAAGCTTGGTGGCATAGTTGTCAAATTTACAAGTGAACACAGGAAGTTTGTCATTTTAGCAGCTCTTAAACATAATAATATTATTTTGATCTGGAATGCAAATGTACAACTTTATCATGATATTTATCCTTTAACTTTGCAACAAAATATACCAGTCATTCACAAGCTTCATATATGGTAAAGGAATAATTCTATGAGAAGTTTGTGAACTTTTATCTAATTATCAGATTTAAGTACTTCTCATTCAGTTTTCCTTTTGAGCGTTTTTTCAAATAATGGTCTAATATGGTTCATCAGTGCTGTTGGAGGTGTATAAAAATATTACTGGTATACTACATCCCCCCAAATTTTGCCGTCTCTTTGCTGTTGTCCTTTGGAAGACAGATTGGAACTGCCTACATAAAGGGATGCTTCAGACATATTGTAGAGGGACTTTTTTTGCTATGGTTAGTGTTCTGTTTAATGGTGCCAGTTACATTCCCTCTTCTAAACTTTGCCTTCATCACTATCTGGACTTCTGACTGATTTTCTGTTGGCATCCAAATGACAGCTGTACTCGGGTCAACCCAAGCAAACTGCATATAGGATGCCGGATCTGAAAAGTGGCATCTTTCAATATCAATAGAGTGGGATCTCTGAGTAAACAAAGGTGAATCCAGAGCATTATAAAACATGAAGACCCTGACATATAATTAATGCAAGAAATCTATCACAAAGGGAACTCATCCCCCAAAAGTACGAACTACATTAAGCTCCTGTTCATTTGGTTGCAGGCTCCTATAAATCATATGTACTGATTGCGTTCTCCCCATAAATAAATTCCCAGTATGAAGAAGAGTTTAAACTTTAACAGCAAGTACCTATTTGTAAATTGATTTATTAATAATGTTAAATTAACAGCAGAATCCATAAATAGTCCAAACACACAGCAGATTACTTTTTTTAAGAAATGTTGTTAAAATTATTTGTCTTCAAGGAAGATCTTGCTTGTGAGTGGCCTTAATATAACTGCAAGTGCCCTGGAAAATAGTACTAATAAAAGCTCCACATCAAATTTCACTGCAACAATTCTTCAGTGTATTCAGTGTGATAGATACCTGGAGAGAACTACATCTAGATAAGAAGGACTATTTTCCCAAACATTGTGAACCCTACACAAAAATAGATTATATACTGGTTTCCAAAGTTTGGAAAGCATATTATCAGTCAGGTAGGCACAAAGACTGTGTAGAAGCATATATATCCAGAGAGTATTTATTGAACGGCATAAATGTGTAATAAACCTATTTGCAGATTACATTGCCATTACAGTATCCAAACCAGACATGTCTCAAAAATCCTTGAAGAGTTTGGTCTAGCCTCAGGGTTGATGATTAACCCTAGCAGATCTAAGATTCTAGTACTTAACATGTCTTTCCCTAATAGTCAACATTTATCTGATCTAACAGGTATTTTCACAACCAGCTCCTCAATACTTAAAGCAAAAGCAAAGCAAAGCGTGTTGCTTATGTACCGCCCCATAGTGCTTCAAGCACTCTCTGGGCGGTTTACAAGTTAATTCATTTTACTGACCTCAGAAGGATAGAAGGCTGAGTCAACCTTGAGCCGGCTACCTGGGATTGAACCCCGGGTTGTGAGCACAGTTTTAGCTGCACTACAGCAGTTTAACCACTGTGCCACAAGGAGTCATGGTTCCTTCTCATTTGACTAAAGTTAATACCTTAAACTACAAACCACTGTTACATCTAGAAAAAGGCAAAGGTTCCCCTTGATATTTAGTTCAGTTGTGTCCAACTCTAGGGGGCGGTGCTCATCCCCATTTCCAAGCCATAGAGCCAGCGTTTGTCTGAAGACAGTTTCCGTGGTTACGTGGCCAGCACAAATAGACATGGAACAGCATTACCTTCCCACTGAGGTGGTACCTATTTGTCTACTTGCATTTTTTCATGCTTTCGAACTGTTAGGTTGGCAGGAGCTGGGACAAGCAGTGGGAGCTCACTCCGTCACGTGGATTTGATTTTAAAACTGCTGGTCTTTTGACCTTGCAGCACAGAGGCTTCTGCGGTTTAACCCACAGCACCACCACGTCTCTTTTACACTGTTACATCTAGTTAAACAAAAACTTATACAATGACAAAAACTGTGTCTGTCATTACTGGGATAGACAGGAACAGTTAAAATGTAAATTCTGCCTAGATTAAGTTATTTCTTTCAAGTTCTCTCCAAAAGGTATTAGACATGGCTTTTAAATACTGGCAGACTACCGTGTTTCCCCGAAAATAAGACAGAGTCTTATATTAATTTTTGCTCCACAAAACGCATTAGGAGTTATTTTCAGGGGATGTTTTATTTTTTTTCATGTACAATAATCTATTCAACTACAGCCATGTCATCTTCTGGTTACTGCACAATGGTGGAGGGTGGGGTGTCACTTAACTGGGGCTTATTTTGGGGGTAGGGTTTATATTATGGGCATCCTGAAAAATCATACTAGGTCTTATTTTCAGGTTAGGTCTTAATTTAGGGGAAACAGTGTATATGTATGAATTTTATCTATAGCTCCCAGATATCAAGAGTATTTCATGCAGTGAATTTCCATAATCACAAAAGTGGAGTATTGGGGGCCCCAAATTTTAAAGTCAATTATGTAGCATTCCAGAAAAAAACAAGTACTGTATTTTGTGTACTTCTTGGCTGTCAACCTCCCACATGGCTACCACTGGAAATAAAATCTTAGGATTTGGAAAAATTGAAAGGGCTTTTATTTCTCCCTATAAAAATTTAATTCCATACCGCTGATAACCAATCCACTCCTTCGGAATGTGGTAAAATTAGGAAAGAATGGAAATATTATTTTCTGATCCATCCCCCTTGACCATCTTCCTTTGCCATCCCTTATTGTATGATGTTGACAAATAGACTCAATTTAAATGGTGGAAAGGCTGTAAATAATATCAATTATGTGATCTATATAATTAGCTTTGGCTCCAAATCAGGGGAGCAACTGCTAAATCAAGCAAGTATTAATCTCTCCCTCCTGATTTCAAATATATCGGGTTTTTCATTTTTCTTCTGTTCAAGTAGGCCATTAGACAATCAACTGCTTTTGAAACATTGCTAACCTCAGAAAATAAGCAGCAGAAGCTGGCTCCAAAACTACTAATTGAATCTCACTATGTTTGTAAATTAGGTCCCAACATGGTTTGGGAAAACAATCTGAGGATTACCATATATGTTATAAAAATGGCAGGCTCTATGGAACAAGCTTCCACTCAGACCGTTCGTTCGTTTAGTCGTGTCCGACTCCTCGTAACCCCGTGGACCAGAGCACGCCAGGCCCTCCTGTCTTCCACTGTCTCCCGGAGTTGTGTCAAATTCATGTCGGTTGCTTTGCAGACACTGTCCAGCCACCTCATCCTCGGTCATCCCCTTCTCCTCTTGCCGTCGCACTTTCCTAACATCAAGGTCTTTTCCAAGGAGTCTTCTCTTCTCATGAGATGGCCAAAGTACTGGAGCCTCAGCTTCAGGATCTGTCCTTCCAGTGAGCACTCGGGGTTGATTTCCTTCAAAATGGATAGGTTTGTTCTCCTTGCAGTCCAGGGGATTCTCAAGAGCCTCCTCCAGCACCACAATTCAAAGGCATCAATTCTTCGGCGGTCTGCTTTCTTTATGGTCCAGCTCTCACTTCCATACATCACAACAGGAAAAACCATAGCTTTGACTATTCGGACTTTCATTAGCAAGGTGATGTCTCTGCTTTTTAAGATGCTGTCAAGATTTGTCATTGCTTTCCTCCCAAGAAGCAGGCGTCTTTTAATTTCATGGCTGCTGTCTCCATCTGCAGTGATCATGGAGCCCAGGAAGATAAAATCTGACACTGCCTCCATATCTTCCCCTTGTATTTGCCAGGAGGTGATGGGACCAGTGGCCATGATCTTAGTTTTTTTGATGTTGAGTTTCAGGCCGTTTTTTGCACTCTGCTCTTTCACCCTCATTACAAGGTTCTTTAATTCCTCCTCACTTTCTGTCATCAGAGTGGTATCATCTGCATATTGGAGGTTGTTGATATTTCTTCTGGCAATCTTAATTCTGGTTTGGGATTCCTCCAGTCCAGCCTTCCACATGATGTATTCTGCTTATAAGTTAAATAAGCAGGGAGACAATATACAGCCTTGTCGTACTCCTTTCCCAATTTTGAACCAATCAGTTGTTCCATATCCAGTTCTAACTGTTGCTTCCTGTCCCACATATAGGTTTCTCAGGAGATAGATAAGGTGGTCAGGCACTCCCATTTCTTTAAGAACTTGCCATAGTTTGCTGTGGTCGACACAAAGGCTTTTGCATAGTCAATGAAGCAGAAGTAGATATTTTTCTGGAACTCTCTGGCTTTTTCCATAATCCAGCGCAGGTTAGCAATTTGGTCTCTAGTTCCTCTGCCTCTTCAGAATCCAGCTTGCACTTCTGGGAGTTCTCGGTCCACATACTGCTGAAGCCTACCTTGGAGGATTTTGAGCATAACCTTGCTAGCATGTGAAATGAGTGCGATTGTCCGGTAGTTGGAGCATTCTTTGGCACTGCCTTTCTTTGGGATTGGGATGTAGACTGATCTTTTCCAATCCTCTGGCCACTGATGGGTTTTCCAAACCTGCTGGCATATTGAATGTAGCACCTTAACAGCATCATCTTTCAAGATTTTAAATAGTTCAACTGGAATGCCATCACCTCCACTGGCCTTGTTGTTAGACAAACTTTCTAAGGCCCACTTGACTTCACTCTCCAGGATGTCTGGCTCAAGGTCAGCAACTATATTGTCTGGGTTGTCCGGGATATCCAAATCTTTCTGATATAATTCCTCTGTGTATTCTTGCCACCTCTTCTTGATGTCTTCTGCTTCTGTTAGGTCCCTCCCATTTTTGTCCTTTATCATGTCCATCTTTGCGCAAAACGTTCCTCCAATATCTCCAATTTTCCTGAACAGATCTCTAGTTTTTCCTTTTCTGTTATTTTCCTCTATTTCTTTGCATTGTTCATTTAAGAAGGCCCTCTTGTCTCTCCTTGCTATTCTTTGGAAGTCTGCATTCAATTTTCTGTAACTTTCCCTATCTCCCTTGCACTTTGCTTCCCTTCTCCTCTCTGCTATTTCTAAGGCCTCGTTGGACAGCCACTTTGCTTTCTTGCATTTCCTTTTCTTTGGGATGGTTTTTGTTGCTGCCTCCTGGACAATGTTACGAGCCTCTATCCAAAGTTCTTCAGGCACTCTGTCCACCAAATCTAGTTCCTTAAATCTGTTCTTTACTTCCACTGTGTATTCATAAGGGATTTGGTTTAGGTTATACCTGAGTGGCCCAGTGGTTTTTCCTACTCTCTTCAGTCTAAGCTTGAATTTTGCTATGAGAAACTGATGATCAGAGCCGCAGTCAGCTCAGACCAATCTTCTCCAAATTAAGGAACATTCTATCAAGCTTATGTACAGATAGTATTTTACCTCACTCCACTAAAGCTGTAACAACAAAGAAATCAGCTCAACCTGTAGGAAGAATATTGGTGGATATGCCCTCCAGCTGTTCTGGTTCAGGATTTTTATAGAAATAGAAAAAAAATTACAGAGCAAAAAAGCACCAGATCACCAGATCTAGCACTTCTGACCTTATTTTCAGGAAACAACAAGCAGCTAACTCATAAACACTTGATTGACTTTTTCTGTATGGCAGCACATTTGGAAATTATACAAACTGATAGGCAATTTGTAATTTAACTTTACATGTGTGGAGAAATAAAATATGGCATATTGCCCTAATGAAGAAAGTAACTCATCAAATCAGATTACTTAAACAACTACACTCCCAAGATGATTTTTTTCAACACTTGGTTTTTTATTTATTATGTAAATAATAATGACAAGCCTCATTTTCCACTAGCCTACCATGTCAGTCTTTGGTGCAATATTCTAATCTGATCTAGATTGTAATGGTGTGAAGTCACAGAGATTATACATTCCTGATGAAAGAGTTGTACTATTATTTTGTTGTTTTTCCATGTTTTAATAAAGTAAAAAGAAATTGAATGAAAAGGCAGTTTTGTTTTTAGCTCTTTTTAACAAGTTATGGGATCAGATGAGTTTAAGGAAAGCAGCTTTGAGTTCCAGTTAGGTGAGAAAAATGTTTAATAAAGGATTCTCACTTCTGACAGTTGGAATGGAAGATTTATGAACTTCAATAGAGGAAGTATAAATGATATTGCTGTAATGAAATGCTGATATCACTCTCCAAATATGGTTCTGTTCTGAAATAGATGCAGCAATAAATACTGGTTACATATTTGAGAGCTTTCAAACTGTGTCTTGTAGAGCCACCTGGATAATTCTGTCATCACAGCCCCTGAATTATGAGATGAAAACCATCAAAGGGAAAATCAGGTTAATTAGTCATATATTGTTCATAAATTGTTATTCTGTTATACTGGATCATATGGTTGGCATCTGTTACAGACGATGAGCCATTATTTAGAAACTGATGTAAATATGTTGTTAACTAGACACCTCACTTCTCCCCACCCCATTGGTAAGCTGCTACTTACTTGGAATTTTAAAAAACCCAAAATACATAGGTATTATCTTTATTAGAATCAAGCTGGGTGGTAAAAAATCAGGGTAGCAGTGCCTACTGAAATACATGGCCAGATGTTTGAAATCATAGAGAACTCCAGTTGAGGTTCCACATTGCCAAGAAAAACTTGATGGGCCAGTCATGACAAAGCCCACTGGGGAAGGAAGAAGGATGGAGATTCACATTCTACAAAGACAACAATCTCTAGGTGGCATATCTGCAAGACTGTTTCACTAACCAAGCTCCATCTTCCAACTTGGGACTTTTGTCTGAATGCAGTTGTCCATGATCAGTGAGGGAAGAATTCCTGCTTTTAGTTGGAATCCTATGTTCATTGAAAAGCAGGTTCCACCTCTTTTCCCAGTGGCACTGAACTGCAAAACATGTTACAATTTTTAAAAAAATTGTACAATTTTTTTAAAAATCTTCCTTACAATTTTTTAAAAAATTGTAAGGAAGAGAATGCCTCTCGTCTCCCTTCTGCCTGGGCCAATTAAGTAGTTCTCTATCATTAGACAATTGCAGATGTGTATATGTAAGCTTCAGTTGAGGAACACACAATAGCTCCCACAACACTATCACATAGTTCTCATACCACCACAAATATGACAGAGTAGACAAAATGATGAGTGCTTATTGGTTGTTTTTAAACAAAGGTGATTCTCTAATAGAGTACTGGATTTTTAAGTGTGTTCCAAATTTATGACACAAACTCAGTAGGACGTGCTCAATCTGCAAAGATCTGGTAAACTGCCCATGATGTCTTGTGCCATAATGACAAATACTGGGTCAGAAGTCAAGTGAGACTTACATTGCTGTTTAATTCTGGTGAAATTGCATTCAAAACTATAGATATTGAGGTATTGCAACTCAATAAACCATGACTGCCAAAAACCCAGCAGGGCAACAACTTTCAGTCTTACAAAGGATTTCATAGGTGAGAGTCTCTGTCTTACAAAGGATTTCATAGGTGAGTGTCTCTGTCTTTTATAACTTCAGCTCAGCACGACTAGGTTTTCAAGATGTATACAACACTTTTGATGTCTGTTCCACAAGAATCAATTGTTTTGCCTTACTGCAACTTAAGTTCCTATACAGAAAATTAGTAATCTATCAAGTTATCTACAGAAGAATGCAGAGTTTCTTGTATAAGATTAGTGTGCAAGAACTATAGGAAGTTTGATGGTGGCTAATAAAGCAATCAAACCAAAGAAAGGAAATCACTTGGGTCCCCACCATGGGTGAAAAGCGGCATATGAATAAAACACATAAATAAAATGGGACTCATGACACTCACAGGCTGGCAAAAGAAGGAGCTAATGTCAGAGTAACAACAATTAACCGGAAGGGCTGTAAAGAAATGAAGCAGCTGGTTGCAGGGAAAAATTGAAAACAACTCCAGAGGAACAAGGGACATAGAAAGATAATACCATAACCTATAGGAGGCAGATAGAAAGAAAATGCGCTCTCAGACCAGGGAGGAAAACATCTGTACCTGACAAAAAGGAAAATGGATTGAAATACAGACTTATGGTGGTAGTATTGGGGGAAGAGAAAGCTGGTCTGTTATAGTCTAGAGAAACATTTGCATACACTGCAGAAAACTTTACAACTTTAAGGTTTCTGTGCTCATCCTCACAGTGTGTTGCTGTAGAAGTATTAAAAATGGAGAAGTGGACTATAGGGGGATTCAGGTTTTGCACCCTTGTAAGCAGATTGTTTCTCTGAATTAAACTGGTCTACATTTAGAACTTCCTTCTTTGAATAAGGCTGTTCTACTTGAAGCAGAATCCAATGTCACAAGAGTTGAAACCTTTTCTGCTCCTCTTCTGCCACCTGCAGGCCAACACTCTGCTTC
Source organism: Pogona vitticeps (assembly GCF_051106095.1). Lineage (NCBI taxonomy): Eukaryota > Metazoa > Chordata > Lepidosauria > Squamata > Agamidae > Pogona > Pogona vitticeps. Next base: position 58,740,043 of record NC_135783.1, on the reverse strand, counting down.
AAAGGGCCCACCAATGGATGCAGCTGTAGAGGCTTTACTGAATTCTCCCCTTTCTTCCATTACTCCCTATAAGTTGTCCTAGGGTCTTTGAATCTAAGTAGTGTGCGAAATAAAAATGAAGAAAATAACGCCTACAGTGGTACCTCGCTAGACAACAACCTCGCAAAACGATGAATCTGCATGACGATGAGGTTTTGCAATCGCTATAGCAATTCGCAAAACAGTGATTCCAATGGGTGATTTTTGCTGGACGATGTTTGGGTCCCTGCTTCGCAAACCGATTTTCATAAGACAACGATTTTGCCACTGATCGGGGCTTCGCAAAACGGGTGTTTTCGGGACTGATGCTTCGCAGGGCAGCAATTTTAACAGCTGATCAGCGCTTTGCAAAATGGCTTCCCTATGGGCAGTCTTCACAGAACGATGGTTTTTCCCACTGGAACGCATTAAACGAGTTGCTCATCTTTTGGGCTAAGTTTTCGCAAGATGATGTTTTCACTAAACAGCGATTTCTATGGAATGGATTATTGTCATCATGTGGGGCACCACTGTACTGACATTTCCACAAGTGAACTGTTTCTTTCAAATAATAACTATGTAAAACTTCCAGAACACTTATATGCCTATTTGTTTATTTATGAGCTATAGTTTGATGTGGATTCCTGCAGTGAGCAGAGTGTTGGGACTTGATGGCTTTATAGACTCCTTCCAACTCCATTATCCTATGACTATGCTGAATTTGGCAAACATTCCTTACTATACCTCTTTGATACTTGAATGAACACATACACATACAGAAGCACAGATAAATTTTTAATGCCTTAGCTTTGTGTTTTTCAAAAATGAGCATGGGATATTTTATGTTGTAGCTTTACATCTTTTATATGTACAATGTTACAACTGTATAGGTAATAAATGACATGATATCTTTTACAACTCAATATGATGTATTTATAAAATGAATTTATCAAAATACGCTTTGCACTAGATAATAAATAAAGTCCAGGCAAACCAACCTTCTCAAAGTTGACATTAACTCTGGTAGGTTTAAATGTTGTTTACAGTCCATTATGACTACTATGCTTACTCCTTTACCCTGATCCCCCCACCCCCCACAATGCTCATCTTTTGGGCTAAGGATTCACTTGCTGTTCCTGCTGAAATTTCTCATTCCACATCATCTTCAGCCAAGGACTGTGCACTTACAATTCTCTGTAAAATAAAATATTTGAACAATCTGAGAGTGATATAATGGACAGTATACTCCTCTTGCCAATGAACTATTGAAATAAATGAAACCTGCACAACTAAACTTTGATTCCCAATCCGCTCTGAAAAGAGAGAAATAAACAGTCCCCAAGTACAATGAAGAGGATTCAAACAAGCAAATAATCAAAACATTTAAACAAAAAAGTAATAAAAACATGAAGTTCTGCAATATTTGTTCACGCCAAAACATAATTAAATAGGATCAAGTAGCCCCTTTCCCCATTGTCTTTATTGCTGAGATGTTACTAATACTTAATAGTTTTAAATTCAATGGATTAAAAAATATTAAGAGTTGTTAACTGTGCACATACACCTGAAAAGAAAGTACCACAATAGCTCTTTGACTGTTCTACTGATGCAGTTCTTCATTCTTAGCAAACCCTTGTTTTAATCTTGTTGCTTGATGTACTCAGGCACATAACTACAAATCTGCTTTGACACTATCCAAAACAGACTGCATCCAGTCGTGTTTTTCTGAAGGAGAGATTCTTGTTATTCCCCTCCTCCCAGCAGTTCTCCCCATTTTGCTGTAACTATATAGAGCTAATTGGGTGTCTTTGGGGATCACAGAAGAAAGGAGGAAATGTGGGCAAAATAAGCCTTCTATTTCTGGAAGCCCAAGCCAGAATATTTTGTGAACAGAGGTATACCACTCAACCCAGAACAGTAGCTCATTTGCGTGCTGCAAACAGCAGGAATGATTGTAAATAGAGAAAGATGAGTTTGCAGTGACATATTTTAAGATTTTAGAAGACTCTACCTGTAGCTTATGATGCTGCCACTTGTGGTTGCATTACTTTAAAATAAGAACTCAGATGATATGAAATGTGCAGAGATTTTCTACTTATACCTGATGCAATAACAAGGTTTAACATTAAATTACCATTTTCCAAATAAATTCCTTATTAGAGATGGGGACAAACCACAGTTCAGTGCTTCGGCCCAATTCAGCACCACACCTGCACAGGTGTTATGCGGGTGCCGCGCACTCCCCTCTTCCTCCTCCACTGTGCACTTGCTCATTCCCCAGATAATGCATGCTTCCCTCCCCACCTTCTCAGTGCAACTGCCCACTTGCTGATCATTGCACGCATTTCCCTCTTCCACTTCCTCCAGGGGCTGCCCACGCAAAGGCAGCACTGCAGGCTTCCCTGCCCCATCTCCTCGTCTGAGTAAGTGACCGTTGGAAGACACAGAGAAGGGGAGTGCACGAGTGAGCAGTCATGCTGGTGAGGAAAGAAGTGTGCATCACCCAGGGAATGAGCAAGTGCACAGAGAAGGCAGGAGGAGGGAGTGTGCGGCGCCCACATGACGCCTGTGTGGGAGCAGGACTGAACTGGGCTGAACTGCAGTTCATGCTCATCTCTATTCCTTATACTATGCCTGAACACATCACAGCTGATTAAGGTTCGTAATTCTGCCATCAATGCCCTTCAGGGCTTTGGGAATTCCTTATCAATCATTGCCAATTTCTAGTCAACTTATACCCTTATCTGACAGTACACAGTATTTACTCACAAGTTCACTTATTCCCAAATAAATGTACAGAGTCTGAAATCCTGTTTGGTGAGTTCCACCTACATACCTTCCACCTACATAAGGGGAATAATGTCAACAGCAGATTGCCACTGACTATACTCTTTTTTTCATTGTGAGGTCCAAGCAACTACATTTCATTGTATGCAAGCCTCATCCCCTCCATAGTTAAAAAAAAAACTTCTTAATCAGCAATAACCTGCTGTTGTCAATGACATCATTTCTGTTGCTTGAGCAAAGCTGTGCAACAGGATTTTCGCCACAGGAATATAAACCCTCGCTGAGGCACTAGATTAAACCTGTGTGAAAACTAATTTCTATTAATTTTCATATCATGTCCATTGACAAAAGCTTTTGTTTAGCTTTGAGGTTAAGATGGTCAGCTAGAAACACAAAGGTAATGTTTCAATAAAAACTGATAAGACACATGTGATTATTGAAGATAAACTCTGTTGGTTGTGTGGAACTAAGCTAAACACAGTGAGAAGGGGTTAAGGAAGTAATCCCAAACATTATATTCCAGTATAACAAAAACTTAGTAGAATGACCCAGATGACTGGAATTTGGATGCCAATGGATATCAGTACAAAGATGTACTAGTAATAGGAAATCCTTTCTCTTCTTTCTCAAGTTGCACAAAGACAAATTTTGGTTGAATATGATGAAAAAGTTCCCAACTGTTACAGCAGTATAGTAATGGAAACAATTCTTTTGGGAGGTGGTGAGCACTCTAATGCTGGAGACATTCAAGGGAAAATTAGACAACTATCTGTCAGATATCCTTCGATTTGGATTCTTATGTTCAGCAGGGGGTTGAACTGGATGGTCTTATAGGCCCATTCCTACTCCATTTTTCTTTAATATTATATTAAAAGTATATGAACTCTGTTTTCTGTTCCAGTTATAACTGCTTCTCCACTGTAACGTCAGAGTGGTTCAAATGATAAAGGAATTCTCTCTCTTCATTTATAACCACAACAAAAATTCACACACCATTATATTATAAAAACACCTCTCTGTACGTACAAGAACTGCCACTTCTTACCACATCCAGCACAAATGTATTTTGATCATGACCTTTACAAAAAGGGAAGTTCGCTGTTACAACAACAAATCCCCAAAATACATGGCACAGAGAGGAAATCGACAGATTACTGTTTGTTTTCTATTGACACATACAAGCGAAAGGCAGAAGACAAATGGCACATCCTGAAGTTCCCACTGGCATTTAATGGGTCCCCACAATAATTTTTGGACACACTCCAGTCTGGATGGTTGGGGCATGCCCAAAACTCACAGAATGGCGCTTGCTAACTGTCAGCAAGAAGTGGCTCCAATTTACACAATTTGCCAAAACTGCAGAGTGGGTCTAAATTTAAATTAAGTGATGGAATAACAATGATGTTCTAGACCTATGGCTGTTGGTAGGAAAAACTATTTGCCATCAAGATGCTCTGACTGACCCATTACAATCTGTTCCATTCCTGGATTTCATCTAAGGAGAAATACTTGTGGTAAGCAGTTACCATTTACTGACTCCACTGACGAGCTCATGAAAGCCAGACAAGACATCAGGATTTTTGTGAGATAATCTGTTTTTCATCTTCTAGGGTGTAAAATTTACATTTAAGGGCTGAGATGTACTGAAATATGAACTGTGAGAATAACTAATTACTATATCACTCTAGAGCAGGGGTCTCCAAACTTTTCAGTGCAAGGGCCACACCATATATGTTCTACATTTCCGAGGGCCAAAGGAGCATGCACACGTACACATGCTCACACAGGCTGAAGGGAACGAATCTGAGCCTGCGAACCTGAGCCTGCAATGTCCGCCTGGATAAAAAGGCAAGTCTGGCTGGATGTGGCCCGCGGGCCATAGTTTGGAGACCCCTGCGCTAGAGGGTTATGTACAGCTTGCCAAAACTTGACTCTCTCAGTGCAGCCTAACACCAAGGGCAAATTCTGGTGCTCATCCTTGGACCTGTGCTTCTTACAGAACTCTTCAGTTTTAGTTCTACTGTTGAACACTGATGTTCAAATATTCAGATAGGGTTTATGGCCCCACTTAGTCCTTGGTCACAAGGACACTAAGAAAAAACACAGGAGGGAAAGCCTGCCCAAATATCCAGTTTTTAAGTTTATTTCTGAAAACACCCAGAGAGGGAGCCAGGCGGACCGCCACTGGCAAATTGTTCCAAAGGCAAGGGGCCACTGCCAAGAAGACCCAGTTTCTTGTTCTTTCCTTCCAGACCTCCAGCCTGGCTAGAACGAGTAACTCTGGTAGAAATGGGCGGGAGAAGGCGCTCTGCCAGATATCGAGGTCCTAAACTGTTTTGGGCTTTATATGCAATCACAAGAACTTTGAAATCAATGCAGAAACGAATGGTCAGCTAATGCAAGGCGGCCAGAGGTGGGGGGAATATCATGGTACTTTTTCACCCCAGTAAGAAGTCTGGCCGCCACATTCTGTACCATCTGAAGTTTCCACGTCAGTCTGAAAGGCAGCCCCACGTAAAGCACATTACAGTAGTCTAATCTTGAGACTACAAGCTCACGGACCAAAGTGGTGAGTGCCCCCACATCAAGATAGGGATGCAGCTGGGCAATCCGCCAAAGGTGGGAATGTGTGGAACCGACCACTAATGACACCAGGGTCTCCATGGTGAGCACCAAACCCAGATGTACACCTAAACTGCAAGCTTCACTCTTAGTGGTAAGAGTCACCCTCCCCCCAAGATAGGGAGTTTCCCAGACCACTGATGTCTGGGAAGTCCACCCAAAGGACCTCCGTCTTGCCCAGATTCAGCCTCAGTCCATTGACCTGCATTCACTGCTGAACAGCCTCCAGGCAGCACTCAAGGGATGAAACCCATCGGCCTCCCTCAGTAGGTCATCAAACAGGATGACCAATGCTGTTTCCATGCCGTGGCATGGCCTTAAGCCCAACTGGAATGAATCCAGGACACTGGTTTCATCCAGAAGAGCCTGCAGCTAGCTAATCGGCCACCACCCTCTCAACTACCTTGGTGAGGAACGAAACATTGGCGATGGGCCTATAATTACCAATATTATCTTCCACCAAGCTCAGTTTCTTCCTAAAGGGCCTAATGAGTGTCTCCTTGAGGGCAAGGGGAATCTTGCCCTCCTGGAGAGACCCATTAATTATTGCCGTAGCCCATTCAGATGTTATAGGCCTGGCTGTTTTGATTAGCCAGGCTGGGCAAGGGTCAAGGGAGGTGGTGGCAGCGCGACAGCGGTCAAGCACTCTTTCCACCATGTCTGACCACCATGCTTTTCACCCTGAACTTTCTACAAAAACAGAAACACTAAATCAGAAATGTTTACTTGCCTCCTCTGATTAGAACACACGTCTAAGCTTAAATCTTGCTAGTGCATCTCAACATGTAGAATTTAGACACTGTCGTAATATCAGAAGCTGCCATGTTCCAAAATGCAGTGTTCCAATCCTGTGCACACTTATTAGGGATTAACTGTGCTGAAGTCTGTATAACTTGGTAAACATGCAAAGAATCAATTTGTAAAGGGACAGTCATGATAGTTTATTGAAGCAAAAATAACCAGCCTTAAAATACAATGGTTTGTTTGTGGGAACACAAGAAACAAAATGCTAATGTAAGTGGCGCCTTTTCACAGTGCAAGGAGAGTCTAGCACAAGGTATTCCAGTTGCATAAATGTCAAAGTATTTTGCTTGCATAAGCAACACCAGAAGAGATATATCACTTTTCCCACAGATAGTATGCGTTGCCACCCAATCTATTCCAGAGCTCTGGTAGCAGGCATTTTCATTTCACTAACCTACATTTTTGCTCTGTTAGGTTCATACTAGATTTTGACTGTGGCATCTTAAAGGTTAATCGATATACTGTAACCAAGCCTCATCAAATGCAGCCCACTTACTCAAATGCATGAATCCTTGTGCAGAATCAACAAACTATGGGATCCAGCGGCAGATAACACAGATTTTTCTTTCAAAGTGCAAAGCGCAAGTGACAAAATTAGTTTTTCATACCTGGCTAATTGTTGGGAGTTTAGTAAGAAGCATCTGGAAAACTGGTGGTGGAAGAGTCTGCTGTAGCACTTGTAGTAACTGCTGTGGCTGTCCACACACAGCAATGGCATTTGTCAAATGATCGACACCCTTTTCGTACTCTCCTGCATGTACAAAAATTAAATATATCATATTAGCTTTGAAAACAGGTATTTTTTATTTCAAGTTAACAGAATTATTTCAAGCAGTGACTGAAATGTCACTAGGCTACATTGCTTTCCCCATACATGTATCAACAGGAAAAAATATTTTTATTTTTTATATTATATATATATTTATATATACTATTTCACACACACACACACACACACACACACACACACACACACACACACACACACACACACACACACACACACACACACACACACACACACACAAAAAACTTGTATCCAAAGTACAAGTCACTGCCTTGGAACGTCCAAGCTGCATTTGTTTCCAATTTTGTTAGTAAAACTTGGCTTTGTATTTTATATTTTTCAAAAAGAACTGAAATCTATGTCTGAATGTAGTAATCTCTGTCAGAAAAATAGCATACTTGTTCCTTGATGCAGTTGCTCCTAAGGAAAAAAATGAGTAGAAATAATTCTTAATGGCCATTTCAATAATTAATGGCCATTGTAATGACCATCAACTTTGAGACCATATCCTTGGCTTGTCTGGATGGCTACAAATCTACCAAGGAGCTCTGGTAAAATGTACTCATTACTGCTACAACAGAAATTGCCAAGTAAAAGGAAATTTATGGAAGGCCCTCTCATGTGAGGGACTGTTTAGAGAAGACATGGAGTAATTTATATATGGTGAAACTGACCCACATAAGACTTAAGGAAAGCAGGAAGGAACCACTAAAATGTGAGAATGCTTACTTCATTTGGTATGAAGATGAGCAGGCGCTATAGGCAGAATAAAATATTATTTTACAAGGAATTCATACTATTCTTAATTCATTACTTACTATCATATTCCTAAGGCAGGACAGTTAGGGCAATACTATCATGATAAAATTATTGTTTAATAATTCAGAATTCTGACTCTTAAAACAGCAGCTCCAAATTTAATTCAGTTACAATCCTACACACACATGGGTGTAAGCCCTGCTGAACTCTGAGGCCTATGATATGCACAAAGCTAAGTTATAAAGGGTGAGCAGATTCTCTAGCTTCACGTGAAGATTTCAAGAATTAATATGCTTTCTACTGCAACCCCTTTCACTCCCCAACCCCTTAGCAAAATCTGCAATAACCTTGAGCAAGTAGTTCTTCGCCCAGCTGTATTTCTTCAAGGAAGAATTTCTGTACTGCTTCAGCATCTTTTAAATCAGGCAACTGTAACAACAACAGTTATCCAATCAACCATTTAGAAGTCATAACAACTCCCGCGTACAGAAACATTTTATAAATGCAATACTGAAATATCTGTATGCTTCAAGGTCTGTAATATTAAAATATCTCTGTAAGATGTTTATCTCCATCATTTCATCAATTTACGAGCACATGAATTTGTTAGGGAAATGAACTGCAAATTATAAAACTTTATAACCACAAAATACTGTAATTATTACACTCTTGGATCCAGAGAACTGATTATGAAATCTGGTCCCTAAATGGCATTGGCAGTTAAAAGAATGATTATTGAAAAACAGACAGAAGAACCATTCTGCATGTAGCCTAAGGAGGTATCATCTTCCATTTGCACTTCTTCAGATCAAACCAAAATAATGCATCCTGAAACAACTGCCTAGCATAACAAGTTCAAGCAAAAGGCCATGTTGAAAAGAGTTCTGCATATCATAATAAAAGACAAAAACTGTACTAAATACAACAGGATATTAATACCTTGGAAAGTCCTGCTCTTTCTTTGGCAAGCTTCTGTTTCTTCCTTCCTATGGATTAAATACAGTACATGCTTCGATTTTTGTATTCTACAGCAGTTCTTAGATTTGATAAGGATACTCTGATTTCCAAACTATAATACTGTTTGCCTTCCAAAATATATTTCAGAAGACACTGTGAAATGTCCTACGGAAATGAAACATATGAAGGTTGATGACCAACACCAAATCTGCTCTATATCTGGATAATTAGGAGTTTACAGAGACCTATACTTTTGCATACAGTGGAGTGAATACAAAGGTACTGCAAAATGACATCCAATCCTACATGAAAATACATTTCAGAGGCAAAGTTGCTGGGAAACTTCTAAACAGCAGCAAGACCACCAGCAAGCCAGAGGCTTTAGCTGTGTGTGCCAACTGGCCAATTTTTAGCTGCTACACCTATGAGAAGCATTCCCTTACGCCTGTGTGAGAATATCAGGCAACTTGGGGGGGGGGGGGTCAGGGAAGGCAGGCTAGATCACTTGTTTTTTACAGGCCCTATTAAACTAGGGGCAGTGCGGCAAAACTAATAAGGCAGCAGAAAGGAATAGTTCTAATGGTATCTCTTGACTTTCCCACAATCAAAATGCATACCAAACACTGGACACTATTAAAATGTGTCATAAATTGCCTTGAAGCTGTAATTACATTCTTTGAACCCTCAAAAAGCTATCACCTCAAATCTCAGAGCACCATAACGCTACAAAAATTAGTCTACATAAGCATGTCTTTTAAAGAAAGGATCAGCTCACTTTTGTTGAAGAGGTGAAATAATGCAGGACAAGGAAAGAATGTCTTGCATTTTGGATAATTCTACATTTTTTCTTTTGCATTCATCCTTATCCTGGAAGTTATAATCACAACAGTACCAGGAGGGTCTGAGAATGCATTTCATAACGCCCTGAGAAATCCACTTGCATTGTAAATGTCGTGAATGTCTAATTCCACTAGGTATTATCACACAATACACAGTGGCAGACTAGTGTACACCATTAGACTAACCCAAAGCAGAGGCAGCAGGCTCCTAGGCAGTAATAGCTACAGAACCGTGAACACGTTTCTGGAGGAACATGATATATCCAGAATGTATGTATACGTTCACACATTTAGAAAAACGTGCACAGCAGTCCTCATGTACGTGTATGCCAACCAAAAGAAAACAGGGGCTGCTGGCCATTTTTAAGGGAAGGGAGCCTGGATGGTGGATGAAACAAAAGCGACCGCCCGTCTCCGGCAAGCAATCAAAATGCCACTGGAAACAAGTAAGTACACAGGCGGCGCGGCTTGCCCTGCAGGCTCTCCCCCCCCAAAAAAACTTACCAAACCGGACCCAACGCTGGCAGGGACCCTGGCAAGGGAGGAAGCACAAGGACCCTCAAGGGCAGATCTCCGGCGAGCCTCCTCCACTTCCTGCAGGGATTCCCCCACCCCTTATGTCCCAACCAGGGGCAAGAAGCAGGGGGGAGGAGGGGAGCCAGCCTGCAAGGCGACCTTCGCCCAGCCGACGAGCCGTGGAGGAAGGAAGGGAGGAAGGAAAGAAGGAAGGACGGGGCGAGGAGGGCAAGGCAGGCCAAAGGGGCCCGTCAAGAAGGACGGGGCGCCCGAAGGGGAAGCAGGGGAATCTCGCAGGCGGCTGGAGGCGCACGAGGGGGGCGGCCGAGAGACTCACGTTCCCGCAGCCGGTTCTTGAAATTGGGGTCGCTCCTCCTCTTGCGGTCAAAGTAGATGCAGTACCCGATGAAGAGAGCCCCACAAACCCCGGCCGCGATGGCGCTGGTCTTGCCCCCCATCATCATCCTGCCTCCGGAGCCCGCCGTACACTTCACAGGCACCTTGGAGCGGGCAGAGCAGAAGAGGAAGGTCCCACCCTCCGCTCCGCACACGCTGAGGCGGGCGGCCAACGTCATCACCCGGCGACGCCAAACCGCATGCTAAACCCGAGGCAAACATTTGTGGCAAACCTTTGAGTGCCTTTCTATTGCGCGTGCGCGGCCGATGGCTTTGCACGCGGCTCCCATTCATCCTATTGCGTCCTCCTAAGCAGGGCGCCTGTGTGAGAAGTTCGCGCCGCGCGCTTCCCCCCCCCCCCACCTCTCTCCGGACGTGGAGTCTGTCACGTTTGTTTTGAGCTTTGTCGAACCGGAACGTGCGCGTCCGGAATGAAGCTTTTGAACCGAATGGTCTTTGCCCGAGACATCCACGGGGCTGCTAATTATAGAAAACCCAGTCCTAAAAAGGGCGCATGTACAGTGTGATGAGCCTCAGGATGGGAATGCATCTTCCCGTCTCTCGAGAGGCACAAACGCTAAAACGGCTTGAATCCACGTGTCTGGAAGGGGGGAGACTCCAGAATGCTACAAAACAGCTTAGCCACTATCTGAATTACCCGGGATTGGCCTCTTATTCTACACTTCGAGAGCGTGGTCAAAAGCAAAAACGTTATTTCTAAAACATTTCCAAACCTAAGAGACATGTTGTCAAATGAAAACTTTTAACTACCTCGCTGACGTTGCTCAGCAAAGTTCCCGGGGTGGGGATGATACACAGCAGTCCTCCAGACTCGATTCTTGGCGCTTTGCCGGCAGCATTTATATGTACAACGTAGTGTGGAAGCAATGCAGATACTCTATGTATATTCGATACACACAAAACCACTTCAGAGCTGATGTAAAATCTGAAAGTCTTACAGTTATGAAGAAAACTGCAAGCACCTATGCGTACTTCCACTGAACTGAAGTTCTAGGCAAATACTTAAGATACAGGAACAAAAATATGATAAATATCAAAAAGAATGTTTTAAGTTATATTCCAAAACTATGGAATACATATCTAGAATACATCAGTGAAAAATAAAGACATTATAAATTTTAAAAGATTCAAAAAGCCTTCCTGCGAATGGACAGGAAAATGTCAACATTTTAAAAATAAGAATATATAACATGAAAAATATTTTTAGCTTGTAAGTATGTTATTAAACACACACACAAATTGTAGAAAGCTCACCCAGCCAAGACATATTAAAAGTCTAAGGGGAAAATTCCATTTTTGAATCTTGGGTGCTGCTTCTGCTCTGTCCCATGAGATCAACAGGTACAACATGTTGTTTTGATAATGCCAGGGTGCTGTATTGTTTTTGTGTTTCCTACTTCCACATATGAATAACTCTTACAAAATATGTTCAATTCATTTAAACTTTTTTTTTTTACTAACAGGTTTTTCCACAGTAGGAAACTGCTATGTGTTCTACTTCAGTTTCCTTAAGTTGGCAACCTTTTGTTTATATACATCTGTGCTCTGAGTAATGTTCAATTTTATGAAAATACTATCCCTTTTTGATACTTAGCAATAACGTAATGCCAAAAATCCTAGAGTTCATGAATTTATACTTTTGCAGAAGACATTACTATTGAATTACAAATGTATCAGTTAAATCAGTGGTTCTTTACCTGGGTGATATCACCCCCAGGGGGCGATTTCATTTTTCAGAGGGGCGATGGAACAAAAAGGGGCTACGCGGGGGCGATGGAGCCGCTGCCACTGCCGCCATTGAGAAAGTTATCATCGCCCCCTCCCCGCTCCACCGGATCCAGAGCAGCTGGTGCTGGCAGCAGATGTGGTGCTGCTGCTGCCGGCAACACCACTGACGAAGTTATCGTCTCCCTCCCAGCGGCAGCGCCACCCCGCAGCCACGGGGAGGGGGTGATGATAACTTCCTCAATGGTTCAAGTGGACGTTTCTTTCAAAAAGGTTAAGAACCACTGAGTTAAACCACAAATTACATCACTTTGTTTACTTTACACTATAGAACTGTCCCACAATGAATTACTTCAAAGCAGTGTTAAATTAGTAACTGTTCCCAGATTTAATTGGAAAAAGGCAGATTGTTTCAAAAACTGTAACCTAATGTAAACTATTGCTTCAAGAAGCACTTTTGAACCATACTTTCACTTGTTATTATTATTATTTATTTTTAACAGCTATGGATAGGGTAAGGGGTACAAAAGGTAGAGGGGGGTATGGGGGAAACAGAGGGGGAAGAACACAAAATATACTCTCATCCAATCTGTTCATGTTGCGATATCAAGTTGACTTTTCGCCTTTCTACAATTTGATTGCCCTCCAGGTTTCAACTTACAGTTCCATTGTAGTTTAATTCTATGTTATTCAAGCACTATCTGGTGACTGAAGCCATTTATATAATAAATCTTATCGTTCAGTTGCCTTTTGTATTGGACAGTCTTTCAACACTTCTGATAGAATATCCATTTCTGCCGCTTCCCATATCTTCTCAATGAGTTCCTCTTGTTTCGGTATCTCCAATTTCTTCCAATTCTTAGCATAAAGAATTCTGGCTCTAGTGACTATATATATAATTAGGTAGTTCTTTGTCTTATCTATGTTATCTGGTATAATGCTCAAAAAACAATTCCGGGGTTAGTGGAACATTACAAAGCAGCATTTTTTGTAACAGAGTATGTGTTGTTGTTGTTGTTTAGTCGTGTCCGACTCTTCATGACTCCATGGACCAGAGCACGCCAGGCCCTCCTGTCTTCCACTGCCTCCCGGAGTTGGGTCAAATTCATGTTGGTAGCTTCGAGGGCACAGTCCAACCATCTCATCCTGTTGTCCCTGTGACAAACCCAGACCTACTGGGACCTGCCACACGTTAACTAAGCTGCCACCAACCATTCCCTGTAAGAAGTCACACAGACCAGGGATGGATTTTTAAACAAATAAAGAACAAGGTTTATTCAAAACAACACACAGGGAAAATAAAATGATCAGGTGAATAAGATATAGTAACGTGGCTTAGTTTCACTCATACATACACACAGTTTGGTTCACACAGAACCCTTAACTTGAAGCACAGACCCTGAACCTATCAGTTCTGGCTAACCAACAGACACCTGAACCTATCAGGTTGGTACTCTGACACACAGTAGTACCCTGTCTGACACACAGACTCCCACACCAGCTTCTTCTTCCCAGCTGCTGCTTCTTCACATCCCAGTGTCTCCACTTCTCCACACACGCATCACATATATATACAGTACAGCCCCTCCTCCTGATGTCCCGCCTTCCACTCCCCATAGGATGGAACTTTCCCTCCAAACCCATGACAGACAGGTAACATCAGTGCTGTATGTAACACCTCCCCTCTTTATAAGTTGTTTTGTAGGGGGAAAGCTAAGGTGCTTTTTCCCAAAAAAACAACCTGGATAAAACACACAACAACAGTTATACATACCATATCATACTTACTTATACTTACATTCTAAGTTAACCATAGCAATTAGGCATTTAAACATTTACCATATACATTACATCAATTTACCTTTATTCATACAAACCAAGTTCAAAAAACAGGTACATTTAACTTTTTGTCATCAATATATACACATAGTCCATGTTCTTTCGCCGTCTTCAATCTTCAGGTCTTCTTGACAAGGCGTCAGCAACACAGTTCACTGACCCTCTGACCACTTTCACTTCAAAGTCATAGTCCTGTAGGTTTAAAGCCCACCTCATAAGTTTGCTATTGTGGGTTTTCATTGTCTTTAACCATTGCAGTGGTGAATGGTCAGTGCACAGAACAAAATGTCTTCCCCAGATGTAAGGCTTGGCCTTCTGGATCGCGTAGACTATGGCCAAACACTCCTTCTCCACGTTTGCCAAATGTCTCTCACCTTTTTGAAGTTTCCTACTCAGGTAGGACACTGGATGCTGGTCACCATTCTCGTCCTCCTGGCACAGAACTGCTCCTACCCCGCTGTTAGACGCATCGGTGTAGATGATGAACTCCCGGTCGAAGTCTGGAGCACGCAGCACTGGATAGTTGATTAGCGCCTGCTTCAACTTCTGGAACGCCTCCTCACAGTCGCTGGTCCACGGGATGCGGTCATCAGCCTTCTTCCTCATCAGATCGGTCAGCGGAGCCGCAATCTCGCTAAACCTCGGGATGAACTTTCTGTAGTAGCCCACCAACCCAAGAAATGATTTGACTTTTTTCTTGGTGTTGGGTCTGAGCCAATCACGAACAGCTTCTATTTTGGCCTCCAGGGGTTTTATCACTCCTCCCCCTACCATGTGACCCAAGTATTTTCTTTCTGGGATACCCAGCTGCAGTTTGCTCTCTCTGCAGGGCCCAGGCCACAGCACTTCCTCCCCTGGGTCAAAGTGCCTCTCCCCGGCTTTCTGGTCATCCCAAGCTTTCTTTCTGACCTTTTGAGCTTGCAGGGTCTCTGCTGCTAGCTCTAGGTTTCTCTTTAGGTCATTCATCAAGGTGTCTATGTATGTCACAACGTCTTGTGGGTCATCCTGGGTGATCTGCTCCCAATTTTGTTTGATCAAATCAAGGGGCCCTTTCACCCTTCTCCCAAATAAAAGTTCAAATGGACTGAACCCGGTACTGGCTGGTGGCACTGATCGATAAGCAAACAAAAGGGATTGCAGCTTCTGGTCCCAATTGTTTGGATTCTCTGCCAAGTAAGCCCTAATCATGCGCATTAGAGTCCCATTGAACTTCTCAGTTAACCCATTACTTTCAGGATGATAGGCAGTGGTTTCCTTGTGCTTAATTCCACAGATTTGCCATAAGCGTTTCATGAGCTTTGATGTGAACGATGCGCCCAAATCTGTGATTATTTCTGAGGCAAATCCCATCCTGGACATATACCCCACCAAGGCATCTGCCACTGTGTTAGTTTCAATGTTAGTCAAGGGTATGGCTTCAGGGTACCTCGTGGCATGGTCCACAATGGTGAGAATGAACCTGTTCCCCCTCTTTGTGGCTTTGGGCAAAGGTCCCACTATATCCACCCCTATGCATTTGAACGGAGTGTCAATCACAGGCAAAGGGCACAACTTTGCTTTGGTCCTGTCGCGGCTATTCCCCTGCCTTTGACACACATCACATTGTTTACAGAACTCCCTGATCTGCTTCCCTATGTCAGGCCAGTAAAAATTCTGTGTGATTCTCTGCTGTGTTTTGTTCACCCCTAAGTGTGCAGCAAACATGTCAGAGTGCCCCCTTTGTAAGATCATGGGGCGATACTTTTCAGGTACCACCAGCTGACTTCTGATCCCATCTCCCCCTTTTGAGATATTCCTCAGGGTCTCTCTATATAAAATCCCCTTTTTCTCCAGAAATCTCACTGGGGTTTCAGGTGTTAGCTGGGCGTCAGTCACCTGTTCAAAACACTTTTGGAGAGTGGCGTCTGCCTTTTGCTCTTGTCCAAATCTGCTGTCTGTGGTTAAGGTTTCCACCACAGCTTCTGAACTCCCCTCTGCTTCCGTCTCTGGCTCATCATTACCCCCCTGAACTGTCCCCGTGGTGGCTTGTGAACGTGTAATCACTAGCACCCTTTTCACATGTTCAGCCAGGTCATTTCCCACGAGCACGGCTGCTGGCAGAGTCGATGAAATTGCTAGCCGCCAAACTCCCCTCCAGCCTTGAAAGTTGACAGGTACCTCCGCGACTGGCAGTGAGATTATCTGCCCCTCAATCCCTGCCACCTTCATGCTCTCATTTGGGATTACATACTCCCTAGGAATAATATCTGGATGGCACAGGGTCACCTGAGAACAAGTGTCCCGCAGCCCCCGATACTGACGGTCAAGTATTCCTACGTCCACCCCTGCTGTCTCAAACAACTGAGAATCTGTTCTCACCAGCAGGCAGCGCCTGACCTCTACAAGAGGACCATTTTCCTCAGCCTGATCAGCAGATGTAGCTGTTTCAGATTGAGTAGCCATGGCAACAGGCTCCCTCAGTGACAATGAGCCTTGCTCTTTCTGGACACAGAACACAGCTTTTGGCTTGGTTCCACTCGACTCCTGAGGCACAATTCCTTTTAGCTGCTTTAATTTCTCACACTCTGAGATTAGATGGCCCTTTCCCTGACAGAAATAGCATTTTCTGGTGTATTTTGAGTCTCTCTCATCTTGTTTTGGTTTTCCCTCCAAAATCTGAGGTCTTGGTTTCATGTCTGAGGGCGTCCCTTCACCATGGGCCCCTCCCCCTTGCTGGCTTTTCCCTGGTCCCTGAGAGTACTTGCTGTAGGTTTCTTTAGGTTTTCCCACAGATTTCCCCTCACCCAAGGGCTTTCTTATTTGGGAAATAAAATCTGCGATCTCGGCTGCTTCTGCCACAGATTTTGGTTTCCTTTCCCTCACCTGGAATTTCAGTTCCCCATGCAGGACTGAATAGAACTGTTCCAGCGCTATCAAATCTTTAAGCTGCTGAAAGGTCTCTGTCCCCTCCTGAGATAGCCATTTCTCAAGCAGCCTCACCAATTGAGCCCCCACTTGGGTAAAAGTCTGCTCTGGTTTCTTTGTGATTGACCTGAATCTTTGCCTCAGCTGTTCCGCATTTATCCCATGTCTGGCAAACACCAGTTTTTTAAACTCTGCAAAATCTTTCATCAGTTCCTCAGGCATCTCGGCATAGACCTCAGCCAGGCTACCACTGATTAAAGATCGCATGATGGTCATCTTCTCAGTTTCCCTCACTGAGAAGTCCACAAACGCTCTTTCCACTAGGGAAAAGAACACCTCAGGACAATCTCCCTTGTGGTACACAGGGAATTTCTTCAGGTCAGCTTTAGACAATTGGCCTCCCTCAGAATCCCTATTGTTATTATTGTTCTGATTCATCAGTTCCAGTTTTCTTAATTCAAACGCCATTCTCTCTCTCTCCAATCTTTCTTCCCTTTCCATTCTCTCTCTCTCTAATCTTTCTTCTTTTTCCAATTGCCTTTGTTTCTCTTCCCTTTCTATTTCCCTCATCCTCAGTTCATGCTGTTGGGCTATGAGCAATTTTCTGAGTTCTGGGTTCTGTTCTCCCGTGCTGTCACCTTGCACTGAGCCAAATTCATCCTCAGAACCTTGGTCAACCTGGGGGTCTTTCACTTCACCCATTTCTGCCATCTGGCTTCGAGTCAAGGGCATAATCCCCCCTCAGAACAGGCTGCTTCAAAAAGTCAAGCCTCAAAATAAAACGACCACTTTTTTTTTTCTTTTGCCTCATAAGCAGCTTTCCCTATAGATTGCTGCTGTCCTTCAGCACTTAACTTGCAACAGTTGCGAGCCAGAGCCTACCCCCCTCTGCTGGGCCTCTCAGCAGGCAGGCTAGATCACTGCTACTACACAGTTTCGCCTCAGCTTTTTTCCCGCCAAAACCAGGCTGCCTCAGAGCACCCTAATCTAGTCTCCCCAGTTGGCACGTTCTTCCACTAGCGCACCTCCCCGTGAGGTACACCTAGAAGATTACCTACGCGCCTCAGATTGTCCCTGACTAGACCCCCCTTGCTCTGGGCACACTTGCCAAGGCTTTGCTGGACCGCTGGACCAGTCGTATCCCACACGCTGGCCACCAATCAATGTGACAAACCCAGACCTACTGGGACCTGCCACACGTTAACTAAGCTGCCACCAACCATTCCCTGTAAGAAGTCACACAGACCAGGGATGGATTTTTAAACAAATAAAGAACAAGGTTTATTCAAAACAACACACAGGGAAAATAAAATGATCAGGTGAATAAGATATAGTAACGTGGCTTAGTTTCACTCATACATACACACAGTTTGGTTCACACAGAACCCTTAACTTGAAGCACAGACCCTGAACCTATCAGTTCTGGCTAACCAACAGACACCTGAACCTATCAGGTTGGTACTCTGACACACAGTAGTACCCTGTCTGACACACAGACTCCCACACCAGCTTCTTCTTCCCAGCTGCTGCTTCTTCACATCCCAGTGTCTCCACTTCTCCACACACGCATCACATATATATACAGTACAGCCCCTCCTCCTGATGTCCCGCCTTCCACTCCCCATAGGATGGAACTTTCCCTCCAAACCCATGACAGACAGGTAACATCAGTGCTGTATGTAACAGTCCCCTTCTCCATTTGCCTTCACTCTTTCCCAACATCAGGGTCTTTTCCAGGGAGTCTTGTCTTCCCATGAGAAGACCAAAGTATTGGAGCCTCAGCTTCAGGATCTGTCCTTCCAGTGAGCACTTAGGGTTGATTTCTTTCAAAATGGATAGGTTTGTTCTCTTTGCAGTCCAGGGGACTCTCAAGAGTCTCCTCCAGCACCACAAGTCAAAAGCATCAATTCTTAGGCCGTCTGTATGTAACAAGAGTATGTACTGCTATCCAATACTGTTTCACTACTCTACCAGTCCACCACATATGGTAAAAGCTTCCCTCTTGTGCTTCACACTTCCAACAAACATTTGACACCTCTGTATAAATCTTTGAATTTTTTTCGGCGTCATAGTCCACCTATAAAACATATATGTTCTCCTTGAAATTTATCAATTCTGTGAGCTTTATGTTACGTATTTTTCCATATTTGCAACCATTGATCAATATCAGTATTATGTTCTATATTTTGTGCCCACCTAATCATACATTCTTTTACC
The DNA here is from genome assembly GCF_051106095.1 of Pogona vitticeps. NCBI lineage: Eukaryota > Metazoa > Chordata > Lepidosauria > Squamata > Agamidae > Pogona > Pogona vitticeps. The sequence continues at coordinate 58,720,852 of NC_135783.1, read as the reverse complement.
ATCTCATCTTGCATTTTAGTTTCAAGCAAATAATCATACATTTTCTTAATTACTTTATCATTTCAGCCCAGCAGAAATTTATTGAATATCGTTTGGTCTGTGTAAAAGCCCTTTATCTTTTCTATACCTGGGTTCCACTTGTGCTCTGGACCACCAGTCTAGATATGTTTTGTGTTTCTAACTCTTCTTTGGACCTTAACTCACAATCATTTTTTAATAGATCTTGGTATCTTAAAAGTTTCGCTTCTGTCATGAGGTTGTGTAAAGGCCTCTATGGGTAATACCCAGCCTGGTGTTTTTTGGTAAATCTGTTGGACATTTTTCCAGGTCCCTAGTAGGGCTCTTATCATATGCAAGTTGAACCTTCTCTGCTCTTTATTTTTTTATGCCATAGAAAAGCATGCCAACCTAACTGTAAATCATGTCCTTCTAACTTGAGTAGTCTATCATTATCTAAAGTTATCCATTCCTTTATCCAGACACAGGCTTTATAATACAATATCCAGTCTGGAAGACCAAAACCTGTTCTTTGTTTCGCACCATGCATTACTTTGATTTCAATTCTTGATTTTTCACCTTGCTACATAAATCTCAGGATTATCTTGTTAAGTTCTTGAAATATTCACTGTTTTAATATTATGGGAATTGCCTGAAATAATAAAATTTTAGGTAGAACATTAATTTTGATGGTTGCTGTTCTTCCCATCAACGATAGCTGTAATTTGTCCCATCTCTCCAAGCTAATCGGTATCTCTTTAATCAACTTCATATAATTGTTTTTGAATAATATACTCGTTTTCTTTGTGATTTGAATCCCTAAGTATCTGGATACTTTCACTTTTAATGTACCTCCTAAGGATGTTTTTGCTGCTCTCCAGCACCCTACAAACTTTCAAATAACAACTAATAGGCTAGCAAAATTGTTACAGGGTACTGAACTTCCTTAGTGTGGTTTTCATCTTAATAGGATGTACTAATCTAGTTAAATCTCTTAAACCATGGAGACAGATATATAAAAATACGAACAAATGTTTGTGAAATAAAATTTATTTAAAAACAAGTTCAAAATGTATAGTGTAAACATTTCATTTTGGATTTCTCTGTTTCTTCCTTGTGTTGTTTTTTGATTTTGAATTTTTGCTCTTTTTCATTGGGACTGCTTTTTCACCAGCAAAAGAACTACTGGAAAATCGTTTTTCATTTTTCACTGAAAAAGCCTTTGCATATTTATGTCCTATAAGCTTTTTTACATTCTTGTCCGAGCTTTTCTCTTGCATTTTCAGTTTCTCAACACAGCGTTGCACTCTTAGCTTTCTTCCTTTCAGTTCAGAGTTGTTTAGTTTTAGTGCAAGGTGTACTGCATCTGTAGTCTTCAACAAAAATGAAATGTTAAAAATGGCGACATCTACAATTAAAAGTTCATTTTATATTTTAGCTCTTCGAATTCATTTATAGCCTGCCTTTCAACTGACTCACAAGCACTAAAGGAACAAAATCTTACATAATATAAACTATAAATATCACAATAAAACACAACGGCTTACAAAAAATGTCCTATTAAAAGTCATGCCATAACACCCAGGTTAAAAGAAACCATAGCAGGGTCTTTATTTTATATATTCATATTTAAAATATATTTCCACATCTATGCATGAGGAATATTTTATTTATTTATTTATTAACTACTCATGATTACATACATTTCAAAGAGAAATATTTTCTATCTCTCAGTAATCATGTTGTTGGAGACTACTTACTTACTCTGAGTAATGGCATAGATGTTTTCTATTATGCAGTGGCCAAAATCCTCTTGCATAGCTATGTAAATGGCCTAACTTTGGAAGGGAAATTGCTTAAAGTTAAGAAATTACTATCAACACTATCAATTGCATGTCAAGCCACACAACTCAGTATGTAACATATCTCAGTATGCTACAATTTCTTAAGGCAATTCACCTCCAAAACTAGCATTGTTTGTGTTATGCCACCATTTCTGGGGAAGAGGATTTGGGCCACTGAATTAATAACTACAGGGATCAAAATCCTTGAAGCAAACCACAGGGATATCCTTGAAGCAAACCGCAGGCATAAAAGCAATTGCACAATCTTTTTTCTTGTTGTCCATCAAGGAGCCAAGGACATGTTATTGTTTTCCGTTTGCTTGCACAATTGTGCTGAGGAATTCTTACAGAATTCTGCTCAGTTAATTTAAAACTTTTAATCCTGCTACTATATTGCTGCCAAGTGAGTATACAACAATGGCATCTTCAACTGCAACACATATTCAAAGTATGAAACAGCATATAGGCATACGGTGCCATATCAACATTTCTGTCATCTCACAGTGATTAGCAACTAGCATGTTATTATAATAAATAAACACAGCATACCTCAAACAGCACATAGCCAAACCCTTTGCCAATGCCCGTGTTCCGATCTCTCACAATTCGTACACCTGTTACATCACCACAATCGGAAAAATGATTTCTTACAGTATCATCATCAATATCTGTAATGAAACAATATGGCAATAAAGCACATTGGTCCTGAAATATAACGGTTTTAGGTACATGGTTGTTTTCATTTAACATCTAAAATGGAAGATAAGTTTACCAACTGCAATAGCTACTTTATCTCTGTGACCCAGCATATTGTTAGTTTGTGGAACTCCTTGCTACAGGATGTGGAGATGGCATCTGGCCTAGATGCCTTTAAAAGGGGATTGGACAGATTCCTGGAGGAAAAGCCCATTGTAGGTTACAAGCCATGATGGAGATGTATAATCTCCAGGCTTCAAAGGAAGGTACCTCCAAATGCCAGATGCAGGGGAGTACCAGCAGACAGCTATCTAGTTGTCTTGCGTGCTCCCAGAGGCATCTGGTGGGGCCCACTGTGAGATACAGGAAGCTGGACTACATGGGCCCTTGGCTTGACCCAGCACGGCTCTTATTTAATTTTAATGTTCTTCTTATGTTCTTATGAACTTGTACAAAAACATGGCCACAATCATATGTAACGCCAAACCTACTGTTAGTTAATAAGATTCTGTTCATATAAAGCACTGAAAATGATGCTTTCTTTTGCTCCTTGTAAAGTGGCTTGCCTTTCACAAATAACTGCAAAAAAAGGTAATGTTTTTGACTATGAACAAAGATAGTACAAAAATTCAGTGGCAACTGCAAGAATGTTTTAACTGTAAGTTATATGATCTTTTAAGCATATTGGCAGAGAATGCAAACAGAGTTTCTCACTAGAATCGAAAAATGTTGCTTCTCATTAAAAGCACTGTGGTGGGATAATGCCTATGAATATATTTTGGAAATGACCCATACATAGTAACATAGTAATACATGTCAAAAGTATTCAAGTGAATTGGATAGTTAATACTTCATTACATGCTTAGTGCGTTCACAATAGACTAAAGATGAGTGGAAGCAATAGAACGTTTATTTTTTATGGGTAGAACCCCAGCAAAGAAATAGTCAAAGAAATAATATAAATAAGACTAAGCGAGTAGAAGCATATTGCTTAAAGTGAAATGAAGTACAGTGGTGCCCCGCTACACGCTTACCCCAGTAGACGACGAAATCGCTTCATGATGAGTATTTTGCGATTGCTATTGCGATCGTAAAACGGTGTTTAGATGGGGAAAATCTGCTTGACGATGATCAGTTCCCTGCTTCGGGAACCGATTTTTTGCTTTACGACAATCAAAACAGCTGATTGTCAGGTTTCAAAATGGCCACCCACTGTTTCAAAATGGCTCCCCGCTGTGTTTCCTCACTTTACAGGCACTGGAAAAAGGCCGCCCTATGGAGGATCTTCACTTTACAATGAGGTATTTCATCCTTTGGAAGACATTGAGTGGTTTTCAATGCATTTCAATGGGCTTTTTACTTTCGCTTGACGACGATTTCGTTCTACAGCGATTTTGCTGGAACGGATTATCGTCATCAAGCAGGGCACCACTGTACACTGATGGTACTGATTACAAAACTGAATTAAAAAGGAATGCCTAGACAAGGATATAGGAGAGAAAAAGCAGTATGAACCACAACTAAAGAATTTAGTTTAATTCTATTAGGCAATAAACTTATTATGCTCAGACAACGTTATGTATGAAATACTTACTATATATGTGTTAATCAACCCTATATTTTCTTAGTTAACACAAGATATAATGAATATAATCTAACAGCTTGTAGTAACACCCACAATCCTTTTATTTGTGTGATAGTTTTTTTAAATGGATAAATTTAACTTGTAACTTTTTAGAATTAAAACTACAGAATTAGTGAAAACTAGAAAAATTTGGGTCCTCAGTCTAAAGTAATCAGCAAGAGAAGCTGTTCTGTTAAGCTATTTATATTTGTTTCATCAAAAGAGAATGAAATTTCATCCAACACTTACCATAAGGGAGATTTCCTACAAATATAGATCTCTTGTTATCATGCTGTGAAACAAGCAAACAAGAACATAATGAATAATTTAGTGAAGGAGCAAGGAAGATGTTTGTTCTTCAATAGTATTTGTTACTTACACAAGTAGATTTTGAAGCAAGGTCAACTCTTATGTGGAATCCACTGACAAATTCTGTTCCATTACTATTAAAGCCATAACAAGAAATCATGAGAAAGAAATGATTAATTACCAGCACAGGTAGTTTAATCATAGACTTACATCAGAAAAAGTATTTACAGATAAGGATTGATATAATTTTACTTATTAAGATTAATATAATTAAATGTTTAGCCACAAACTTTAAACAATCAAACAAAAGTAAAAACTTAGAAATACCGTTTTAAGGCATTATTAGCTGCATACTCCTCCTTGAAAACAACATAAGCATTGACATACTTCATATTAGGATGCACTTTTCGCCTGAAAATTGTAAAAAAAGGTTACTACAGTACTTCGTTAATTGAAAATTACATTTAAACATTTGTAAGACTAGCCATAAAAGGCTTTTGAATATACAGCACAATGCAAGACAGATGGAAATGCTTCTAATGAGACTTTCTAAAGAGCTGCCCACTTTTATAACTTCTTGATCCCACTCAAAATATGCATATGATCAGTTTGATATCTGTGCATTTGTATGTTCTCCCGTCCCAAGTACAATTTTGCTATGCACTAATGGGGAAAGAGTCCCTCTCACAGAACAACTGGGAAACACTGGAGGGAGGAGGCAGTGTGGCATTTATTTGCCCTAAAAGAACTGCTCATACAGTTCTTTTATGTTTTATGTGACAGTAAGATTTGTGTAGAAAATCAGTTCTACATTTTCCAGCCAGGATGCTGAAGCTGCTTTCCTGGAACTCCTTAACTACAATGTAAATCATGACTTGCTGTTCTGCTGTTTGTACCGATGTATAGTTTGCAACTTTAGTTCTCCTTTTGATGCAGAGCAGTTGAAATGGCCAGCAAATTGATTGCCATCAAACTGCACTGCTATAGAGTCATCAGTAGATTGTTACATAATTTTTTGTTATGTACAGTACTGGTTGAAATCCTGTTCTCTAATTTATGTCTATTGAAGGGTAATGATGTCATGGGCAGGACACAATTTTTTAATAAATAAAAACTGCCTATTTGTAAAACTGCTGCAGTTGAATGACATTACCAGCAGAGGACATTTTTGGTAGTTAAAAAATTCCATCTTCAATGGAAACTTCTACAGCTTGCACACAATGAAAGGGATTACACAGAGTCAAAAAAGCCATAGAACAATAAGTAGCATGTTTTTAATTACTGAATATTGCCCCCACCCATGACATCACCATCCTTCTGCAGTTGTGAGATTTCAGCCACTATAAAAATAGGTTTTTTAATTATGCCAATAAAGAATGTAAGACCTAAAAGAGATTTAAGATATGAAGTTCAAAGGCAGTTTTCCCCCCTCCCCAAAATGAAGCACACAATTTAATTAACTTACTTTATGGCTGCCAATTTTTTGGACAGAGAATCCTCTGCTGGAATCTTAAAAAAGAAAAAAACAAGTATGCTGTTTGGTGTGCCTTGTCCTGCTGTGTACCATTTTAGAAATATTTTGGATTTGTTTTTTAAAAATACCGTAGTGAATCAAGTCAAATTCGGAGAGCTCTAGGGCACGTATGTGCTTTTCTGCTCCTTTCTCTGTTGCTACTGCACCCCTGTCCCACTCAGCATATCTCATAGTGACAACACTGTTCTTGCAACTTATTGTGACATGAAATAAGCAGTAAATTTGTAATGAGAAAGTCTGTTTTCAGGCAACTGAAATGGGGGCTAGTTCAGGGTCCTGGAATAAAAATCATGTGGATAAGTAGAAAAGAGTTGTTTGGGAATGTAATGAAGCATTAATTGTATTTAATGGTACATAGTACAGATAAGCAATCTGCTGTTCTCCAGATGTTTTTTATTATAACCTCCACACTGACCACTGGTCTTCCTTTCTGGACTGAAGGGAGTTGGAGTAAAATACTTTGGAGGATGTCAGGTTGCCCATGCTTTGTATACAGCAGCCCCTCTTCATTTACAGCCAAACTGGTTCTCTGACAAATGCTGCCAAGTGAGCCACTGGATATCAAATCCTATCTTCCCCTTACTCTCCAGGTCAGGTTTGTTTCTTGGAGAATTCTCAGACCTTATCTACGCAGCCTCTGCCATCTTTTCACTTCTTCACGCCTCACCTCTTTATCTTGCTAGCTGGACATTCCAAGCTCTGCGGTCACCTAGCTGGCTGGCATGGCACTATCCTGTGGCCCGTGCTGTCTTTTCTCCCCTTGCTAATGAGCTTGGTGAGGTCAATGTGACCATTTACAGTGATGGTCACAGTGGTTGTAAAAGTGAGTTTTGGATACTGGGAGAAAATTATTAGATAATCTTGGAATGGTTATAAAAGCAGGGAGTTATAAAGCAAGCTGTTGTAACTCTGGGGTCCCCTGTAATTTACTGTCAAGTGTGCAGGTCTATGCACATTTAGCATGCTAGTACAGTGGTGCCTCGCTTAGCGATGTTAATTCGTTCCGAAAAAATCGCTGCTAAGCGATTTCATCGCTAAGCGAAACGCGGTTTCCCATTGAAATGCATTGAAAACCGGATAATCGGTTCCAATAGGAACAAATTGCCGTCCTTAAGTGAAAATCGCCATAGGAAACATCATTAAAGCAAAACGCGGTTCCCCAATTGAAATGCATTGAAACCTATTCAATGCATCTCAATGGGGGGGGGGGAATACCGTATTAGGGGTCTTGTTGTGTGCAAGTTGGGGGACAAGATGCAACCTTGCTAGTGCACTGGCAACTCTATATGAGCCCACAGGAACAGTAAAAAAGGGGTCGGTGATTTCTCTTAAACTAAGGACCACTTGAGAGATCGACTTGAGAGTTCAGTTTTCCCTTCGCTGCCAGGACACAAACTCAGCGTTAAACAACGGATTCCCTTACCAACACGTGGGGGGGGGGGGAGAAAGAGAAGGCTATTCCCTCTCACAAAGCAGCCGAGGGTGGGGCTCTGCGCACTGAGGACTCGGCGGCCCATCACCCCCCAAGGCAGAACCCCCCCTTCCCTCAACAAAGAAAGGGGAGGTGCGGGCCTCCTCCCTAGACACACACACACACACACATCCGCTCCCACTTTTTCAGGGATGGAGCCGCTCCTAGGCGCAGCCGAGACAGAGACTGTTTTGCAGCCACTGTCCTTTTTTTAAAAAAGGGGGCCTGACCCCACTCGAGGAACACTTGTGGACTTTGCGGGCTTCCTTCAGGGCCGCCAAAAAGGCTGAGCCCTCCTTTCAAACAAACAATCCAAGCAAGCAAAAAACCCACAAAACGCCCCCCTTCAGGTTCCTCAGGAGCAAATCCAAGCCTCTGGAGAGAGAGAGACCCGGCAGCCTGAGAGGGGCGAGCAGGTCCGAAAAAGTCATCGCTAAGTGATTTCGTTGCTAAATGGAGTGCCCGTTAAGCGAGGCACCACTGTACTAAACTCAATTGTAGGATCTTTACAGGGACATAATGGTATTGCTAACAGGTGCTGGATTATGGAGAAAGCCAGAGAGTTCCAGAAAAGTATCTACTTCTGCTTCATTGACTACACAAAAGCCTTTGACTTGTGGACCATAATAAACTATGGCAAGTCCTTAAAGAAATGGGAGTTCCTGACCACCTTATCTATCTCCTGAGAAACCTATATGTGGGACAGGAAGCAACAGTTAGAACTGGATATGGAAAAACTGGCTGGTTCAAAATTGGGAAAGGAGTACAACAAGGCTGTATATTGTCCCCCTGCTTATTTAACTTATATGCAGAACACATCATGCGAAAAGCAGGACTGGATGAATCTCAAGCAGGAATTAAGATTGCTGGAAGAAATATCAGCAACCTCCGATATGCAGATGATACCACTCTGATGGCAGAAAGTGAGGAGGCACTAAAGAACCTCTTAATGAGGGTAAAAGAGGAGAGCACCAAAATGGTATGAAGCTGAGCATCAAAAAAACTAAGATCATGGCCACTAGTCCCATCACCTCTTGGCAAATAGAAGGGGAAGATATGGAGGCAGTGACAGATTTTACTTTCTTAGGCTCCATGATCACTGCAGATGGGGACAGCAGCCACAAAATTAAAAGACGCCTGCTTCTTGGGAGCAAACCAATAACAAACCTAGACAGCATCTTAAAAAGCAGAGACATCACCTTGCTGACAAAGGTCCACATGGTAAAAGCTAAGGTTTTTTCAGTAGCGATTTATGGAAGTGAGAGCTGGACCATAAAGGCTGACCACCGAAGAATTGATGCTTTTGAATTGTGGTGCTGGAGGAGACTCTTGAGAGTCCCCTAGACTGCAAAGAGAACAAAACTATTCATTTTGAAGGAAATCAACCCTGAGTGCTCACTGGAAGGACAGATCCTGAAGCTGAGGCTCTGATACTTTGGCCATTTCATGAGAAGACTCCCTGGAAAAGACCCTGATGTTAGGAAAGTGTGAAGGCAAGAGGAGAAGGGAACAAAGGATGAGATGGTTGCACAGTGTTATCGAAGTGACCAACATGAATTTGACCCAACTCCGGGAGGCAGTGGAACACAGGAGGGCCTGGCGTGCTCTGGTCCATGGGATCACAAAGAGTCGGACACGACTTAACAACTAAACAACAACAATGATATGCTGAATTATCTGATGTATTTAATTGCTTTCAGTAACTGTTAAATTGTACTGATCCTGCAAATTTTGCTGAACCTTGGTTAAGTAATGATAATGGTTAGAGAAATGCTAAGCAACTCATTTTTAAAAGGTGAAAACATCAGTATCATTTATGCTTGTCATGTTGCAGATGTATTTTTCCAATATACAGTAGTCTGAATATCAGACACTGATTTCCTATGCAATCATTGGCTCTCAGCCAATAAACAAATATTTGATGTTCTATCGACTGCACATTTGTAAAGCCAGGTAAACACACCAGATGCTCAACAGATCAGGACCTTGGCAGTTTTTCTTTCCTATGTAGTGTTCTCCTTATCTGGGAGACCCACCTTCTTTATTTAGGCACTAAGTAAATGTAATACAATCTCACATCAGGCAAAAACCTTTATATACTTAAATAAGTCTCATTCCTGAAAGTATTTATTAGGATGGAAAGCCATATGACCTCAATGGGACATGGCTTCAAGCAGATATGGGTGACAGAGTTCTTGCCAAACACACCTCAAAATGGTGAATATTCTTCAGCAGCTTCTATTGAGCATTTCTCCCAATTTAAAACTACATTTTCCCCACAAAAAATAGCTAGCCACAAGATAGCATGATGCACCAATCCCTGCAAAGGGAAAACCATATGAAACTAGCAGCACATTGGCAAAAGCTGAAGCAACTCTTCCACGTGGGCTAACAGACTGCCACTATCCAGTGACCAGAGTCTCTTTCTCAGTTGTGCAGCTGATGTAATAAAAATTAACAACATACATACCAAAGAGCGAAAACGAATGGATTCTATTTGTCCGTATTCTTTGAAAAAGGTCTTCAGCATCTACATTCAAATAGATTTTTGGTTTAATTTGTAATGCAAATATGACTGACACAGAATAAGCAATAAACTAAACGAGGTAAATGAAACTTCAGAATCCCCACATACATTTTAATTGGATTACAATATAAAGATAGAAAAGAGGAGTTTCCCCCCCCAGTAATTTAGTGTTTTTTCACTTTTTATTTAGTGGAGAGTTTTTTCACTGTGGGCAGGCCTATTGCTAAGTTATATCAGCAGAAAGGAAATGCCATAACTCAAAATAGCAAAATGATGCTAATTAATATGTTCCCTCATGGATTCCTCAGTGCATGTTAGTCAAGAGGCTTGACATCTGATCTGGAATCCAATCCAAGTCTTGTTAATTCAGCATTTGCCACAGCAAGTTACACCATTTCCCTTCTGCCAGCGTAACTACACAATGACTGAAAACTTGTTGCACAGCTCTGCATGATAACGTCATATCAGCAGCAGCAGCAAATTACCAATGATTAAAGGCTTCCTTTGGGAATTTTAGGGTGTGCATATATAAGTTACATGCACTCTGAAATTAATTTAATGAGCACTAATTTGCTCCTGATGATTTAATCTCTGTTGTACACACATAATCCCACAACAAGATTTCAGCCAATAGGATTTTGGTCTTTACCTCTTTATTTAAAAGAGAAATAACCAGAAAACCTGGCTCCTCCAAACTAAAATTATATTTCTTTATCATAAAGAAAGAGGAAAAACAATGGTTGAAATCCTGTTGCTTAATGTTACGAGAATAGGCCTTTTGAATCAGTGATGATTTTATGGGTCTACTCCTCCATGAATTCCTCCAATTCAATGGCCTACTCCAGTTGTAACCTATTATGCCAAACAACAGGATTTCAGCCTATATGATGTAAATTCATCAATTAGCACACCAAAGCTCACGTTTAGATGCAATTTATATTCGTAAACACTCCTTTTAAATACATCATTCAAAATAAAATCCATTGAAAGTCAAAGGAGATTTATGTCAGTGAGCTAGAGCACTGAAGTGTTCAGAGGACAGGATCTCTGACCACATCTAATATCTCCATTCAACCACAAGGCATGCTGAGTAATCTGAGTGACTCACGACATCAGACTGACTTACAAGGTTGTAAGACTTAAAACTGATGACTAGAATGGGGGCAGAAATGACACCTTGAACTCCTTGGAGGACAGGAAGTCTATAGATGTGTTCAATAAATAAAAATACATCCTAGAAAATGTGCTGGAACCATGGACACAAACAAATGTAGTCTGGGCTATTCACTAAACTCACCCACCTGTGCTGTACAACTAACAGGTAAATTCCCCACAAAAAGAGTCCTCTTATTCTTAAGCGCTTCCTCCACGGGGTTGACTTGTTTCTTCTTTTGCTTTACTCCAGCATCTTCATCTGAAGCTGAAAGGCACTTAGCAATCAACTGAGAATGTCTGTTCTTCAACTTCTGTTTGATCTGCGCTTCTTTTTCCTCCTCCTCTTCATCAGCTTGTTCCAAAGCATATTCCCTTGATGAACAGTGGAACATTGCAACCAAGTGGTTACCCAATGAGGTTTTCTTACAGTCACAGAAAGTCACATGGCTACTGTGCCCTAGAGCCGTTGTTATGGTTTCTAAAGCTGCCTTAGCCCCCTGCCATTTCCTGTGCTACAAAACTACTCTCCTCAGTGGAAGAACAGCACTTCTAGGAAGTATGAATGGAGATGTAAAGTTTTCAAAAACACTGAAGCCCTTCCGCCTTTTTCTAGAAAAAAAGATAACTTCGGGAAAAGTCGAAATGTATTGAACATTTATTTCCATATCAACCCTACACTTTTTTTACTGCTCTACCAACATAAATTTTTTCCACATGAGTAAAACCTTGTCCTAAAAGCATTTTAGTCATTCCAAAGGATAAAACATTTAATCTCAGTATTTTTCCTCCATTCCCTAAATTTCCATTTTTTTTCCAGTGAACATTTAATCTTGGGAGAAAAAAGCAGAACCCCCACGCCCGTTCTTCTAGGGCTTCTCTTAACTTTCACAGCTCTACGTGCATCTCTCCTATAAAACAAAGCATGAGGACTACACCTTGCATTAATAGAAAACGTGGAGTTTCATCCAAAAATCAGAAATGTTTTGCCCCCTCCAAATCAGAAGTAGCGTAATTATACATGTGGAGGAGAGCTAGATGTAGCCCCGACAAGAGATAAGAGCTAGAAAATGGGACCCAGAGTTTGCCAATTCCACTTTATATCTAATCACTTAAAAATCAATCCATTTCTAGAAATGGATCGAAATAATTATATTACTGGAAATAACTTTATTAACAGTACGCAGCGTGAACTTTCAGGGATTACAATCCACTTCTTCAGACATAGTATCTATAGCTCTCTTTAGTAGCTAATGCTGAAGTTAACAAGTTAGAAGCATTTTATTTACCTTTTTACCACCCTTTCCTCTCCTAGAGAGAGATCTTTTCTGTTTGCTTTCTTCAGTTTTTTCAAAGGCTCTGTTTTAGGAGATGTACTGTGAACATCTATTGCTACTTCCTCTTCTATATGCTTGCGTTTCTTACTTTCCTGTTTGGAAGGAAAAGGTAAATTTTAAACAGTTTTCTAGAATAGGACCAAAAGTGAAGAAAAAATCCCACCTCTCCCCCAGTAGCAATAAAATAATGATAATTTTGGATTAATTTCCCTCTTTCTCTCCCACCAAAACACTTCATATTCCTATAATTCAGCCTTAAAGAAACACATTTTTTTAGTTTTATTGAAAACTATTTCTAAAATATGTTCATAACCATTATTCAGGATAAATTTATCCTTTACATGTTATCATTAATATAAATTACAGTATGAAATAACCTGAGAGCAAAAGAAAGAAGAAGAAGAAGAAGAAGAAGAAGAAGAAGAAGAAGAAGAAGAAGAAGAACAACAACAACAACAACAACAACAACAACAACAACAGGCCAGACCTAGGGGAGAGAAGCTGGTAAAGATGAAGAGAATAAGGCTGAACTTCAGAGCAAAACTCACAACCTAAATAAAACGTGAAAGGAGAAGGACTAGAAGAAAACAGTAGCGACAAAGTGTCTCTGAAGGAAATACAGAGGTTTCAGTAAATCACCATCTGAAAATCTGAAGCCAGAGTCTTCCCTGTGTGGTTTAGATACAGGGAATTGTTCTCTTCATATAGAAGTTCACCACTGAGGCTGGGAAGATCAGATCAAAGGAGGAGAACAAGGCTGCACCTGAGAGAAGAATTCTGTCTCAAACCTCATCCTAGTCTGTGCGTGCAGGCTTAGATGGAAAACAGGAGGAGGTGGTCCCCTGATTTTAAAGATTTGGTCAACAAAACAAAGACAACTCCTATATTACTTGCTAACTATACCAAGTATAAGTAAGGTAGAATATCTGAAGTTATTATGTTTTACCTTTCAATGTGTTATCCTACAATTTTCAAATTAGCCCCATGTTACAATGAATATTTTCTGGGTTCCTGGAAAGTGAAATTTAAAAACTAAGGAAATACAGTGCAATGCATTTACTGTATTATATCTTGGCAAACGTGGTGACACAAGAAGGGGATTATTGAAGCACCAGAGTTTTCCAAAGACATGGCTAAGGAAATGATGGATACGCTTATGTCAGATGCATCCTTATGCTACAGTGGTAAGGGATAAATAAGATCAAAAACACAATGGATATGCTATTAGAAAAGTCAAGGTTATATTTATCAAGAATCCTTGTAAGAACGTATTTTCATGAAGTAGGAAAAAATGACTGTGGTTAAAATGTTGTTCTCACTGACTAGATGGCACAGGTTGCACATTAATCACCAGCACACAGGACTGCTGAAGGCTTGTGTATAATACTTGTTGGAGACAAGAACTGTCACTGCCCAAGCGTTACTAATGACAGCTAACAAATACACTGCAATAGCACCGGTGGGTCTTGTGGTCTGTCAAGAAAGCGAAAATCATTATAAAGATTTGATGGCACTCAAGACTTATCAGCATTGTACAGCTGCTGTTTTTGAAGCTTTCTTAATCGTGGCTGCACCATCATAAAGGATGTCTATTCTGCTCAAACATCAGAAGTTTTAAAGAAGAACATAGTCTGGAAAATAATGATGTTATTATCCTCCTTACGTTAACAAAAGTATCCGTTCGTTTTCAGACTCTGCAACATGAATGCAAACAAGAGATAAACCCTAGACTCATTTACATCTTGTCAAGCCACTGAGGTATTACTGAGCCGTAACTGATGCATACACTGTAGGCCAAGTACTGGCATTCAAAATATGAGCATGTTGAGAGAGCCAACCGGCATCCTCCACCTTGCAGAGGATTAATGTTCAAATTATTGTACCAACTGCTTCATTAAATACTGTATTGTATTAATCTATAAAAGAATCAAACACTTTGTATTTCATAAACTTTCCTATTTAACATAGAGGCTATTGAGATTTTAAAAAATCAGAATATTCATTAATTAAAATATCTTTAACCAATTTCCATCCCCAGCATGAACTGACAGATTGCTAATACTTAAGACTTCTACCCTAAAATTTCAAAGACAAAAAGAAAATAAAACCATTACAGTGGTGCAATAATAATAGTTTAAAATGTATAAACTGTAACAATCAGTTTATTATAATTTAAAAATTCAAAAGCAGTCGCAAGGTGCTCAGCTCTTTCAACTCCTTCATCTCAGAAGCCTTGGTGGGGGAAATACTGTTCTCCCTAACTGCTTAGGCAGCAGGGGCACCATTAGAGTCCAAAAGTACAGTAGTTGTTCTGGAGGTTCAGTCAGAAGATCCACCAATGTAATTTCATTCAGGATTAACATGTTGATTCCAATTCCATCAAAACCATGAACCCACCCACCCATCCCCAGCCAGGTTCAGTGTACTTCGCACTTGCCACGACAGATCTGCTATTATGAAATTGCCTCAGGCACCAGATGTGTGCAGGGGGCAGCAATGAGGAGAAAGTAAACAGAACCCAATGTGCCACACAGCCTGACCTATGCCCCTAAACTATCATGTGGCCCTCAGGTATAATGGAGGCTCCTCCTGTTCCACTGCTAGTGCCGAACTAACATTTAACTGCTAGGCTTCTGTATGTGACATATGTGGTGGAAAAGCCATCTTCTCCTTTATCACGAACGAAGAAAATAGGCTGACCCTATTTACTCATGGCAACTTGGAAATTTCACTACAGAGGCTCAGTCCGAAGTAATGTACTCAAAGTTTGGGAAGGAACTAAAAAATGTACTGTACTTACTCTTGGTACTGGAACATACACTGGCTGTGTTTCTGCCACAGGAGCACTGAAGAGATGGATCAGGGGCCCTGTACCACATGCCGTGGGCTTATTTTGAAACAAACTGTTGGCTACTTGCCCCACAACATAGTCTTCATTTGACTTGGCAATAGGAAGTTTTTCATATCCTTTGCTATTTAAAACAAAAGTGGTTCATTAGTTATGACTTTGTATGAAAACATGTGCTGCACAGTTTATACTAAACATCTGAAATGCAAAAAAATAACCCTCTAGCGCAGTGCTTCCCAACCTTGGGTGCCCAGATGTTCTTGAACTAAAGCTCCCACCTTTCACCGCTAGCTGTGCTAGCCAGGATTTCTGGGAGTTGCAGTCCAAGAACATCTGGGCACCCAAGGTTGGGAAGCACTGCGCCAGAGGGTCAACCCCCACTCCCCTGCTGTTGAATGATGCTGTGCTGGGTAAATCTGATCAGAGTTGGAAGGGGAAATAAGTTACATCTGGCCCACGCCTGGAGTAAAAGACCAGTGAGATGGTCGGGTATATGGAGGATCTTTCCCCACTTTTCTTAAAAACTCTTCCATTGTATCTGTTTTAAGTCAACCTCACCGCTTGCTTACTTTTGCTGAGAAGTTGCCTGGGGCCAAGGAAGCTCAAGCTATGATTCAATTTGCGCAGAGGAGCGGGTGTGTGTGTGTGTGTGTCCTATTTTAAAGTGATCTTGGGAAGATGACCCGCTCCGGTCATGCTTGCAACGCCAGGCCTAAGCTGCAAGGTATTGAGGGGAAACGGTAAGGGAAGAGGGGGAAACCCAAACTCTGAGCATTTGCAGAGTGCCCTTCCCTCAGGCACGGAAAAAACCACGACAACCACCCGTCCCACATCCCACTACTGGAGGTACTGGAAGGATTTTCAAGGCATGGGGGGCTGGCGGAGTTCCGGGGCGCACACGGGAACCCGGGGCCCTTTCAAACGGTGCCCGGAGCAGCTCAGCGTGCGCTCCGCCGGCCGCAGAGAAGGCGGTTTGGGGCGAGAGGGCGGCGACCATCTTCCAGATTCGAGGCTGGCGACAGTCGTTCGAAAGGGAACCGGAGGTGTGGTGGTGGGGGGGATCGGGGTCTTAACGTCGGCCGCGTTGCTTACCCGTCGTCGCCTTTGCGAGTGCGGGCCGCCTTGGGTGGCTTCATCTCCGACTTGAAAATGCACGCCTCCCCCCCGCCCTGCCCGCCGGAGCCCCTTCCGCCTCCTCGGCGCGGCACGAAGCGTAGACTTCCGCCGTTGCGAGTCACGCCCAAGGAGGACAAGCGTCCCGTCCCGCCAGCTTTCTGGCTCAGCGGTGACCAGTCCATTTAATCAAAGGGCTGGTTTTAACCTATAAAGCACGATATGAGGCGATATGAGAGATCCTGTCTTCCCCCGAGTTTTAACATCTGCAAGGGGGGGTCCTTTCTCTCTGCCTCATGTCCTTTACACAGATAGGTCTGAGATCCGAGAAGGCTTTTCGGTCCAAGGTTGTGGGAACTCCCATCATAGGGGATGAGGCAGGGCCCCCCCCTTGCCATTCTTCTCCAGGCATTTTTAGGCAGGCTTTTGATAAATAAGCTGCTGCTAAAGAAGGGCTTTTAATGGAAGGATGCTTTTGTCTTTTAAATTTGTTTCCAAACTGTATTAAAGAGATTCCATTTAATATCTTTAAATTACTGTTTGTTTTCTAATATTGCAATTTATTGCATTTTTAAAAATTGTTTTAATAGTTGTGTTTTAACATTCTTTGCAAGCTACCTTGGACTGCCCTGCTGGGAGAAAGAAAAGGAAAGGTATAAGTAAAATAAATTAACAGTTCAGTCTCGGGGCCACCCGTGACCTGTAAAATCAAAAGTGGCTGTTGGGAAGCAGCTACCGTCATTTGTGCCTTTTATTTCTGAATGGAGGCATGTTCAAATCTCCCAATTCATTTTTTTTAATGTAGAGGCCGCATTTCCCCAAGAGAGAGGCAAAAATATAGCTTTCAATATTCACCCAGAGCCAGAAAAAAAAAGTCAAGTATTTTACTTTCATTTTCTTATCTCTATAGCGCATACCCTCTTAGTTCGTCTGCATGTCAAATATAAAACTCACGCTCTTCCGGTTGCATTTGTATTGCCAGGAAACACAAATCCATTTCCGGAAGCAGCCCCCGAGCGCCCTCTGCTGGGCAGCGGCCAGAAGCACCTCACCTAGTCGTCTGAAAGGAAGTCCGGTTTTTCTCTTGCAATCCGAGTACAGACGCGTGTTCTTGTTATGAGACCCGAGTAACGATTTTTATCGCAAAGCGATCGAAATCTAGAATAAATGCCGTGTGGTTTTCGATATAGGACAAAAAAAAATCAATCTCTTAACAAAGTCAGAACTAGCGATACTCAAAACAAGTGGAGAACCCATCAGCTTTCCGGCACCCCCGACACTGACTGACCTTGAGGTACTCAAAATTCAAAAGGAGAGGAGAAGCAGCCGATATGGGCATTCTGCAAGCCATCAAGCGATTTAGTTTTCTCTTCTATGGATTAAACTGGGATGCAGTTTTTTTGTCTTTTGAAAATTATATCCAATGCCAATAAAAGCCTGGAAGAGTTTCATTTTAGATTCTTGTTTGTCTCAGAAGCAGTACAGTACAAATAATAAATCCATTGGATAATTTCACCCAATGGGGACAACCTCAAAAGCGTTTGGAGCAGCTAACAAAGCCTTCCCTGTAATACTGTATCTTGAGGGGCACGGGGTACACTGACATAGGTGTGAAGTTATCTTTTATTGAATGCTACCTTTACCTGCTTTGCACGGGTCAAACAATGTCATACTGCGCTGCCTTATTCCCTTGCAGGTTGTATGTTTTAGATTATAACTCATTCACCCCAGTGGGACGTGGTGGCGCTGTGGGTTAAACTGCAGAAGCCTCTGCTGTAAGGTCTGTAGATCTTCAGCTGTAAGATCGAATCCAAGTGACAGAGTGAGCGCCCATTGCTTGTCCCAGCTCCCGCCAACCTAGCGGTTGAAAAGCATGCAAATGCAAGTAGATAAATAGGGACCACCTCAGTGGGAAGGTAACAGTGTTCCGTGTCTAAGTCACACTGACCATGTGACCACGGAAGATTGTCTTCGGACAAACGCTGGCTCTATGGCTTGGAAACGGGGATGAGCACCGCCCCCTAGAGTAGAACATGACTGGTCAAAAATTTCCAAGGAGAACCTTTACCTTTACCATTCACCCCAACTAGCATGTTCATACCCCCCAAAATGTTTTTTTTTCTTTTTTTGTGGGCCAGCAATAACTGATTTGCTGTGTTTTTTATATTGTCATCTTCCCTCCCCCACCAAGAAGAAACTCACATTATCAGGAGCAACCAATGGGATGGCATGTGGGGGCAGTCATAGAGTAATTAGCAGATCCTTTGCTTGGAGTTTGAAATGGGAAATTCCAACCATGCTGCAAGGGAGGATGCTTGAAACCACACCTCCCAGCTGATTTTACAAACTCAGTCTGAATTTACCTCATACAAGCAGATTCAGCATGGATATTTGCTATGAATTTTTGGGACTCCAACCTACTATTTTTCAGTACTATCTATCCATGCAAAGATGGTGCCCAGCCTGAGGAATTGGAATTTTACCCACAAAACCTTACAATTTTTGGTGATGTTTTCATCCTTCAATAAAGATACTACCTTGCTCTTGCATAATCCTGAACCACATGGCTTTTTCCTAATTTTTTTCTGATTTGAACAGCCATTCTACCCTTTGCTTTGGTTGGTTACAATCAATCTCCTGACTCCTTAAGGCCATGTGTACCTGACTACAGTTTGTACTAATATCTCGTATATACTGATGAAATGGACTCTAGCGATCACCCTGCTTTGGCTCAGGTAGAAGATTATTGGCATGTACCAATGAAAGCTGTTTGGAGGCGGAGCCAGAGAAACTAGAATGGAGGGGTGATTCAGAGTCTAGTTAGTTCCATCTGAGAAAGCTAGAGAAGAGGATAGTTTGGGGTTTGAGGCTGAGAGAGTGTTTAAGGAGTGATTAGTCAGAGTGTGACCTGTATTAATTAAGATAGAAGAGATTAAAGTAAAATACTGAAGCTTTGTGTAACTTTAAGAATGTGCTTAAGAACTATTCCTAAAACAACTTGTAATCAATAAACTTGTTTGTGTTTAAAAGTTCAGTACTGAATGGACCTCAGTCTTTCATAGGAATTATAGGTTGATAAAGAGATCGACTGGTGGCAGTATTTTAAAAGATGTGTTGGCATACTCTTGTTAGCTCTATGTTTGGTGAAACAAGCAGGGGCCACAGGGTAAACGCCACATGGACTAATTAATGGAAAAGATGTCTCATCATCACGGATGGAGACTTGAGTCGCAGGTCAGACTCATCTTGGGATTTTTTTTTCAATAATTCAGACTTGATTTGCTACTCGGAACCCACCCACTACTTCCCTTTTTTCCTAGGGAAAAAGCTTGCTTTTAATAAAGACTCTTGACTTGGGACTTGGTACCTCAGACTCAGGACTTGGACCCAAAGATTTGCCAACATCCCTGCTCATCATAGGTCAGATCATGGGTTTGCCTTTATAAATATGTTATCGGACTAAGGAGAACAGAGTTGAGAATGCAGCCATCCCATCTATTTCAAAGCCAAATTAAACAAACCTGATGTTCAGTCTGCCACATTACAGGTTTATTTTAAACAAGGAGTGTTTTTAAAAGCAGGACACATTTTATGCATATAAATGCATTTTAAGAAGGACAAAAAGAGTGTTGGGTAGTGCTCTGCAAAAGCAGATATGGGAAAAGTTACTTTTTGGACCAAACCTCCCACAGTATCACAACCTTCATGGCCAGATGTTGTGCTGACTGGGATGTTTGGGAAGTTACATCCCCCTCCCAAACTTATTTTTTTCCCCTCCCTCAAACAGGAGTAGCCATACTGCAAGTGCCATCTATGCCTTACTAAAATAGTGGCAAAAATTATGTTGCTTAGTAGACCCATTGAATTAATGGAGATTTAGGGAGTCATCTCCTCCATAGGTTTCATTCATTCAAAACTCCATAGATTTCATTCATTCTTAAGTGAAACTTACTAAAGTAAGGTAGAGTTAAAGTAGGCCCTTTTGAATCAATGGAACTTATAAAGGAGTTGACTCACCAAATCCCCACTGATTCAATGGTCCTATTCTAGTGTGATTTACTACACTAAACAGTAGCCAATGAGCAGGTGTCTTCACCAATTGTGATTCCTTCTCCAACTGCTATGTCTGTCAGGTCTCCTTCACCCATGTTTTCTTCTATGATGCAGGAGTCAATAGTATGCAAGCCAATTATTGAACAATAATCTAAACTCTCATCACTATCAACATTTAACAATGGTGGTTTAACAACAGGACCTTTTCTTGGTAATCCTCCAATCCACTTTTCTTCAATGCCCTTAGTGAAAGTTTAACACTGAGATCCCTGGCTTCCTTCTGGACATATTGTAGCAGTGGCTTCACATATGTTAGGCAGAAGGTGCCACAACAGGGATTACTTACGTATGTAGCCCTTCTGGATACAAGTGGCCAATACTCTCCTCCCTGTTGAGTTTTCTTGAAATGGTCAACTCTTCTCCTGAGTCTTACACCAGGATACCTTAACTACTTCAGCCTTTCCCCATAAAGTAATCTCTTGGGCCTGTATTCTCTCTCGCTTCTCTCAATTCCCCCAGTACGAGGATTTCTGCGATGGCCTCTCTGCCTCAACCTTGGGGATTCAAAACAACACTGGTTCCCTTATCCTGGCTTCTTCCTTATTTCTTCTCATTTTTCAATGGGTCTGAGTTCTTCTAATCCCCATATTTCAACTAAGTTTATATCTATCACATGCTCTTCTATTGTATATGTGATGATTTGAAGGATACCAGGGATTGTAGTCAAAGAAAATGGAGACGGTGAGGTTCTGTGTAACATGATTGTAAAGCATTGGAATGTGTTAGGCCATGAGACTGTTTTTCAGAATTACTGCCTGATACAGAGGGAACTGTGATAAGCACGAAGACACAGAGAGAGGCCCGAGAAGACCAAACATGCATACCAACTAATTGGGAGCGTGATAACCCATCTGTGGAAATCATGAGAATTCTGGGTGGAGAGTTGTGTTAAGCCTCTTTGAAATTAATTGGTTTACAGCTGTTGGGCGTAATGGAGACAGAAGTCTTAGACATGTAGAAAAGATGGATGATGGGATGTTTTTAGAGTATTCGTATCCATGGGATCTGTATCAGCTTCGAATGGATTGAGTTAAGTATTGGAATGCTTACAGAATGTAGCAAGGAAAATCGGTTTGTCTTTTTAAAACCAGAAGAAGGAGGGGGAATAGCCCACGTTAGGAGCCTACAATGATGACTTAGCTTAGTTTTAGTGTTTCTCATTTTAAGAAGAAATAGCTTTATTTAACCTTTGTAATCTTTTGGATATGTTTATGCTATTGCTTTTGCAAACAATTGTTTCTCTATGAATCTATATTTTCTTAATAAAAACAAATATAACCTTAACTGAGGGCTAGTCTCTTGAACAGTAGGATTACACCGACAGATGCAGTAGATTGGAAGGTCACTAACTTGCTACAAGTGGTCCTACCTTGCAGAGCTGTTGTGTGTCCTGAGAAAACACAAAGCCCATGCTTAAGTGTTTTAAGAGTAAGCAAAGTTTTCTTTTAAGGTTAGGCTTGTCCATGGGGCATATGCTGCACATTTCTGGGGCCTAAAAGGACCAACCTCAGGAATATAGTTGGTACATATGTGCTCACAGTGACTCCTTGCCTAACCTCATACTCTCTTTAGGGAGAGGTGAGTGTGACAATATCCTTTGAAATCTCCCCTTTGACTTCACCACTCTTCCTCCACTCTCCTTTTTCATACCTTTCACTTCTTTTTAATATGTTTTATCAACTTCCCTTCTCTTCTTCTCCCCCCCATCCCCACACACACTCCATATCTTTTCTCTGTTCTCTGTCATTCACTGCCAAATTATTAGAGATTTTTACCCAATCAACCAGTCAAGAACAATGAATCATAAACATCCTGGAAGCTGAATAATGTTTTTGCTATGGCTTGTAGATATAGAGATTGTGTGTGCATGTCTAATGGTTTGCACTTCTTGTATTTCCAGTGTCTTTGAATTGTACTATTTGGCTTTTCTAAAATTCTGGGTTTTCAAATCTTTGATGCTACAAGACTATGGTCATACAGCTTTTGCAAAAATTGTTAGTCAAAACAAAAATGGTTATCAGCATAATGTCAGCTTGCCAGATTGTAGATTACAGTCCATTAGAGTCATAATATATGCAAGAGCAGTATAATTTTCTATTGATTTTTTTCTTGGACCTTTAAGCATTTGGGCTTCCAAGACTTTCAGATAGAGTTTCTTTATAGTTTGGAGGAAGGAAAACAACTGGTAAGAATTATATAGAGAGATAAGACACACTGACTCACTCATTCAACTCATCATAACAAGATGTCTCCATGCTAGGCTACACACACCAAATGCCAGCAACAGTCATGTAACAAGGCCATGCTAAAGAGGTGGGGGAGAAAAACGTAATGAAATAGTGCAGAGAAAAAACATAGAAATTGCGGATTTTCCTTCATAGATTTTAACTGTTAGATAACTGGGTAAGCATTTAGAAAATGTGTTACTGTATTGTTCTCTGTGTGTTATTAATATGCTTAGAGGCTAGGAAAGTCATTTAATTTATATATTCTTTTTACAATTTTGATACTTTTTCATTCTTTTTAAGTAAAGCAAAAGATTACTTGCCCTCCACGGATTGCTTGTCGTGGCAAAAGGGCTTGAGTCATTCAGAGAGGCTATGGGCTATGCCATGCAGGGACCACCCAAGGTGGACAGGTCATAGTGGAGAGTTCTGACTAAACGCGATCCACCTGGAGCAAGAACTGGCAAACCACTCTGGGATCTTTGCCAAGAAAACTCCATGGATAGAAACAAAAGGCTAAAAGATATGACCCTGGAAGATGAGCCCCTCAGGTCGGAAGGTGTCCAACATGCTACTGAGGAAGCTACAAGGACAAGTAGCTCCAGAGCTAATGAAGTGGTTGGGCCAAAGTCAAAAGGACACTCAGCTGTGGACAAGTCTGGAAATGAAAGGAAAGTCCGATGCTGCAAAGAAAAATACTGCATAGGAACCTGGAATGTAAGATCTATGAACCTTGGGAAGCTGGATGTGGTCAAACAGGACATGGCAAGAATAAACATTGACATCCTGGGCATTAGTGAACTAAAATGGATGGGAATGGGCTATTCTATTCAGACAATTATCATATTTACTGTTGTGGGCAAGAATCCCGTAGAAGGAATGGAGTAGCCCTCATAGTCAACAAAAGAGTGAGAAAAGCTGTAATGGGATACAATCTCAAAAATGATAGAATTATGTCAATATGAATCCAAGGCAGACCTTTCAACATCACAGTAATCCAAGTTTATGCACCAACCACCGATGCTGAAGAGGCTGAAATTGAACAATTATATGAAGACCTACAACACCTTCTAGAACTGACACCAAAGAAAGATGTTCTTGTCATTATAGGGGACTGGAATGCTAAAGTAGGGTGTCAAGAGATAAAAGGAACAATAGGTAAGTTTGGCCTTGGACTTCAAAACGAAGCAAGGTAAAGGCTAACAGAGTTTTGTGAAGAGAACAAGCTGGTCATCACAAACACTATTTTCCAACAACACAAGAGATGACTCTACACATGGACATCACCCGATGGGCAATACCGAAATCAGATTGATTATGTTCTCTGCAACCAAAGATGGAGAAGCTGTATACAGTCAGCAAAAACAAGACCTGGATTGTGGCTCTGATCATCAGCTTCTTATAGTAAAATTCAAGCTTAAACTGAAGAAAATAGGAAAAACCACTGGGCTAGTCGGGTATAATCTAAACGTAATCCCTGAATACACAGGGATGAATACACAGCAGAAGTGAAGAACAGATTTAAGGAACTAGATTTGGTGGACAGAGTGCCTGAAGAACTATGGATGAAGGCTCGTAACATTGTACAGGAGGCAGCAACAAAAACCATCCCAAAGAAAAAGGAATACTGTACAAGAAAGCAAAGTGGCTGTCCAACGAGGCCTTACAAATAGCAGAGAAGGGAGACAAAATGCAAGGGAGGTAGGGAAATATACCGAAAATTGAATGCTGACTTCCAAAGAATAGCAAGGAAAGACAAGATGGCCTTCTTGAATGAACAGTGTAAAGATATGGAGGAAAATAATAGGGGAAAACCAGAGATATGTTCAAGAAAATTGGAGATATTAAAGGAACACTTTGTGCACAGATGGACATGATAAAAGACAAAAATGGTAAAGACCTCAGAGAAGCAGAAGACATCAAGAAGAGGTGGCAAGAATACACAGAAGAATTATACCAGAAAGATCCGGATGTCCCGGACAACCCAGATGGTGTGGTTGCTGACCTTGAGCAAGACATCCTGGAGAGTGAAGTCAAGTGGGCCTTAGAAAGCATGGCTAACAACAAGGCCAGTGGAAGTGATGGCATTCCAGTTGAACTATTTAAAATCTTAAAAGATGACACTGTTAAGGTGCTACACTCAATATGCCAGCAAGTTTGGAAAACTGAGCAGTGGCCAGAGGACTGGAAAAGATCAGTCTACATCCCAGTCCCAAAGAAGGGCAGTGCCAAAGAATGCTCCAACTACCGTACAATTGCACTCATTTCACACACTAGCAAGGTTATGCTCAAAATCCTCCATGGTAGGCTTCAGCAGTATGTGGACTGAGAACTCCCAGAAGTATAAGCTGGATTTCGAAAGGGCAGAGGAACTAGAGACCAAATTGCTAACATGCGCTGGATTATGGAGAAAGCCCTAGAGTTTTATTTATTTATTTATTTATTTATTTATTTATTTATTTATTTATTTATTTATTTATTTATTTATTTATTTATTTATTTATTTATTTATATTTTATTTTATTTTATTTTATTTTATTTTATTTTATTTTATTTTATTTTATTTTATTTTATTTTATTTATACCCCACCTATCTGGTCGGTATGACCACTCTAGGAGGCTTCCAAGCATGTAAGAATACAACAAACATATACATATAACAAATAAAAATATCAACAATATACAGTAAACGATAAGCAACAAATAACAGACAATAAACAATAAGTGATTCTTCAAGATGGCAATATGACAAATATAGTAAAAGAAAGAAAGATTAAGTGTTAACTGGAGGGAAAGCCTGCTTAAACAACCAAGTTTTTAAATGGGTCTTAAAAATACTCAGCGACGGGGCCTCGTGAAACTCTGGAGGCAGGTTGTTCCAGAGGTGAGGAGCCACCGTCG
This sequence comes from Pogona vitticeps, assembly GCF_051106095.1. Taxonomy (NCBI): domain Eukaryota; kingdom Metazoa; phylum Chordata; class Lepidosauria; order Squamata; family Agamidae; genus Pogona; species Pogona vitticeps. Next base: position 58,695,161 of record NC_135783.1, on the reverse strand, counting down.
AGAAGGCCCGATTTCTTGTTTTTTTTCCTTTTGGGCCTCCCTCGGCGTCAGGCTCCTCAGCCTCACCTCCTGACTCGATCGAGTGATATGGGTAGTTCTTGGTGGAAATAGGAGTTCTGCCAAATATTGAGGCCCTAAACCGTTTAGGGCTTTATATGTAAGCATCAACACTTTGAAGTCGATGCAGAACTGAATGAGCAGCCAATGCAGTGCGGCCAGAGTGGGTGAGATGTGTTGGTATTTTCTCACTCCACTAAGGAGTCTGGCCGCTGCATTCTGCACCACCTGGAGTTTCCGCATCAGCCTCAAGGCAGCCCCACGTAGATCGCATTAGAGTGGTCTAATCTTGAGATTATGAGCGCATGCACCAAGGTGGTGAGCGCCCCAACATCAAGATAGGGTCACAGCTGGACTATCCGCCGAAGGTGAAAAAAGGCGGTACGGACCACCGACGCCACGTGAGTTTCCATAGTGAGCGCCGGGTCCAGATGGATCCCCAAGCTGCGGACCCCATCCTTGGTGACAAGAGTAGGTAAAGGTAAAGGTTCCCCTTGACAATTTTTGTCCAGTCGTGTTCGACTCTAGGGGGTGGCGCTCATCCCCGTTTCCAAGCCATAGAGCCAGCGTTTGTCCGAAGACAATCGTCCGTGGTCACATGGCCAGTGCGACTTAGACACAGAACGCTGTTACCTTCCCACCGAAGTGGTTCCTATTGATCTACTTGCATTTGCATGCTTTCGAACCGCTAGGTTGGCGGGAGCTGGGACAAGCGACGGGAGCTCACTCCGTCGCGTGGATTCGATCTTACGACTGCTTGGTCTTTTGACCCTGCAGCACAGGCTTCTGCGTTTTAGCCCGCAGCCCCACCACATCCCCATTAAAATTGATTTTCCCACATTTGGGGAAATCACATGAATCAGCACACCTGAAGTGCAATGGATGAGCCTCACCATGGGAAAACCACTTTCATGATAATGGTATCTCCCCTGCCAGGTAAGTATGGTGACAAGAGTCACCCCCCCAAAAAGAGAGTTTCCCAAGCCACCAACTGTGGGGGTGCCCACCCTCAGTACCTCCATCTTGTCCAGGTTCTACCTCAGCCCATTTTCCTGCATCCATTGCAGTACGGCCCCTAGGCAGCGCCGAAGGGACAGAACAGCATCACCTGCAGTTGGTGAAAAGGAGATGTAGAGCTGAGTGTCATCAGCGTACTGATGACACGATGCCCCACACCCCCTGATGACCCCACCCAGCGGCCTCATATAGATGTTAAACAGCATTGAGGAGATAATCGACCCCTGTGGAACCCCACAGTTGAGACTCCATGGGGCCGAAACACTCTCCCCAAGCTGTACTCTCTGGGGACGGTCCTCCAAGAAGGAACGGAGCCAGGCCACTGCTAGGCCACCAATTCCCAACTCAGAGAGCCTTCCCAGGAGGATACCGTGGTCGACGGTATCAAAGGCCGCTGAGATGTCAAGGAGGACCAACAGAGACACTTTGCCCCTGTCAGCCTCCCTCAAGAGGTCATCACACAGGGCGACCAATGCCATTTCTGTACCATGGCGCGGCCTGAAGCCCGAGTGAAATGGATCCAGGGCATCTGTTTAATCCAAGTGCGCCTGGAGCTGGTCAGCCACCACCCTCTTGACCACTTTGCTTATGAAAGAAACATTGGCGACGGGCCTATAGTTGCCAATTTCATCCGCTGCCAAACTGGGTTTCTTCCTAATGAGCCTAATGAGTGACCCATTTATTATTGCAGTGGCCCATTCTGTTGTTATAGGCCTGGCTGCTTTGATTAGCCAAGCTGGACAAGGGTCAAGGGAGGAGGTGGTAGCACGATAGTGATCAAGTGCCTTGTCCACAGTATCTGGCGTCACAGGCTGAAAGCAGTCGAAAGTCACCGGGCAAGACGGAGCGCTGGACATCTCAGCTCAACTCACTGTATTTGAAAAAGGAGAGAGGTCCCAGCAGATGGCCTCCACTTTAGATTTTAAAAATGCTGCAAATTGGTCCGGTGAAAAACTAGGGGGAGGCCCATCACTCAGACCAATTCCGGATAGGTCGCGCACTATACGGAATAGTTCTGCCTGCTGGTTTGAAGCTTCGCTTATCTGGTTAGTGAAGTATGCTTGACTGGCAGCCTTTACCTTGGCCAGGTAAAGGTTAGTTGCAACCCTGACAGCTATCCAAATATAATCCATCGGGTTCTTCCTCCACTTGCGCTCTAGCCTTCTCCTGAACTGCTTCATCGCTCGAAGGTCCTGGTTAAACCAAGGCGCTGGCCGAGCTCTGCGCCGGAGAGGGCGTTTAGGTGTGATCGTGTCTGCAGCTCTAGTAGTGGCGGTGAACCAGCCGTCCACCAAAGACTCAACAGGAGCACCAGCCAGGTCAGCCGTAACACCTCTCATGGCATCCTGGAATCCAGCCGGATCCAGTAGCCTATGAGCACAGACTATAGAAATATGTCCCTGCTCCGTGCGAGGAGGGAGAGCCATGGAGACGTTACATTTTATTAGGTGGTGGTCTGACCATGACAAGGGGACCGACACAAGGTCAGTCACCATCAAGGTCACTCACGCCAATTGGTGGAAAAAACCAGGTCCAGTGTATGACAGCCCATGTGTGTGGGGCCGTTGACATGTTGGGACATGTTCAAGGAAGCCATGGTTTCCAAGAACTCAAGAGCTGGCCCAGAGATCTCTGCCTCCACGTGAATATTGAAATCAACCAGAACCAATAGCTCTGGGGATCCCAACAGTGCTGTGGAGACAAAGTCCGCCAGCTCTGGTAGGGAAATGGCTGGGTCGCGGGAATCACGGTAACCCAGCAAGATCCCAATACCTTCCCTGGCCCCTATCGACACGTGGAGGGCTTCCAGACCTGGCTTCACCACCGAGGAGTGCCTAGTAACATCTAAGGTGTTTTATATATAATGGCTACTCCCCCCCCATCCCTCCAGTCTACCCTGATGCTGGACAGCATAACCGGGCAGACAGGCAAGTGCTAGGGGAGGGCCCTCCTCTCCGCCTATCCATGTTTCGGTTATGCATGCCAGGTCTGCATCCTTCTCCAGGATAAGATCATAAATGAACTTGAACTTATTGGATACAGACCTCAACAGCATCAGTTTTAGAGTGAAGGGTTGGCTGGGCTGGCTACCTCGATATTGACAGTTGACCACAGCCTCAGAACGGTGCACAGCCTTTAAACATCTGTTCACTGTTCTTCTAACACAAGCAGGGGCTGTGTCAACACCATTTCTCCCTCCACCCGTGATCACTGAGATGTTCTGAGGCCCCCCGCTGGGAAAGCAGGCCTTCTACTCCATATAAAAGAAAAAAGAGAAAAAGAGGGGGGGGACCCACTAAGTTAATACAATCAAATAAATAAAAAATTAAACATACAAGCTAAAAAAATTGTGCTTGATAGTTCCAATTGTAAAATAAAATACATATTATAAAAAATCATTCAACAGCCATTTTCCTCCCTCGGGAAGCTGTTAAGACGCCATTAATTTCCCTAAGGGAGCAAGCGAGGGGGGAGGTCCTGGAAAAGAAGTTGCTAACCAGGCTCCCAGCATGGCGATGTCCAGGGCAATCCGTTTAGAGTTCAGCCAGATAGCTCTCGCTCCCCCAACTGCCTCTTCAGCTCTCTCTCACTCCTGGGGCTCGGAAAGTCAGCTGTTCCCTTTGCCAGGCGACCCCACGTTTCTGGAATCCCACGGCACCTCAGGGAGCCCAGCGCAGCCCCAGCGATCTCCAGGCACATTTTCGCAGCAAGGCAAGGCTAAGCTCTATCGGGGGTCTTACCGATTGCCAGTCCCCCACTCCAGCAATGTTCCTCAGGTTAGGCAGGGGCTACCGAACTCCACTGGCCACCAAAAGCCCGCGTTTGAGTTCTACCCCCCGTCCGCTGGTCACCGTCTCGCCACCTGCCGCTTGTTGCCGGTCCTTGCGTTTGCTCGCACAGACACGCCCGCACACGCCAGCACCAGTCCGGACCCAGAGCCAGTCCCAGGTCAAGGTAAGAGGGGGAGGGCAGACCAAGAGGAAGAGAAAAAAAAAATAAAGCAGGAAAGATATCAGCAAAAAAGGAGAAAGGCAGAAAACAAAGCTGGAGCGGTGGCGGCAAAAACGCTACCCGCCCACCATTGGCACCATCTTGATTACTATTTTCCAGAAGAACATCTACTTCTGCTTCATTGACTATGCAAAAGCCTTTGACTGCGTGGACCACAAGAAACTACTGTATGGCAAGTTCCTAAAGAAATGGGAGTGCCTGACCACCCTATCTATCTCCTGAGAAATCTATATGTGGGACAGGAAGCAACAGTTAGAACTGGATATATAACAACTGATTGGTTCAAAATTGGGAAAGGAGTACAGCAAGGCTGTATATTGTCTCCCTGCTTATTTAACATATGCAGAATACATCATGCAAAAGGCTGGATTGGAGGAATCCCAAGGTGGAATTAAGACTGCTGGAAGAAATATCAAGAACCACAGATACGCAGATGATACCAATCTAATGGCAGAAAGTGAGGAGCAATTAAAGAACCTCTTAATGAGGGTAAAAGAGGAGAGGGCCAAAAATGTTCTGAAGCTCAACATCAAAAAAAACTAAGATCATGGCCACTGGTCCCATCACCTCCTGGCAAATAGAAGGGGAAGATATGGAGGCAGTGACAGATTTTACTTTCTTGGGCTCCATGATCACTGCAGATGGGGACAGCACCCACAAAATTAAAAGATACCTGCTTCTTCGGAGGAAAGCGATGACAAACCTAGACGGCATCTTAAAAAGCAGAGACATCACCTTGCTGACAAAGGCCTGCATAGTCAAACCTATGGTTTTTCCAGTAGCGATGTATGGAAGTGAGAGCTGGACCATAAATAAGGCTGACCGCCGAAGAATTGATGCTTTTGAATTGTGGTGCTGGAGGAGACTCTTGAGAGTCCCGTGGACTGCAAGGAGAACAGACCTATCCATTTTGAAGGAAATCAACCCTGAGTGCTCACTGAAAGGACAGATCCTGAAGCTGAGGCTCCAATACTTTGGCCATCTCATGAGAAAAGAAGACTCCCTGGAAAAGACTATGATGTTGGGAAAGTGGGAAGGCAAGAGGAGAAGGGAACGACAGAGGGCGAGATGGTTGGACAATGTCACTGAAGATACGAACATGAGTTTGACCTAACTCTGGGAGACAGTGGAAGAGTAGAGGGCCTGGCATGCTCTGGTCGATGGGATCACAGAGAGACGGAGACAACTTAATGACTAAACAACAATAACAGGCTCATTGCATCAATGGGGCTTTAGTGAGTCAACTCTCCAGAAGTCCCATTGATTCAAATGGGCCTACTCTAACTGCAATTTACTCTTCTAAAGTAATACTAAAGTAAATTCCAGTTAGAATAGACCCATTTGAATCAATGGAACTTCTGGGGGAGTTGACTTACCCAATCCCCATTGATTTAAATGGGGATACTCTAGTGCAATTTTCTATGCTAAGCAACAGCACTTTGGGCATTGATTTACAATAAAATATACAGTGGTGCCTCGCTTAACGAGCGCACCGTATAACGATGAAATCGCATAGCGATCCGTTTTTTTGGATCGCTAATGCGATCGCTCAACGAGCTTCAGATAGGGAGAAATTCGCTTTGCGAAGATCGGTAAGCGTTTCGCTTACCGATCTTCGCAAAACGAAGCTCCGACGATCAGCTGTTTGGCGGACAAAATGGCCACCGGAAGCCTCAAAATGGCCGCGTGCAGCGTTTTCGCGCCCTCCCCTCGCTTAACGAGGGCACAGAAAATGGCTGCCGGCCATAGGAAACCTCGCTGAACGGTGAGTAAAGGAGCCTTTTGGAATGCATTAAACGATGTTTAATGCGTTCCAATGGCTTTCCCTGTCCCGTTCAGCGATGTTTCGCTATAGCGAAGGTTAATCCGGAACGGATTAACCTCACTATGCGAGGCACCACTGTAATCTTGAAAAGAAGAGAGTTGAATCTTACGTGAACTCTTCATGAAGTTTCTGCCTTGTCTCTCATAATAGAACCATTATGGTTGGAAACTTAGCAGGACAATCCCGATGTGGTATGGGAAATAACACCTTGCATGACAGAAAAATAGAGATCACTCCTTCTGTGAATGAACATTTGTTTCTCTTTATATAAACCAGATGTTTACTTATAGAAGTTAAACTGAAAATGTATGAATTACAAAGTTGCTGCTTGTGCAAAACATTTCTACAGCCCTTCTGAGGTTACTGCAGATCTTTCTTCAAAAACTCAAGAGAAGCAAAGATATCATAAGAGGAGATACAATAATTTTGAAAGAGGGGTCTTTTATGCAGAGCTATAGCATCCTGGTAAAGTTGTTTTGAGATTCATCTTTGTTATCTCTATTCATGTTTTTCTTCTAATTCAGAAAAAATGTAGGATATGGGAAGCAATGGATTTTCCAACATTCATGAACTACAGTATTTTGGGAAAGGCTGTCACCCTATCCCACCTCCCTTAGCAGTATTTCCATACTGATGGCTCCAAGGATGGTTGCAGACACCTGTTAGCTCACGCTGATAACATTACCAGAGATAAATGTTACAATTTCTATCCCAATCCTAGAATACCAAATCTGGGAAATACTATTTATATTCCAGAGAGGTTGCTAACTCTTCTGCTTTACCACTCAAAGCTGTGATTAGCTTTGAGAGGGATAAATGCTAAAAACAGTATCTTTCCCACAAGTTGCCATTTCATTGCTTTTAAAAAACATGTTAGAATGCTGTTTCCATGCTTATTCCAATACGCCCATTGAATTTTGATTTTTAATTTTCCATGTATTTGCAAAACATCTGTTCCTTTCTATATATAGTTCCACAGACAATGCACAGAGAGAGAGACATGCAAAATCACAAATTACGGAATACATTTTATAATTGTGATGATGTTCCTCGGTACTTTGTTGGTGTTTACTTCCACGTTGCCACAGAGCATACAGCTTAAAAATAGATAGCATATCAGTGAAATGAGTACCTCTTCAATGAAGACGTCCTATAACAAAACTAGTTAAATGAGTCCTATTTTTAATTATCTCTCTTGGAATGAAATGCAGACTGCATTAGTTCAGGATATGTGAAGGGGCATTACATATGAAAAGTAGCAGGTGTAAGAAAATCTAGTCTCAAATTTCCAGTCATGTGCTGGAGAAACCAGTAATACTCCAGACCCACCATTAACTTTACTGTTTATCTTTCCAGACATCTATAATTTTATACTACACAAAGATTTGGAGGCATTTCTTTCAGTGCAACTGCTTATTGAGGTGGCTAGACATTGAAAATAATAGGCACATTTCACTCTTGGGTTACATATACAAAGATGTGGCAAAATATCCTTTCTGAATGCCAAGATTATAACATCCAGGGAACACTGAAGTTTGACCAGTTCATCAATATTTCTTTCCCAATAATATTTATAGCATCTAGATTACTTAACAATCCATAAATCTCAAGGCTTCTGGCAGACCAGTTAGCACTTGGAAAGACTTGTTTGACATGAAACAATTACTGCCAAACTGATTGCACTGTTTTAATACATGGGTGCTGTATGTTTTTTAATTATACATTTCAAGTGGCTATCAATTCAATTATGTTTTGAATGATATATTTGTGTTTAATGTATTATTTGTTATGATGTTGTCTATATCTTTATACTTAAGACACAGGTAGGATATCAGTCAGTCACTAAAACAAACATTGCTTCGTGTGTTTTCTGTTCTACACATGTGTACAGTATATATGACATGGAATCTGCCTCATTTTTTGGTATGCTCTTGCTGAAGACAATGTCCTAAATCCAATCTCTAATTCCAGCAAGAGTAGATCCACTGAATCTGGAAATCCCATTGATTCTGCTCTACTCACTGAGCCTACTCTAGTTGGGATTACCAACTGGATTTAGTCAGTACATTTAAAGAAGCAAACCAAACACATGTTGCTTGCTGAGTTCCTGTTCTAGGGCATTCCAAGGATTTATCATAAGAGCCTATAGTGAGCACCCTCCTTGAGAAGAACATTTGGCATCTCTTTTATTATATTTATAACCACTGAGATAAGGAGGGCTACACCCTATTTTGGTCACAGGAAGAAAGGGTAGCTTGCTAGGGCACTGGACACGGAACAGCATTTCAATAGTACAGGAGATGTCATAGTAGGTATAACACTGCTGGTGGTATGAACAAGTACAAATAGCAGTGACTGCACTGGAAATAAATTCAAGTTTACAAATAACTGGAACGGTAAACATTAGTTTACTGAAATCCTGTAACTATGGCCATGGGAGAATGATATTAACAAGAAACAATTTTGAGAAATTAAACATTTCCCACTTCTATCCTGCAGCTGCCACAGCTCCCATGTAATTCCTTTCATCACATGAAACTCATGAGAGCTGTGGGACAGAAGGAGGAATTATTTAATGATTGAAAAACATCTGCCAGTATAACATTACTAGCAGTAGACATTTTCAGTAATTAAAGACTTCCTCCTCCTATCTTTTGACTTCCACATAACGAAAGGGATTAATGGGAGTTGCAGGACAGAAGTGGTAAGTTACACTAGAAGAATTTCAGCCATTTGTTTGTTTTTCAGCACCAAGCTGTTTCCATTTTATGGCAATCCAAACTGGATTTTTGAGGTATGTGACATGTTCAAGGAATCTCTTACTATCACCATCATCAGTGAGCTACCCTGGCTGAGCGGGAAACTGAACCCAAGTCTCTTGCATCCTAGTCCAGCAGTCTCTCCACTACACTACATTGGGCTGTCCAGATATTAGAGATCATCAAATGCTTTAGAATTTTCTTTAAAGATTTTGAAAACCATAACCCAGCATCCAGAGGATATAGTCGCAAATGTCTTTTATTATTTGTGCTGTTTGGAGAAGATAAGAAATGGAAGGCACCTTCTATTTATTGCTGCTCTCAATTGCAGCTTAACTAAAACAAATCCTTCATTCTCTCTCAACCCCTCTACGATTAAGAGGAGAAATGGATTTTTTTGACAAGCACAAATAATGGCTAGAAGGTTTCTGTGATCCTGAATTGCTATGTGGAGATTGGAGAAACCTCACTAATGTCAATGGGACCAACACACTGCTAAATTAAGTTAACTTGTATTTGGCTCATATATTTGTATATTTACCCCAGTCAAGTAGTTATTAACAACAATTTTTGTACAAAATCAAGTTTCTAGCTGATGTTACTGATAATGCTAAAAGTCTTAATTAAACAGTTAGAAACAGAATCCAGTATTCACAAACTATGGCATTTTATTTCAGAGGCCTTTGCTTACATTTGTACAATATATTACATAATTCCATTGTCTGCAGAACCTAATATATATTTTATAGCTTTTCTTTATATGCCTTTCCTTCAATGTTTGTCAACAGTTTTTTTACAGTCCTGTACATATCTGAATAGCTTGAAACCATTTTCAATAAAATCAGTTACCTTTAAGCACACACTACTAAGACTGAAAATGCTTTTCTTAGAAAAGTCGAATGTAAAGATTCTGACACTCTAGCATCTACAAACAGAATGTTTGAAATTCTTACATGTTGAATTGCCAGAAAAAAAGAAAAAACATGCCAGCCCAAAAAAGTCCAGCCAAAAAAAGTACACAGAACTACAATTAAAACAGTAAAACAATCTGTACAATAAAGTACTGTGTATTAACAGTGCCAGGTATTAAATAGCTTGAATGAACACTTCTGCAATATACAAATGTCTTACAAAGTTGTGTTATTAAATACAAGTGCCCAATGAGAGAGGGTATGGGATCCATACAACATAAATCTGACAGAAGTGAAAACAGCTGTGTTGATTTTGGATTTTGCACATGGCAATTTTAAAAAAATCTCTACCACTCAGTTAGCTATTTATATTATAAACAACTATTCTTTTGTGGCAATATTCTTCCAAACCACCATGACTTAATATTAATAGTTTACTCCTCCTTGAAGACCTCTCAGTTGCAGCTCATAATAAAATAAGCAATGCAAATGAAATATTTGTTGCTTTAACTGAAAAAGAAACGTTTACAGGAAAACACAAAAATATAAGTGTTATAATTCATTATGAATAAATATACACTTTAAACTGGCTAAATACAATCTTTATACATTAAGATTTAATACAGTTTGTTAGCCATTTTCTTCATTTTTTCACAATGTATTTTTATCAAAATTAAAAAAAATACTGATTCATAGAAAAATGGCAAAGTACAGTAGTTTCATTCCAATTCATGGGTTATTAAAATCCCATAGTAACCTATTTAGCCTAATTCAAACCTGTAAACATTAGTTAGCCTTTGAAACAGAATATATTTGGTTGTCAGGTCTGATGAGAAACATCCTCTTAACGGCAGGTTTGGAATTAAATTACATGTGCTTGACTTGTACAGTTATAGCCGCCGTAAGGTGACTTAGTTAAAAAACAATTATCTTGTAAAAATGAAAATAGGTTTATTTTTCCTAAATAATGGAAAAATATCAAATGCTCCAGCTTTAACAAAATACCAGGGAATATGTGAACAGTAAGCCACTTAACCACATTAACTAGGCTTACTCAAGAACCGTATGCTTACCATATTGATTCTACCGGCAGTGAACAGCCTCCATAAGCCACAACAGAAGGCCTTCAACTCACTCTCAACATACAATTCCCAGACAAGTTGGAAACAATTATTGCTTGAGGAAAAGCAGTTCGTTGTACTTTTTCTTCATAAAAGTGCACTTAAGTGCAAAGTTCGCTTGTCAAGAAAAACTTTAAATACAAAATAGTGCTTGTCTGAATTTTGTGCCACTGTGCAGTATAAAAAGTGGCTCTCAGCAGCCATTAAGTGCAAAGTGCTTCGGCAAGTCTTGCTGTCACCTGCACTCAACTGACATTCCATTTTGTGATGAACCTGACATGGGTGGATCTGCTAAACTTAACATAACTGCTGCTGTAATGGAACTGGACGAAGGCGAGGAAGAGGATGATGATGTGGTAGCAGCACCTGTAAGGCAAAGTGGAAAATAAAAAGACCCTGAAAACAACTGTTACTGAAACAAAAACAGGATTTGGGTTATATATGTCCATTTTGTAATTATCTTCAAACCCTTTTTTAATTGCTGTTGTTTCCCAACAGCTAGTCTTTTAAACCTTATTAAAGGTACTTACAGTGCTATTTAATGCATGTTTACTATGGCCATTTCTAGACACTACAGTTTTAGAAGGATATAAAGAAACTGGTATGCATCGAGATGACAGTGACCAGGATGATAAAGGATTTGAGAACCAATCGCTATAAGGAAAGGTTGAGGAAGGGAGCCATGGTTAGTATGGAGAAGGGAAGATTGACAGGCAATCATCTTCCAAGTATTTGGACACCTTATTTTCTGCTGCTTCTGAAGTAGGACTTGAAGTAATGGACTTCAAGGAATGGATATTTTGATTCAGCATTAGGAAGAACTTCCTAACAGTGAGTGTTTTGATAATGGAATGAATTGCCTTAGAAGGTGATGGATTCTCCAACACTGGAGGTGTTTAAAGAGAGGTTGGATGACCACTGTTTTGGCAAGGTAGTGATGGTCTCGAAAACTCCTGTGGTCTCTTCTAGCCCTAGACTTAAATGATACTATGGCTGAAATCCTGTTGCACAGCTCCACAGGAACAATGACAGCTGATTAAAAGCTTACTTTGGTTATCTCAGGGTGAATTTTGTATGTATGTTTCATTTTGTTTTTGTTCTTCAGTGCAAAGACAGCTATCTCAGACCCAAAGCCTTACAACAGAGAGTTGGAGCAATAGATAATCATAGATGTTCCTATCTAGTATTTCTGAAATTTCTCAGTTTTAACCTCAAGGTCAGTTACACAATAGTAAATTCACCTCTAACCAAAAGGGCTTTAGTTCCATGTAATGCATTTTGTTTGCTTCTGAGTTCATTTACCAGACAACTTTAATCTGCCACGTCTCACATTCTCATGGCAAAACAACAGTGAGAACTAAGCATCTTATGATATTTCGAAGGCTAATAACTTCGTCTGTTTGTTTCTTTTGGAATAAACTTTTATGGACTGCAGCCCACATCATGAGATGCATTGAGGCAAAGTGAGCCTCAAAATCTTCTGCCAAATAAAACCTGCCAATCTTTAAGGTGCCACCACAGTTTTTGTGGTTTTGCTGCAACAGAATAACATGACTGCCCCCTGGAAATAAGTGTGGTATCCCCAGTACAGACACCAGTTCGACCTACAGAAACAAGTGCAGATGAAGAAATGAGATCCCAAGACTGACTTCCACTTACATAGCACATGTAGGCTCATAATTTTGCTTTTGGAATCAGGGTTCTTATTAGGACACCGTCATTATCAATAAACACATGCCTGTTCTAGAGTGATCCCCCCCTTTTTAATGGAACTATATAGACAGGCTGGTCAGTTCTCAATGACTGCCATTCCACTGATACGATCTTCTGTGTGAAGCAGGTCAGATTAAAGCTGCTCCCACTATTTCTTGTACTTTTAATATCCATGAATTGAATATTATACAAACCCTTTTGTATAATATCCCTTGTCTTTATACAAACCCTTTTCATAATTACTGAGAGCCTTCATATGCATGAAAAGGGTTTGCGTAAAGACAAGAATGAAACAATTAATGGAAATAAATTTCTAAAGAGGTATTGCCAAGATGTTTGTTCCAGTTATGCCTATACCAGTTTCATTTTAGTCAGTGTTTCAACAATCCAAAGAAATGACCAGTTCTCTAACGTAAGAGTGCAAATGAAGAAGTACGGTACTTGTTGACTGAACGGTTGCAATAAGATAATCCTCTCTTTCTTTTGTATGCTTCTTTTATGTACTTTAGCTCAGGGAGAACCACTACTCTGTTTTACCATGCCTAATACCAAAGAAGGGATGAGTGTTAGTTTTATTTAAGAAGAGATGCAGCTAAATTTCCTCCCATGCAAACATGTTTACAATAGCGTATAAGAATTTTATTTGAAGTGTTCTTTGAAAAACAAAGAAAATTGAAAATCTTCCTATGAAAATTAATTAAACTTACTTAAATCACATTTTAAATTTTTTTAAAAAGCAAATCTTGATTTTATTTTAAAACTATGATTTAATTGCTTTAAATTAATTTGATTTTTTAAAAAATCATTTGTTTTTTATCCCTTGTTTTCAAGTCATTAAAGACAAGAATCTGATAGTGTCACCAAAGATTTTTTTCACAGACCCAGTATTTCAAAAGATGTCCAAGAGTTAAATTCCAGCTTCAGTGACACTGCTCAATCTTAAAAATGAGAACAATAGTTAGGATGAATTGCTTACTTTCCCGTTCTTTCTTCTTCAAACGCTTTCTTCTTCTGTCAATAGAAGCTACTTCAGATTTTAAAGACAAGTAGTGTTTCCTGATTTCTTGAAGCTTTTCTTGAAGAATTGCTATGCGCTCTGCACTGGTCATATTTTCAAGATCAGCTGCATGTAAAGCAACATTTATTAGTTTAAGCCTAAATCTTAATACTTTCTCTTTAGTAACAGCAAAGAGATGAAAAGGAACTTGAAGCAAAAGCAATGAAAATATAACATTGTGGTATTTCCAGATTTAACATTTACATGGTCAGACCTATGCACATGTAAATTTCAGACTGGAATACCAATCTGACATATCAGATTTTAGTATGTTATAAAAATACACAAAAGTCTTTGTTGGCAAGTGCAACAAGATGATTGCTAGAATCCTGTTCATCAAGGCATAACATACCTTTATGCCATTGTAAATCTGCTAAGTGTCCTACCTCAGCAACAAGTCAGTTGTGTAAAATTCCTGTTTTGATCAATGCACTAGCGGAAGCGCTTCACTGATAGTACTTCCATCTTGGTGCAATTGCTACTCAACAGGATCTAAACCAATGACTGAAAACAGAGATTCTCACCATTATGATAAGCTTTCATGGATTTTGTTCAAATGGAAAATAAAAACTGATGCCTACTTCAACTGTAGTGCTTCCAGAGGTATACACTCAAAAGAGTACTGGTACATCAACAGGAAATTCTCACTTACACATCTGAAAACTCCATTTGTAAAGTTTTGGCAAACGATTATTTGATTCTTTAAGATCTGATTCCTTCTCTCCATTTTTCCCACATTTTCCTGGAGACTGTGTTCTTGCTGGAGATTTAGTATGCTGAGACTTCATTCCTGTAGACATTGATTTTGCTGGCTGGGATTTGGCAATATTTTCTCCAGCAGAGAGTTCTTCACTATCACTGCTGTTTGCTGAAGAAACACGCCAGAAATACACTGTATATATTTATTTCTAAAAAATTCAGCGCCCCCTTCAAGTGCTCGTTTCCAAGCATAAGAAGCATACCCTTTTTTAGAAACAAAAAAAATCTTCCAATAAAAACAGACAAATGGAAGTTGTGTTTTTCTTTTAAGTGAATTGGCAAGGTAGAGGAACTGCATAATCTAATATGGGAAAAAGTTTAAACTACCTTAACCATTTATGAAAATTATTCAGGTGGTATGTAATATTCTACTGTACGTGCATATGAATTCTTCACTAAATAATGTAAATATATTCAAGTTGTGAAGAACAATATTAATATTTTGAGCTAAAATCAGTTCCAAAGTTATTGCAGCAAGACATTTTTAATACCACTTCACCAAAGTGGAATGGACAAAGTAGCTTACTACACAAATTTCACAGAGAGTTTTTTCACATAGTTTCACAGAGATTTTTTCCTCTAGTATGTTATAAAAATTCCACTAAAGATGTGGAAGTCCAGGAAAACACATGAAAAATTCCCTGGTTTGGGAGTAGCAGAGTTTTTTCCCCCCCCCCCCGGACCTTCATATCTCTTATTATTGTCAGGGCTTGATCCAGCCAACAAGAACACACTTGGAGCAGAGTTCCACTCAGGACATTCTGTTTGGCAGGAAGATGACTTTTTAACTTATTGATTCCACCCACTGCAGATCCTGTAGATACCTCCCCTGATGAATCAGATTCCTCACAGCTTCTTGAGAAGAGGATAGAGAATATTAAGAGGACAGAAAATAAGCAAAAAACTGCCTGTCCTGTGTTTTGCCAGTGACAATCTTCTGGTGGATCAGAAGTCTTCCATGCATAGATTAGCCCTTCTTTCAACAGAAAGCATATTCTGGATATTCTTCATTGTCTACTATTTCAATAACAAATTCCTCAGTCAAACATCTCCTCTACAACCATTTGCCATACTTACTACTTTTGCTCTTCTTCTTGTTATTCACCACAGATGGTTTGTGACTTCTTTTCTGCTTTTTCGAGGAACTGCCTCCCTGGCCATCTTTAAGCCTCTTCTGGCCTGTACAAGCTTTATGAAATATAATAGAAAGAACAATTTCTTACAGAAAATGTAGAAATCTTAGAGGAACCAGTGTTTCATTTTAGTTATCTTACACCATTTGTTTGAAAGTATCCATCTACTATTAAGTTTAATGGACTCATTCAAAGTCTCAGTTGGAATAATTTAACAACAGAGATACAACCTATCTACTGATATGTATTCTATGAATGCTCATATTAAAACATAAAAGTTAGTCTTTAAGGTGCCACCATTTTTTGGGTTTTTTTTTTACTTTTTATTTTTATTTTGTTTTCATCTATAATGCCTGCACAGACATAACACAGCTACTCCTTCTACAACTACATGTATTCCTGCACTCACAAAGCTAACTTAATTTTTAAACATCAATTATACAATTTTCATTGGTCTCTCATGAAGCTCTCAGAAATAAGAATGGGAGAGAAAGCAAAACAGAAACCATATAGTCGGCAAAATCCAGTTACATAACTTCCATATGAGCTTACCCGGCAGTTAAGATCTAGCCAGGGGCTCCTTTGAAAGAGCCGTCCCTCAAGGAGGTAAGAGGGACGGCTTGTAGACAAAGGGCCTTTTTGGCAGCTGCCCCCAGACTATGGAATGCCCTCCCGACTGAGATTCGTCTGGCGCCGACGCTGATGACATTTCGGCTACAGGTCAAAACCTTCCTGTTCCAGAAGGCTTTTAATTGAAATAATATCAACTGTAGGTCCTGATGGCAATTTTTAGAGTATCTATTTTAATTGTATTTTAATTGTTTTATCTTTTTATTGTATTTTTATTGTATTTTAATTGTTGTAAGCCGCCCAGAGACCTTTGGGTAGAGTGGGCGGCATATAAGTTAAATAAATAAAATAAATAAACATTGCATGTGACATAACTCAGATAAGGCACTAACAATATTTAATTTACACAGTTTCTTTCTTTCAGAGAGGGGAACTCTTGGGAATAATTATTGTTTTTGGAGCTGTACAGTTTCTACAGGGGTTAAATGTCTAACTTCACAACAAACAGAAACATTTCAATTCAATATATCAACAACTAATTTTGAGAAGCAATAAATGGGAACTGTCACAACACTTATACCTTTTTCACTGTGTTCTGGTTGATTGCTGCTGCTAGAGCTCACACTGGCATCAAAGCCTGTAGGAGATATATTTCCTTCAGACTGAAGGTCTTGCAGTTCTCCTACAACACTGTCCACCTCAATCGTACTATCAGTTTCACTCTTGATACTTCTCACTTCCTCTTGATTTGGTGCCAGGGTTTCAGAGACAGATATACTTGACTGATGCCTGCTGGATTCTGCTACTGTCACACACGGGGGTGACTCTGGTGTAGTGGGAGGAGTGTTCAGCACTGAATTACTGCCACTGCTTGGGAATTCTACTTTCCTGTCATTCATTTCAGACGATTTTTCCTCATTAGGTTTCATATCTGTGCTGAGTGGCAAAGGTCTTTCAACTTTAGAACTAGACAAAGAAGTCTCCTCTTCTACAAGGGTTTGTAGATGCTTCTCCACTGTGGCATCTTCAGGTGAGGCATGTGGTGGGGAAGCTGCAGCTTCTGTGTCAGAGTCTGAAAAAAGTTCTTTGAGAGTTTTTTTGGGCCACTGCCTCTGAATACTTGACCAGACATCTTTCCGGTCTTTAGCTCTAGTATTCTGCAGCCTTTCATCAGAGTTAGTCAGAAGCTTTACTCTCTTCTCTGCCACTTCAGAGAAACCTGGATAAAAAGCATTTGCCCGTAATGATGTCTTTTTCTCATCCAATCCATTGTACTTCTTATTAGGTGTTATTTTTAGTTTATTTTTTACCTCATCTTCATCTGAGGAGCTGTTGCTACTGTTTTCCAAACAAAGTGTATCTTTACCATTAGATTTTTCATCCTTAATGTTAGGTGACCCAGTTTTTAAACATTCTTCTGTTGCATAGTGCCTTCTTTTACCACGTTTTCCTGATGGCTTTATTTTATCCACTGCCTCCTTTCTGATCTCTTTCCTCTTCTTTGTTATGTCATTCTCTACCTCATAATCAGTATCATCAGACAGTTCTGCCAATTCTTTCCGCAATCTGTCTGGAGATTTTGATACTGTTTTCGACCCTGTAGCATCTGTGAAGGTTTTAGATTCTTCTGAAAAGCATGGGCTGTTCTGCTCTTTTGTACAAAGTTCATTATTGTCTTGGCTGACAGCCTCATCTTGAAGTTCCTCCTTACAACTGTTATGGACACTTGGAGCACTCTGGTCATCATCTTGCTCACTTTCATCAGAACTGTCAGAAGCTATTTGGGTGGGAAAAGACAAAATCAACAGCAAGAACCAACATCCTAAACAAGTTTTGAAATACATTACAACTATTTTGATACACTAAAAAAATCTGTGTTGGACTCCTGATTCTTTATGGTCATCTCACTGTTCAACTAAAAACAAAAAGTGGTATCAAACAAAGAAAACCAAAAGGCAGTTTGCTTCTGATCAAATATGTTTTTCGAAATTATTGCTATAGCTATTCTGCTAGCAAATCTTGTTCATCTGCAATTCTTTGCTTTAAAAAAGGCCTTTAAGAAATTATGCTAAATAAACTTCATAACATTCTTGAACTCTAAAGGTAATTGAAACACTGATCTAGACATCTTTTTTCATTGGAACAGCATGCATAATCTACACACAAAGCTCTAGTTAAGCAAGCAAATTACATCAGCATCAGTTACAGCATTAATGACCTGTTGAATAAAACAGGATACCATAGATTCTGCTCAGAATGCAGTCAGTACTGTCAGAGATGACAGTGCTGATCATATATTTTGTGACATACCACCATAATACCACTGGTCCTCTCATGCAGCATCCTTTTGTACAGAGACTGGACATAGCCCAAAATGGTGAGCACTGTACAATGGATTGTTTCCATTCATAGCTTGTAACTAGAGATGGGAGTATTCATAGCCGTATAAAAATACGAATATCCCCCTACAGGTGCTGATAATGAGGGTCCGGCCCCCTGGGGCCAGACCAACCTCTTACAATTCCGCCTCTGCCGTGAGCGCCACAGAGCCTTCCTATCATTCCACTGCTTGCGATCGATTAGCAAGTCCTGGCAGAAGGCAGGATGACGAGCCTCTCTGCCAGGTCGCGGAGTGGCTAATCCATCACAAGCAACATAGGAAGGCTCCACAGCAGCAGTGGAATCGTGAGCAGTCGGTCTGGCTCCAGGAGGTCACACCCTCAGTATCTGCACCTGTGGGAGAATATTCATATACAAATACCCCAATCTCTACTTGTAACTGTCAAACTAAGGAAGGGGCAATTAAAAGTGGTATTTTTTATTTATATATTGGAAAGTCACAATTCATGAAAAAAGGCTGAGACCTAATCCTGGACACAACCTGTATTCATGGAACACAGCCTTTAGTTCTAAATCATTTGTTTTTTAAAAATATTTTTGCACCAAGTATAAAAATATTCTCCCCTTCTCCTTACAGATTTTTGAATTAAACAATGGCTTTCATGAATATGTTAATAAAACTATTTACAAAAACACACAAATATATATTTTAAAAAATATAGATACCAAGTGGATATAAGAGTTTAGAAGGTTATTGTTCAAAAGTAACTTGTTGCATGACTAGTTACCTGAGAGACAACACATTGCCATTGTCTGGATATCAAAAGTGACTTTTTCTATTTCTGTTAAGAGCTCACAAAATTATCATTATCTTTTACTTTACTTATTTTAGAGTGTGCATGTGCATACAAACACCCTGTTCTAATTGCACTTTAAATTAAGGGTCCCATGGCACTCACTAGCAATATGAGACCCTATATTCTTCTTCTACAGCCACACAGACCAGCAACTGTGGTACAGGGAGGCACTCACAATGGCTCTGAGTGGTTAGACCATTCTATAAAAAGGCCAAACACTTTGGCTATGTACTTGTTTGAAAAAGAAGAGACAGGATCTTATGATGCTGTGAGTAGTACAGAACCTTATTTTCAAGCTGGAAACGAGACAGAAGACATAATATCTACCCTAAATAATTAAAAGTAAGTAGTAATAATTACACAGTGGTAAGACAAAGATCAAAACAGAACAGCGTTTCATCTACCTTACATGATTAAAGGTTAACCATAACACGATAGCTCTATTCCACTGTTAAAAAGGAATATCATTACCCTTGTTACTCACAAAAGTAGTAATAATTATTTTTTAAATATATTATTGCCAAACTGTAGTGAATCCTTGCAATACAAAGGATGAAACAGGTTTAAGAGAAAGTAGAAAAGCAAGCAAGAAGACTCCGGAAAGGTTTATCAGTGGCTTTAAGATGGATGACGTTATTATTTGGAGAGAAATAGCTAAAAAGGAAGGAAATGTTGACTGTGAAAGGAGGAGCAAAGTCCCCTAAAAAGTCAGATCATCAAAGAGATTTGTTTCCACTGTGAGAAACTAAAACAGCTAATATAATATATGGGATCATTTTCATTGAGACAACTGTACATCTAATTTTTCATGTCTAAAAGGCTTTCAGTTTTATCCATCTGAAGCTGATCAAGACTCCTTTTAAAAGTACTGTATTTGCTGGCGTATAAGACTACTTTTTTGCCCTGAAAAACATGCCTCCAAGTGGAGGGGGTTGTCTTATACGCCGGGTGAACTTCAGTTGGGATAGACATAGCTGCCCATAGTGGCCTTCCGATGCTCACCTGGTGCCCATAGTAGCCTGCCAATGCCCGCCCACCTCATTCTACATACCGTCCAGTATCACGCGATATTCAGGGGCTTCCCCCACCCGAACTGACGAAAACCCCAACAGCCCAGAGCAGATATATCCACGTGCCCCCGACAGGCAGCCCACACAGGCATAGAACTCCCCCTGCTCTTGGCCAGGGACTCCCCAGTGCGTATGGGAAAGGCAAGGCTGCCAGGGCCTCCGGCTACCATCTTCGGGATTCCCCCTGCACCCGCCGAGAGAAGTCGACCGGAAGTGGGCAGGCCGACCCGTGAACACAGGCTGCGCTGTCCGGGAAGGGTGTCCCTGATGCTCCTCCCCACCCCTGGGCCTGCCACCGAAACCAACGCAAGCCTCCTGGGTTTGCTCAGGCACGGTCACCTCGGCCGGTCTGCCCCATGGCAGCGTCCATCCCTCCCAGCTTCCGAGCCCTTGTCAGGTGAATCTCCGGCTGCTGTGACTAAGGGTGGAGGATCTTATGAAAAGCGGGCTCCCCCTGTCAGTCCGCCCCGCCGCCACCTATCCATGTCCTTTAAGAACTTCCCCTCCACCTCAGGTAAACCCTACCGTCGCTTGGGCCCTAATCCGTGACACGCCTCGCTATGGGGGGAGGGGGTAAAAGGCAGAGGGAGGGGTAGTCTTATACGGCGAGTATATAACAAACTCTATATTTTCAGTGCAAATGTTGGGGTCGTTTTATATGCCCAGTGTCTTATACTCTGGCAAATACGGTAAGAAGAATTTCAAAGAAGTCAAATATTCAGAAGAATCAGACAGAATTCTACTGGGGAAGTACATACTCACAAGCTCACCTAAAGTTGCTTCACACTCATGATTGGGCCAAAACAAAACCCTTAAACCTTAGGCTTTCAGGTCCACAACAACCATGGCTCCTCTTGAGCCTCACCCTAGTACTGGAAGAGCTACTCTCCTTTAGGAGTTATAAATTCTCGAAGTGTATATGTGAACAAGTGTTAGAAGCTCCTGGAGAGGCAGTAAAGTGGTTCCTTTCAGACAAGAGAGTTATCCCTCTAGGCCTTCTTGCTTGGTGGGAAGAGATGAAGCATGGAGTAATTTCATGTAACTGAAGAAATGGACTATAATCTACGAAAGCCCAAAATGAAATGAATCTTTTGGTCAAAAAGATGGCATAATACTTCTATTTTCGTTTTTAAGCTTCCCAAGATTAAGACACAATTTTCTATGAAAATTTCACAAAACATACCAAAAACATTTCCAGCAAGCCTGCCCACACATAGATACATTAAGGTATTTATGGTACTCCAATGGGTCCAATGCTTTCTTGATAATTTTAACAACCTATCACAAATGAATTTACTTACAAGCTATGAAAAATATTCAAGATTATAAAAACATTCTCACCATAAAACAGAAAGAGTGTGTTTATTACCTTGCAGTCCATTAAGGGCAGATATAATCTCTAAAGATTTATTTGGAGCTTGTTCAGAAGTTTTGGCTTCAGCATTGTCTGGTCTGGATGCCATTTCAGGTGATATACTGGCATGAAAAGGTGGTTTTGATGAGCGTCGCAACTTAAACGTTTTAGGAGAATATTTCTCATCTTTCTCTTTGTCAGTTTTATTCTAGAGTAAATGAAAAAGCATGTTCTATTAATTAATGAACACATCCAATATTGTCAGCATAAAACAGAAGCAAATGACAATATACCCATGCATATTGTGGAGTAATTCCTAAGCTTTTTACTTACACTTTAATTAATAGGATTTTAAAATTTGTTAGATAACGAATTTAGGGAGGGAGGGATGAAAGAGGTTCAGATCTTAATATGTTTTTATACATGTTTGTAGTTTTTACTATGCAAAATATTTTCTCTTCCCAACTCACGTGAACTCTGTGTCTAGCTACATAATAGTATGAACTTACTACTGGAACGCCCAGTATTTGAGACAGAGATGGGAGAGACAAATGCAAATATTTCCACTAGATATCTCCGTCCCTATCTAGACACAGGGGCACTCACAACGCTGATTCATGCATTTGTAATCTCAAGAATAGACTGTTGCAGTGCTCTCTATGTGGGGCTACCCTTGAGGTTGATGCGGAGACTTCAACTGGTCCAAAATTCAGCAGCCAGATTAATAACTGGGGTGAAGAAATTCCAGCACATCTCCCCCACTCTGGACACCCTTCATTGGTTACTGGTTCGTTTCTGCATCAACTTCAAGGTTATGATGATATCATTCAAAGCCCTAAACAGTTTAGGACCTCGGCACCAATCAGAATGCCTGTTCCCAGGCACATCTGTCTGTACGCATTCTTCACAGGCAGGGCAGTTGAGGGCCTTGACTCTGAAGGAGACCTGGAGGGAAAAAACAAGAAACTGGGCCTTCTCAGTGGCCACCCCCCAACTGTGTAACAACCTTCCCATTGAAATCCGCCTGGCACCCTCGCTGGATGGGTTCAAACAAGCACTGAAGTCTTAGATCTTCCGCCAGGCTTTCCCTGAGCATTAAGTTTTTGAGATCTTGGTCTCCCTTTTACCATTCTTTTCATCATACTTTTTGCCACCTTCATTGCCATCTGTTTTAATTTATCCTGCTGTTATTATATTTCTTTGAATATATGTATTTTATTTATTTATTTATTTATTTATCGTGTTTTGATATTGTGCTGTTTCTTGTTGTTAGCCACCCAGAGTGGCCTGGTTGCCAGATGGTGCGGGGTATAAATCTGATAAATACAGATGGCCTTTCAACATCCCTACCAGAACTGGACAGTCCACTTACTACTCATGACACAAATGACCATAATAGTTCACACTGCCTCAATTGCAGAAGCAGTCTGGCTATGGCTTCCCCGCCTCCCACTGCTGCTGACCACTCTGGCGAGGAGCTAGGATGATGAGTCTCCCCACTCAGCTGCTGAGTGGTCAGCAGTGCAGGGAGGCAGGAGAGCCCCAGCTGGGCTACTTCTACAACTGGTGCAGTGTGAATGTCAATGACCACACATGCTGCAAGTGGTAAGTGGACTGACTAGTTCTGGGAGGTGGGTCAAAAGGGCCTGGCCACCTGTGGTGCCAATATTTGTATTTGTCTCCAAGGAGAGACGAATACAAGTATCTCATCTCTGAGATTCTAGATTATTGAGATCACATATGTGAGTCCTGCATGACATTGTTAAAACAGAAGCGGCCAACCAGAGTGGCCAACCAGATTTACTTTTAAGGAGACACCACAAAATATGGTGGTAACTATAAGGAGGGAAGGATCTCTTTATATGGGTGTACTGTAGTCCTAAAAGGCTCCAACAGTTTGCTTTATTAATTTATTTTTCTAGTGATATATTGTGAATTTTTTACACATGAAGAAGTTTTTTGGGAAAGGAAAATTTGCTTATTAGCTCTCACACTGAACAACACTATGCTAAAGAATAATAACTATGTCTTCTTGTGGGTCATTCCATGTCAAATCAACCAATGAAAAATCCATTTTGGAACTTGATGTAATGGATTTGGTTCATTTTTGGTACATTTGTACCTTACCATGAATGTTTTTTTTAAAAAAAAATTCAGATTTTTTGGTCCACCCGTTTCTGAGATATTGCATTTTCAAAATTGCAAAAAATGTCAAAATTCACTAGCCACCATAACTTCAAATGTCATTTAATAGATATCCATGATAGCTACAGACCTGGTACAGGTATCATTTTAAAGCGTATGAATAGGGCTTTCATTCGATGTACAACATGATGCAATTGTACATTTACAAAAAATGTAAACATTTAAAAAAATTAAAATTTGAATTTTGGGGAATTTATTTAATTTTATTTATTTATTTATTAGATTTTTACCCCGCCCCTCTAGACAATGTCTACTCAGGGCGGCTTACATAGAAAATACATCAATATAACCTATATAAAATTGAATTTTTTAAAAGTTGTCAAAAATTCACATTTAAGAATATCTTAATTTCAATCCAAATTACAGGCTGGTATCTCACTATTATCATACAAAACTTACATTTTCTTGTTGGCAGTGACAAGGATTTAAATTGACTTAGCCCCAAAAATAGACCAAAATTTCTATACCTAATGATTAAGAACCTCTTTTTTCTTGGCTAGCATGTTGGATGCTTTTGTCATCTCCTGTGGGGTTAAGCTGGTATGTTTTCCCTGTAGCTGTAATTGGATCCAGTTTCCAAAGCATGAAGTTTCCTGGCACTGTAAGAACACTTAGTTCCTGCTATAAAGCAGTTCCTTGGTCTTAACAAATTTCGAAAATCCTATCTTTTCAGATGGGTCCTTGGACTTAAACATTTGGTAAATTTCTCTTAGATTACTAAGTATTGGATGCTTTTGGCATGAGTTTGACAACCATCTTTGTCTCTGATTGAAATATAATCTTTCTTGCTGGGCATTTGCCTGCTGACGACTTCACTGCAGTAAAATTCCTTTACTAAGTTGACTGTGTCCTCAGGTTAAAAAAATTTCCAGGTGCAGGATTAGGTAAGGACAAAATTCCTTTTTCTTCCACAAGTTTCTTTGCCTTCCTTGCAATGTAATTATTTACTCCGAATTCACTTTCTATTGGTTGTTGTGGGTTTTTCGGGCTCTTTGGCCATGTTCTGAAGGTTGTTCTTCCTAACGTTTCGCCAGTCTCTGTGGCCGGCATCTTCAGAGGACAGCACTCTTGTTGACTGAACAGTTGCAATAAGATAATCCTCTCTTTCTTTTGTATACTTCTTTTATGCACTTTAGCTCAGGGAGAACCACTACTCTGTTTTACCATGTATAGTAAAAAAATAGAAACCATCACTTTCTATTCTTTTACAGGACCAGCTTTCGGGTAAAACTGTCAAACCCATGAGCTTTTTACTTCTGTTCACAATTTTAAGATTTTCCTTTAGTTGCTGAATAATTTCTGAATCCCCACAGTTACCTTCCTCATTTAAATCATCTTCAGAAGTACAAAATAACTCTTTGTAGGTCCTTTTAATCTTCCCCATCTTTTCTTTGCAATACTTCTTAGACCTTTTTAATATTTTCTTTTTATACACTGGAGATTCACCAATGGAGGTCAAAGAGGCATTTAAGTGGCTAAAAGCTGCATCAGGGTCGAAATACTCAGATTCCTTAATATAACTAGGACCAGGAATCTCATAATTCTCTGGAGGAATTTCCTGTACAAGTATATTGTTTTCCATCTGATAAGGCTTCTCTTTTCCTAACTGCAATATGCATTAAGTACACACTTTCATGTGTGGTTTGATTTCACTAACCCAGTGCCCCCCCCCCTTTTAAAGGGTTGCTACAGTTTTTTGACCACTTCTCCTCCTCCATATTTAAAAGGAGCTTCACAACAAAAATGTCCTAGAAAGCTGCACAAAAAACCCACTGTCCAAATGAACTGAAGTGCACACACTGGGAGCCAGACCACAACTCAGCTTGCTGGAAGGTAAAATGGTGGTGAAAGGTCACATGACTAAACAGGCACAAATATGTCAGGGCTTGTCTTGTATGTTTTGAACAGTTCCTTTGCCAAGATAGCCAGCCCTAACCCCCCTCACCATGTCTCAATCTGATTGTAAAAAACCTGTTATAAAGTTTTTTAGATTCATTTCAGTTTACCACAGAATTTTATCAATGTGAATTGTAAAAAAAGGACTTGTCACTACCAACATGAAAATATAAGTTTTGTATGATAACAGTGAGATATTAGTCTGAAATTTGGACTGACTGGCTACAAGGCACATATCTTTAAGTATGAATTTTTTGAAAACTTTAAAAATTTCAGTTTTCCCAAAAATTCAAATGTAATTTTTTTAAATGTGTAAATTTTTTGAAAATGTCCAATTGCATCATGTTGTATATTAAATTCAGGCCCTATTACTAGTCTTTAAAATGATACCTGTCCCAGATCCGTAGCTATCATAGGTATTTATTAAATGACATTTGAGGTTATGGTGGCTAGTAAATTTTGGCATTTTTTGCAATTTTGAAAATGCAGTATCTCAGAAACAGGTGGACCAAAAAATCTGAATTTTTTTTAAAGTATCTCATGGTAAGGTACAAATGTACCAAAAATGAACCAAATCCATGACATCAAGGTTCCATGCATTGGTTGATTTGACATGGAATGACCCTTGTGTCAGTAAATAAGATGCTAAGCACTGTAAGGTGGGTCTAATAAAGACTATTATCTTTATCCACAAGAGACTGACTGTAAGTTTTTAGTGATAAAGGCATGTTTTAGTGATGAAAGCATGTCCTTTTCTTACTGATTCTCTCATAAACTAAAACAGCTGCTACGATAAGAAAGCAATGCATCAGGCTTTCCTCCTATTCATTAGTTTATTTATGCAGCATGCCAATAAAGGTTTCTGTTTCTTCTGTTTCTTCATTAGTACTCCAAAGTGACCTACCTTTATTTTCTTTCTGTGCTTTATTTTTGGCACATTTTTGTCCGCTGGTCTCACTATTTTGTCTGCTTTTATCCATTCATCATATCTACAAGGCAATGAAACACATACACATATTTTATAGTTCACAGTAATAATAAATACATATTTTGTAAAGTCATACTATTATAGTTATACAGTATTCAGATACCCAGTAGCAATAACCATGTACTTTTAATGCAGCATTTTTAACAGATATGTAAATACCTTTTTAAAGCTAGAACAGAAGACAAGTGTAAAATACAGTGGTGCCCCACTTAACGACAATAATCTGTTCAGGAAAATCGCTGTTAAGCATTATCGTCGTCAAGCGAAAAAAACCATTGGAATGCATTGAAAACTGGTCAATGCGTTCCAATGGGGGAAATACCTCATTGTCCAGTGAAGATTGCCCATAGAGAACCGCCTATCAGCTGTTCAAAATCGCTGTAATGAGAAGCTTCCCTCTGGAAAGCAGCCATTTTGAGAAGGGAGGAAAGCCATTTTGCGGAACCGGAAAAGTCATCGTATAGCGAACAAATGGTTCGCAAAGCAGCCTCCTAATCAACGTAATGCGGATTTCCCCCATAGGAACCATTGTTTTGCAGTCACAATAGCGATTGCAAAAATGTCATTGTTAATAAATTTCGATGTCATGAGGGGTAAGCGTATAGCAGCGCACCATTGTAATTGCTGTGGGTAGGAAGAAAAGCCAGATGAAAATGCTGGCCCACAGAGTAGTTTTTTTGTCTATTGCACACCAAAAGCCACATATTACTCTGCAGGTAAAAATGCAAATTTGCTTCTCAGATACTATCATGGATACTGAATCAAATCCTAAAGCTTGACAGGAGAGCCACAAAAGGGCCTGTTAAATTACATACTCATTCTACTAGCCAGGAACACACACACCCTCCAAAAGGCTGAGATATTAGGAACCAACAAAAGCCACCTGTGGTAGAGATGTTAACTTACATTAACTTACTGAAATTCTTACAAAAACCTTTCTGGACAAATCATCATTATCTTTTCCATATTACAAAAAGGGAGTGTACACAGCTGGCCTGTAACTACCTAACTAGTTCAATAATGAGGAAAGAGCCCTGATTTGTAACATAGCCACATTGTTATAACACATTTCTTGTTATTCCATTTATATTCTTGGGACAAACAGAAGCAGAAGTGTATTTCGAAGGCTTTCACGGCCGGGATCCGATGGTTGTTGTAGGCTTTTCGGGCTGTTTAGCCGTGTTCTGAAGGTTTTTCTTCCTAATGTCTTGTCAGTCTCTGTGGCCGGCATCTTCAGAGGACAGGAGTTAGAACTCTGTCTGTGTTCTGGTGTAGCTTGTGGGATAGGTGAGTATTTATAGATGTGGGATAACCCAATCTCCTGAAAAGTACAAAGAGCTGATCCCACAGTTATAAATACTCAACTATCCAACAAAGTACACCAGAACACAGACAGAGTTCTAACTCCTGTCCTCTGAAGATGCCAGCCACAGAGACTGGCGAAACGTTAGAAAGAAAAGCTTTCAGAACACGACCAAACAGCCTGAAAAACCTACAACAACCAGAAGCAGAAGTCTTCGCACTCTGTGACTCCTTTAATGCTTTGCCTTCTATCTCTCCTAGTATAGATTTTACTTCAAGAGAAGAAAGCCATTTAATTAGGGAGATCTTGCAATTCAAACAAAAGACTATAGAGGAATACTGTAGTTTATACAATTTTAGTTAGTTAGTTAGTTAGTTAGGCATCCTTCAGTCTCGAAAGACTATGGTAGCGTGCTCTGTGTGGAGGACTTGGAACAGCGTCTAGTGTGGCTGAGGAGGCCAATTCGAGTAATAAAAATTCCAAGTTATAAGTGATACTATATCAGCAGTTTCAGTAGTTTTATCTCCATGAAAATAATTTATCTCCATGAACAGAACCAAGTTTTACTCTGAAGACTAAATAATTGTTATTTTGAATTATTATTAATAATGTCCAAGGATACCAGTAAAACACCCTATAAATATTACCAAGATATCTATGTATACCAACTATTCTTCTTTCCATTGGTTATTCCAATTAAGTATAACATACAAAATAATGGGCAACCATTTAATATCTATCAACTGAGTGCTTCATTATAGAAATTCTTATAGAGTATTTTCTAGGTCATACCTTCTTTAATAATAAGTAAAATTTTATTATAACTTACTTCACTGTTGTTTAATATAGGAAGAAGTACATCTGGCAGCACATATCAGGACTTATAGTAATTTATGGGTTTGATACCCAAGAGTCAGACACTGCCCATTCAATTCTAATGAAATGTGTAGGCCTTGAACAGTGACTTAAAACTCTAAGAGTTCTTTCACATCATACATAGTAGCAGAACTGGTTTTGCTATTAAGTATACATTCATCAGGAACACCTGACAATCTTCGCAAGTTAATGAATGTACCCATCTGTTGCATGCACACTTTATATTTTAGGTATATTCTTTTAAAATCTAATTGTGTCGCAGACAGAAAAACTGCAGATAGGTTGCAAAATGTGCTTCTGTTGACTTGCCCATGAGAAAGTGGCATGTTGCCTCTTTGGGAACAATTTCTTTGATATGGATAAATATATATTCAGTTAGCCAAACTTATGTGTGTCTGTTTAACAGACCTCAAAGGTAATCTGACAAAAGAAAAGTTTAGTACAAGGTCTGGTTTTCAATGTCTGATTGATCTATTCGGGGTCAAAAGCTACTTGTCACATGACTCATCAGCACTGGGGTGAGTCGGATGATGTCCCCATGCATCCCAATCACTGCCATTACTTAGACAAAAATGAACACTCTAAAAAGTATATAAATCTGAATGACTTGAGGAAATGAAACATCATCAGCTAAAAATCCACTGTCCTCTTTAGCCTTCAACTGTAATTCAACTGAATAACTGCAGTTTTATCTCATTCATATTTACCCACTTATAATGAACAAAGTCAAGACATTATAAAGATTTCTAGGCAAATGACAATCCATCAGGGAAGACAGCAAATTGACTGTCTATTTAAAAGTGAAATATTTCCATTCAAAGGGCTGGATCCAATGGGGTTGTGCTTCCATCAGCAAATTTGCTTGAATAGATGCAACTACCTCTTGCAGCTGTGGAGTACGAAGGGACAAAAATTCTGTTCCATTACTTTGCATCTACTGGGCGTGGGCCAGCTCTCCATTTTTCAGTATATTTTAATTCTACATAGTTTCGTTTCCAGTTTAAAAACAAAAAAACACAATGCAGCTTCCCCATTTTGCACCAATCCAGACACCCTTCATGAACATAATAGGTTTATAAGGTTGCACACACTCCTCTGCCTCCACAAATGTGTCCAAACAGAAACACTATGCCTCAGGCTATGAATCATGCTGATTTTCCTTTTAAATTAGTAGTAATAGAAAGAACAGATCTACATTCAATATATAGAACAGAAATTCCTCAGTATCTCTTTACTCTGAACTACTCTAGTAACAAAGAATAAACTTTCATCTGTTACTGACATCTCCTAAAATGACTACATACTCCTGTAAGCATTCTAATAATCCTAGAGGACCTATCTGACCCACCAACCCTTTCAAGTAATGGACACAGTAAGACTTTATGTCTGATTACACCAAGCAAATAATGTTTTGACTTGATTAGAATATAGTCTTCTTATACTGGTAAGTATCAAGGTTGTAAAATAAGGTTGTAAGGTAAAGGTAAAGGTTCCCCTTGACATTTAGTCCAGTCGTGTCTGACTCTAGGGCGTGGTGCTCATTCCCGTTTCTAAGCCATAGAGCCAGCGTTTGTCCGAAGACAGTTTCTGTGGCCACGTGGCCATCGCAACTTGACATGGAACGCCATTACCTTCCCACCAAGGTGGTACCTATTTATCTACTTGCATTTTTACATGCTGTCGAACTGCTAAGTTGGCAGGAACTGGGCTCACTCCGTCGCGTGGATTCAATTTTACGACTGCTGGTCTTCCGACCTTGCAGCACAGAGGCTTCTGTGGTTTAACCCACAGAGCCACCACGTCCCTAAAAATAAGGTTGTATAGTCTATTAAAAGATGAGTAACTGTCCCAAAGCAACAGAGAGGCTTCAAAGACCATGCTCCCAAGAGTGGCCTGGTTGCCAGATGGTGCGAGATACAAATTCAATAAATAAATAAAATAAGTAAGTAATACTGAGTAATCAGAATGTTTATATCAGTGCTTCATTTGACATGAGACATGCATCTTATACTATCAAGAGCAACATACACAGCCCACCTCTTTGCACTCTGGTAGGGAGGGGAGAGAAGGAATCACAGACTTGTCCTTGGACAATGAAAGTAAACACAGAAGAGTTAGCAAAAATTAGAAAGCACATAAGCACAACATATCTTTCTCTCACGCACATGTATATACTTAATCTGTACTATCTAACTGGAGTTCAAGATTGAAAACTTTATTCCATTCTTAAGTATGAGGTTGAGAAGGCTATGCTGTATTTTTAAGGTATGCATTCCTAATACTAGTTCTGCTAGAGGCTTCTGGTATGACAATATGGGGAAATATAAAACAGAAGCACAGTGTTTCAATACTGGCAGACTACATCCACTGTTGAATAGAGCGCCTCTTAGGATCACACCCAAAGTGAAACGAGTACACAGAAGTTCTTGTAAATTCCAGCACCTAAGTAAAGTCATACGAATTAAGAAGATTCTAAAAACACTGTATAGAAATACCATCCATTCAATTCCCTCAAAACCTAGAGCAGGAAGCTTTTGTCCTCCAGGTGTTCTGAACCTCAGACACCTTAGCCAGAATGTCCAAGGGCATTTATGGGAACTGTAGTTCAGAAAATCTGAAAACCCAAGAATTTCCCAACTCTGACCTAAAATTTCAAGCAAGAATTTCAAGTTCATTTGAAGTTCTATAGGAAACACCAAAAGCCATGATTAAAACTTTGTATCACAAAATGCTCACAAATCTGCCACCTATAATCAATAATACCAATACAAAGATTCAAAAATTAACTGTAAGTGACATTTTATCTTTCATACTGGCCTACAGATTATTTTGAAAACAAAGCATGGGATTTTTCTTTCACAAAGACACCCATGAAGCTTAAAAACTGTGCTTAAGTTTCAACCTTTTCCTAATACTAGGATGAAATAAGAGGGATATTTGGTTAGTAGTCTAAAATATACATCCTTTCAAATTAAATGAAACAGAATAGAATTAAAGGCTTTATAACAAGTTAATTATGATAGATATATGGCTACCAATTGCTCTCTAATATAAAACCAAAGACTTTTTTACAATACAAGTTCAACTTGGGTTGCATGAGTCAGACAACAGTAAAGAAAATGAAATAATGGGGTATGTGGAGAAGCTTAATCAGAATGTTCAGTATTAGCCTCTTGTCTGATTTGACTTCATCAAACATAACTCAATTATGAAACAGAGCAGATAGGATGACATGATTTTCCCACTATGACTCATGTTGGCAGCCTCTACCAGCATCAGAGAAGTCTACAAAGGTCTCACTCCAGCCTTCTTAGACAAAGATTACTGTAAAAATAATGTATATCGAAATGGGAAGTAAGGATAAGGAGCTCATGTAAGTAATGATGCAAAATATGGGACCTGTTACAAAAGTCTTTGCAAAGCACATAGCCATAAAACAAACTTTTGAAAGAACCCAAGGACACAACATGAGAAGTGCACCGAATTTAATATTTTTGGCAAAATACTGAATCCACCATTTCCCTAAAGCACTACATTATGGCAACAAACCATAAAAACACAGATGTTCAGGCATAAAATAGTAACACAAGTGACCTTCCCAGGATGAATCTTCTTCAGAAATAACGGCCATAAGAAACCAGGACCAACCAAGTAAAAGCCATCTATTTACTCTACCTTATGATGCATGTACAAACCCTGAGTTCTCAAAGACACTGATCATCTGTTTTAATGTGGAAAATGAAGCTTTCTGCATGCAGTAGTTCAGAAAGAAATCCAGATTTTTCAAAGTGAAGCAAAGCTCACTTTCACTTCTTGCAAAAATGTACCTTTTCTTTCTATCTTTGAGACATATGTAGCTGTGTTTTGCACAGTATAGTATGAACGCAGCTGTGTTTTGCTCAGTATTGCGAGAATGAGCAGAACAGAAGATCTACATGCTAGTTTAGTATGGTAATAATTAAAGTTAAGCTGTAGCAAGAATAAGATTATTTTTCTTGATCCATATGTTACTAAGATGCTGTGGTTATATCCTATACTATAAATAACTTTATACAGTACAGTGATCTTCACAGAGCATCAATATTGAAAAGATTCAATATTCGGCGTGTTTTAAAATACACAAGTGTATTTTGGAAGTATTTTTAAGGCTAACTAAATCTCAGTTACCTCACATTCCATCCGCAGTAGTGCACCAAGTAAAGGACTTCTCCTCCTTCAATATCAGAATCTTTAATACTAGCTTCGTACATTTTTTGATTTTTGCCTCGTCCATACCGCACTTGGACTTTCATGCCTGGTGGATAACACTCAAATTCTTCTTCCTCATTGTTGTCATCTTCCTTTTCTTCCTCCTCCTCCTCCTCTTCTTCTTCTTCTTCATCATCATCTTCCTCCTTAATGGTGCCATTGCTTGAAAGGTTTAAAAAATGTCAGTTAATAAAAATATTGAAAAAATGTTCAGTGCCAAACGGCGTATACTGATTAATATTGTGGATGCACAGAGAGTGAAGAACAGCTGGCTCCATATATATGTTTATGTATATATATGAAATCCCTTAAAGATGATCATTTTAGATTAGTACTCTCAAGTGAAAAGAATATAGCCAAGCAACCAGACTAATGACAGAAAGATGCTTGAAAACTAACAGAAGATTTTAAAAGATGATTTGGTTAAAGAAAAAAAAAGGTTTATCACCATCTGAGAAGACTAAAGATGCAGTCATATGCCAAGATGGTGTTGACGCAGTCTGGCTCTAGCTGAAATATATTTCCTCCATTTTGGATCCATATTTCTCAAATACAAATATACTGTTCACTTAAATTTGTTACTATGTGTATTACATGTGGTTAGTCTTCAGAATCAGAGTATATGCACTTGTGATTCTGTTTGTTTTGCTACCATGGATTAATTGATACAGTTTTGCTTACCAAACTTTACTTTTTAATTGCTAAGGCCACCCTTCAAAGAACTAACACATCTAGTTCCGCACACTCAAAGAGTCTTCGGGCTTGAATTTCTCAAACAGAGGTTCCTAAGTCTCATCTACATTTTTTCTTAAAAAATAAAAGGTGAATTTGTAGTTTGTGATATGGTATTACAAGTATGAGGCTTGTCAAGTCAAAAGAAAAAAAATAAAATAATCTCAATTGTATTATCTAAAATCTTGTGCATGTCTAAATTGGTTCTTTGGATCCTGGTTGAAATATACAAATTCTATTCAATATTTATCATGTTTCAAGACTTTTTTAAAAAAAGGAATTTGATGTTGGTTTTCCTTCTTTAGAAGCCTGGGCATTTCCCCTTGAATTTAGTTCTGAATTCTGAAGAGGCAGGCATCCAAAATAAATGGTACTTTTTAATGCTCAGGCTAAGATCCAAAGAGGGCACCGGCTGGATTAGGGTGAACCATATGTGCAGCCAAATATTACCTTATGTATCTTGCTAGTTTCTGCTGCTGAAGACACGAGCCTTGTTTGATACAAAAAATAATTTGTCTCTTAACCAATGGCAACAACTGTCAAACAGTTTTCTCTTCCATTATGCATGTTTGTTTTCTATACCCTGATCCTAATAATTCTTCAATCATACACTTAGTTCATAATACATTTTAAAAAATACAAGTAGTAACGGAACACTATTTTAAGAAATTACCTCAAAACCACATTTTTCTTCTTGACACGTAATAACTACAGAAAAGGGACTCTGCTAGAAACAAAATATCTAAATTCTGGGTTTTTTTTTTAAAAAAAGTACTTCATATACAAATAACATTTTGGCTCTTTAAAGAAATGCATCCTATTCCTCCTTACAATTCTTCCACAATACAGAAACCTTTCCTACATTAAAAGGGATGATTTTCCTCAAAGACAAAATTAAATTTAGCATGTCTTTATGTCTTCTGCTAAGTTAAAAACTGTCAATGAGATGACTTGTTTCACAATCTCATCATCTTTTTTTGGTATACCTCTTTTCCTTTGTTTCATCCCCCCGCCCCCAACAGCATCTTGTACTAAATATAAATCCATACCAAAATGACTATCTAAATATTGATTTGCCTGGCAGCATAGGTAAGGAGAGTGAATAGTAGGGTCAAAGAAGTTCAAAAGAGAAAAGTGCTATTGGGTGTGCGGAATTAGTAATGCAGTTCTCAGTGTTAATGGCCAGTGAATGTTATAATAACCTCCCCCCCCCCCAAAAAAAGTGTCCCATTAACATCTAGTAGCATTTCTTTCTTCCTTTATCCTAATAAATAAATTCTAGTATATTTATATCATCAGTGCTTTCAATTTCTGTAAACCAAATTTGTTAAATATAAACAACACACTGATGAATGAGACCCCTTTAATAAATAATTATATTCCTTCAATATTATGTACATTTTTATAGTTTGAATCTTCAATTCTCAAATAAGGAGCAAAAACTGGGTATCTACTGAATGCTCTCTTGCAGAAGAGCAGCAATGGCAACACTTGGAGAGTTTTTCCTTTGGCTGCTGACTTAAAGAGGAGCAAGGCAGGGGCAGCTGGAGTGGATTCCGTGAAAAGGCTGAAAGCTCACTTCCAGTAATGAAAGCAAATTCCTGGGCTGTGCATGTGCTCACAGGTACTTTTCACTTTTCCTCAAGCTACTACGGAAGATGCTTTGTTCCAGCTGGTAGATCTCGGAGATTTAACAAGAAAAACTGCAGCAGATCCCACAAGCCTGAAATATTGTCATCCCTTGCTTCAGTCACAGCAGGCAAAACACAGTCATTAGAGCTCTTCAGTTCTCTCTCTTGTTTTTAAAAAGTGAGTTTGCGACCTTCAGTGTTGCAAAACAAACAAGGAAATGAAGAAAGAAAAGAAAAAAGAAAAAACTTGCAAAAATATGTAAGTCTGAAATCACTGACTAAAAAGCAAATAAACGATTCCTTAAAATTCACAGAGCAATCTGCAACATCTTCTAGAACCATATACCAGGATTCACAAGAACTTTAAAGCAGGGATCATTGTTCTGTTCAAAATTGGTGGAAAGTGATTTGCCGTCATAGATGGACGATATAATGATGCAACTAAAGTCAAGAATATTCAACTCAGGGAGCAGCAGAACTGTCAAGAATACATGATTGCATGTTTTGAAACAGATTTTTGAAGATTTGTACTACGAAGACCATCTCAGTCTATTCCCAGATGGAAAATCTTGCTATACAAATAGGAAAACGCTGAATACCATGAAGCAAATGTCCTTAGGAAAAATATAGCTAGAGCTGGCCAGTGTGCCTTTGAGAAATCTCACTTTGTCATGTCTGCAGACAAGCAAATGCTAGATTTCTTATATCCCAAACAGTTAAACCTAACTCAAGATTTGCACAGCTGATGACACCTGTAAACTGTTACACAGGCTTTACAGAACTGTAGCATTGAAAAAGCTAAATGGCTCCACAAAAATGGTGGTGTTGCAAAGCAGAAAACTGAAGACGAGAGCATATGAACTCTAGAACCCGAAGTACATCAAAATAAGATGACAAAGTCAGATGATGATGTAAGCAGTTCCCACGTGTAAACTACTTCAAGAAGTTAAAGTATGCACATTCCAAAGAAATGGAGCTCAACCTTCAGCAAAGGAAAATGAAAAAAATGAACCAGCAATACCAGATGGAAACAACAATATTAAAATGCTTACAGGAATCAGATGCATGTTTGAGGATAAAAAGTGTAGATATTATTGAAAGACTGATCTGAATATTAGTTTGAAGTGTATAAAAGAATTACTAACCATCGTAGTATTGCATTCCATTTACATTTGAAAGACGGAAACTATGAATGGCCACCAGATTCCTCTGAAGTGTAAATCCACTCCTTAGATACTAAACTAATTACACATTTACATTAGTAACCCTTTCCAGATAACACAAAACATGAAACCAGATAATTCTTGCATATGTATCTGCAAGTGTATTACCCCACCTTACTCTTAAAAAAGAACCCAAGGTGGCTTATATCATTAAGAACACAATATTAAAAGTTAAAAACAGCAAATTACTTAAATATTAAAGAAGAATTAATAACATAATATTACAAGTGTTAGGTCTATATCTTCTGTAAGACTCTTAATAGCACAACTAAAAAAATACTCTCAAATAAATCCACAAGACAATCCCATTGAAGTACTTAAAACTCTGGTATTTCAATAAGACACAAATGCCTTACTTTCTTGGATTTTTTCAAAACTCTCTATAAGAATAGTTCTATGCTTCCCATGAGGTTTACAGAGATCATGCTGAATATACTCAGCTATAACATCTGTTAGAAAGCAATAGAACTTTATCAGTGTAAGTCATCAGAATATGGTTCTAACTTGCTGCTGCTTATATTCTGGTGTGCCCTATAAATATAGCTACTACACAAAATCTTTTCTAAACAAAAAAACACCCTTTTTGTAAACAATAACAGTGAAAAGTACAAGATGTTTTAATGTGCTTTTGTTTATACGTTTCCACAATGATACGCTATTTTAGAAAGCAGTGTCTAAAATTCAAGAAAATCTTAATCAAAGACAGTTATAACAAATGAACCCAACTCTCAGTGCTCCCTAAATTTCTTCCTCATTTTAAATTCTGCTACCACATATTTAGTACAAACCACTCTAAGAAATCTCTAACCAAACCCAACTTTTCAAAACTACATTTGCAAAGAAAGTCACTTCTACTTTTTAAAAAGCCCTTTAAACTATGTTAACAGTTTTCCATATAGTATTTTAGTTATAAATCTATAACAAAGATTTTTAATTCTAAAGTTTGTTTTGATTGTTCTACACAAATAGATACTTTGTTTGGTTCACATATTTTTAAAGCACAACTCCAACTCCGATGTTAGAAATAAATGCAGTTCAGCAGTCATGTCTGGACTCTTATGTACCATTTCTTGCAGCCAGAAAACACATCAGCTACAATTCTGCTATTATATTTTTCAACAGTCAAAACAGCAATACAGAATGCTTAGGTCAAGAATAGTTACACAATGGCAACAAGCAGAACAGAAACCAGAGCTTAAAAGAGAATACTCGTGTAAGTGAATAGGGGACACAGGGCAACCATTCCTTATTTGTTTTGTTTTTTACAAAACAGATTGCACTTGACGTTAATTTCCTCTTACACAAAATGATAAAACTCTTTCAGTCAACTAAGAATGCTTTATTATATTTTCCTTCATAATCCTGGCACATTTCAAATAGAGATAGGCCATCACAAACCTATGTAAAATGCAACATTTTTCTCTATCTCAACATGGATTTCTCTTCCCTTATCACACTTAAATCACATTTGCCCTGACAACAAAGTGACCACACCATGGCAAATAAATTCACATTTATTCTAAGTGGATTTCCAATCTCTTACTAGTATTAATTAAGAATAGCACTGGTACTGATATAATATCAAACCATGAATGAAGCTAACAAAGGAAGGATGAAGACAGAGGATGGATGAAAAGAGAGTTGTGTATTCATACCATGCTTCCAATTTAGAAACGAAGATTGTAAGGAACTAGGATCACATCTGCATAGCACCAGATATTTCCTGTACTTTAAATTATAGCACATAAAAAGCAAGAGAGAAGACTATAGCTGCAAAGACTCAGTCAACTTTTAGACACTGAACATTTTCAAAAGACAATGGAATGGAATACCAAGAGTGATTTCAATAATTTTTAATTAACACAGTAACCAATTCCACTTGAATAATTCCCTTTGAGGTAGGCATAGAGCCACTAATCTCCAAAATTAAATTCTTACAATACTATTTAATTATATTGAACAATTACTTTTCTACATCCCAAAGGTTTCAATTATTGTTTCATAGAGTTGTTTCTAATACTAGCTATATTAAATTGTTGTCCTTTCTAGGCTTTGACATCAAAACTTGTGTCTAGGCACTAACATTGCATTATTTACAGCAGCAAGACATAATACATAGCATTAGAAGTCAAGTTTACTCAGAAAACAAGCACCAGTAACAAATGTACAGTTACAGATAATACCTTAATAATTGTATAGACTTAAGAAAGAATGGTTGAAGAATAAAATCTTTTCAATGTCAGAAACCAACACAGATTAATAAAGATAATAAAAAGAATCAAAGTATGCAGAACACAAATACTGGATATATAACATAGACATTATCTTAAAATAATACCTGACAACCATACACATTACAGTTTGTTTTAGGATTTGCAGAGGCAACAAAAGGAGACACATAAAAAACAACTATTATATTCCCCATCATTCTAAATGCTCTGTTACACCAAAATGCAGCCAGACTTAGTTCTCATTGCTATTTTAATATGCTGTATTCATCCAATATATCCACATATGGCACAATTCTGTATCAACCAGACAGAATACGAACATGGAAAATTACTGTTTGTCTATGCGAAAGTGCAACAGAAACTATTAAAACCTCACATGCTCAAGGCATAGGAATATCTAAAAGACCATAAACCAGTAAAAGCTCACACAATACCTATTTTATATGGATGCAACAATTTGGTTAAATTTTTTCATTATCCAAATTGCCAAAGGTTGTGAAAATACTAATATATATATATATAAAACACTCTACTCCAGATTTTTCTATTGCTATATGCTGCAGATCACATATATAGATAGGAAAATACTTCTTGAAACTGAAGGTTAAGTTTTATTAGAGGTAGTACCTTTAAAACACATGATACTAAATTCAAATGAAAAATACTAATGATTTCTGCTATATAAAAATCCCTACAAACCTTTGCCTGCATCAATTGTAACAGGAAAAGAATTAGTCATTCTATAGTAGCAATATTTTCAGATATAAGACTTCTGATTATCATATAAAGATTACACAGATAAATGCTTTAAACAGAAGAATTCCATTTTTGCTGCACCCAAGATCAAAAGTGACAACTACAGCTTTAATCATACTTCTTCCATACACCAAATACATACTGATAATCTAACCAAACACTGCGTGGGAGGCCCAAGTTCTCCAAGATCATCTTTTTTAAAAAATGGTTAAGGCTCCCCCACCCCCCACTCCCCGTTATATAGTTATTCCACGCCGCTCTTTGGAAAAGGATGTTTACTATCCTACATACACAATGCATCTTTTAGCTGCTTTTCTGAGCACCCCCTTTTACTCCAATTTATTTCATTCTAGCAACTCCTTAGTATAATCCAACCCATGTTTTTCAACAACAAAACAGCAATAAATATGCAATACTTAGTTCACAACACACCTAATTTATGTTGCAAACATAGAAATCTCAAATATGTACAAGCTACTAGAATAATCTCAAGAGAACTTATTAGTTTAACAATTTATAAAATTTAATTTAAAAACCTATTTAGCTCTGTCACCACTGCCTCAAAAACAGGTGCCTCAAAGATAAATTTGCAATAAAGACACAATCACGCATCACCATCAAAAAAGCAATAATTATGCCAGATAACACAATGTGAGTATGAAACAAGCCAATTTCAAGACAACCGTACATGCAAATGTGCATTTTTAAAAGCTGATACTCTAATTTAAATTTTTTATAAAACTGATTACTCAACCATCTGCTCCTACACATTCATCCATGTCTAAGAGCCAAATATTCAAACAAGCCTCAGATTAAGTTCAGCTATGTGCATATGTTATCCAGATAAGAAATGCTGTTGTGTTTACTCAAGACATGAAAGCAAAATGCAATAATTTTATCTAGAGGAACGGAATACAATAATGTCATCTAGATATTTAATTCAACATTTCCCAGCTAAGCATAGGTAGCCCTGGCCAGATCACTACAATGATTTCATCAGACATTTTAACCATGTAGCAATATCAGTTCTACTGATGTGATGACTTCCATGAGAATCAAATTACCAGGTAGGGTATTGATGTACCCTCAGTTAATTTCTGAATTAAAAAATAATGTTGTTCCTTCTGGTAAACGTCTGCTGAGCCACATCTTCTAATGTTCAATAAATCTTACAACCTTCATTTCTGTATTTCTCATATTCTACTTCAAGGACTGCTTCACAATTACTTGCCTGATACGACAATCCAAGACATGGTCCCAAAACATTTGCTCTCATTTCTCCAATTCTCTAAAATAGAAATCTCAACAATTCTAATTCTCCCATATATACTTCTCTGTCTTGAAACCTTTTTTAATCTATCAATCAATCTCTATATTTTCTCTCTCCAAATCACTGTTTTCCTATTACATTTTCAAAGTGTTCCAACCATGATGATCCACTTTCCCTCTCACTCTTTTAACTCAATCTATTAGCTCACAACACTGTTACTTTTACTTCATTTCTTCCCTGCTCAGTGGAGGAGCCTCGTGATGCAGTGCTTCAATTGCAGCACTACATCCAAAACTCTGCTCACAACCCAGGTTCAAACTCAGGTAGCCAACTCAAGATTCATTTAGCCTTCTATCCTTCTAAGGTCTGCAAATTAATTACCTCACTTGCTGGGGGTGGGGTGGCAATGTGTAGCCTGCATAATTAAGACTGTAAACTGTCCAGAGAGTGCTTTAAGTACTATGAGACAGTATACAGTGGTGCCTCGCGAGACAGTTACCCCACATGACAGTTTTTTTTGCTAGACATTGACTTTTTGCGATTGCTATAGCGATTCGCAAAACAGTGATTCCTATGGGGGAATTTCGCTGGACAATGTTTGGTCCCTGCTTCGCAAACTGATTTTCGCTAGACGACAATTTTGACAACTCCCTCTGCGCTCACAAACCGGTGTTTTTGGGACCTAAGCTTCGCAAGACAGCGATTTAAACAGCAGATTGGCGGTTCGCAAAGCGGCTTTCCTATGGCTGATCTTCGCTAGACAACGATGATTCTTCCCCATTGGAACGCATTAAACAGGTTTCAATGCATTCCAATGGGGAAATGCTTTTCGCTAGAGAATGATTTCGCTAAACAGCGATTTAAGTGGAATGGATCATCGTCTAGCGAGGCACTACTGTATAAGCATCATGCATCAGTCCTACTGATTTTCTGTTAATAAGGAGACAAAAGATTACTTTTTAAAACACAATTTCTGTAGTCTTAAGAAAAAGTATTCAAGCAGATGGGATGAGCAAACTGTACTCAGTAAAAGCTCTAAATAAAACAAAGAGTATCCAATCATGAAATGTGAAGTCATTTTAAAAAGTTAATTAAAGCTACATCATTCACTGCCACCCCTCTCTGATATGAACACCTAGCATTCTTTCCCAGAGGCATTTGTGTAAAAAACAGAAGATTCTTACTTTGATTTCTCCCTCTCTTCAGTTTCTAGACTGGCGTTCTCATTTTCCAGGTCTTCACTCTTCTCCTCTTCTTTGCATTCTAAATTGGTTTCATCATCTGTTTTATTTATTCTTAATTCTTTTTCCTGATCAGTATGAGCATCCTGAAATGCTTTTTTGTTTCCCTAAGAGAAAAAAACACTGCTATAGTCCACCATTATTAAAGAAATAGGTAACTATTCGCAAAGGCTTTCACAGCCGGGATCTAATGGTTGTTGTGGGTTTTTCGGGCTCTTTGGCCGTGTTCTGAAGGTTGTTCTTCCTAATGTTTCGCAGAGTGCTGTCCTCTGAAGATGCCGGCCACAGAGACTGGTGAAACGTCAGGAAGAACAACCTTCAGAACATGGCCAAAGAGCCCAAAAAACCCACAACAACCAAATAGGTAACTGTGAATTACAGTGCTTTTGCACCCACCATTTTTCTGTATGTGTACAAGAAGCAGCTGATACAGTCCACATTACTTCCTGGATCATGTCCCTGATTAATCTTCCCATTTCCCAAGGAATGTTTATTTCAGTTTCTTTTCTTCCTGATAAATACTGTGGGGAACACTGTTTCCCTATAACTTTGCTACTAGAAATGGAAAGCTGTGCACATACTCACAAGTAAATCTGCTTGCAGGTTAGCATCACAGCCTGTCTCTTTTCAGGGAGGCAAAGCAGCTCACTTACCCACAAGCAGATTTACTTGTGAGGAAGATGATAGTCTTACATCTGTCAGAGGATCTGTGTGCAAAGAGCAAAGAACTTCAGTTTGCTGTGTGAACAGAGATGCAAAGTTGCATGAAATTTTGAAGCCACATATATATGTTTTTCTTTTCCTGGAAAATAATAAACAAAAAATATATGCAATACTTTTCTATCTAACCCATATTCTCTGCATTGACCTATGAATAAGAAACATGTTAGCTGAAATGCTGTTCTTTACCACAGTGACGATTAGAGTAGGGCCATTTGAATAAACGGAACATACAGAGCAGGTAACTCACCAAATTTTCACTGATTCAATGGGCCCACTCTAGTGCAAATTACTATGGTAAGCAATAGGATGTCAGCCTTTATGCATAAAGTTACATAAAATTATACTGTGCATCTATTTTTGAAATGAAACAAAAAGCTACTCATATCCATCCAGTACTGGCTGATTTTTAAATTGGTGCACATGCACTACCTACTCAGAGGTAAATCTCACTGAGTTCAACAGGGCATTCTTCATAATAATGAGCACAGGACTGCAGTCCTAGACATCTAAATATATTTGAGGCTTACTTCCAAATAATAACTATAGAATTGTATCCTTAAGTTTTACCAGCAGGAAGAAGAAAAACAAAACAAAACTTGAAAATACAAATTACAATATTGAAGCAAACAAAAGTATGTTTTATTACCTGTACAGAGGCGGCAGCAGCAGGAGATGGAGGTGCAGTTGCCCATTAACTGCTCCTCCACCTTCGGCAAGGGTCAAATTTAGGGGGGGTCATCTTATACATTGGGGGGTCGTATGCATGGAAAAATACGGTAACTCTCACAAGATTGTAATGCTGTTGTATGGTATTCTTTTATCTGAAATACTGCATACAGTTCTGTTTACCACACTTCAAAAAAATAAATTATACAGCCAGAACAATTGCAGAAAAGGGTAACCAAAATGATCAAGAGGACAGGAACATCTATTTTATGAAAACTGGTAATAATGTTGGGAGATTTTTAATTTAGAGAACAGATGTATAAGGGGTGACAGAAAATGACACAGAGAAACTAGACAGAAGGAGGCTACCATCCCTCTTCTCAAAACCATGAGGAGGAGGAGGAGGAGGAGGAGGAGGAGGAGGAGGAGGAGGAGGAGGAGGAGGAGGAGGAGAAGAAGAAGAAGAAGAAGAAGAAGAAGAA
Source organism: Pogona vitticeps (assembly GCF_051106095.1). NCBI lineage: Eukaryota > Metazoa > Chordata > Lepidosauria > Squamata > Agamidae > Pogona > Pogona vitticeps. The sequence continues at coordinate 58,651,135 of NC_135783.1, read as the reverse complement.
GAAGAAGAAGAAGAAGAAGAAGAAGAAGAAGAAGAAGAAGAAGAAGAAGAAGAAGAAGAAGAAGAAGAAGAACTTCCCATATCATATAGTTAAACCATGGCATTCACAGCTGCCAACTGCGACAACTTTTTTAATGGTACAGATAAAATCAAGGGATCTAAGGATATCAGTGGCTTCCAGAAAGAATGCCTATATATTGTTCCAATATCAAAATGATATCTCTTGTTGAAGAAAATGGGCAAAGCAGGCTATTACGTTCCTGTCCTGCTCTTGAGTTTTCCTTAGCCATTTAGATGGCCCCTGTGTACAGCACAAAAATGAATCTCAAGTACAACAAACAGGCTGTGTTTCTGTTAACTGTGCAAATGGTCTCAATACTCTGAGAAATGTAATAAGATTAACAAAATGGTATCTTAATGCCAGAATAAAGTACAGACACAATACCACCTCAAAGAAGATTTCAGATTAAGTTAAAAGACACAGGGATACATTTCAAAAAGTAACCAACTAGAGTATTTGCTCTTACCAATGGGCAGGATTTATCATTTTCTTTTCTTTCATTCTCATTCTCCACAGGTGTAACTTGTTGGTTCAAAACTGTTATTTCACCATCTTTTCCTTCTGTTTCCACCTTTATTTCTTTTATGTTTAGTACCACTTCTTCATGCTTTTTCACATCTTTTTCATGGTCCTTACCAGGCTTTGTTATTTTTTCTGGTAATTGCATCTTAAATTCAACATTGGCTGATGTGCAGTACTCTTCAAATCCATAAAGGTATCTAAAAAGGAGACAGAAAGATGTAAAGGTCAACTAGCATTATTATTAAATGTATTTTTGGTGGTTTAAGATACATATGCAAAACCCTTGGTACAACTGGAAATGCAGTTCTGTAACTGCCAGTGACAGATTTTACTTTCTTGGGCACCATGATCACTGCAGATGGTGACAGCACCCACGAAATTAAAAGACGCCTGCTTCTTGGGAGGAAAGTGATGACAAACCTAGACAACATTGTAAAAAGCAGAGACATCACCTTGCCAATAAAGGTCCACATAGTCAAAGCTATGGTTTTTCCAGTAGCAATCCATGGGAGTAAGAGCTGGACCATAAAGAAGGCTAGCCACTGAAGAATTTATGCTTTTGAATTGTGGTGCTGGAACTGCAGTCCCCTGGACTGCAAAGAGAACAAACCTATCCATTCTGAAAGAAATCTACCCTGAGTGCTCACTGAGGCTCCAATACTTTGGCCATCTCATGAGAAGAGAAGACTCCCTGGAAAAGACCCTGATGTTGGGAAAGTGTGAGGGCAAGAGGAGAAGGGGACGACGGAGGATGAGATGGTTGGACAGAGTCACCAAAGCTACCAACATGAATTTGACCCAACTCCAGGAGGCAGTGGAAGATAGGAGGGCCTGGTGTGCTCTGGTCCATGGGGTCACAGAGTCAGACACGACTACATGACTAAACAACAACTGCCAAAGAGTTAATTTGTTTTATAAAGAAATACAAAAAGGGCAGTTTTCAGTTCATTTAGCCATAGATGCCTACAAACAGAATTTATTAATGGTTGTTGTGGGTTTTTCGGGCTCTTTGGCCGTGTTCTGAATTTATTAAATTTCGTAACAAAGAGAGTTTACAATTCCAAGAAGAGTTACCTGACCTTTGACAGGAACAGCCAACTTGATTTGATTAATGAGTTAACATACACTGGTGCCTCGCATAGCGAGGTTAATCCATTCCGGATTAACCCTCGCTATGTGAAAACATCGCTGTACGGAACGGGGAAGCCCATTGGAACGCATTAAACATCATTTAATGCGTTCCAAATGGGCAAAAAACTCACAGTTCAGCGATGTTTCCAGGGTCCGGCAGCCATTTTCGCGCCCTCGGTAAGAGGAGGGCAGGGTGCGAAAACGCTGCACGCGGCCATTTTGGGGCTTCCAGCGGCCATTTTGGAGCCGCCGAACAGCTGATCTGCAGGTATTCCTTTGCGAAGATCGGTAAGCGAAACGCTTACCAATCTTCACAATGCGAGTTTTGCCCATGGGGCCATCGGTATGCGATCGCATTTGCGATTGCAAATACCTCATCGCTATGCGATTTCGTCGTTCTACGGTGCGCTCGTTAAGCGAGGCACCACTGTATATGGTCATAATGGAGAAAGACACATAATTAGAGTATTACCTTTAAAAATATAGTCAATGAATTTATTTTAGGGACAAAATCCTGTTAGAAAATGCAAACACTAATGACCCATGGGTATAGCACTCCACACTATCCTCCAGCTTACAACTGCATGAGCTAGAAGCAGCCTTGTTGAAAGCAAGAGGGCTTCTGCAATCTGAAAGGGCATAGTGAATATTCTCTTGCACAAATACCAGAGCAAGGGCAACTACATATGCATACAGATTTTTAAAACGCCACAGTGAAAAAGATTTTCATGTTAGTTGTGGCACCTTAAAGTCTAACAAATTTATTTCCATGTGAGCTTCTGTAGATTACAGTTCACTTCCTCAGATACAAGCATGCTGGAGTCCATAAAAATTCACACTGAAATAAATCTGTTAGTCCCTAGGGCATCACAACACTTCTGTTTTTATCTTTTCTATACAGAATAACTAGCATAGCTTTCTTATTGAAATCTAATGGATTTCATAGTACCTTCAGCAGGACAAAGTTGTTGTTTTTTTTAAATTTTGAATAATGATTTACAGAAAAGAATATATAGATATCAGCTTCTGGCTAGGAGGAAAAACTCTAAAGACTTGAAATGCAGCATCAGTGTCAGTCATATGAAAGTACTCACTTTTTGTAAGCACATTTAACATTGTATCCAGCAGCAGAGTTCAAGACAGGAATCCCAAGATCCTGATATACTTGCTTCCAGACTGCTCCACTTTCAATCTACAAAGAAGAAAGAAAATTGTTACGTCAACAAATCATTTCATGAGGACGGCAGCATTATACTCAACTCCAGAACTCTACAAGGACCTTTCCTTTTTGAAGCTCATGTGAGCAAGCATTTGAATTCCTCCCCCCCCCCCCCAAGCAGTTCTCCTTCTCTTAGTCACGGCTCTCCCATCCCCTAGATTGCCACTGAATGGAGGTACAGAAACCTCCTAGGCAGATCTGCAGATTCCAGAATAGCCCAACACTGCTCTGGCTGCTACTCGAAGCCATTGTGAGTGGCAAAGAATTAACATAAGTCACTGTGGGGCCTTTTCACTACACCAATATCATACAGGATTTTGGCTCTGTTTATATTTTGACTAATGATTTAGCTAATGGCTAAATGAACACCATCTTCTAAAATTCAAGGGCTTAAAATGGCAGAACATTCAAATATCCATTCATCTATCAGTGTACTGTTTTATAGTAGATCACATTATGTTTCAGGAAGATTCAAGCCGTACATTATCTGAAAGTCTGAAGGACTAAATTTTTTTCTACTCTCATGTCCAGATCACCAACATTTACTAGATTAGAACTGTGCATTGCTAGAGTTCTGAATACTGTGTCAGATATCACATAATGGCTCAAATCCTGTTGCCTAATGTTGTAAATTGCATTAGAGGAGGTGCACTGAATCCATGGAGATTTGGTGAGTCAACTGCTCTGCACATTCTCTTGATTCAAATGGGCCTACTCTAACTGTGCTTTACTTTAGGATAGTAAGTCACAACTAGAGTAGGCCCATTTAAACCAAAGGAATTATGGAGGAACTGACTAACGCAATCCCTATAAATTCAATGGGTCTACTGTAGTATTGTTTTATTACACTGAGCAACAGGATTTTGACCATTATGTCCATGGAGCCTAGATGAGCTGCTCCTGCAAGGCATAAGAGGTAGAGGTAAGTTTCCCCAGTGCTACTGTACCATAGGATTAAAAATCTACATACATTTAACTTTCATAGAATAATGTTTCAGTGGATCACAATTTATAATGTCTCAGTATCTAAAAAATAATTTTATAATATTTATCAGGAGACAAAAAGTTGCAGTTTAACACTGATTCTGTTTATATAATTCTTTAGACTCAGTTATTTTACATATAATTTCAATTTTTTTAAAAAAATGTTGTTAATGTTTTTGTCGCTTTAACTGTATAAGATCAATTAAAATCATTATAAGCAATGAGAATATATTACTGATCAATGTCCTCTCAAATACAGTGGTGCCCCGCATAGCGATGTTAATCCGTTCCGGATTAATCGTCGCTATGTGGAAACATCGCTAAATGGAACGGAAAACCCCAGAGAAACGCATTAAACTTAATGCGTTCCTATGGGGCCCTAAACTCACCGTTCTGCGATGTTCCTCCATAGCGCCGCCATTTTCGTGCCCTCGGTAAGCGAGGGCAGCGAAAATGGTTGCGGCGGCCATTTTGGAACCGCCGATCAGCTGTGTGAAAATGGGGCCTTTGGGAGGACCAAAGCCCCCATTTTCACACAGCCCGAGCGCTCGCGGCAAAAATGCCACAAAAAAAAAAAAACAACACACACACACAGAAACAAACCACAAACATAACCCCCATCCTCCAAAACCCACACCGAAAATTTTAAAAAACAGGACTTACCAGTCTGAAGCCTCCCGGTGTTATGCTGGCTCCGCGCGGCTGGGGGCGAGGGGCCAGGGCCCCGGCCTGCTCTAGCCGCCCGGCCCTAAGCTGGTTCCACGTGGCTGGGGCCGAGCGGCCAGGGCCCCGGCCTGCTCTAGCCGCCCGGCGCTCCGCTGCCTTTGGAGCTTCCAAAGGGCTTCCTCCAATGTCAGGGAAAGCCCTTTGAAACCTCTGAAGGCACCGATTGCGGCGGCGAGGACCCCCAGGGAGGTCTCCCATGGTGGCGTAAAAGCCCTGGGAGACCTCCCTGTGGGTCCCCACCGCCACGATGGGCAGCTTCGGAGCTATCTGAAGCCAAAAAGGCAGTGAGAAAACGCGGGAGGTTCGAACTTCCCGCACTTTCTCCCTGCCTTTTTGGCTTCGGAAGCAAGCCAGGGAATCATCTCCCTCCTTGCAAGCAACGCTGGGTCCTCCTCGCGCTGGGCTGAGCTCATCCCAGTGCGAAGAGGACCCAGCGTTGCTTGCAAGGAGGGAGACGATTCCTCCCTGCCTGGCTGGCTTGCTTCTCCTTTGGAAAAGCAAGCCAGCCAGCCAGGCAGGGAGAAATCATCTCCCTTGTTGCAAGCAACGCTTGCAACCAAAGGAGCAAATGCCGGCCGGCTGGCCGGCGCTTCAGAGCGGCCGCGGGAAAGACCTCGCCCGCGGCCGTTCCGACGCGCCCGCCCCGAAAATGCCAGCCGGAATACCCGAGCCTTGCCCTCCTGGACCCATCTCCGCCGCTGCTAGGTTTCGGAAGCCGCTTCCAAACCCCGGAGGCGGCAGCGAAGAAGGGGGTGAAGGGCTGGGAGGAGGGCGGCCGTGATCCGTGTTGTGGCCGGCTACTCCATCCATGGACGGACTCCCGAGAGTCCGACCATGGCGGGGGTAGCTGGCCGGGACGCTGATCCCGGCCGCGGGGGCAGGATGGGAGGGATCTGGATGCCTTTCAGGCATCCGAAGGGGAATCCCGGTGGTGGCCTCAGAAGGACCCTTTGGAAGGGTCCTTCCGAGGCTACTGCCTGCATTTCCCCCAGCTGAGCGGCGGGAGTGGTCCTTCTGAGGCTCCCGCCACTCAGCTGGGGGAAAATGGTGCCTATGGGGAAAAATCGCAAAGCGATTTTTCCCCATAGGCAACATCGTAATACGATCGCAAAAGCAATGGCAAAAAAGCCATCGCTATGCGGATTCTTCGTTAAACGGGGCACTCGTTATACGAGGCACCAATGTATCTCCCCTTAAACTTTACATACTCTGTCAACATTATCAGTCAGATGCAGACTTGAGGGTTGAATTCAGAAACAGCAAGAAGAGGCAATTGAAAAAAAAATATTCCAGAAATGTCAATGTTATATCCAGGCTTCAGTAATTCCAATCACCATGGTAAATATACTGTCATTTCCTTTGCCAAGTATAAGTGGTCAAATTAGGAATAACAGTTTTACCATTGCCAACAATTGTGTTAGATAAGTAAGGGAGTATTGCAGTAGGTACTGGACCACATTTTTAACTGCACACAAGATAGGCCAGTGGACTCTGTGGCAAACTTCAGTGTATTTGTTTCAGGAAAACACTATATGGACAACTAAAATGAATTTCAATTGTGAAAGGTATTGTTTGAAATTCTGTTTACATACCCTAAGCCTGCAGAACACTAATGATGTCATCAACAGGGGGTAATTTCTGGAAACTAAACAGTACCTACCTCTGTCCCACAGCTCCCATGTAATCCCCTTAACTATTTGGAAGCCATGGGAACTGCAAGACAGGAGGAAGATATCTTTAATTACCAAAAATGGCTAGCACTAGGATGACATTAAGAGTAGCTATGATTTTCAGTAAAGGAAAAGCTTCCTCTTCCCATCCTGTGATTTCTGCAGGTTCCAAAGGGATCATATGGGAGCCATGGCACAGAAATGAGAAATTGTACATTTAAAAAAATAGTTCTGCTGATGACATCACTGGCCTTCTGCAGTTGTAGTTGGACAAATATGATTTCAGCATTGTCTAATACTACAATAACACCTGAGCCTCCAGTTTAGATTTACTGAATAAAAACTGGGTTTTGTGCAACTTCTTTAATATTGAATATATTACTGCAGCAGGAGCTTGCCAACAAATAACAGACACTGGTCAGTTCACTGCTTTAGCCAATTATCTGATTTCTGCAAGGCCTATTCATACCGTGTGCTGGCAGGAAAACACTAATGTGCCAGGGAAACACTAATGAATATATGCAATTCTGCTTAGTAAGATACTTCCACTGTTTGCATCAATTTAAACTATATTTGTAATGCCATTCCCCAAAGGCATCTGTCAGTTTTAAGATCATTATTTGCATAAACATGTCAGCAAGACCCATCTCATCAACTGACTCATACATCCATAAGAAGTAATCTAAAATCCTTCCACTACCATACTTGTGTTTTAAAAATCAGAATTCAACTTCTGATACAGTTCCAAAACGTAACCACCTATTGATCTTTTATAGGTGTGGTAGACATGCGACTATCATCTTTATACAAACCTAGGACAAATGAATGGAATTAAATCCCCACTCCACCCTATCAGCATTCCTAAAATTTAAGGAGAGAAAATAAGCTAAATGATTTGGGGTCTCTATGCAGTTGCATTATGCACCCATTTTCTTGTTTCCTTAATAAACATTAAGAAGAATTAAACTAGATTTGTCTTGGAAATTGTAAATATTTTCACAATAACCAGTATGCATTTGATGTGCATTCTGTCACTATTAATAAATGTAATGAAGTAACTGGGAATTTTACAAATGAATTATATTGGCTGAAACCCAGTAGTAAGTTACAACTACAGTGGACCCTCGACTTACAGACTTTTCGAGTTACAGACTTCTCTGGCCGCAAAATTTAGATTCGACTTGCAGCCGGAGAATCGACTTACAGACCAGAAAAAAACCAAAATAGAACAAAAATAGAATAAAAACTGCCAGTTATGGGATTAATCGGTTTTCAATGCATTGTAGGTCAATGGAGATTCGACCTACAGACTTTTCGACTTGCAGCCACTGTTCCAATACGGATTAATTCCGTAAGCAGAGGGTCCACTGTAGAGTTCTAGTCGCAACTTGCTGTTTAGAAATTTATTTTCAGTCATGCTTATGCCTAGTATAAGTAGTAACATTTTGTATTAGCTTGTCATGTGAGACATTGAAAAACCTATAAATATCAAGTCCTTGACGTTGTTCATATAAGAATGTGTTGCATATGTTGTTAAAAGAATTAAGGAAAACAAGAATGGGATGACACAGGAAAGGTTATAAATGAAACAGCAAGAGAGTGGTCCGAGTGGACCGCCTAGAGTGGTCCAAGCTGACTAGATAGGCGGGATATAAATAAAATAAATAAATAAATAGAAGCCTAAATGTATTGAAAAGAGGGCAGAAGTCAGCTATACCAAAAGTCAGCTACACTAGCCAGATGAGGAATGCAGCTAAGATCAGTGATATGTGACTAGTAGGGTATATAAACGCTAGTGTACATTTGTAAACTCGACATCTTGTCCAGGTATTAATCTATGTGCCACGTGACCATGGATCCTGTCTTCAGACAAATGGCTTGGAAAGAGGGATGAGCACCACGCCCTAGAGTCGGATGTGGCTGGACTAAATGTCAAGGGGAACCTTTACCTTTTACTCCTATATTCTACAGAATAATTAAAAATCCTTCCCTAGTGGGTGCTCTCCTTTTCTCCCAGCTTGTATGTAACTGAAACTGGCCTACCAAGATATTTGAACTGTTAATTTTTGCAACATTACTAGTGGATTTCAGCCATTATGTAAAAAAAGAAATTGCTCATGCTATCATGAGGGCACCAAATTTTTTTTTGCAAAGTTTATATTCTTTAGAAAAACTGTAAGGACTTCTGGGATTTTACTGTGTGTTCAAGGAAACACACAGTACATACTGCATTGTTAATATTTCAATATACTATCTGTTCACTGAATGAACAGATAAGAGAACACATATGTTACATTGGATCATGAGTGTCAGGGTTGCATCATGCATTAGTTTTTCTAATATCTGTAACAAGCTTCTCTTACTTGGAGGAAAAAATACACCTTATAGTGTTTGATCAGCAGACTGAGCACAACAATATTCTAGGATCCCTAAAAATTGTGTCCATGCCATACTCTACATTGCTCTTTCTATACTTATGATAAAAATGTACTATTATTTTTTCTTCAGACTTTGACATTCTTTCTACCCTGATTTATTGTACTTACATTATCAAATCCTCCAAGCTTATGAACAAGTCTGAATAATTTGAAGAGATTCAAGTTTCTGTATCCAAGTACAGGTCGTTTATTAATAGGAGTCCCTGTGAAAAAAAGTATTTAAGTATGGCTTTTTTGAGCTTAGCAAGTACAACTCCTCATACTGACATTGATGCATATACAGTATATCAATTCAGATTTTCAATTCCACAAGTAATACTACAGATAAACTATTATATTTACTCAGAATTAATTATAGCCATATTCATTGGGGCCTACTCCACAGCCTTATCTTCCTAGTTTACAATCAGGTTAACAGCTGAAACAGTACTGTTTTCTTAAAAAGATAATTTCCGCCAAATAATTGGAAGTATGTGCAGGCTCCTAAATTAGGGGCAAAACCGTGTAAAATTATCAGTGTTAAGGCAGGAAAATTTTGTCAGATATGTGATTCTGGCAAAACCAAGACAATTTAATTTAATTCAGATTTACTTCAGAATTCAGTCAGCCTTATCGTTATGGCTGAGGAAATGTTATTTTGTTACAGTTCAAGACCACCAACAGTACATTAATAGTATATACAGTGGTGCCTCGCTTAACGGGCGCCCCATTTAACGACGAAATCGCATAGCGATGAAGATTTTGCGATCACTTTTGCGATCGCTTTGTGATGGTCTGAATGGGTTTTTTTTTTCGCTTTGCGATGGTCAGTTCCGTTTTCCTTACCAATCATCGCAAAGCGATGATTTTAAAACAGCTGATCAGCAGTTCCAAAATGGCCACCGGTTAAAAAAATGGCCACCCGCTGTGTTTAGGGACGGATTCCTTGCTTACCGGGCAGCGAAAATGGCCGCCGTATGGAGGATCTTCACTTAAAGGTCAGTTTTAAGCCTATAGGAACGCATTGAAGGGGTTTCAATGCATTCCTATGGGCTTTTAAAAATCACATAGCGATGAAATCGCTTAGCAGCTTTTTTTGCTGCACCGATTAATGTCGCTATGCGAGGCACCACTGTAGTATTTTTTCCTCTTCAGGTCTCTTCAACATGCAACATACTAAGGAGAAAAACAGCTCACCAGCCATATACAGTGGTGTCCCGCATAGCGAGCGGCTGTTTAACGACGAATCCGCATAGCGACGCGTTTTTTGTGATCGCAAAATCGATCGCATTGCGACGTTCTCAATGATCGAAAATCGTATTGTGATAATCGGTAAGCATTTTGCTTATCGATCTTCGCATTGAGATGTTTTAAAAACAGCTGATCGGCAGTTCCAAAATGGCCACCAGAAAAAATGGCCGCTTGCAGCGTTTTCGCGCAGTTTCCCTTGCATACCGGGCAGCAAAAATGGCGGCCGTATGGAGGATTTCCGCATAGCAGTGAGTTTTCTCCCCACAGGAACACATTAAACGTGTTTTAATGCGTTCCTATGGGGTTTTAAGTCCCGCATAGCGACGAATCCGGATAGCGACGATTTTTTCAGAACAGATATCATTGCTATGCGGGGCACCACTGTATGTCCACTACCAGGGACTTCATATTGTGCAGGCCTGCTGTATTACATATTACAAAGATACACTCAAAGAATGTATTGTAATGTGTTGATTATTTTGTTCAGTACGCTTAGCTACTATTTAAAAGTCATGCTTCTGTTACTTTCTATTGTGTTGTTATATTTTTATTCTGGTTTATTTTGACTGTAACCTGCCCTGGGAACATTACTTATGTTGAAAGCATGAGACACAGATTTTAGTAATAAATAAGTAATGGGTTTCATACTAATTAAAATATTGATAGACTACATCATATCTAACCAAACTAATTTTGATTGCTAAAGGATGAATTTTAGTAGCGATGAATGTTGAGTTTAAAAGGAAGAATTTACAACTGCCAATAATATGAAGAAACGCATGGCTATACTACATCCCTTTAGAGTCAAATTAAATGTACAATAAAAATGATAAAAGGCTTACCTCTATCTTCCATAAATTTATACAGCTGTTGTAGGAAGTTCTCTCTTTCTTCAGGAAAGGGTTCTACTTCCTCCTAATTTAATTAATTCAGTTAAGAAAACGTTAATGCTGCCTCTTACCTATGATACCTTTAAACAAAAGCTTATCATATATATCAAGTGTCAAATCCTAAATACACACACACACACACACACACACACACACACACACTCCTCTGTCAAAACTGACAACGTATATAAATACATCACTGTCCAAGTGGTTTGCCTAAATACTTTAGCTCTAAAGGTAAGTGACACTTCTCTATATAGTTAGGTGAGAATTTCTTTCTTCAAATACACTTTACCACAAAATGTTAAGACTTTCATTGTAAAAAGGCAGAAAAAAATTAATGCACAGAAATATACCAGTCACACCATTACATGTCTACTGAGAAAAACATTCTACACAGTTCAGTGAGATCTACTCCCAGGAAATGGATATTAACCAAAGCTTTAATTAAATAGAGATAACAAAACATCTCAATCAATTTGAAGAAACTGAATTTTCTCCATGAAAACTTGCAATTTGTTTGATTTTTTTGTGGTCCAATAATAATATCATCTACTCTTACATCTACTCTTTTTGTGGTCCAATAATATCATCTACTCTTACATTTGTACCAAATGAGGACCACATGGTTTTTTCCTTGTTCTTTCTTCATTAATTTGTTGTTTATGATTTAACTAAAGGAATTAACTCACAATTTTCCTCTCTAAAGTCTAAATATTCTCTACTATGGAGATGGCATGTTTTACAGACTAGCAAGTGAACTACGGTTGCCACCAAATCAGGCAAATGACATTTTTCTCAAAGTTCCTCATGTTATCTTTATTATTATTATCTTACTCCTCATGTATTTTGACACTATTTTAAAGTTCAGCCTCTTGTTTTATTTTTCACTGTGTTGAGCTGTTTGATTTTGGTTTTTTTTGGATGCTGCTCTCTTCTTTAACTATTAGAAACAAATTCCAGTAAAAATAATAAAAAAGCTTTGCATGTCAGTATGACCTACAATTAGGGAGGGCATTTATGATGTCACCAAGGTAATATTAGGGTAAAGACTTCAAGTGGATACAACTGGCTTGGAGTCTACAGATCAGGATACTTAGCACAACAAAACATTTGATGACAGGAGTATATCACTGATTTTTCACAATCACCACCATTATGCAGGTCCTGCTAATTCAAGTGTCAAACCCAATAATAGTAACTATTAGTTAGGCATCCTTCAGTCTCGAAAGACTATGGTAACGTGCTCTGTATGGAGAACTTGGAACAGCGTCTAGTGTGGCTGAGGAGGCCAATTCGAGAGTGACAATCCCTTCCACACTGAAGACAAATCCAATCTGTCCCCTGTCCAGCTCCCTGGTTTTGCTGCTTTTGTGACTTCCTCTTTGCCTCAGCCTGCTGGGCAAGGGTCTCTTCCAATTGGGAGAGGCCGTGATGCAGTGCCTGCCTCCAGGCTGAACGCTCAGATGTCAAGGTTTCCCATCTGTTGAGGTCTATTCCTAAGGCCTTCAGATCTCGCTTGCAGATGTCCTTGTATCGCAGCTGTGGTCTCCCTCTGGGGCGATTTCCCTGCACTAATTCTCCATACAGGAGATCCTTTGGAATCCGACCATCAGCCATTCTCACGACGTGCCAAGCCAACGTAGACGTCACTGTTTCAGTGATGTATTCATGCTGAAAATTCCAGCTCGTTCTAGGACTACTCTGTTTGGGACTTTGTCCTGCCAGGTGATACAAAAAATCCGTCGGAGGCAACGCATATGGAACGTGTTCAGCTTCCTCTCCTGCCATGCAGAAAGGGTCCAGGACTCACTGCAGTACAGGAGTGTGCTTAGGACACAGGCTCTATAGACCTGGATCTTTGTATATGTCGTCAGCTTCTTATTGAGCCATACTCTCTTTGTGAGTCTAGAGAACATGGTGGCTGCTTTGCCAATGCGTTTATCCAGCGGGAACAAATTGCCAGTTCCGCAGTTCTTTTCATTTTGTCCATCAGCCAAACAGTTTCATTCATTCATTCATTTATTCATTTATTCATTTGCCGCCCACCCTACCCAAAAGTATCTGGGCAGCTTACAACAATTAGAATACAATTAAAATACAATAAAAAGATAAAACAAAATACAACTAAAATAGATACTCTAAAAATTGCCATCAGGACCCATAGTTCATATTATTTCAATTAAAAGCCTTCTGGAAAAGGAAGGTTTTGACCTGGCGCTGAAATATCATCAGTGTCGGTGCCAGACGAATCTCAGTCGGCAGTACTGAAAATGTTTGGTCTGCAAGTGCAATTCAATAAACAATATACTCAAAACACAAAGGACCCCAACATGAATTCAGCAGACTGCAATGCTATACACTTGCCTCTTCCTCACTGCTGTTGTCTTCTTTTTCTTTTTCATCTTCCTCCTCCTCTTCAGCCTCACTACTGGAGCTTTCCTCTTTCAACTCAGTCTTCCAGTTACTCGGAATAGTTCTGTTTTTGCGGAATTCTAAGGCTTGATCAAAAGCTGAAAATGGAGTAAATCTGATTACCACTGGATGATCAGTTTGAATGATACATATCCAGCATATCTGCAAGTAGATGTTCATGTCCACATATTCAGCACATACGCAGTTCATTTGCTCCCACATTATTTCTCTTTTGAGTCAAGTGAGCAGAAGCCACAGTTAACCACAGTTTATATTTAATCTGGGAAACTATAGTTAAAGGCTTACAATCAAGCCAGGATAGGGAGCCACAGTTTAAAATTGACTTCTGGTTAATGGGAAGTGATAAACTAAGTTTAAAAGTAACAGGAAACTAAAATTAACTAAACATATGAACTGAGATTTAAAGGAAGGACTATTAAACCAGGATTCTACTATCTGATAGGATTAAAGACAAATTACTCTTACATAATTAACCAAAAATCAGGTAATGTAAAAAAATAAATACAGAAAGACCAGAGATATAGTCATTGAGGGCCCTGGGATTCTGACAGATTAATTGGGTACATGAGCCTTTTCCTTGTAAAGAAATGACGGTAAGTGTGTCAAGAGATTCTGTATATATTTGAAAATAGAATTTTCCTTATCCTACAAAATAAATCCCTCATTTGTTCTGGAGTACTTTGGCCATCTGATCATGCTAAACATATTCACAGATCTATGCTTTCAGCATTGGAAAAAGTCTCCAGTTTCAAAATGCCATTTCAATCCAGAGACATGTGTCTACAGGCCATGGACAAACTCCTTGTATGGTTATGTAATTTTAATACATCACAGAAGTCGAAGATTAAAGTCAGTTACAGCTCATATCTCACTGTATTTCATGCTAACAATTGCAAAATCAGTTTCATGACCACGTAATTAATAGTGGTCTCCGATTTATCTACTCTGAAAAGAGGTCTGCAGCATGGGATGACGGATCCAGTGATAAAAACCTCCATGCAGTAATAATGAACTTTGGCTAGCATGCTTCATTTGAAAAAGCAGGACATCGATGAATAAGAGTCTGTGACTCTGAAGGACAACCTATTCCCATGGAGACATGCCTAGCTAGTAAGTTAGATAGGCGGGATATTAAATAAATAAATAAATAAATAAATAAATAAATAAATAAATAAATAAATAAATAAATAAATAAATAAATAAATAAATAAATAAATAAATAAATAAATAAATAAATAAAATAACTAATAAACCTAACTAAAAAGCCCTGTTTAGGATTACCACACCTGGTGATGGTAATGAATAATAAAGCTTGTGTACCAGCATGGAAAGAACTCATGAGGCTCAGTCTACACCTACAATTACAGCAAGAGTCAAAAACATCTGTGTGGTTGCTGGATAAAGAATAAATACAGTAGAGGCAGGTGCTGACTGGCATCTCAAGAAAGATGTTTGATCATATAGCCACTGTCAGTCTTACATATCACTCTTTCTTTGTTCCAAGCCCCAGGCATGGTAGTAGGGGAAAATCACTGTCAGACTCCATGTAAGACATGCCTGGGGGTAGGGATGGATGGAGATGATGGAGGAGGAGGAGGAGGAGCAGGAGCAGGAGGAGGAGTGTATTTTTTTTTCTGATGTTCCAGAGAAATGAGTGCTCAATATAAATTAACTGAAGAGGTATTACTTTGAAAGGTAAGTTAATTAAAAAGGAATTGTTTTAAAGGCTTTGATAATGATGTCCTTGCTTTACCTTGTATTTAGAATGTGGCTTTGGGCAGCTTACGTGTCTCACGATCAATAATTTGTGATCTCACATTTCCTTCTGTAAATAATGTTTCAGCAGGAAATGTGGGATCATCAACATGCTCTACACTTTAATATTTCGTATCAGGTTTGTATTCAGTTTAACAGCTTCAGCAAATTATCTTGTCTCCATATGGTTAAACACTCTGCTTTCAGCACTGGTCAGCCAAATGCAAACAAGCAGCTTACGAACACACATGAAGTCAATAACATTTTCACATGATTTGTCCCAATTTCCAAAATTCATTCAAAGAAGTCAAAGGCAAACTGCCTTGAAAAATAAATATTTCATTTAGCTCACACGGAATGATAGGAAGGGTTTCATGGACTCTAACAGGCAGGAGGAGCTCTGGATAGGTTGAACTGGAGGAAGAGGTGAAGAGTAGCTGCTGCTTTGTCTATATAATGCTTCAGGTTCAATCTCTAACATATCCAGACAGTGTTGGAAAAAAAACTTTACCTGGTGGTATCTTGAATGGCTACAAAACAGTATCAACACCATGCTGCTAGATGAGTTAACAATACGATTCAATACAGTGGAGACTCGACTTACAGCTGGCTCCACTTATGGACTTTTCAACCTATGGACTTCTCCGGCCACAAAATCTAACTTCGACTTGCGGCCAGAGAATCAACCTACGGACCAGAAGGGGGAGGCAGGGAAAGCGCCAAATTCAAATTTGGCGCTTTCCCTGCCTCCCCCTTCCAGTCCATAGGCTGTACATCATGCCTCTGGATGCCTTGCAGGGCTTCTCTGCCACCATGGGAGGCATCTTGGAGGTCCCCACCCACGCCGCCGATAGTGCTTTGGAGCCACTATCGGTGGTGGTGGGGGGGACCTCCGAGATGCCTCCCATGGTAGTGGAGAAGCCCTGCAAGGCATCCGGAGGTCCCCTGCCACCGCCGCCGCCACCGGGAGCTGAGCCACGCCTGGCTATCCCAGCCATGCTCAGACTCCCCGGAGTCCAAGCATGGCTGGGGTTCTCCGGTGCGGTGCGGCTCCAAGCGGCGGCGGCAGGATGAGGGACCTCCGAAGGCCTTCCCCGCCACCATGGGAGGCCTCTTGGATGTCCCACCAGCACCACCTATAGTGGCTCCAAAGCACTATCGGCGGTGGCGGGGAACCTCCGAGAGTCCTCCGGCAGCGGCGCCAAAGCCCTCAGAGTCCTCCGGCAGCCCCGATGGCTGCGGCGGGGGACCTCCGAGAGGCCTGTGGCAACCGTGCCGAAGCCCTCAGAGTCCTCCAACAGCAGCGGCAGCGGCGGGACCCCTTGAAGACTTCAAAAAGGTAAGGTGATTTTTAAAAACTTGATTTTTAATTTTTGTTCATTGGGCCAGATACGAATTAAATGGTTTTCAATGCATTCCTATGGGGAATGCATTTTCGACCTACGGACTTTTCGACCTATGGACTCCGTTCCAATACGGATTAATTCTGTAGGTCGAGACCCCACTGTATAAGGCACCATCCTATATTTGAAATTAATAATGGCAGTGACTTGGCAGTTGAGAAGAACTTATAAAATCCACTGTTTTGGTGACACAGCTAACCCTCATTGTTTATCTCACTAATTTCTAGCCCTCTACAATGGAAAGAAGGGGGGGAACTTTTATTTTCAAGTTTATTCTTACCTTGTTTTAATGTTGCATCAGGCTTTGGTGAAGAATCACTAATCTCTCGAACATCTTTCCTTGGTACCGAAGAACTAACAAATAGTTAAAAAACAAACATATAATATGTAGATACATTTTGACTGTAGATTTATTTCAAATAAAAGAAACATATTTGTTGTTAACTATCTATAGTTGACGAATCCAGCATCAGTACAAAAGAAAAGGGAACTTAAAATCTTGGTAAGGTAAAGGTAAAGGTTCCCCTTGACAATTTGTCCAGTTGTGTCCGACTCTAGGGTGCGGTGCTCATCCCCATTTCCAAGCTGTAGAGCCAGCGTTTGTCCAAAGATAATCTTCCGTGGTCACGTGACCAGCACAACTAGACACGGAACGCTATTACCTTCCCACCAAGGTGGTACCTATTTATCTACTTGCATTTGCATGCTTTCGAACTGCTAGGTTGGCAGGAAAAAAATCTTGGTAACAGTTTGCAAAAACTTTGTCCACACTCATTACAACCAGCATGGGCCTTCTCAGTTACTACAATATGCATTTAGCAAAAACCATTATAATGATATACCGGTAGAGGCAAAATATTATAAACAAGATTAATTCTGCACAGGATTTTCTGTCCAACTTCACTATAAGCAGAATGTACTAGCATCATAGGAACAGCACACATAGATTGTCTAGAAATAAAGTCCTGTGCATGACTCCTCAGAATTCAATATAATTAAGTTCAGCAAAACTTGCTCCCATACAAATGTGTACAGGATTAGAATCTAAGCTTCTAAACAGCTGTGTTTATTTCATTAATAATCTAGCAAACTCAGTAACTGTATAATTGGAACAGGGCAACATATGACTTAAAATCAGAGAATTAATGAAGTTTTTATCTGGTGAGTTATGCCCAGAGGTCGGGGGGGGGATTCACAGAAGGATATTCCCAGTTAGTTGTTATCTTGAAAGCAGGTTTAAAAACCCATTTCTTAACTGGCACCAATTTTGAAGGAGTCTAAATAAATATGTGCTATATATCTAGAAATCAAAATAAGGTGGGTAAGAGCACAAGAAATACAATGGGGAAGACATATCTTGAACAGGATGTCCAAGCAGAATTGGTTCTCAAATCTGAACACAATCTGAAAAAGTATGTAAAGTATGGAAAAGAGGTACTGAAGTGATACAGCATTCAAGGTCCACAAGAACAGAGAATATAGATACACAACTCTCTTCTTTGAGAGAAAGAACTTCAGACAGTTATCCAGAAAATACTATATCATTTAAACTGGTGACCAGATCACTTCTGAATCCCATATTTGCTAGGGACCCTAGATCACTGGTTCTTAACCTTGAGTTACTCAGGACTTTTGGACTGCAACTCCCAGAAGCCTTCACCACCAGCTGTGCTGACTGGGGTTTCTGGGAGTTGCAGTTCAAAAGCATCCGAGTAACAAAGGTTAAGAACCACTGCCCTAGATGATTCTTTGATTTGTTGGTTGGGAACCTCAAATGCCAGAGAAGGAAAAGACTTGTGGTCCCAAGAGAAAAAGGGAAAGAAAAAAGCAAGCCAAAGATTAACACTGAACAACTTATGATAGGCAACTGCAGCTATCAGGATGTTCAAATTCTGGATCCATTTGAATAGGGTTTCAGGCCGGGTTTTGGTATGGAGACTGCCTTGGTCGCCCTGTACGATGACCTTTGCCGGGAGAGAGACAGGGGGAGTGTGACCCTGTCCTTCTGGATAGGCTGGCTGGGTTGGGAGTTGGAGGCACTGCTTTACGGTGGTTCCACTCCTTCCTGGCTGACCATGTCAAGAGGGTGGTGCTGGGGGACAGTTGCTCTGCCCCATGGTATTTATGTCATGGGGTTCCTCAGGGCTCAATACTGTCCCCCATGTTGTTTAACATCTACATGAAACAGCTAGAAGAGGTCATCAGGAGGATTGGGCTGAGGAGTCAGCAATACGCTGACGAAACTCAGCTCTTCCTCTCGTTTTCCACCAATCCAGGTGAGGTGGTTTCTGTGCTGAACTCGTGTCTGGACCTGATAATGGACTGGATGAGGGTTAATAAATTGAAACTCAATAAAGTGCTGTTAGAGGGTGCTTCGCCATACAGGTTGGAGGGCCATTTCCCTGCCCTGAATGGGCTTACACTCCTCCTAAAGGACAAGGTCCGCAGCCTGGGGGTGCCCCTGGACCCCAATCAAACTCAGGAAGCCCAGGTGGACTCGGTGCCCAGGGGCGCCTTCCTTCAGCTGCGGAAATTGTACTGGCTATGGCCCTACCTGGACGAGCAGTCTCATGACAGTTACACACGCACTAGTAACATCTCGTATAGATTATTGCAATGTGCTTTATGTGGGGCTGCCTTTGAAGATGGTCCGGCGACTGCAACTGGTCCAGAATTGAGCTGCGCGGCTGGTGAGTGGTGGGGCCGCTAGGGAACACATCAAGCCGATTTTGTTTAAGTTACATTGGTTACCAGTTGCTGCCCGGGCCCAATTCAAAGTGCTTGTTTTTGACATATAAAGCCCTAAATGGCTTGGCCTCTGAACATCTGAAGGACCGCCTCCTTCCATATCAGCCTACCCAGGGGGCCCTTTTGAAAGATCCGTCCCTCAAGGAGGTAAGAGGGACGTCTTGTAGACCACTGGTTCTTAACCTTGGGTTACTCAGGAGTTTTGGACTGCAACTCCCAGAAGCCTTCACCACCAGCTGTCCTGACTGGGGTTTCTGGGAGTTGCAGTTCAAAAGCATCCGAGTAACAGAGGTTAAGAACCACTGTTGTAGACAAAGGGCCTTTTTGGCAGCTGCCCCCAGACTATGGAATGCTCTCCCTACTGAAATTCGTCTGGCATCAACACTGATGACATTTCGGTGCCAGGTCAAAACCTTCCTGTTGCAGAAGGCTTTTAATTGAAATAACATCAACTGTGGGTCCTGATGGCAATTTTTAGAGTATCTATTTTAATTGTATTTTAATTGTTGTAAGCCGCCCAGAGACCTCTGGGTAGAGTGGGTGGCATATAAGTTAAATGAATGAATGAATGAATGAATGAATGAATGAATGAATGAATGAATGAATGAATGAATGAATGAATGAATGAATGAATGAATGAATGAATGTGCCAGGGGCTGAGGGAAGTTCATAAGGAAGAGCCTGAAGTTGAACGCGGCTATTCCTATCACTGAATCTCAGAAGGCAATGATGACAAGGGGAAACTGGGATATACTGTACAGGTAATTCTCATGAGATTAGTGAAGTCTAGAAAACTAGAGAAGATCTAGTTCCAGACACAATTCAAAATGCTGGTTTTAATCTATAAAACCATAAACATCTTGGGTCCAAGCTGTCCCAAGAACTATGTTGTGGGAACTAAAAAATTCCCACACCATGTCTCTCTTTATGAGCCTGCCTGGGTGTTAAGATCATCAGGAGAGGCCTTTCTCTCAGTTCTACCACCTTCATAGGTGCGGTTGGTGAGGACACAGAAGAGGACTTCTCTGTAGCTGTACTCCGACTGCCTCCCAGGCTGGCCCCAAATATATTATCTTCTTGCAAGTAGACGATGACCTTTCCATCCAGACAGTCTTTTTCTAGTGACAGGATCTCTGAGAGGGATTTTTAAATGGAGTGCTGTGCTTTGCTGAATGTGTTTTTGGTGTTGATTTTGTGTTTGTTTATCATTTTTAGTGTGGTTGTGAACCACCTACAGCCGGCTGGGGAGAAGGAGATAAATGCCAGTGTGGGCAGGCCCCCTCAGCAACGGCAGAAGGGTTGTTGGCCTTGAAGGAAGCACCTGAGGCAGACAAGGGTGGAGACTCTAAACCTATCCCCAGAGAAACAGCTGTAGCTGTACTAGATACAGAGGCGAGTGAGCAAGGAGAGGGAGAGGAGGACCCGGACATTTGGGAGGATGCCTGGGAGTTTCCGTCACCTTTGGAGAAGAGAGAAAATAATCTGCTGGGGGAGATGCTGAAAGGAGCTTCTAAGAGCCCTGCATTTCCAGAGGACGGCTGGCTTATCTGAAGGCAAGCTGAAAGAGAAGCTCCCAGGGACAGCCAATGCTGCACAGCCGCCTCTGCTTGCTGGACGCTGTGCTGGGAGGCTCGGCTGGCAAAGACTGTTCAACAGCCTGGACCTTTCAGCCAAGACGAGCTGCCACGGGAGTGAAGTAACTCCCTCGGAGCTGGGAGCTGGGAGCGAATATTTTCTCAGCCCTGGAAGGGCTGGAAGGATAGAAAGCTACCAGTTCCATCCCTGCTGCTTGGGGCTAGAGCCCCATTCTGCAAAGGACTACAGAGACACTGATTTTCTTTTCTCTGTATGCTGAGTCCAATAAAGCTCAACTGATCACCAGTACCTGCTGCCTCATCATGGATACAGCGGCTGGGGCCACTCACAGTGGTATTTGTTTGATTCTTTTAATATGTGTATATTTATAGTTTTTAAGTTTTAAATATTGTCTTTTAATAATGTAACCTGCTTTGGCTCCTTTTTAAGGAGAAAGGCAGGGTAAAAATATTTTAAATACATACATAAATAAAATAGAAAGCACTCTTTGTATAGATTGCAAAAATGGAAATGGAAAAATGACTCTCCATTCCGAAGGACTTTTTAAAAACAAATGCTTCAAATATTTGCTGTGCTTAGATACTATATTGGAGATTGTGCTTATATTAGCATCCAAAGATGTGCCTTTCCAGAAACCTGATGTATGTATGTGGTGCTGTAGGAGACTCTTGAGAGTCCCGTGGACTGCAAAGAGAACAAACCTATCAATTCTAAAGGAAATCAAACCTGAGTGCTCACTGGAAGGACACATCCTGAAGCTGAAGCTCCAATACTTTGGTCATCTTATGAGAAGAGAAGACTCCCTGGAAAAGACCCTGATGTTGGGAAAGTGTGAAGGCAAGAGGAAAAGGGGACAAGATGGCTGGACAGTGTCATCGAAGCTACCAACATGATTTGGCCCAACTCCGGGTGGCAGTGGAAGACAGGAGGGCCTGGCATGCTCTGGTCCATGGGGTCACAAAGAGTTGGACACAACTTAATGACTAAACAACAACAATGTATAAATAAATAAATAAATAAATAAATAAATAAATAAATAAATAAATAAATAAATAAATAAATAAATAAATAAATAAATAAATAAATAAATAAATAAATAAATAAATAAATAAAATTTGACACAACTACTAAAGCTAGTTAGACAATAAATTTTATCTGAACATAGAACCCTTTCCTCCAAAAGTTCATCTCATTTTCATTTGATGGCAGCCTCAAAGCTTCTGGGGATTGTAACAAAGATCACTGTAAAGGGAACAAACTATCGGGATCTTCAATAAGGACAAGGGCATGATACAGCTAGCCTAAAGATGGAGGATGGTATTGGCAATCCCACCATCAAGGAGAGAGAAGATTATTAAAAAGACTTGGACTATATTACCATAATTACTGCTGTTCTCTACTGAATTGTTTGCTGTGCCTTTGCAAAACATCCAGAAGCCAATTGGTTCACTAGCTAACCAGGTGTTGCTATCATCCTGTGACTGCCTTCTCAAGGGCAGGGGGTATATAAAGCAGTGCTGGCCAATGGCTTTTTATTAAGTAAGCGAAAGACTATGGGTGATTGTAGCTAGAACATCAAAGAAAGAGAAGTCAATTAAAAACACTTGTCCTACACTCCCATAACGTTGATACTTTTATGGAACTGTTTGCTATACCTCAGAAAAATATCCTGAAGCTGATCAGCTATTTAAGATTCAGCTATCCCATTGGGACAAAGAAACAGCAAGGAAATATGCAGGGAAATATGTCAGGTGTAGGAGCAGTCTACAGCAAGACCTATACCAAGTTTCTTTCATGTCTTTTGTCACAAACCTGCTAGAGATGGGGGATTTAAATGCTAGGAAGCTAAGAGGGGCAGATTTGCTGTCCCTATTTCTGAATTATGAATTGTTAACTATGTCTTTCTGGTCCCAGAGGCATATCCTAACCAGTATAGAAATTGGCCTCCTAGCCATCATGTTTGTATGGGTGTGTTTTTGCAAAACAACTTAAAGTGTGCAATTATTAATAAAGGTGACTAGACTGACACCTTATTTCAGTACTTTTAAGGAAAAAGATTCTGATCAAGCAAAAAGTGGCATAAATCAGTTCAGAAAGACAACTACTGATTTTACTGTTTTCAAGCCAGCTGAAATAAGTGGGTTATCATGGCTTCACAAAAGGATGTTATTCAGTGCAAAAGCACACTATTTAATCAATCATAAAACATACTTTAACTTATATAACAGATCTGCTAAATAGTTATCCATCCACACCATCATAAAACTGCAAACCTCTTCCTAACGGGTATTCTATTTTGACTTGACCATGAGTGGGAGTAGAAGGCAAGATGCAGAATGGCACAAAAGTGTGCTTCTTATATACCACTTCATAGTGCTTAAAGTATATGGGGGCATACAATTTAATTATTCAGGATACACAGTGCCCCCCAGCAAGCTGGATGCTCAATTTACCAAGCATTTACAAAAATTGTTCTGTGACTGCTATCTCACTTGCTCACAGATAATTTCTATAAATTAGTTATAAAAACAGTAACTAGAAATATAACTGCCACATACAATTTGCCATCCTTGAACGAACGGACAAGAACGTAATCCTTTTTCACTGCAATTTCATCACTACAGTCTGGACAAACCACCTACACAAGAAAAATAGAAATATTTAGAATAGTACCAATTAATTAGAAAAGAAAGATGACATATGTTCATATTTCAGAGTCTATAGATCAGATTACCCCTGACATGGATATCTAGCATAAAAATCTCCTTTTGTGAGTAATCTGCAAATTGGGAGGTGGAGGGACTTGGGGAAGGGTTGTTCCACTTTGCTATGTATGGAGGACCTTTCTTCCTAATTCTCTAACAGAGGATGAGCTCTCAGCTCACAAGAGAAACAGAAGCAGCAAGAACTATGGAACTCACATGCCTTTTGTCATATTGTATTGTGTTCTGCTCTAGTGGAAAGACAGCAGCTGTTATTACTACCTGCAAGTTACTCCCATCTGCCTTACTCCATTCTCTTTGGATACTAGTAGCCTGGCATAGTTCTGTTTAGACACTTTTGCCTACTACTCTTTGCTCTGGGCCCAGAGTGATCATATTTGTCTTTTTGTTTTTAATATTTATTGCAACATTCTTTCTTTGGATTTGCAAGTTGTATTTTATTCTGCTGCTTAAGTGTCATATTTATATACTTTGTATGAATTACCTTGGGGATCTTTTTGGCCAAAACACAATACAGAACTAAATAAGAACTACCACTAAAACAGTAAAGTTTATATATATTCCACTGCAACACCATAGGAACTGAGCCAATAATTAATTACCTCACCTAGGTGAAAGTAGTACCTTGCTCCTAAGAATCTGATTTGCCTAATTTCAGTTTCCTACTATGTGACATTACTATATTATTTATCTAAGTTACAAATTCATCTATTAGAAGTGTGATCTTGTTAAACCTGCTTCCAGTAGATAATCAAATAATAATGAGCAATGTGACTGTTTCCCTATATAAAAGTATAAAATAGGAACAATGCAATAATGTTTATCTTTGTTCTTCCTTTTTTAGGGCTGTATTATGCTTTTCAACATAAAGTGGGGCTCGCAGTCTGGGGATCCATCTGGAGCTCACCATGGAGACTTTTTTCATCTTTGGTGGATAGCCCGGCTGCGACCCTATCTCGCTGTGGGGGCGCTCACCACCTTGGTTCATGCGCTCGTAATCTCGAGATCAGACCACTGTAACACGTTCTACATGGGGCTACCTTTGAGGTTGATGGGGAAACTCCTAGTGGTGCAGAATGCGTCGGCCAGACTCCCTTAGCGGAGCAAGAAAACCATCACATTTCTCCTATTCTGGCCGCATTGCACTGGCTGCCCATTCGGTTCCGCGTTGACTTCAAAGTTCTGATGCTTATGTTTAAAGCCCTAAACGGTTTAGGACCTTGATACTTGGCGGAACGCCTACTCCCACCCAGTTCTACCCATGTCACTCGCTCAAGTCAGGAGGTGAGGCCGAGGAGCCTGAGGCCGAGGGAGGCCCGGAAGGAAAAAACAAGAAACCAGGCCTTCTCGGCGGTGGCTCCTCGCCTCTGGAACAACTTGTCTCCTGAGATTCGTGCGGCTCCCTCGCTCGGTATTTTTAAGAATCAACTGAAAACATGGATGTTTAGGCAGGCCTTCCCCCCCCAGTTAATTCCTAATTTTCTTCCCCTCCTTCTCTGTTATGATTTACTTTATCTTTCTTTCCATCTTGTACAAAATTTTTCTAATTGTGTAAACTATTATATATATCTGTTTTATATTTTGTGTTGTAAGCCACCTACAGTGGTCGCAATGAGCAGATAGGCGGGGTATAAATGGAATAAATAATTAATAATAATAGCTTTTAAACAAAATAAAAGATGAGCACTTACCAAAGCTGGGAACCAGAAATTTTTCTTCTTATCCAAACTAACACAGTCAACGCATACAATTTTTCCTAACAATTCATCTGTTTGTTTCCTGTCATCTTCATCTTCATCACTTGAGGATGAGGAAGATTCTTCCTCTGGGCTAAAAAAATTCCAAGTGAACCCTTACTACACAGTTTGGAATTCTGGATTATTCAATAATAAGCTGTATGTAAAATGGAATGCCCCATGCAAGCATACAAGTAAAACATCGTCTTACGAAATGCAATTCCCCATTGGAATGTATTGAAATCCATTTAATGTGTTCCAGTGTGGAAAATAGTCATCGTTTTGCGAAAATCGCCCATACGGAAGCCATTTTGCGAAGCGCCGATCAGCTATTTAAATCACTGTCTTGCAAAGCATCAGTCCCAAAAAACACCCGTTTTGCAAAGCCACCGATCAGCTGTTAAAATCGTTGTCTTGCAAAGCATCGGTCCGGGGGGGGGGGAAATCCGTCTTGCGAAGCACGGACCGAAACATCGTCCAGCGAAAAACGCCAATAGGAAACACTGTTTTGCGAAGCGCAATGGCAATCGCAAAAAATTCATCGTCATGCGGATTCATCATTTTGCAGGGTAATCGTCTAGCACAGTGGTTCTTAACCTTTTTGAAAGAAACGCCCCCTTGAGCCATTGAGGAAGTTATCATTGCCCCCCTCCCCACAGCTATAATATCCTATTTATTTATTTATTTATTTATTTATTTATTTATTTATTTATTTATTTATTTATTTATTAAAGACACTTAAGTTCAATGACTGAATTCAATTCCTTAAATTCAAGGAGAAAGAGGAGCGGCTGACTTTCTGCAGTGCATTTGCGATCCCACCCAAAGAGATGCTGCGCCACCCCAAACCATCCCGTTTCTCTCCGCGCTTCCCTTGCAACGGACAGGAACGTGGGTGGGAAGGCAGGACAGACAAATGGGGCTCGTCTCTCCCTCCCCGCCTGGGTGCGAGGCACAGCATCACTGGGCGAGGACGGGGACCCAAGAGACCCTTTCCTTCCACCCGATCCACATTCAGTGCTCCCCTAAGTGAGAAAGGCGAGATGTGGCAGGCAGGAAGAGTGGGATCGTCTGGCGGTGGCAGCACTGGATCCACTGCTAGCACCCTGGTTGTAGCTACCTTCACAGGTTTGGCTTGCTCCAGCGCCCCCCTACCGCCCCCTTCTGCTCCATCGCTTCCATGCCGCCCCTTTTTGTTCTACCGCCCCCCTGAAAAATGAAATTGCCCCCTGGGGGGCATTATTGCCCACGTTAAGAACCACTGGTCTAGCGGGACACCACTGTATATGTATCTCTTTCAAGGACAGGATGTCCATCACCCCTTCCACTTTAGTTTAATGCAAGAGCAGGAACAATGTCTGCCTACTGTGGATACACAGCACATCATTCCTGGACCCTGATACTTGCCCAACCCACTATAGAGGAACAAAAACAACATTTAAATAAAGAAGCCACCCTGATCCATTATCCACCTTCCTAACATTGCAATACAAATATTCTGCGCAAAGCAGAACTGAATAGCTCTGTTGTATCCTCTGCTAAACACAAGGGAAAACCTTCGGTTCAATGCATGAATTGTTACTGTCCCTCTTCACACAAGAATTTGGAGAGACCTTTTCAAACTGACTGACATTCTGGACTGACTGAAAATAATTTTGCCTCAGATGTTTAACTAACCTATAGAATTCATAGCCACAAGACTTGGTAACAAGTATACCCTGCTTGTCGGCTACAATGTCTGCCTACTGTGAAAAACAAGAAGTCGGCCCAGATAGTATTGGCTCCTCTTATGTTACTCATGGGCACAGAAAACTAGTAGGTGCCCATGTCCAACCTTGCCTATAGGAGAAAAAGGTTATTGTGCTCTGCTGCTAATCTGTACAGGGACTTTACAGCAGCACTTTCAGTTTAACCTCTTGAGTTATATGCTACTTTAATAACCAACTTTATATAACCTGCTAGGAACTAAGGTGGCAAAAAAATCTGAAAAAATAAAACTTACATATGATTCGATCTCCTCCCTCTGTTTGTTTTCTTTCCTATGACAGGAGTCCCAAAATGTTCAGGGTTGGTAAGAGGGAGCTGATCTAGAGTCTGTTGGTAAAACCAATTCATATGTTATCACTTGAAAAGCCGATCTGTTGAATAAGCTCTATAACAAATACATATAGCCCAAATGTACAGCTTACACAGACGATAATTTATTTTATTATTTATTTATTTATTGCATTTATAAGCCAATAAAGGTCAAGTGTTGGGCAAGCCACAATGCATAGAACTTAGTGTACATAGGCTTCACTGGAAGCCGCCTAGAGTGGCCTTTTAGGCCAGATGGGTGGGGTATAAATCAAACAAACAAACAAACAAACAAACAAACTGGCATTCCATTTATTGTGCAATCCTTCATGACTACTGAACCTACTTTATCCACAACATACAGTATTATACTCAAGTAAGTAACAGTTAGAGTAGGCCCATTTGAAACTTAGAGAAGTTGACTCATCAAATTCCCATAATTAAATATGCTTACTCTAGTGCAATTTAGTATGCTATGCAACAATGTCTTCATACTTCATACTATCATCACGCAGAACAAATATTTCAGTGTTGGCTGAAATGCACATCTCACACGCAACCAATCTTTCTGTATTCACTTTCCATTTACAAAAAAATTAACAGTGAAATAGAAGGTGTGCTGGATTGTGTCATGGACACATCATCACAGGAAGATTCTCTTAGCCAGAATGACAGAGTAAACATACTATCATGATAGAATCTATTATTTTCAGCAGAGCAGAATTACAACTGT
Source organism: Pogona vitticeps (assembly GCF_051106095.1). NCBI lineage: Eukaryota > Metazoa > Chordata > Lepidosauria > Squamata > Agamidae > Pogona > Pogona vitticeps. The sequence continues at coordinate 58,623,059 of NC_135783.1, read as the reverse complement.
CCATATTTTGTATTCTATTAGTCACTGAGTTAAATATCATGATTCTGAGTGTAAAGCACAGCAAAATAAAATTCAGAAAAGCAAAAAAGTATAAAACCAGAATGCTTTCCATTTCACCGCAAATACTTACTTCACTTTCAGCAAAATGTCTCTCTCCTTTCAAGCAAAGTGAAGAGCGTCGGAGAGTTTTCTCATCTCCATCATCAAATACTATTACAAAAAAATTGAGTTGTCGTCTTTATCAGAATTTTTAAAAACACCATAATGCAAATTTCAATTAACTGTAGAACCAAGCATAGAAGTGTAGAACCTCTCCTATTCATTTCAACAACAAAAAATAAACTTTCCTAACTATGTTTTCCATTAGGATGAAATTATTTTAGAGACAAGATCACACCCCAAACAGAAATGTACAAATTCAGATAAATATCTTCAGAGATATTGGCCAGAATTCCAGTGCTTATGAACATTAGCAAAAAGGCAATGGCACAGATCAGAATGGATGCAATTTGTATTCCTCGTACATCACTGCTCTACTGGACCTATTTTAACTTTACACCACTATGTTTATGCCATTATACTTAAGCAAACTCCAATTTCTAACTTTAGATTTTCTGAAAATACTATCCGTGTAAGGCCAAATACATTTTAAAAGTGGCTTTTGATGAAGAAAAATTATTTTTAAGGCAACACACATGAGAGTAAAACTCAAGGCGTTCTACTTCAGAAACTCAATGAACTGTGTTACACATAATCTATGAACTTTCTGAAGCCTCAACTAATTCAGTTACTGGCATAACCAATTACAAAGCTAGAGCTTTTAAAATGTGCAGCCATCATTCTTTTCACAAAATTCAAATTTACAGAAATGATAAAGGCTATATATATATAGTTTATACATGTTGAGTTTCCCTTTTGGATTCATCCATTTGCACCATGTCAGATCCTCTTCTACTTGGTTTCCAACTATCATGCATTGCTTTTTGGGGAGTTAGAAGATATGTGGGTAACAAAAAGCATCCTCTCTCTCTCTCTCTCTCTCTCACACACACACACACACTCACACTCACACACACACACACACACACACACACACACACACACACAAGCAATGCATGATAGTTGGAAACCAAATAGAAGAGGATCTGACATGGTGCAAATGGATAAATCCAAAAGGGAAACTCAAAATGTATAAACTATTTATACATGTGCAAAAGTATTTCTCCTCACGCAAATGGTTTTTGGCATCTCAGCTAATATTTATACCATACAATTACAAAATGTACATGAAACTTAAACAAACAAAAAAGGCCATTTCATTTTCCAGAGACCACTATGCTCCCGAGACAGCTTCTATGTCATTAAACGTCAGCATCTGAATAAAAACAGTTCCTGCAAGCTGGTCTGTTGGGACTATTCAGTATTCTAAGGGAATGTCTCTCCTAGTCATTTCTTCTGCAAGTAGGGCAGGAGATGTAAAAGGTAACCAGGGTGTGTCTCTCTCTCTTCATGCTTATACTGCCTGAAAACAACTGGCTAGGATCTTTTAAAAGATGCTCCAAAAATCTGTCTGCTAATAAGAAAGGCAGAAAGTTGTCTAGAAGTTAAAATAAAGAGCTGGAGGCTGTCTCTCAGCATAACACTGAGGCTAGTTGTCCCTCAAAAGAGAACAGACTATAATTGACGTATTCATTGCTGTGGTACAAATGCAATAGAATTTTAGTCCCAATCCAGTCCCCAAAGTAATTACAGTGATCAGATCTCCCTGTTCCAATGACTGAGGGGAGTGATAAAAACTTTTAAGTTTGTTAAAGCTTGTGACTATTAGCTCAAATTCAAAAGGCATAGAAAGGAAAGAAGTCAAACATACACTCTAAAGGAAGAATATGTGTTCTGTTATGTATGCTAATCAAACAAAGCAAGAAGAGATTCCAGCTTAAAAACAAGGGCAGGAGAATATAAGAGCCATTATTAATTAATTATTAATGTAAAAATTAATTAAATAAAACAAGATGTGTAAGGAGAAGAATCAGGAAAAGCTAATACTTTTCTTCATTCTGAATGGGATTCTTATTGCCTGGGCTCTCCAAAGGACTGGATAATAAACTGAAGATGAATCTTAGCAAAATAGAGGTAGAGTGCATTATGAAAAAGAAAGGACACAGCTTGGCAATATTGTTGAATCCAGGCACCTAAGTGGCCTGAAGTGCCTTTACCATGGCTCTGTAATGATGTCCATGTGTACAAACAGGTAGGAAGGAGGTCTGTCCCTCACTACAGACATACATTTCATGCTAATTGACAATATGCCCATATTACCTCGGAGAGAAACTGGCTAACAACATTCAGCAGAACACAAAGTGCAATTTAGAGAATCAAAAATCCTTATATACCAGATTTCTGAATTTCATATGCCATGTATTAAGCATCAAACTTTAATAGAACTCTATGCTACTCATTATCAGATCTACAGTATATTCACTGTGTTCTAGAATCAAAGCTTAAACTAAATGTACAAGTTATACAGATAGTTACAAACATTTTTTGCAAGGGATGGGGTGTTTCTCCAGCTCTACTACTCACATAATCATCATATTACCTCACTTTTAAACAAAACCACTAAGCGCTAGACTTCCATATCCACGCCTACTGCTTCTTCTTGTAATCAAGCAGTTTGGATCCAAGAATATTGTTACAGATCCACATGTAGATTCCAGTTAAAGGTAAATTTTGAGACAAGAAAAGGTTTTTCACTATATATAAATACAGGCATGAATTTCACTAGTTATCATGAACACTTTTTTCCCTGATCTGTAATTTTTGGACCAGTGGAAATTCAGTTTGTTTTCCTTACCCACAGTATACCAACTAGCATCTGTTAATTTGTTGATGACAGCTTCTTGATAAGTTCCATCTGGATTCCTGACTTCCACCACAGTTCCTACCTAAAACATAAAAGACACATATAATTTTCAATGATGTACTCAATCAGAAAGTATTGAACATTTTGGGTTTATTATTATTATTATTATTAAATTCTGTTCTTACTCTCACCAAAGTATAATAATCTTGCTAGGTCTCTGAAAAAGATTTGAAAAAAATACACCAAACAGCTCTTTTCAGAAGCAGACGTTCAAAAACATGGGTTTAACTTAATTGGGATTTGCCAATACTAACATTAGCCAAAATCAAAACTGGGGTGTGTGTGTGTGTGTGAAATTGGCTTCTGCATGCCTTCCATCTCCATGAGACAATGGGTTTGCAGTATTCCTCTGGGGTTAATCAGGTTTTACTTTTCAGACTTTAGTACCTAATGCATTTCTACCAAGACTGTGTCTTTTAGAACTACTAATATTATTCCATAAATGAAATGTTTTTACTCAAATTAAGAGGATGAAACATATCAGAATAATGAAATAAACTGTTGTCTCATGATACTGTAGTATGTACACAGACTTTTCTTTAAAAAATAAAATAAAATCTAACAATTAATTATAGTACTTTCTGAGATAACATTATGAACAGGACTATGTGCAAAGCAGTTCCACACAAAAAGGGAAGTACTACTGTATAGGACATTTCCTTTTCTGGCTTCAGACTCTTGTGATACACCAAACGCTATCTTAAAGGATGACAAGCTCCTGATGATCAGGAATGCAGGCAGGGATGAAAAACCATGATACATATACACTGGTGCCTCGCTTAACGAGCGCACCGTACGACGACGAAATCGCGTAGCGATCCCTTTTTTGGGATCGCTAATGCGATCGCTCAACGTTTTTTTGATAGGGCAAAATTCGCTTTGCAAAGATCGGTAAGCGTTTCGCTTACCGATCTTCGCAAAACGAAGCCCGACGATCAGCTGTTTGGCAGCCAAAATGGCCGCCGGAAGCCCGGAAATGGCCCAAAATGGCCGTGCGCAGCGTTTTCACACCCTCGTTAAGCGAGGGGAGGGCGCGAAAATGGCTGCCGGCCATTAAGAAGCATCGCTGAACAGTGAGTATTCGGCCCATTTGGAATTCCCTGCCCCGTTCAACGATGCTTCAGCATAGCGAAGGTTAATCCGGAACGGATCAACCTCGCTATGCGAGGCACCACTGTACAGAAAAGTATAAATGCATGAAGTTAAGTTCAGCTGATGTCACCGACATCTAGCCAAAGCATTAGGTGGAACATCGCTACTTGACTTTCATCAAGAGTGAGCCTTCGCTTTTCCATCCTCTTCCTTATTAAGGCAAGTAAGATAAAATACTTTATACTCTCACACCCCAAGAGCCCTGAAACAATTTCATTTGACTCTCTTACTGTCTTCTCCCCATAAGAAAAAGTTTGGGTGAGCAATTTGCTTCTAGCCATTATCCCAAGGAGCTCCTATAAGCAGTGACTGAAAGACAGTAGGCACACTCCTCTTTTTCGTCATGCAGAAAAGAAATAGCAATCTACCATGTTTGGCATTTTCAAGAGCTCAGTCAACTCCAAGAACTGTTGCCTGACAACAGACTAGCAATTCCTACTATTCCCTGTCAGAGATTTGAGATGACAGCTAAAATTCCCTTCCTATAGAAACGGGATCCCCATGGTTCACTAGGTCCCATGGTTATTTCTTGGAAGAGGGAACCACTTTCCTTTCATGAACCTTTGGTTAGTCCTGAACCTTCACATGCCAGGCTCACCTCATATGTGACAGAATTTCTGCAGTTCTAAAACTTATGGTATCTAGACCCTTGGAAAACTTAGAATGATACATATGCAGATAGATAGACAGATAGACAGATAGACAGATAGATAGACAGAGAGAGAGAGAGAGAGAGAGAGAGAGAGAGAGAGAGATGTCTAACTACAACATTCTGTAGCAAACAATTCTGGGAAATGTTCTGAATTTAGTCTACAGTACTAGTATGGCACAGACACACTATGTAGTCTTGCTGCATCTAATACAGCAAGAAAAAATTGAGAAGTTCTTAGAAAAAGCAGTTCCCAGAGAGAGGCAGAGCAATGTAATACAGCACCATTACGGCTGACACAATCTGTTATACTCTGCTGAGTATAGCTGCCAAAATGAACAGCTAAAAATATGGCCAGGTTTACAGCTTTTAATCACCAAATGCCCTCTGCAAGGTACTCTTCAGATAAACTGATCACTCTATTTACTACCTCCTTACTGCCAGCAGATGGTGAACAAGAGCTAATGGTTAAGTTATTCACCACACTAAGAGTCTCTAAAGCAAAAGTCAGGTACTGAATTCTGAGTCCCAAAAGACTGAACTAGTATCCAGTACGGTACACAATTTTTTCAACTTCTCTGCATCTCAAAGATTAAAGGGGGAAACCTACACTTAAGATTTTTTTGGATGCAGGAAGGAAGAAATCACATTTGAACCTTTCTTTTAAACCATTCCATTTTAAATTCACATAATTCTTTCATTAACAGTCATCTTCTCTTACTATTATCTCCATTCTTGTGCTCTCTGTAGACTTCACAGGAAAGGAGCAATTAATGTTGGAGAGAACAAAAGGAAAGCTATATTTTCTCCCATCACAGGGACTGCACTTACTCTACCTTTTAATGGTAATGGCGAGACCTTAGGTACCACTCATTGTTTTCTATGAAACACTTAATATTTTTCAGCAGTGTAAAGAAATATTTTCAGCATTTGGTATTATTAGGTGGGTCACTGCCAAGTTTCAGTCAACAACATAAGGAAACAGTTAGAGGAACAAAGCATTTCAGTGAAGTCAAGCCTGCCATGCTTAGTTCAAGGGCAATTTCTGCTCACAATTCCTTTTCTGAAACACCATAAAACTTAACACAATATATCTTTGTGTCATACTGTACAAAGTAAAGAATCTTCCAAAAAAGTTAGAGTGGAGACCATATAGTTAGTGTCTTGAGTTCTAGAAGAGATTGCCATGGGGTGCTCCTCAGCAAAGACAAGTTTGGCCATGCCTTTATAATATTTATTAATGAAGCTTGAAGCAAGCACATGATGTGGATTCAGCAGTAGCAATGGTGGTGGCAACACCTAACAACAAGCAGTGGACCAGGCAGAACTGCCAGTTGTTGCTGCTGACAATAGGATGATGGAAGGAGAATTCATAACCTTATCATCGGTGTTTGGAGGTGGTGCTAAGGCATTGGGGTTGGAAGCAGGGATGCAGAATTGAAATGGGGAAGAAATACACAAAATAATCTTGCTAGCCAAAGCTAAAGCATTGAAGTATTTGGTCTGTGGGCTATGGACTTCCACCTGCCCCCTATCTTTTTCTTCAACAGAAGAAGTGTTTTGTAGTATTATAAAATATTATACAGGTAACTGTCTGAGATACTTGAGTAAAAGCCATTTCCTCATAAGTATGATCATGTTGTTGTTGTTGTTTAGTTGTTAAGTCGTGTCCGACTCTTCATGAACCCATGGACCAGAGCACGCCAGTTCCTCCTGTCTTCCACTGCCTCCCAGAGTTGGGTCAAATTCATGCTGGTCACTTCGATGACACTGTCCAGCCATCTCATCCTCTGTCGTCCCCTTCTCCTCTTGCCTTCACTTTTTCTCAACATCAGGGTCTTTTCCAGGGAGTCTCTTCTCATGAGATGGCCAAAGTATTGGAGCCTCAGCTTCGGGATCTGTCCTTCCAGTGAGTGAGCACTTAGGCTTGATTTCCTTCAAAATGGATAGGTTTGTTCTCTTTGCGGTCCATGGGACTCTCAAGAGTCTCCTCCAGCACCACGATTCAAAAGCATTAATTCTTCGGTGGTCAGCCTTCTTTATGGTACAGCTTTCACTTCCATACATCGCTACTGGAAAAACCATAACTTTGACTACGTGGACCTTTGTTGGCAAGGTGATGTCTCTGCTTCTTAAGATGCTGTCTAGGTTTGTCATCGCTATCCTCCCAAGAAGCAGGCATCTTTTAATTTCATGGCTGCTGTCACCATCTGCAGTGATCATGGAGCTCAAGAAAGTAAAATCTGTCACCGCCTCCATATCTTCCCCTTCTATTTGCCAGGAATGGCCATGATCTTAGTTTTTTGGATGTTGAGCTTCAGACTGTTCTTGCACTCTCTTCTTTCACCCTCATTAAGAGGTTCTTTAAATCCTCCTCACTTTCTGCCATCAGAGTGGTGTCATCTGCATATCGGAGGTTGTTGATATTTCTTCCGATAATCTTAATTCCGGTTTGGGATTCCTCCAGTCCGGCCTTTTGCATGATGTATTCTGCATATAAGTTAAATAAGCAGGGAGATAATATACAGCCTTGCCGTACTCCTTTCCCAATTTTGAACCAATCAGTTGTTCCATATCCAGTTCTAACTGTTGCTTCCTGTCCCACATATAGATTTCTTAGAAGATAGATAAGGTGGTCAGGCACTCCCATTTCTTTAAGAACTTGTCATAGTTTGTTGTGGTCCACACAGTCAAAGGCTTTTGCGTAGTCACTGAAGCAGAAGTAGATATTTTTCTGGAACTCTCTGGCTTTCTCCATAATCCAGTGCATGTTAGCAATTTGGCCCCTTTGAAATCCAGCTTGTACTTCTGGGAGTTTTCGGTCCACATACTGCTGAAAGCCTACCATGGAGGATTTTGAGCATAACCTTGATAGTGAAATGAGTGCAACTGTACGGTAGTTGGAGCATTCTTTGGCACGGCCCTTCTTTGGAATTGGGATGATCATACATATTACAAATTATCAACACAAATGCATTTGTGCACATACGCACTTAACTTCACAATATTCTGTGCTCTTCCCTATCCCCCAAAAGTGTATTTTCTAAGGTAAGGGCTGGAGAGGCTGCAGCAGGAAGAAGAAGCCAGAAAAATCTTTGATGCCTCTCAGAACACTGTGTGATCCTTTGCATCTCAACCCACATTTATTATGATCAGCACACATACTATGCTAGAAAGTTTATGTTCTCCTACATTCTGTAGATCAAAATAATGCAGTCCAATTTTAATACTATATGAACTATTCTATCAAGCATAATTAATAAATATATTTTGTATTTCAGCAGGTAATTTTGATGCTGAGCAGTTGAACCATTTGATAATTACATATTTCATAAAATTACTAAAGTATACTTATTTTCTCTAATTGTTCAACTATATTACCTTTAAAGGACCTTTTATGTGATCATCTTGAACTTCTACAGTTGACGAATCATGCCTGAATGTTACCTGGAACACACAATTCAAAGAAAATTAAAGCCATGCATTAGGAAGAGTGTAAGCATGTGCCATACTTTTAATGTTGAGTTTAAGAAGTTAGTGGCCAAAATCCTGTTGCTTGGAGCAGCAAATTGCACTAGAGTAGGCCCACTGAATCAATGGGGAATTGGCAAGTCAACTCCTCCATGTTCCATTGATTCAACTTGAACTTACTCTCACTGTGACTTTAGCATAGCAAGTCACATTTAGAGTAAGCACATTTGAATCAGTAGAATTTATGGAAAAGTAACTGACTCACTAAATCCTCATTGATTCAGTGGACCTACTTTAGTGCATTTTACTATGCTAAACAACAAAATGTTGGCCTATAGTAATGTCTGATTATGCCACTAAAAGTCATAATATATATATTAGATGGCCTCCTTGCTTCCTCCTTTCAGTTTCTTAATTTTGAAGTACCGAAGTATAGTGATATATGGGGGGTATGAGAAATAATCTAAAATATTATAAGTATATATTATATATTTTTTAAAAACCAGTTAACTTATCTGAAAAAATATGGCCTAGTGGAAAGAATTATTGAGTAAGACTGAGGAGGCCTGCTTGAATTCCTGTTTCAACACTAAAACCTACTAGGGGATGGTAATGGTGCAACCCGTCCCTAAATATCTCACATAACTTGAAAATCTGTTATGGCCACTATAAGTGAGATGCAACCTGACAGGAAATAACAATAAACTGGACCTGGACCTAGGAAGGATTTATTCAAATCTGGGTTCAGGCATGTAGCTCATTAGTTGACTTTGGATAAATCACTCTCAGCCTAACCAATACAGTGCTGCCTCCACTTATGACTATAATCTGTTCCAGAAGATGAACATAAATTGAAATGGTCATAAGTCGAAGCAATATTTTCCATAGGAATGCATTGAAACCCCATTAATCCGTTCCAGCCAAAGAAAAAAATCACAAAAAAATCACTGCAAGACTCATTGGAGATGTGATTAATCCCTTCTGGCCAAAGGGGGGGGGGGGAGCAAAGCAATCAAGTGTTCAAGGCCCATTGCAAATGCACAGAAAACAAACAAAGCAGATTGGAAATGCACAGCGAACAGAGGGACAAAGCCGGAAATGCACAGAAAACAAAGGAAAAGCAAGGGAAGCATGCAGGACTCATCAGAAATGGGGGAGGAACCCCAAAAAGCAACCAACCCCCAAGATCCATTGGAAATGGGGGGAAAACACAAACAAACAAACCCCCAAGACCCATTACAGCACAGAAACATAACCCCCCCAGCCTAAAACCACGCTGCAAAAACACCCAGAAGTTTTTAAAAAGCTGAAAACAACACCTTACCTCCCTGCAAACACACACATGCTCACTCTGAGGCCGAAGGAGGCAGTTCCAAGCCTACAACGACCACACACTCTCTCTAACTGCCGGGGCGAAAGAGCTACAAAGAAGCAGCCTCTTTTGCCACCTACAGTTAGCAATTTGAATTTCCTGCCTTTTCCCCCTGCCTTTTTCTGTTTGTAAGTGGAAGCTCCGGTTGCAAGTAGAAGCAAAATTTTGTGGACGGAGCTGGTTGTAAGTCGAATTGGTCATAAGTAGGGACGTTCGTAAGTGGAGGCACCACTGTATTGATTAATTAGAGTATAATGGATTTGCTACCTGTAGATTTCCTTGCAATCTTTGAAGGGTAGCACAGAAACATAATAACTAAAAATAAAATCATTTGAATGAGATTAAACATACATAGAGTTGCCTATATTACATTTTTGTTATGATGATACTGTGCAGACATATTTCAGTGAATCCCATGACATATGAGCATTTCAGGCTGAATCATGAAAACACCACCTTCTCTAATAAATGAAACTACTAGTGTTGGCAACCAATTAAATTAAACAGTGTCAAATCTCAGCATAGACAATATTTTATAATGATGAAACCTATACCAATAGGTTATTCACTAAACCCACAAAATAGCTTTTCCTAACACATCCTTGAGTAATAATCAGTTCAGAGCACTGCAACATCTCTTATGTCTAATGACAAACTTGTTCTTGCCTAGCAAACTTAAAATTCTGAGTGCCGACCAACTGAATAGCAGCAACAAGTTAGCTATAAACTGAACCCTCCTTGTTTTTCAGTAATTCTTAACTAATATAATTAGAGCCCATTTTTGGAAGATAGCCATTATCAGGACCATCTCTCAGTTAAGATTGTATCTGATGGTCTCCTTCTGTTAGTACAAACTTCAACTTCTTACTTCCATTCCATTTTCATCTATGCACAAGTGTCAAACCCAAAAACAGTTGTATGTGATAGTGGCTTCTTAAGCCACTTCAAAAAGTATCATGCAATATATTTCACAAAGACAAGCACATTGTTATTTAATTATGGTAGGTGCTATTTTGTTCTGCTTGTTTTGGTAACAACTGCACAATGACCAATCAATGGCCACCCTTGCCATTTTCACATTATAATAATATTGGATATAACCTATCAAGAGATATGCCAAGAGCATGCATATTGGATAATGTGTGCATCATGCCTTGGCTTAAGGAAATCTAGTTTTCTGAAAATGAAGACTATATGGTCCGGCAAAGAATGTAACATTAGAGATCAATGGATACTATCCTTCAAGCATTTTTAAATAGCTTTCCAAGTCCCTTTCAGTAGCTAATGAGACTCAGAGACATGGATGTACAGATGGAAGAGAGGACAAGAATTTGGACTCATTTTTTTAAATCACTAAGTGCTGTGAACAAGGAAAAGGCCCAGCAGCTTTGAGTTAAAAAGATCTGGACCTCTTGTGAGTTATAAGCTTTTCTCTGAATTCCTATGAATTAAAAAAACCTGAGTAAATGGAATTCTTGATTAATTTTTTTAACTTTGTTGGACATGAGAAGAGACAATAAGAAGCTATGGATCTATCATTGGGAATGATATTCAGTACCATGAGATCAGCCCCAGCCATAAAACACTGAAATACAAAGAATACCCCTTTCCACTTGAACTGATTGTGAGACCCGAGGCGAGGCTATAGAGGCACTCGCCGGAGTGTCGTCCTCATTTAAGAGGGAGGAGACTCAAACAGCATCTACAACTACCCGCGTTGCGATCAGACATCAGGGTGTAGATACCTGTGAGTTAGAACAGGGTGTGATGAAACTGTCGGTGGCCACTCAAACAGGGACAGAAAAGGCGGGAACCCGGGTGGAGGAGCGACCGTTGGTAGAGGCGGGGCATGGAGAGATAAAGGGGGAGAAAGACAAGATACCCGGGGGTTGGGAATTAATCTGGGTAGAGGATCCCTGGAGAGGGAGATGTGAAAAGGTCAGGGTGCCTCGGGAAGAGGCAGACTACCGAAGAAGAGGTTTACCCCCCCAGACCATCTTATTGGGGTGAATCAGAAGCTAGAGAGTGGAGGAGGTGGTTGAAGGAGGAAAAGGAGAAGGTAGAGAGAGAAGAGAGGGAAAGGAGAGCATGGCGTCTGGAGGAGGCTCACTGGAGGAGGTATTTACCGGACCCTGGGATCCCTATTCAGAGGGAGCCGACCCCTTCGACCTGGAGAGGGGAGATGAGGAGACCTTAACCTTAATTGAGGTGGACATTGAAGCTGAAGGACTGGGAGAAGCTAACCCGTTTTCTAAGGGACCTTGGTATGACCTGAGTTTCAACCCCTTTTTACAAGATGCATGGATACCCTCGTTTGACCCGTTGGCGGCGAGAGAAAAGACTACTGACAAGTTTAATGTTGACACTTCGTTATTTGACGTTCCAATAAACCCTAGTTCTGTTTTTCAAGAACACGCGCCTCCGGTGTTTGTGTCCGATAAGCCTGGGGTAACCACAGAACCCTCACACTGATGAAGAATGTTTGAACAACACCTGTGTTTTCTTATACTGGAAAGTACTCCAAACTAAGAATAAGTTTTGAAAATGAAAGCTTGCCTGTCATCAGTCTGGTTGTGAAATAAGACAAAGCAAGTACACCATAACTGATGGTTGATTTCTAAAATATTTTGCATTAAAATACATGTATTACTGCAGGTTATGGATTTTATTATTTCTTTATTCTTTTCACATTTTAAAATCTTAAAACTCTGTCACAGAGAGAGAATAATGTTTCCCTGAATCTATTTTATTCTTGCTTGTTGACCTCCTGTGTGTTGTCATACATTGTTCTACAGCTAAAATTTCTCATGATTACGATTTAAATTAAAGATTGGACAATACCACTTGTAGTACAAAGCAGGATCTGATTTTTCACTTCATAGCAGCCTATAGATAAGTTTTAGGGTGTTACCAAAAACAAAAGGGTTTTGTATATCTCTGCTTGAGGTATAGCAGTGTTGCTGGGTGATGATTGTCCCTATACTCTGTTCTGATGCTTTTGAATTTCCCCAAAATGGAGAGATGGCTATTTCACTCTAGTTAATTTTTATTGCTCTTTCCTTAACTTAATTATTCTTTTTAGTCTTAATTACACTATCTTCTAAGTTGTAAACTACTTTTGTTTTGAACCTCTCCATTTTTCATTCTTGCTGTATCTTATGATAGGCCTTTATTATTTCCTTAATTTTACAGTATGACCATTGTATTCACGGGATCAGTAACCACTATTTCACTTATTCACAGTCTGAAAAATATTTAAAATATTAAAAGAAAAAATCGTGAAAAACTATTTTCACATTTATTACCATAAGAGGCCATCAGATGGAGTCAGAGACCATGATATGAATACTTATTAGTGAAGAATACATGGCATGGTCCCTGCCTAGTTCTAGTGATGCATGTGAAAATAATGTCCGGTTCCCCCCCCCCCCCTTTATCATGCTATATACATAGTGCTTGCTATTATCCATAGTTTTCAGTATCCACAGGGGGCAATGGAACCAATCCACAGAGGATATGGGGGTGCCTACTGTATTCATATTATGAAGGTTATTATCGAAAACCCTTTGAACTTTTTGTTTGGAGGATCTTTCTAAACATTTCTTGGACTTTACTGAAGCTGTCTAAGGAATCCTAAACTCACAACTAAAGCGGCATATATGCATTTCTTCTATAGTTGGGAATTTACCCTATTCAAATAAGCAAGACTGGGAAGAATGCTGGACCACAGGAGGTTTCAATTTTTTAATATAATTTCTCTTCTACATTTGCTATCCATTATGCTCTGACTAGCTGATACCTTCATATTTCATGTGCTATTTCATCATGGCCTTCAAGATAGCCACAATGTAAGTGTCCCAGGATTTTTTTGGTTTCTTTAATTATTATCATTACTGCCGTTACTTTCAAAGCAATATATTATTTGTTTTCGCTATTTTTATGAACATCAGTGGATTTTCTTATCTGGGTAAATTTGCAAAACTGCCAATATTTACTTGATGGAAAATGACACATTTATTTTAAATTGCATTGAAAAAGTACTACTCCCTCATATTTAGCAGTTATCTTCTCAAACAAAGTCTGATGGTACAATTTCTGATTGCAAAAATTATAACTGATCTGCTAATTTGACAGTACAGATTTTTAGAATACGAATAATGAACTAAGCATATTAACTGATTCACATTTTCAACCTTAGCAGCCATGAAAAAAAATACTAATGCTACTATGCTGCTGTTTACATTTGGTTCCCACACAAACAATTTTAAGTTCTTATGAGTCTCTACCTCGTAGCAGATTGATCTATAGCACTCACTTTCAGGGAAGGAGATATTTTGTTTACTCTCTGTAGTTTAGGATCTGTAAAATGGACTGCTCTGCATATATACTGGACTGCTCTGCAGGGATGGGGAACTTGCCGGTCTTTAGACGTTATCATCCTTCCATATCTCACTACTGGCTGCACTAACTGGGACTGATGGAAGATACTACCCAACAATAACTGCAAGAATACACATTCCCACCTCTCATATACATCAAAGTATTTTTGTTATATTAGATGTCATATATACCTACATACCTTGACTTTAACTAGTCTTTTGGCTGTCTTGATCTTAGCCTCACAGAAGGCCCCTCTATATTTTGCACTTACATCAGTGCCCACTGTCAAATATGGAGGCTCATCAAGGGCCTAGAAGGGAAGAAAAAGAAACATATTTGGTTTCAATTCTATTTTAGGTATATTACACAAACACATACCTACGCTACCTTTTGAAAAGAGTTAATAATACATTTGTAAAAAAATAAGCTGCTACAACGTATATGCTGTTTCCTATCCCAAGTTAATGCTACGTTTACACTTATTATAGGTGAGGATTTGAATACTAATCTTTATCAAACCAAAACAATTCAAATATACAGTACATGTGGAGAATTAACAGACATTCACAAGATTAATTCTGAAAGTACTTATGGTTGAAGCTAAAAATCTTTAAGAGTTAATATCAAGGAAGCACTTTTTGAAAGAACAATCCTCACATTAATCTAAGTAAATATTTAAAATCAAAAATTATACTCATGATAGTTCTCAATTTATTCGATGTCCCAGATATTATTCTATTTGTCTCTTGTCATTAATATTAGACCTGACTAAACAACTATTACTGAGAAACATGTACATCGTTAATCCTCATTTGTTTATGTCTGAGAATCTGTTAAATTTGCATTTTTCTAACAGAAGAAAGAGAATTCTTAAATTAATTTCCACATCAGCACTACCTCTCTGCCTAATGATTTCACTATAGAGCCTAGCCACACACCACTTTTAAGAAATCAGCAGCAGCAGCAGATAACAAATTATCTGGATCCAGACCCAGGATCTCCTCTGAGGTAGATGGTAAGATTCTCTAGCTACTGTTGCAACAGAACCCCCACCCCCGATGACCCTACATCACCACAGGTAATCCTTTATATGGAAGTATGAAACCTCATCCCATACCCTCAAGAGCAAAAGTTATGCCAGATCAAGAAATATTCCAGGACCAGCAATTTAACATTTGTCTTGATGACTGTAGTGCAATGAAACAAGTATAAAAATAGAGAACTATTAGCTTTCACAGAATAAATGGTGGAGCTGCAAATGTAGAAATATATAATCTCTCTTGGACCAGGGAAAGAAAGAAATAGTTGCAGAAAACTGTACATAGGAAACATACAGAATATTGCAGCGGATGCCAATCCCACCCCTATATACCTACTAGACCTCAGGAATTAATGACACTTTAAGGACAGAAGGCAAGGGGAATGACAGATTGGTTACCTTTGATGTAACTATGGTGTGACTTGTTCTTAAAGTGGTCATCTGTGGAATTACATTAATGGGTTTGTGCCTTCTAGTCTCTGTGGATCATACTAATGGGAGATTACAAGCTGAATTATCAGTGGTGGAGGTCACTGTAGCCCAGATGGAAGGACTACTCTGCCAAAATGGGTATTTTTGTGGGACGTCAGGTTGAGACAGTAGTGCCTGATTAACGCTGATGGCTCTGCTCAGGTTGTGCCTTGACAGATGTGAGGAATACTGCGAAAGGCGGCTGCTGAGGATGGAACTGATCTTGTTGAGTAAGATTTGGGCCCCTGTGGCTGAGGGACACAGCAAGATCACAGGCCAAGTAGATGCACTCCGTAACCCAGTGACCAACTGCTAGGAGGAGAGGGACATGTCTTTCCTAGATCCCCTGGAACACACGAAGAGATGGGCTGATTTTCTAAATTGTGTAGTCCTGGAGATGTAGAAAGCAAGTGTGGCAAACATCATGTAAATACAGTGGTGCCCCGTATAGCGAGGTTAATCCGTTCCGGATTAACCTTCGCTATACGAAAACATCGCTGTGCGGGGCAGGAAAACCTATTGGAACGCATTAAACTTAGTTTAATGCGTTCCAATAAGTGTATAAACTCACCCCCTCCAGCGATGTTTTTGCTCCGGCGGCCATTTTGGCTATTAGCTGACTCATATCCCAGCTGAGTCGACACAAAGCTGTCTGGACAAACTGACGTTGCTTACCCACGGGAAAGCCAAAACCCAGTTGCATTGTTGTTGTTTTTAAGACACAAAGAATGTATAAGAATAGAGATTTCCTCATGTTTAGGACGACATCTCCAAAACACACATCCACCTGCTTTTTACAAACAGGGGAGACAGCTCTGCTGGGAAAAAATTGGGTAAGAAATGTGATGTGACTTATTTACAAATCTTTTTGCTTATGCTTTGACAGAATTGTTTAATAACAATTTGTATTGTTTTCCAGTGACTGAATGAGAGTTACCTAAGAAATAGGGTTTTTTACTACAGTGGTGCCCCGATTTACCAATGCCCCTACCAATGAACATTTCGCCTTATGAACAGCTATGGTTGAAAAATTTTGCTTTGACTTGCGAACGGAGCTTCGACTTACAAACAGAAAAAAAGCAAAGAAGGCGAGGAAAGCGGGAAATTTTAACTTTCAGTTAATTGTTGGCCACCAAAGAGGCTGCTTGTCTGCTACCGCGCTCGTCCCAGAGGTTAGAGAGTGTGGATACGGAGAGAGACTTCAGACTTCCTTGTACTGCCTGGTACTGTATTGTACATAATGTGTGGTGGGTTTTTTTGCGTTTTTTAAAAAAATTTGATTTATGGATTTTTGACTTTCTTTTTTAAAACAGAGAGATCACCTATTCTGGGTGAGTACACTGTATTTACTGTACAGTGGTGCCTCACATTATGACGTTAATTCATTCCAGCAAAATCGCTGTAGAACGAAAAAGTCGTAATGCGAAAACAAAAAGCCCATTGAAATGCACTGAAACACCTTCAATGCATTCCAGTGGGCAGGAGACTCACCGTCCAGCGAAGATCCTCCATAGGGTGGCCATTTTCAGTGCCTATGCAGCAAGGAATCCATCCCAGAAAACAGCGGGGGGCCATTTTGTTTACCTGGCGGCCATCTTGAAACCGCCAATCAGCAGTTCTAAAATCGTCGTTTTGCGAAGAATCAGTTCCTGAAGCAGGGAACCGATCATCACAAAGCGAAAAAACCCCATTCAGATCGTCATAATGTGGTTTCGTCATAATGCGAGGCAATCATAAAACAAGGCACCACTGTACAGGGGTTTTGCAGCTTGGGTTGGACTAGGTGGGCTAGGTAGCTTCCTCTCCTGCCGTGCACAAAGGGTCCAGGGATCACTGCAGTACAGGAGTATGCTCAGGACACAGGCTTTATAGACCTGGATCTTGGTATATGCTGCCAGCTTCTTATTAAGCCATACTCTTAGACCAGGAGGCAGGCAACAAACATTCTGCTGGGTCTTCTCTAGCTACATTAAACTAAGACTGCCACTAATCTTACTGGCCAAAATGCAATCTTTCATCTCATTCATTTGCCTAAAGTACAGTGGTGCCTCGCATTGCGACGTTAATTCGTCCCGCAAAAATCGCTGTTGAACGAAAACGTCGCTATGCGATATTAAAAAGCCCATCGAAACGCATTAAAACCTGATTAATGCGTTCCTAGGGGCTTAAAACTCACCGTTCAGTGAATATCCTCCATAGCATGGCCATTTTCGGTGCCTTTTAAGAGAGGAATCTGTCCCAGAAAACAGCAGGTGGCCATTTTGTTTACCTGGTGGCCATTTTGAAACCGCTGATCAGCTGTGCGAAAATGGTCGCTTTGCGATGATCGGTTCCCGAAGCGGGGAACCGATCATTGCAAAGCAAAATTCCCCCATAGGGAACATCGCAAAGCGATCACTTTTGCGATCGCAAAAAGTTCATTGCAAAGTGATTTTGTCACTAAATGGAGCGCTCGCTAAGCGAGGCACCACTGTATTCACCATGACGTTTTCCATTACACGGTAAGGGGGAAAAGTAGGATTTTGACCAGTATACTTTCTCAATGGGACTGGAGAACAAAATTATTCGTAAACATTCGTAAAACTGAAGTTTTAAATAAATAGTACAGAACCAAAGCCCCAGAGTTCAATAAATCTGAACTTCTGACATGATACCAGGAACAACCGTGATTGGAAATAAACTGATCAGACAGCAATATCTTTCTTTTCCTTTCATTAATATAAATACCAGTGCTCATTCCCAGTGCAATACTAGCTAAAATTCTTTAAGAATCCTATACCAATCCAAGTTTAAATTACTCATGTTCAATGAGTTGCTTTTTTAAAAAAAGTAGAAATAGGAGAAACCCGTTAAATTAAGTATCAATATGTAGTGACACTAAAAAATAAAAGATATAACACAGGAGTGTTATGATTGAATCTCCTAACTTAAAATCAAAATAAAATGAAATGAAATCCATCTGAAATTACTGAAAAGTAGGATGTATAACTGCTGTTTATTTAGTAGCATTTGTTTCTGTCTTTAAGCCTCATATTTTTCACTGTCTTTGAGTGGAATTTTATTTAGAGAAAAACATTCCTGGCATACTGAAATGACAAGTTCCTTTACACCAACTGCATCTTTCAGTTGGCTGGAATCACTAAGTACCCTTGTGGCAATAATTTCCGGTGTTCACAATCTTCAGTTAAATACTTGGGGGGAAAATACTCTTTCTTTTGTATTTCTTTTTTTAGACAGACATTATAAGGCAACTGTCAGAAGTTACCATTCTAACTTGAACAGAAGTGTTAGGCAAAAGTATTGAACTCTTTGTGTCCATGAACCATGTCTGCTCACAGAAATCCCCTCATTTAAAATTTTCTTCACTGTTCTGGGGATGCGGGAGATGTCATCAACTTACTGCCAAGCGCAACTGCCTCAATTAAAGCCTGTTCCCCACAGACACTAAAAAGTGTTTAGAGATCTACAGTGGTGCCTCGACTTACAAACATCCTGACATATGACCATTTCAAGTTATGACCAGCTCTGGTCACAAAATTTTGCTTTTACTTGCAACTGAAACTTCGAGTTACAAAAAGAAAAAGGCAGGGGGAAAAGGCGGGGAATTCAAATTGCTAACTGTTGGCAGGCAAAGCGGCTGCTTCTTTGTAGCTCTTTCACCCCAGTGGTTAGAGTGTGTGTGATCGGAGGAGGCTTTGAACTGCCTGGTAAGGCAGGGTGCTGCTTTCTACTTTTTAAAAACTGTTCTGGGTGGGTTTTGCAGCGTGGTTTTGGGCTGAGTGGTGGGATTATGTTTCTATGCTGTAATGGGTCTTGCAGGGTTGGTTTGTTTTATGTTTTTTTCCATTTTCAATGAGTCTTGGGCAGTTTGTTTGCTTTTTGTCCCGTCCCCCCCATTACTGATGGGTCTTGCAGGGTTTGTTTGTTTTTTTGTGTTTTTCCCCCCATTTCCGATGGGTCTTGCAGGGTTTGTTTGCGTTTTGCTTTTTTTGCATTTCTGAAGGGTTTGTTTGCTTTTCTCCCCCCCCCCCTTCGGCTGGAACAGATTAATCGCGT
The DNA here is from genome assembly GCF_051106095.1 of Pogona vitticeps. Classification (NCBI taxonomy): domain Eukaryota; kingdom Metazoa; phylum Chordata; class Lepidosauria; order Squamata; family Agamidae; genus Pogona; species Pogona vitticeps. The sequence goes on along the minus strand of NC_135783.1, from coordinate 58,603,546 downwards.
TTCCGATAGGACTTTCAGTTTGTTTGCTTTTCTTTCTTCTTTTCCTTTGGCTGGAATGGATTAATGCATTTCCGATGGGTCTTGCAGTATTTTTATGTGTGGTTTTTTTTGGGGGGGGTTGGTGTGAATTTTTTCTTCGGCAGGAATGGATTAATTACATTTCAATGCGTTACTATGGGAAATGGCGCTTCGACTTACAGCGATTTCGAGTTACGACCGGAGCTCCAGAAACAATTATGTTTGTAAGTTGAGCCACCACTGTATATCTGCTCCAGCTTACACACAGGTCTCCTTCAACTAAGCTGTTTGCAAATAATTAAAGCATGGCTTTAAAATAATCATTTAAACCTAATATTTAAAACCGATGTTCTCTTACCCTAAAAATCAAATACAGTGTGCAATATAAAACTACTGTCCATTGAACTCTCACTTAAAATAACCAACAGCAGTTATATCTACTGTATTTTTCTGTGTATAAGACAATACTTTCATCTAAAATCTTTAGACTAAAAACTGAGTCATCTTATACATGGAAGTAAGCTGAGGAGACAACCGTCAGATTGCAAAACTGCCTATACCTTAATTTGCAAACAGGCTTCCTTCAATCATGAAGCTTCGCTGCCTCCAATCATGAGGCTCAGTTTCTACAGTCACGAGATTTAACTTCCTTCAATCATGAGCCTTATGTAACTGACATCAGCTGATGCCGAACAAACCAACTGGAACACACCTTGATGGAGGTGGAATGTGTAGCCAGTGCTCAGATGCAACAGGGACTGATGATGTTCTGAGTCCAGAGGCTGAATAAAGTGATATGCTCAAAGCTAAGTGTGATGCATAATATGACAGTACTGGTATGCAAATATTACCTAATTACTACATAAAAATGTGTTCTGTTTTATGTTTAAAATATTGATTTTTTAATTTGGGTTGGAAAAGTAGGGGGGCATCTTATACATGGGCCATCTTATATATGGAAAAATGCTGCATTTCTAATAATCCATGTCTAGTAGTATAAATACATTTATAATTTTAAAAAATACTAGATTGTATTTAAATGTTAATACAGAATATACTGGGGGGAAAGTATTTTCCTAATACTCAATCTAAAGTGAGATTTAGATTGAATATCAGGAAAAACTTCTTGTTAAAGCAATACAACAATGGAACCAATTATTTTGGGAGGTGGTGAGCATTCCAACGTTGGAGGCATTTCAGAGAAAATTGGAAAACCATCTGTCAGATCTGCTTTGACTTGGATTCCTACATTGAGCAGGGGATTGAACTCAATGGCCTTATAGCCCCCTTCCAACTCAATTATTCTCTGATTCTAGGGAGAGATCAGATTGTTATTTTTCAACATGTGCATAGAGCTTTCACTAATAAAATTGTTTTCATATAGTTTTATAAGAGTTTGAGAATTTTTAAGAACATTCTTCGAAAAGTGGTTCTGGCTTCACAACTGTACAAATGATTGAGGAACAACAAGAGAAACATTTCATAAATAATCAAGACAACTAGGGGAAAATACAAAATGCTGAGTATTTTTTTCAAATTCTTAACAGAAGATTTTGAACACTGGAAATTCTTGCCACAAGGATACCTAGTGATTCCAGCCAACTGAAAGACTCAATTGGTGTAAAGGAACTTGTCAATTCAGTACTGCAGAAATGTTTTTCTAAATAAAATTCCACTCAAAAACAGTGAAAAATATGAGACTCAGAGACAGAAACAAATACTACTAAATAAACAGAAACTACACATCCTACTTTTCAATCATTTCAAGTTAATTTCATTTGGTACCACTCTAAAACACCTGCAAGGAAACTCAAGAATTGGAACAGAGAATTTGGTATATGTCGCCTCAGAATCATCTTAAGAACAAACATGGTATTAAAATGTAATTGTATTATCTGTATAACAATGCAAAACAGAAAGCTATTGCCCCCCCCCACAAGCTTTTAGTGATACAGTATAATGGCCACAATCATGTTGGTGTGAAGTTATGCTGCAGAGGAGATGATGTATCATCTGGCAAAAAGAATTCTTAATTTAAATGCACTGAAAGCTTCTTGTGCTCATGATTCAGGTTCCCAGACTTCCTAGGGCTGCCTTTTGTCCTGAGGAAGCTTTTGGAGCCTTGGAGATTGAGAGAGTCTTTAATAGTAAAAAAATCACTGCCCAGCAGTGGCCAACCAGTGGCTATTTTATACTATTAAGCCCCCTCCCCTGCATCCAGAGGCTTCGAAAGGCTTTCTCAGGGTGGAAGGAAGCCCTAGGGCAGTGATGGTGAACCTATGGCATGCGTGCCACAGCTGGCACATAGATCCCTCTGTGTGGGCACATGAGCCATAAGTCGCCATAAATACTTTACCCTTCCTCCGATCCCAGATTTCGGCACTCCCCTCTGCTGGTGCAGTGGTTCAGCGGAGGGGTGCAATGGCGACCATTACCGGTCTTGCCCACTGAGGGATTCAAGGACCAGTAAGTATTTGTTAATACCACCCGTAGGAAAAAAAACAACCAAGCATTTAACCCTTGCAGCGCAGGAGCAGTTGTTTTTTCTAAACTAAAACCTCAGCATTTGGGTTTTAATTGCAGCATTGCCACTTTGAAAAAAAAAAGTTGATTTTGTGTTGCAGTTTGGGCACTTGGGCTCAAGAAAGTTCACCATCACTGCCCTAGGGGAGCCTCAGAACCTAGAATGGGGAGATAGGAAGCTTTCCATTCATTTAAATTAAATATTACTGATACTAAATAATGGCATCATGTAACTTTATGCCAGCAGAATTTTGCACATTGTCAACATTGAATGTTGCACATAAACACTGCATATCAATAGGCAAACTACTCGTTGCTCTTCAAATTAGCAATAAAATAAGCATTTAATAATTATGTGCAATGAATTGATTCCAATATGATGACCCTTCTCAGGCTTTTCTACATATTTTCTAAGTGGTGGCTTGAGTTGTGAACTTAATTTGTTCCGGGATGATGGTCGTAACTGAAGTTGGTTGTAACTCAAAGCACCATTTCCCACAGGAATACACTGAAACACGATTAATCCGTTCCAGACATTTTTGGTTGTATCTCAAGGCATTGGTTGTATCTCAAAGCATTACTGTAGTTCCCATAGGAACTAATGCACAACCCGTTAATCCGTCTAGGAGGAGACTTTTTTTAAACCTAAGATGACCTCTAAGGTTAAAAAAGGGCAGGAAAGGAGAGAGGGAGCCTTTTTCCGGTTGTATCTCAAAGTGCCAGTTGCAAGTCAAAGCAAAATTTTGCAATCGGAGCGGGTCATAACTTGAATTGGTCGCAAGTCAAGACATCTGTAAGTAGAGACACCACTGTACTGCCCCTCCTGTGGTGGTTCTCTAGGGATTTGCAGCTACCCCAGGCCACACAGGTTGCAAGGCACAGAAAACAAAATCTTGGTGAGCTAGCCCCTCCTCTGGAGGCATAGTGGGAATTCAAAGCTCTCAGCTTCTGGATATGCAGCCAGCTGCTCTAATCTAGTGAACTATGCTTCCTCTTAAGTACAGAAGCACACTCCCAAAATACAGGTTTTGTATATAATAATACAAAACAATGATCTGTCCTCAATTTTATTTCAATTTATGGCAAACCTTTCCAGCTGTAGAGTACTCAGAAGTGGTTTGCTGTTCCTTTCTTCTGGGTGTGCTCCTGGACTGTGCAGCTTACCCAAGGCTACATATGTTAGGAGAAGAAACAATGGAGAATGAAACTTGACCTTTGGTGCTGAAGCCAGGCACCCTCTCACTGAGATATCCAATCAACTATTTGTGAAAACTATTTTTCTTTTGTGAAAAGAAAAACAGTTAAAGAGAAACATTTGAAACATAAGAAAAGGAGCAGGTAACAGGAATGAAAAACATCAGCAAATTCCTGTTCTTTCTAGTTAGGAAGGTCAAGAAGTAGGGGGTGGGCCTAGAAGTATAGGCCAGTGATGGCGAACCTATGTCATGCATGTCACAGCTGGCACACGGAGACCTCTCCATGGGCATGTGAGCCAAAAGTCACCAGAGTGTCGCTACCTCCACCCCCACTCCCACCCCCCGCAGCCAAACCTCAAAGTGCACGATTGTAAGCCACCTATTCCTGCTATCTTCCTGGGTTGCGGCACTTGTAGATCAATTCTTCTAGAGATCGGAAATAATGCTGCCTTATTGTTTACTGCTGTAGAACAGCCCGGGGCAGTCAATCCAGCTTGTGAATTACTACTTCCGCCGGACGTGACTGCAAGCAAGAGGGAAAGCTCCAATTAAGGCAGGAAGGAAGGCGCGAGAGGGGGACGGGTGGATTCATCAAGCTTGTTTAAATGTAAAATTGTAGAAGATTTAGGGAGGGAGGGAGGGAGGGAGGGAGGGTTTATGTGTGAGAGAGACTGACTTTCATAAAACCATGAAAAAAGGACATGCTTGCAAGGAGAGAAGGCTCCAATTAAGGCGGGAAGGAAGGTGTGAGAGAGGAACCGGGTGGTTTCATCAAGCTTGTTTAAATGTATGTAAAACTTGAGGGTGGGTGGGTGCGTGCACGCGCGCGAGAGAGAGAGACTCAAAACTATGAAAAAAGGACATGCTTGCAAGGACGGAAGGCTCCAATTAAGGCGGGAAGGAAGGTGAGTACGAGAGAGTACGAGGTGTCTGGATTCAGCAAATTTCAAAACGTTCTTCCATTTGTAGCTGTAAAGGAGGGAGGTGGAAGGCTTCCTAGCTTTATCTAGAACCTCCTTGATCTCAGGGATATTCTCCACGCTGTCAGGTGCATGGTCTCTGCATCTGGATGGTAGACTTTGCCCGCATCCTGTGTCAGGAGATCTGGCAGGAGAGGTAGCTTGGTGAAGTTGGAGGCCATCGCTAGAAGTGTGGCAAACCAAGCCTGGCGAGGCCAGTAGGGAGCAATGAGTATCGCTTCCACCCTCATCTGGCGGATCCTTATTAGAGTCCTTTGCACCAGTGGAATTGGTGGGAACAGGTATACTAGGTCAAAAGTCCAAGGTATCATGAATGCATCCCCGAGGGAGATCTCTCCGTGCCTGGCCCTCGAAGCATACAGACTGCATTTTTTGTTGCGATGAGTGGCAAACATGTCCACTATGGGAGTCCCCCATCGGTGACTCTGTCGTTTAGCTCCCACTTGTGGATTTGGCCTGTCATTCGACTCAGCTTGTCCGGCAACACATTGTCTGTTGTGGAGACATGTATTGCCGCTGGAAAGATGTGGCGTCTTCTTTTAGAGCAGGATTGACGGATGTATGCTTGACCTGCCCTAGAGGAGGATATTCTATAAATTCCAGCTGGTAACCAAACTGTATAATTTTTAAGACCCAAGAGTCTTTTGTGATGCTCATCCAATTTTTTAGAAAAGGTTGAAGTCTTGTGGTGTATTGTCCAAATGGTGCGATGACGGAATCAAAGGTACTGTTTGGACTTTTTGGTAGGTGGCTTGTAAGACTATGCTAAGTCGACTGAGGACGGTAGTTAGAAGTTGAAGAAGAGGTTTGTGAAGATCTGTATTGAGGTAAGTTCTTGAAGGACGTGTACTGTTGTGCAGGTTGAGAATACTGAGTATATGGTTTGCGCCATTGGTATTTATTGTATTTAGGCTGAGGTTGGATGGAGTAAGACTTGGCTGTTTTCTTCATTTTGTGTAGCTCCTCCAGATTTCCATCGGTTTTTTCACTGAAGAGGCCCTTGGCATCGAAAGGTAAGTTTTCTACTCATGTCTTAACATCTTCCATTATGTTAGCTGCCCTGAGCCATGCGTGTCTACGTAGGGTGACAGCTTACATAAGGACTTTGGATGCAGCTTCAGCCGCATGCCTGGTAGATAACCTCTGGTGTTTTGATATGGTTTGGGCTTCTTCATATGTATTCAGGAAACCTTGTCTTATGTCCTCAGGAACCAACTTAAATGCCGGTAATATCTGTAGCCAAAGTTGTTTTTGGTAAGCCCACGGAAGAGGAATGAGATAAGTGAATAAATTTTTCTTCCAAGTACCTTCAATTTTCTGCCCTCTATGTTTATTGGAGTTACATGGGATTTTCCAGTTGGTCTTGAGCAGCTAGTTTCAACTCTGAGAGAGTTGTGGATAGGATGTTTGAGAAGAAAATTGGTGTCATCCACATGGACGCAGTACAAATTCTCTGTGCGTCTAGATATAGGAGTTGACGTGGATGGCTGGTTCCAAGTGTACTTGATAATATCCATTAAGGCTGGTTAAATGTTAGGCTAAGTGGTGGAGATCTTTCTTGGTTTATGTCCCCGAATATAAGATCCTCTGTAGGTGGAACAGGTTGCCAAGGTCAGGGCAACAGAAAACATAGTAGTCAGACGAAATTCCAAGTTCAATAGCCGTAAAATTCAGTCGAAAAAATAGGTTAAGTAACAAGCTCAATGAGAGAGGTTCCAAACCGCTCGGCGGAAAAATGGAACTGAGGCTTTGGTGGGCGGAGCATGCGCATTACAGGCAACCTAAAACTTTGTTACTTTTCTTACTTGAGAAGATTCCGAGAGGTCCAGAGCAGGTGCTAATTTAACCCTTTTGTGTGCATTCACAGAGGCCACGATGAAGAAAAATAGATTTCCCTCCACCTTGTCTCCACCTGTCCCCCATCCACCTCTTGTTTTGTTTCTCCCTCCATTGGAAATGAGGGGAAGCTGGATTTTATTTTATTTTAAAATGCACTTATTGGTAAGTGACATATCACTTTATTGGTTTGCCATAAAAAAGAAATAGCACTGGATTGTAAGGGGGAGAGATTGCCCTCTATGCTGTCCCGTCATTCCCTCTGTAGGGAAGTAGTGGGAAGTTAGAGCTCAAGGTTGACTCAGCCTTCTATCCTTCCGAGGTCGGTAAACTGAGTACCCAGCTCGCTGGGGGGGGGGCAATGTGTAGCCTGCATTGCATAGGCATCCTTCAGTCTCGAGAGACTATGGTAACATGCTCTGAATCGAGGAGTGTCCTCTCCAGAGCATGAAGCCCGGGTAAGGTAATATGGAGGATAGACTGTTACCCAAGCAGCAGATTCCCCCCTCTCCACATTGCTGAAATGGTCCAATGGAAAGGCAAGAGCCAATACAGCTGGTTCCAGCAATGTCGCAGGAGTTGGCAGAACGACACATGCTGCCTTCGGGACTCCAGCTCCGGATTTTGCCTCGAGGTTAACTCCTGAAGCCTTTTCCATGAGTGGATATAGCCACAAGGCAGTGGAGGTTTGAAATTGGAGTTTTCCTTCTCCTAGATGGGCTGCCTTCCATGGCTGACGAGCCCCACCTACCCGGCATAGCCTGCATAATTAACTTGTAAACCGTCCAGAGAGTGCTTGAAACCCTATGGGGTGGTATATAAGCAGCATGCTTTTTTTCATTTATTGGTAAGCGACCTGCTTGCCACAACACTGAATTGCTGGGGGAAACACCTACTAGTATTGCTTTTGTTCAATAGGGAGCTGCCAAGACAATTGTGGGGCACTGATTAAACAGATAAACCACTGATATTTGCATCTGTCATTCTGATTGTTTGCTGTGCTATTTCAGATTAGCATGTGTAGGATTTTTATTGGCATATTCTCATTGAAGTCCATATCACTAACCAACTCTGGATCCTACTATGCGGACCCAAAGTTTCACCCAGTTTTAATTTTTTTTAAAGTATAGGGCTATTCGGCTGAGATTTGGGGGTGTTACAGACAGTAGTGAGGATTACAAAGAAGTCATCTATCTCTCATCTGCTGCTATGGCTATGTAGTTATAATGCTGTGATAGGGAACATGTGGCCTAGATATTTCCACCTTACTCATTCTCCATCTTAAATTATTGCTGCAAGCAGTACCCACAAAATCTGGTATCCACTTTATAAAAATCAAACAGAGTTCCTTCTTTATTCAAGGGGAATATCCTTTGTTTCCTCAGTACTCTATGAGAATGAATACGTTTCTTAGGTGCTTCCAAGTCTACAACCCATCAAGGAACCAAACATGTTAGGTGTACTATTCTCAGCAATGTGTATCTGAAAGCTCTGATATCAAATTAGGACTCGGACATTTTCAGGGGTGGGGTGGGGACAATGGCTCTAAAGCAGGAACAAAAGCCCCCCCCCCCATCATTAAATGCAACCTCTGAGGAAGGGTAGTGAGTAGAGAGAAGGTTCAGTACTTTGTCTTTCACAGAGCTTCACACAAATCACTCTTTCCCTGCTGGAACAAGCTATCTATATCAGAATGGATCCATTCTCTTTCCCAAACATTTTCATACAAATGACTATTTTCTCACCGTGGGCAGAGATAGAAAGGCGCCTTTCCACTCCTGGCAAAAATGAAGATTCCTTGGATATGTTATGTGTACATGCAGATATACAGTCACGACTCCTGAGCCAGCATGATATGCCACTCTCAGAGCACAAAAGGGTGCATGAGTAGTAATTATTAATTACATATTATCAAATCACTTCTGACACACAGCAAGGCTTTCTGGGTACAGAGTATCAGAAGTGGTTTACAACTCCCTTGGTTCTGAGGACAGTCTGAGATTGTGCAGTTTGCCAAAAGCTACACAGACTGACTCTTCCCCCACAAGGCACAGTGGGAAATCTAACTCCTGATTTTCAACTCTGCTGTCAGATACCAAACTCACTAAGTTACAGCCCTCTTAATTCAGTAATTCAGACATGAAATTACCTGGTTATTGTGCTTAAAACTGTACTCTTCCTTCCTTTCTTCCTTCTCTGGACTAATTCCTCAGCAAACAATCTACTAATAGCTGCATTTGTGACACCAAGAGATTTGTATTAGTAAAGCCTGGAGGTTCTAGCAGGGGAGCGCAGCTATCGTATACCCTTGACCGAAGAACGGTACACTCCTTCTATCTGGGATGGTCGTCCTCTTCCACCGAGCGCGCAGCTTCGGGAGGGGTGCACATGGAGCGGTGAGGGAGGAAGGGGACACCCGCCTAGCCAGCCAGATCAGCCGAATCAACCCTGGCAATCAACGGGGTGACAGATGTCGCAGCCAGATCGCCCTCACAGCCTGGAACATGTGGCTGTGAATGCAGATTGCTGATCTTCTGAGCACTGAATCACATCTCTAACTGTTTGAGGAGGAAATGTTTTGGTTTTCTCCTAAAAGCCCATGAAAACATTCTTGTTTACTCTATGTGAAGCATTTCTGCGTGATTCTGTGTGGCAGCAGAAGAGATCTCAGTTTGAGGCTGGTGTACAGGATCACTGCCAATGTGGATGCCATGAGACACTATAATCACAGAAATCACTGTACCATGACAGCAGTGACTCTTGCACCTAGTTTGAATTGGTTTGTCAATGCTACTATTTTGTTCATTCTTTCTAGAAGTAAGTAGATGCTTGCATTTGTGGAATCCAGCAACACACCGATGTAATGAACTGTCTGACGTGGTTTTAAACCTGATTTTCCTAGATTCATGTGAAGACCAAGATCTGCCAAGAGACAGAATATGAAAAGGACATCTCTCTGCCTTGATTCTGGAGCTGGATACAATCAAGCTAATCATCTATATAAGGAAACACCATAATATCACAGAATCTGAGGTAGGAAGCTACTAGCACCATGCTCTTCATAAAAGCCCTGAGTGATATACAAAGATCAAAAGGGATCACTTTGAATTGGTAGACAGGCTTGCTTAACATGATGAGTAACAAAGAGAGTCTCATAGTCTCTTGAGACTGAAGGATGCCTACACAAAAAAAGAAATGATGGTATACCTGATCTATGATAATCTGGAAATAAGTGTCCTTGAGCTCAATGACAGCAAACCATTCCGATGAGTGGTAGAATTGTTTCTAATTTTACTATTCTCATGCATCTATGTAAGAATTTACATCTCTGAGATCCATAATTGTTCTCAGACCACCATTCTTCTTCTAAACTGTGTAATAGTGGGAGCAGAACCCATTGGGAGGCATTACTAGAGGAACTGGATGGATGTCATCTTTTTTTAGTAGCATAGCTATGTCCTCTTGTAATACTTGGGATGGTGCCATGGCCCTAAAGAGACCTGTGGGCGGAGAGATGCAAATTCTATGACATAGACACATTTGATGATGGTTAATACCCATTTGGCACTAGCGACAGTGCACCAGGTGGTGACATGTGGCACTAATCATACAATGTTTTCCTGTGTGGTGGAAGTCAATAGCAAGTGGATCTCAGTATGTAAGCAGTCAAAGGTCTTTTGTCTTATTCTCTTGGTGTTTCGAGCTGCTTGGTTATTTGCACTTATGGCAGGTATAACTACTGTCTGCAATATTGTGAGAATGAATATGTGTAAGGTCGTTTCCAGTATTGTCAGTATTATCTTTTTTATGGCCCATCCTTTTGGAGGTATTCTTTTCCTGGTTGGTTTTCTATTCTTTTCTTGATTGGTTTTCTATTGTATGATCAATCTTTTGTTGAATAGGCCTTCCCTGTTAAAGGGCAGTGCTCTATCCAAGCTCCTGAATCGTCTGATAAACCAGCTGAGTGAAACCAGACATAGCAACTCAAAGGCATTGCTGTTGACATATTTGTGGCACAGTCTATTGCATGACATGCAGACAGCATCTGTTGGATAGCAATAGACATGTGCTCTTGTAAGCACCCATGGCCCCCTGGTAATTTGCTACTCTGATACCAACAGATGCAGTGGAGTACATCTTCCTTCCTAATGCATCCATAGACTCATAGAAAACTTGGAAGGGGTCTACAAGGCCGTCCATCTTAAGACCTTACAGTGGGGTCTCGACTTACGAACGACCCGACTTGCGAACAATTCGAGTTAGGAACCTGCCCTATAGGGAAAGTAAGGACTCGACATGCGAACTTCCCTCGAGTTAGGAACAGGGAAAAAAGTCCCCCCTCCCTCCCCTTAGAGGCTTCTGGAGGGGGGGAAAGGGTCAGAAACTTAAAAACAAATACTGTACTGTTAAATAAAGTCACTTACCAGGCCTTGGTAGCCCCCAAACCACAGGAAAAAGAGCAGGAAAGAGCTAAAAGCCGACACCCAGAAAGAGCCTGGCAGCCATTTTGTGGTTTTCCCCGCTCCTCTCCCCGCCTAACAGCTGATCGGCTGGCTCTGAGCAGGCTTCCAGAGGCTTGCTCAGCACCTAAAAAGCCTGCCTGAGTGCCTTTGTGCTGAAAAAATCAGCACAACATGCTTTAAAACATTGTTTAAAATTGGCTTCGTTTTTTAAAAAAAAGAGTTCTAAAGTGCTGCCTTTAGTGTTCCCTGCCTTCCCTGAACCTAAGGGGGAAAAAGAAAGAAAATATCCCCCTCTAGTGTCAGAAGGCAGAATAGCAGCTTCCCATTAGTTTCTATGGACAGAAAAGAGCAGATACAGATTAAATGGTTTTCAATGCATTCCTACGGGAAATGCAGATTCGACTTAAGAACTTTTCGACTTGAGAATCACCTTCCAATACGGATTAAGTTCTTAAGTCGAGACCCCACTGTATTATTAAGGGTGTTGTTGTTTTTATTTATAAAAAAGACAACACCCTTCCAGTGAGCACTCAGGGTCCTTCCAGTGAGCACTCAGGGTTGATTTCCTTCAAAATGCACCTGATTCACCTTCATAAATAGTTATCTTGAAGGTGTCTTGCACACTGATACAGGAGGGATGGGAAAATTTTGTTGTATTGGGGACCGTACAGTGTGCAGAGACTTCTCCCAGAGATGGAATCTGAGCTGTGTCGATTTCTTATAGAGACTTTTATAAGTTTGCGACAATGCTAGCAAGTTTTGGCTTGGTGACCCACACTGAGGCAATGCAAAGCCTTAGAATGTCAGTTGGTGATGGGAATCTTGTTGCCTCATGTAGTTTAGTCGTTTAGTCGTATCCGACTCTTCGTGACCCCATGGGTCAGAGCACGCCAGGCCCTCCTGTCTTCCACTGCCTTGGGTCAAATTCATGTTAGTATCTTCCATGACACTGTCCAACCATCTCATCCTCTGTCATCCCCTTCTCCTCTTGCCTTCACACTTTCCCAATATCAGGGTCTTTTCCAGGGAGTCTTCTCTTCTCATGAGACGGTCAAAGTATTGGAGCCTCAGTTTCAAGATCTGTCCTTCCAGTGAGCACTCAGGGTTGATTTCCTTCAAAATGGATAGGTTTGTTCTCTTTGTAGTCCAGGGGACTCTCAAGAGTCTCCTCCAGCACCACAATTCAAAAGCATCAATTCTTTGGCGGTTAGCCTTCTTTATGGTCCACCTCTCACTTCCATACATTGCTACTGGAAAAACTATAGCTTTGACTATGTGGACCTTTGTTGGCAAGGTGATGTCTCTGCATTTTAATTTGCTGTTGAGGTTTGTCATAGCTTTCCTCCCAAGAAGCAGGTGACTTTTAATTTCGGGGCTGCTGTCCCCATCTGCAGTGATCATGGAGCCCAAGAAAGTAAAATCTATCACTGCATCCATATCTTCCCCTTCTATTTCCCAGGAGGTGATGGGGACAGTGGCCATGATCTTAGTTTTTTGGATGTTGAGCTTCAGACCATTTTTGGCGCTCTCCTCTTTCACCCTCATTAAGAGGTTCTTTAATTCCTCCTCTCTTTTTGCCATCAGAGTGGTATCATCTGCATATCAGAAGTTGTTGGTATTTCTTTCAGCAATCTTAATTCCGGCTTGGGATTCCTCCAGTCCAGCCTTTTGTATGATGTATTCCGCATGTAAGTTAAATAAGCAGGGAGACAATATACAGCCTTGTTGTACTCCTTTCCCAATTTTGAACCAATCAGTTGTTCCATATCCAGTTCTAAGTGTTGCTTCCTGTCCCACATATAGATTTCTCAGGAGATGGATAAAGTGGTCAGGCAATCCTATTTCTTTAAGAACTTGCCATAGTTTGCTGTGGTCCACACAGTCAAAAGCACACTTTTTAAAGAGGCCGACTAGGGTCATAAACAGTCATAAATGCATCAAATGATGAAAGGGAACAATGAATGAATAAGGAACTTTTTTTAAAGGGGGCAAGTCACAGAAGGTTGAGGAGGACCAGGAGACTTGAAGTTTAAACTATGAAAAAATGCTCTAACAACACATTTTGAGAAGTCTCTTCAGCGGCGGCTAAAGGGAAGTGAGAGATAACCATTAGGTGCAGGAACATGCACAGTGGAAGGGAGCTGTCCTAAAGGCATTTTGCTTTGAGCTCTAGAATGTTCTGTCAAGTTTCATGCAAGCATAGAAACACCCACATGTAAGATTCACAGAGACCACAAAGAAAAACTACCAGTGTTACACAGACTTTTATGTATATTCTAATTAGAACAAATACAATCATGTTAGCCCATGGAAACGACTAAATTTCCACTAAAGTGTGGAAGAATCTGGTTTTCTTGCAAGTCTGCACACTTGTCTGAAATTTTCAAATATCATAATAAAGTTACTGTCCACCTGTGAATGTTGGCACGTTCCTATAGTAACCTGTAACTCTTAAGCTCCAGAAAAGCAGAGGTGAAGAAAACTTCCCAGATACTGTTAGTGGTAGAAGGATAAGAGCAAATCCTAACATTTCCATGCAAATACAGTGGTGCCTCGCATAACGAGTGCACCGTTTAACGATGAATCCGCATAGCGATGCGGATTTTGTGATCGCTAATGCGATCGCATACCGATGTTTTATCGCACTGCGATGGGGGAACAGCTGTTCGGCGATTCCAAAATGGCCACCGGAATACCCAAAATGGCCGCCGGAACCCCCAAAATGGCCGCCGGAACATGGTGAAACATCGCAGAACGGTGAGTTTTGGGCCCATTCGGAACGCATTAAATGGAAGTTTAATGCGTTCCAATGGGCTTTTCCGTTCCGTTTAGCGATGTTTCCCCATAGCGAAGGTTAATCTGGAACGGATTAACCTCGCTATGCGGGGCACCACTGTATTAACTGACACCATTGTGAGGGGAAAGACCAAAAACAAGAGGTCTTTCTGGTGGAGGCGTCTCTCCTTAAGATATCCAAAGGGACTCAAACAACCCCACCTCCTACCCCACCCCGAAAGAAAGACCAAGGGATAGACACCCGAGAGCTGGAGCAGAAGAACATGAGGGGAAAAGGGATATCGCGAGCAGTGGATACCCAAGAGTTAGAGAAAGAGTTGAAAGGATTATGTATGGCTATTCCATCTAGGGTTGAAATGGCAGGAAAAGAGGAGAAAGGGCGGGCTCTGGAAGAAGGGGGATCAGGGGAAATAAATACAGTGGTGCCCCGCATAGCGAGGCTAATCCGTTCCGGATTAACCTTCGCTATGGGGAAACATCGCTAAACGGAACAGAAAAGCCCATTGTATAGCAAAAAAGCCAGCCAAATGGGCCCAAAACTCACCGTTCCGCGATATCTCCCCATGTTCCAGCGGCCATTTTGGGTGTTCTGGCGGCCATTTTGGGTGTTCCGGCGGCCATTTTGGAACCGCCGAACAGCTGTTCCCCCATCGCAATGCAATAAAACATTGGTATGCGGATTCATCGTTAACCCGTGCGCTCATTATGCGAGGCACCACTGTACAGCCCAGGACAATACAGTGGTGCCCCGCATAGCGAGGTTAATCCGTTCCGGATTAACTTTCGCTATGCGGAATCGTCGCTAAACGGGTAGGGAAAATGTATTGAAACGCATTCAACTTAGTTTAATGTGTTCCAATACCTTTCTTACTTACCCGTTCAGCGAGGATTCCAATTGCCGGCAGCCATTTTCGCGCCCTCGCTAAGCGAGGGCACGGCGTGAAAACGGCTGCCGGCAGCCATTTCCGGGCTTCCGGCGGCCATTTTGGAGCCGCCGAACAGCTGTTCGGCGGCTCCAAAATGGCTGCCGCAATACCCGATCTTCGCAATGCGGGTTTTCCCCATTGCGAAGATCGGGTATGTTTCCGTACAGCGATCCCAAAAAAGGGATCGCTATACGGAAACATCGCTATACGGTGCACTCGTTAAGCAAGGCACCACTGTATCCTGGGTAGTTGGGAAATGGTCTGGATGCAGGCTCCAAGGACTGGGAAATGGGAACCAGTTCGCATGTCTAAGGCTGAAGCTGAGAACAGGAGGCGTAAAGGCTTACCCCAGAGACCATCGTATTGGGGTGAGTCTGAGACAATGGAATGGAGAAGAAAGCTTAGAAATGTTACTACTGTTAATCCTTTTGAAGAAAACTTATGGTTGCCCTTGTCTGAGCCGCTGCTTGAACAACAGATACAGATGAAAGATCAGGTTAATGTTAATACTGTACCCCGTTGGTTGACTTAATAAACAATACAAATCCATTTGATTCCAATGAGTCTGGTGATTTATTCAAGAAAGGGGAAGCCCATCTACATGAATCTTCACAACCATGAGTAAAGAAACTTGGTTAAGCTTTGCTGTGTTCTGAATCCTCCATTGTAGATCTGCTATGGGGCTATACAATATGGAACTTGCAGACCATTATCAACTACACGTAACTATATTCCCATCTTTCCAATACATTCTACATTCTGGTATGTGTTGCTTTCTCAAAAGCTAATTTTCCAACATAAAAAAAATAAACTGAGACGGGGTGTGATTTTTACAAATATACTGCAGGAAATAAAGAGGACTTACAGCCTTGTTATCAAAACACTTCAGACAAAAGTGTTGTTTTCTATTCTCAGTATCACAGCAAACATCCTGTGCAGTCTATCATGTGCCATCTTTTAAATGAAAAAAGAAACCAAGGAATTTTGCCAATTGTACACATATGCATAGATTCGTATTAGGGAGGACAGGAAAAGTGATCTATGCTCTGATTTGGGTAACAGAAAAGAAGTTTAGAATCAAATAGGAAACAACCATTAGTGAAAATTCCTTCATTCTGCTCTTTCTGAAGAGCTAGAAATGAATGGAACTATTACTGTTTGCAATTTTTCAGCCATGTTTACTGCGTAATGTATGATGCCATAATTAATGCCACATGTATCAATTTACTATCAGATCTATGATCCCAAGAAGTTCCGAGCATAGCATAGTTACCCATACCCCTTAACTTTGATTGCACAAAATATGCACACTTTCAAATTCTCTATAACTTTTCAATAGGATAGATCGGCACATGAAATACATAGTTTCCTTTAGAGACAAAGCTGGAGATTAAATTTTAGTTGCAGAAGTAGGCTTTGCTTAGAGACTATGGTCTTGTTGCACTTCTGCTAAAGCCACAAAAGAGACCTGTGTGTTTTCCCTGTAACTAGATGCAGATGACGTGGTGTTTTCAGAGGAGAATTTATGTATTGTCCCCTTCCCAGGGTGCTTCGCCAAAGATCACGTGATACCAGACCCTGATTAATCTCATTTTTCAATTTGAGACTGAGTTTGGTTGTCATTTCCCCATGGCTTGAGCCATCCAGCCAACTATTGGGTCTTTCATGCCCTTTTCCTTTTTATATCCCTCTTTTTTGCTATACAGGATTAGGAAGACTTTATTTATTTATTTATTTACTTATTTACTTATTTATTTATTTAGATTTGATTTGATTTGTACCCCGCCCATCTGGTCTATAAGACCACTCTAGGCGACTTCTGCAGAGTTTTTGAGAGCTTACATATTTTATCCATCTATAGTTGATCCTTATAATGATATTAACAATCTGTTGATTATTTTACATTTGACAGAACATGCCTGCAGTTTTGTAATATTAATCTACATATCTATGAAAAATATTTATTTAAAACAGGGTACAAGAAATCACTGTAGTGATAGATAGCTGAAAAATCACAGATTCATTAGTAATGAAAGTCCTCACAAGTTTAGGAAAGATAGCCAGAGGTGTTCAGCAATGCTGTTCAATATCTTCTTTATCCCCGGGAAATGAATATTCCATTATCTTTGTTTGTTTTTATCCTGCCTTACTCCTTAAAAAGGACCCAAGGCAGCTTACATTATTAAAAGAAAATATTTCAAAGCTAAAAATAGTACAGTGGACCCTCGACTTACAGATACTTACAGACTTTTCAAGTTACAGACTTCTCTGGCCGCAAAATTTAGGTTCGACTTGCAGCCGGAGAATCGACCTACAGACCGGGGAAAAAAACAAAATGGAACAAAAACGGCCAGTTTCAGATTAACTGGCTTTCAATGCATTGTAGGTCAATGGAGCCTCGACCTACAGACTTTTTGACCTGCAGCCACCGTTCCAATACAGATTAATTCCGTAAGTAGAGGGTCCATTGTAAGTATACAAATATTTTTTAAAAGGTAGCCATATTAGTCTGTACTAGCTTCCCAGGCCAAAAGCAAAATAAAAAAAAAAAGAAAGAAGACAAAAGTGTTCCGGCACCATAAAGACTAACTGCTTTATTTTAATGTGAAGTTTTATGGACAAGTCCACTTCCTTATGTCTATCATATATATCCCTCAGTCTTCTTCTCTCAATGCTAAACAGTTCTTGCAGACTTTCCTCATAGGACTTGGTTTCCAGTCCCCTGACCATCCTTGTCGCCCACCTCTGAATGTGCTCACATTTGCTGTCAACAATACAATAATTTTTTTGTAAAAGTTCCTATCTTAACAGCTGGAGCTAAAAGTGGTTCCAAGGTCTGAAGGCTACTAATCAACTAGTTGTGCTGCAATTAGCTCAACAAATTATGTGCTATATAAAAAAATTCTTGATTTGTTTACCTCTAATTTGCCAGTCTCACTAAATAATTCAACATTGCAGTATTTTGAACAACTTCTATTCACAATTTTAAGTTTTTTATCATCCGCCAAACACTAGTTGTCTGTTTTGCAAATGAGAAAAGCTGGAAATCTACCGTATTTTCCAGTCTACAGTACTTGAAAAGTGTAAAGAGTGGCTAGAACTATATACTGTAGCTGTTCACATAACGTTTATGTAATTTGTTACGATTAATTTTTGCTAACTGATAAAGTGCTGAGGCATTTCTTGGCTGTGAAGCTTGGAACTTGACCAAGTATTCAACTTACATGGGATGGACCCTGACACCTTGTCAGTTAGCTGCAATTGGCCACAGCAAGTTACCCAAAACTTTACACAGACACCAGTGAGATTCGAACTAGTGTCCTATATAGAAATTGCCTATAAAATATATGAATCCATATTGTGACACTTGGAGGTTAATACTGATTTTCCTTCCAAATAACACCAAATTAGAGATTGCCCCACCTGCTCCGGCTGCTGCCTCTGAGTCAGCGCCTGCCAGAGGGCACAGGAAACTAAACTGCAGAATACTGTTAGGCTGTCCCCCAAAACAGCACGAACCACCAAAATGGTGGTTCCTGCCCATTTCTATGCAAAAACTGTGTTTGATTCCTTGTGCATTATCAAACATTTTAGAACACACTAATATATACATCAATGCAGAAATTCAATAGGTAGGAAACAAGAAAGAGGGCTACTCTAAGTCAGATGAGAACAACATTTTATAAATATTTGTGTCTATATTCACACACTGTATGTCTGAGATAATTTATTTAATGAATTATTCTGGTTTTTTTTTCTAGTTGTGAGAATCCAAAGTAACAGACCTATCCGCTACCTCAATTTCTTCACCACTCCCCACCATGCTATCCCTTCACCAGTTCTACCTCTCTAGCAACACCATGTGACTGTTAGGGATGGGATTTTCAGAGTATCCCCAATGGTGAAAATCTGTAATTGGCTCCATTTTAATGTTTTTTCAAACTCTTCTATGGCTTTCTGCAAGAGAGCTCTTCAAATCTGGAAGAATCAGTAATCCAGAGTAGGGTACAGAACCTTTCAGATTACTTATGATTCTTATGTTACTGATTTCCTCTCTGGGCAGGCTTATATGTGCCTTATTTGAAATTCTAGGCTTTCCAACCAATTGTGTTGCAACTCTGAGAAGGCAGACTCTTAGTACTGTAACCCAGTAGTTCTTAACCTTGGGTTACTCAGGTATTTTTGGACTGCAACCCCCAGAAGCCTTCACCACCAGCTGTGCTGGCTGGGGTTTCTGGGAGTTGCAGTTCAAAAACACCAGAGTAACCCAAGGTTAAGAACCACTGCTGTAACCAACAGAAATGTTCAGAACATCCTGGAAGGTTGCGAGGAGGAGGGATTCAAATCTAATCTCTGCTAGAGAGCCTGTGGCGGCTGGCTGCAGTGACTGACCTAGATCACTGAGCTGTGTGCAACAAAGCTCCTATCTTACCACTCTACCATTTTCTACTGCATGGGCCTGCTGTTTTTCTCCAACCTCCATTTAGTTGTTGGTGATGATGATGATGACTTTGCTGGCCTACTGCCCCTTGATAGGTTTGTTTTCCTTTTCCATCCCTCCTTTTGACTTTTTTTTTTTTTGTTATTTTACTTATTTATTTCTAAATAGCTACCCCCCTTTTCTTAAAAAGCCCTTAGCCTGACTGGTATTGACTCTTTGCCTGTGAATTGGATTGCTTCTACTGGACTGGTGTTGATGTAAAGAAAGCATCAAAGTGGTAGGTGGGAGCTGAGTCTCCCCAACCAATTTTCGAATTTTATTTAGTAGTTCTGAGGTAGGTGTTTTTTTCCTTGCATAGGCAGGGGGAAGGTTTGCAGTTTGCTTCTTCTCTTTCTCAAAGAATGTAATTATTTTCATTGTATTTATTAGTACATTTTACATTTTTCACTGGTGCAGATTTGATTTGATTTTTAAAATCACTACTATTCCTATAGTTTTGCTGTGTGTTTTAAAAACTACATTGGGTTTTATTATTTGCTAGCTCTAATTGGGTTTGGAGGGGGAGGAGAAGTGTTGTGGTTGCCTGTTTACATATAAAATTTGCTCTCTAGGTACGTATTTTGTATTATTTTCTGTATTTTAATTAATCTGTTTTCATTCTTTTTAAATATATTTTGCTGGGTTTCTCACGGGTTTTGGTATCCTGCTATTTTGTTGGCCTTTTTTAAAAAAATGGGATTAAGGTATGGAGCATGCCCTATATTTTCTGTAGAGCGTTTTGTGAGTGCTACTGCTGGGTTCTGATTATGCTTTTTTAAATTTCTCAGGCACTTGTGGTTGTGGTGTCTGAATTGTTTATTGCTTTATCCCACTTCTTTTTTTGACGTCTCTTCTGGGCTTAAATGATTATAGTCATTTAAACCAGAAAAGTGAATTCCAAAATGAAAGAACCTAAAAATGTGGCTCCCCTGGAATTACTAAAGGCACTTTACCCTTAAGAATCTGTAAACAGAAGAAATCCAGTTTCCTCTACTCTTGCCTAGTGCCTAGCCTTCCACTTTGTTTGGTTTCCTTTTAAAGTTAAAAATCTGTCTTTCTACTTTAACAAGGAAATGGGAAAATAGATGCCTGGAAAAAAGCAAATATATTCTGACAAACTATTAAATTTGTCATTTACAGTAAAGGATGCATTCATCATTTATTAATAAACATATACTCTGCTTCTTCATCCACATAAATAATCAGGGTAGTCAACAAAATAACACATTGGCCAAAATCCTGTTGCTCGGTATAATGAATTGCACTAGAGTAGACATATTGAGTCAACTCCTCTGTAAGCTCCATTGATTCAAATAGGTTTACTTTAACTGCGACTTTTTTTAGCAGAGTAAGTTGCAGTTAGAATAGGCCTATTTGAATCAATGGAATTTAGGGAGGAGTTGACTTCATAAATCTGCATTGATTCACTGGATCAGTTTACTAGACTAAGCAATAGGATTTTGGCAATCATAGAAGTTAACAAACTCCAGTTAAATTACCTAGAAGCCACAATTACTTCACAAGTCAAATCTTGCTACATCTAGTCAAATACGGATAGCAATAGAAAACATTAGCAAAAGCAGAGGTCAAAGAACTGTTCCTGCAGCTGGTTCATCAGATTATTCAACTATTTCCCCGTGCTTAGACTCAGCAAGAGATTTTCTTCCACATTCTATTAAGGTTGTTTTCTGTCTGACATACACATACTTAACTAACTCCATATACACTCAAGTGCATCATTTCTCAATTCTGTTTTATCAGCACCAACTACAGTACTGGGTGTGAACTTGTTGACACAAAGAGTCTAGATGTGTCTCACAAAATACAGTGGTGCCTCGCATAACGTTTTTAATTGGTTCCAAAAAAAAAACCTTATGCGAAAAAAACTTTATGCGAAACACCATTTCCCATAGAGATGCATTGGAAACCGGTTAATCCGTTCCAATAGGCACGGATTGCCGTCCTTAAGCGAAAAAACCCATAGGAAACATCGTTAAACGATACAATGTATCCTCCATTGGAATGTATTGTAGCTGACTCAATACGTTTCAATGGCTTTGCGAAGTCAATTTTTGCAAAATTAAGTGTGTCATAAAAGGGTCAAAAATGGTTTTAAATGCTTGGATTAGCTTCTGCACCCTCTAAAACGGATGCAAAAGTTAATTTGGCTTTGATCTGACTTTTCGTTAATTAATGGTGAATTTTTTTCCCCCAACTTTTGACAGCTGTCAAAATCTGACAGCTCCATTATTTCCTATGGAGGAAGAAAAAATTCACAAAAAATTAATGAAGACTCAGCAACTGTTCTAAATTCTTGGGTTCGTTAGAGGACCCCCTAAGTTGTGTGCAAACCTGATTTGGCTTTGATCTGAACTTTCGTTAATTTTTTGTAAATTGTTTTCTCCCCCATAGGAAAGCATGGAGCTGTCAGATTTTGACAGGTCCATTGGTTCCTATGGGCCAAAAAACAAAAATTCACAAAAAATTAACGAAAAGTCAGATCAAAGCCAAATCAGGTTTGCACATGACTTAAGGGGTCCTCTAACGAATCCAAGCATTTAGAACCGTTTTTGACCCTTCTAAGACACTTTTTAAATTGGAAAAAAAAACATTGTTAAGTGAAGCAGGGGACCTAAAACAAAAAACGTTAAGCGAAGCATGGTCCCAAAAACGCTATGCGAAAATCGCCCATAGGGAAAAACGTTATACGAAGCACAATCTGACTCTGAAAAAATAAACGTTAAGCGAAAAAAACGTTACACGAAGCAAACGTTATGCGAGGCACCACTGTATTGCTTACAACAGTGATGTATAAAACTGGAGACTATAAATACAGCTGTGGTGGGCTCTGTATGTTGCAAAAAGAACTCCTTCCAATTCCCTTTGTGGGAGGATCAAATTTAAATGAATCTATATTGCATAAAGTACATGTTTGCTACCAGATCACTTGAAGTGCTGCTATTAAGGGTACTTTTCTCTTCCAGTTGATACTAATGTTTTATTGCTTTTTGCTAAAGGTTGCTCCAAGGGCTATTTCTGTGATTGGAGAGATCCTTCAATTAAATCATACTATTTTAGAATTATTAATACTTGCCTATTCTACCTGTTTGTAATTTTCCCAATTTCCCAATAATTATCTAATGTCAGGGAACAGGGGCAAATTACCCCAAATGGGGTAAAAGTGAAAATCCTGGGGTAATAAGCAGAGCGCTACCCCCCTCCCTCCACCCCCACCCCCCACAAACCTCAAACTATAAGCCACCTCTCCCTGTTACTTCCTTGGTTGCAGCAGGGCACTTGTAAATCCTCCATTCTTTCAGAGATCTGAGATAAGCCTGCTTGATTGGTTACAGATGTGGAATAGCCCTCGGCAATCAATCAATTCGGGGCTTCTGAATGACTGCTTCCACGGGAGATGGCTGCAAGCAAGCAGGAGGAGGGAAAGGATCAAATTAACAAGGGAAGGAGGGAAGAAAGGTGTGATTCAAGCTTATTTAAATATATGGAGAAAATGTATGGAGGGAGGGAGGGAGGGAGGGTGTGTGTGTGTGTGTGTGTGTGTGTGTGTGTGTGTGTGTGTGAGAGAGAGAGAGAGAGAGAGAGACTGACTCAAAACTATGAAACAGAACAGACAAGCAAAATAGAAGGCTTGAATTAAGGCTGGGGGAGAAGGGTGGCTTTTTAAGATGCTGTCTAGGTTTCCAGTGCCTGATCTGGGTTATTCAGGTGTAAATTTATGCAACAGAATTTTAACCAATACCTAAGGTTTCTCTTCTCTCATTTTAGGTTCCAAGGCTCCCCAGGATTCACTTTAGTCCTGGGAACCTCAGGACATTACAGGGAAAGGGAGCCTTTTGTAAAAAAAAAAATCACTGCCAGATCACTACTAGTAGTGATTTGGTGTTGCGCTTTCGCTATTAAAAGCTGCCCCTCACATCTCAAGGCTCAAAGATTTTCCTAGGGTTAAAGAGAGTCCTAGGGAACATCAGAACCTGAAACATGTGTGAGTGGGGGGAATTTCCTTTAGTTTAAATTAAATATTTCCCATATCCATACCAGGCTATGTAAGTGAAAAAAATTACAAAAAAGCTCAATGGTTTACAGTAGTTAAATGATTGAATAACAATATATGCATTGATAGAGAACAAGTAAAATGGTAACTTATGAATCTTTTCTAATATTTCTAAACTTTAGAATATAGGGGATTCCAAACTGTTCAATGATTATTAATAAGAGATGTACACATTGTTGTTAAGTTATATCCACTAAAAATATCCCTAGAATTCAGAGTAAAGTCCTGTAAACTAATAGAAACAATGAAGCCTACACTGTTCCATATTTAACATTTTGATTTCAGTTTTAATTACTGTATATTATGCATTAAATTAATGCAAATATAAAGCAAAGACAGGACTATATGCCCTTAGAACAGAACTCCTAATCCAACCTCTGGCTCTGCAGCCAGATACCTAAATGCTTTCTAAGAACATGCATTAAACTGCATATAGTTAAAATGAAAGAGATGCAATACAATTGCTTTGCAGCACATTTTACCTTTAATATTACTAGATATCTAGGGTAACATCCAAGATATTGCAATGTGATATTCACATATAATTTCAGATGAAAGAATCCTAGATGGTTTTCCATTCTAATTTCTGTTTACAGCACAGGAAATAGGGAAGTCTGATAGATATAAAGTCATAACAAATGTCATACATAGAGTTTAAAGAGGAAATCGCAAGGTAACCATTATATTTTAATTCCTACAAATCACACACTGCCAAATTTCCTTGCCAAGGGACATTGTGCAGAGCAGTTTTACAGACATGAAATTCTTTTAGAAAAGTTGGGTGTTCTGAAAATCTATTACTAGTTGTACAACAGAAGGACCAAAATTTAGCTGAGCAAATTATAGCAAAACTCTGAAAATTCATATATAAAAATGGATGAAAATGTACATGTCATGCTGATTTTAAAAAATCCTGCAGTACTAATAAGTACAAAATGTTCAACAAGAAACGAGTGCAGAAGATATTTCCAGCAGTTCTCTTTTACTGCAGAGACTACATATAACTGAGGCAGAGATCTGTTTAGGTCCTGACAGCCAGTCCTCTGCACTTACAGATCACATGGGAAGTTATCTTTTCACATATACACACAATTATGAAGCAATGTTTCAGTCAAAAAATGAGCGATAACAATACACTGATATATAGCATTCAATTGCATAAAATATCCTCATCCTCAACTAGGAAGGCTGAAGGATAAGATCATGACCACATACATACACATCAGTAACAACTCAGTAGAATACTTGGCGCTAACCAAGTAGTAAATACAAACCACACCAGTGAAGCACAGTAAAAGATAGCATTTGAAGAATGGTGGATACAGAAGAAGACACAAAGGGGAATTGGCAACAAAGAGTAATGAAAAATCACCAAATATAAATGACAGCATTGACACAACTATCTAATACGCAAGGATAATTTCAGACCTGAGCAGCTGGTGAATTCTCAATCTCACACCTACCCTGACTTATGGAAATGGAAGTGAACAATACAATATAAATATAGCAGACAATGAATATGGGTTCTTTTCTTTCTGCTTTCTGAGACTGGAGGGAAGCAAATCAAGCTCTCTCTCTGTGTATATACGGCATGCCAACCAGGTATCTTTCACTATAATGTTAGTTCTTGGTGTGGATTTAACCAACTTTACCTGTAAGATCACTGGTAATCTCCCAGGACTATTTATTTAAACTATGGATAAGTAGACAATCTGGCTAGCAGGTTCAACTTCATTTTTCACTAGAATCTTAAGAACGAAAAAGTGGTGCAATACATATACCTAGAATAAAAGATGCTGAGCCCAGGACAGAAGAGTTCTTCGACCCTCCACATAAAAACTCACTCCCTTTTACTTAAAACCTTCTCCATTTCAGCAGTATGGGTATGAGGGTCATCTTGTTGTTGTTGCTCCTTTGCAAATGGGTGTCAGAAAGTCTGGATCCACATCCAGTACATCCAAGTCTATTATCCATCTACATCAATAGCTACTGGCATTCAAATGTCTTAAGCAGAGGTCTTTCTGCTTCCAATGATCTTTTTACATTGAGACGTTTTGAAATACATCAGCTATACACAGGCCTTGAAAAATGCACTCATCCACTTGTCTGTGATGAGTGAAAAATGCTGCTCAATAACAACTCCCTCCTTGCCTCGAAATGTGCATAATAGACGGTGGCTTGTTCCAAGTGTCTTTGATGAGTTTCAGCATTGATGTGATAAAGTTCAGACTTAGTGGTATAGACCATTCACCAGATCAGCTTCTGGAGAAGGGGTTCCTCAATGCAGAGCTGTAGTGCCTTAGCCATTCCAGATAGCATCTGGGAATAAGATCTATTGTCTTCAGAGGGAGAAGATGGGTGGTTATCAAGTGTATCAGGAGGAGGAGTAGGGAGATTTGGAGACGATTCAGATGAAGAATGTCTTCAGTGGAAGAAGATGATGATGAGAGATATCCAGTGTCAGGCAATTGAGGGTGTGTGGAGGGTGGGCGGTGTAGAAAAGAAGAATGAGAAGGTAGGGGTGCGTCGTAAGTATGAGGTGTGAGGTCCTGTGTAAGTGGCTATAGTTTGTAGAGATGGTTGATTTTTTGAGGAGTGTCCATGTTTCTTAGCATGGTCTGTCGATTTCAAGTGACTAGTAGGTCGTTTAGTCGGTACAGAAGGTGTAGGAATAGTTATTGTGGGTTTATGGGATCGATGTCTACGTTTCAGAGAAGGTAAATGAGTTGATTCCTGTTGAGATAGAGATGCATATCAAACCCATTTCTTTTCTTCGAAATGAGGTTGATCACAGCGAGACTGCATGAAGTATGGGTTGAAATATTGATATGGAAACATCGGAAAGGGAAAATTATCTCCGTATGGAGGGCCATGTCACGGTGGCAAAATGCGCTTCCTCTTCTCCCAATGTTTCTTGGGAGAACAGTGGGAAGAATCAGTCAGATAATGGGATTTCAATTACCCGCCCTGATGTGGGACTGGAATGGGTAAGCCTTGTGAGGACAAAAAAAATAGGGGCCACAAAGGTGAATGCCACACCGATGACTGTGGCTCATTCCTCTCCGAGGTGGAACCAAGAGCCTCTCTAGATGATTCTTCTAATGTCGGCAAGTGTAGAGTCGCCTGAGGGGGCTCAATATGTGGTGGTTTATCTTGCTTCGCCTTTTTAGTGACCAATTTATCTTGCCTTTTCTTGACCAGATCATAGGCTCAAGAACAAGTCTTCGTACCCGATGACAACTTTTGTTTGGCCGTTGATTTAGTTTTCTTAGCAGTCTCCCTGGATGATAGAGGTGGAGTTGCCGAGTCGGGAGCTGGCTGGGTCGGACCATGCCGCTCTACTGAAATGCTTGGAGACCTTGCTGCCTCTGTGGAAGATGCAGGAGGATTCATGGCTGACTGCCAAAGGTAGGATCTTAGCCTTTGTAGTTTACGTTTTAGTGCCAGTTTGGTCAACTTTTTCCAAGCAGCACACGAGTGGGTCAGATGTTCTTTGCCTAGGCAAAATAAGCACCTCATGTGGCCATCTGAAAGTAGTTTGTTAGAGCAACTAACACAGCGCTTAAAAGGGGCTGGTGAGGCCATAAAGAGTGGGAGGGGAAAACTGGTTGAAGAATGGAGGTGTGTAGAGTCAAAAAGGCAGGAAAGGAAGAAAAAAAAGAACTGAACAGGGGAACGCAAGATATCAATTTAGATGAGAATCGAAAGGGAAAGTATTGACTAATTGCTGAAATAACTATAGAAAATCGCTCAAACTTTCCAAAGATCCAATCAGCTCGGCAGAAAAAAGAAACTAAGAGGAAACTTGGGTGGGAGGAGCATGTGCCGCACGGGGGAACATCCCACTAAATTGTTACTTTTAGCTCTAGAATCTTCCGAGAAGTTCAGTGCAGGCGCAGAACAACCCATTTGTGTGCATTCACAGAGGCCACGAAGAAGAATATGGAGATTCCCTGCTCTCAATTTCAACATCCTGGGGTGGGAGGGAACCATGGCTCCTTAAAGAGTCCAGGCCCTTTTGCTTTCAGTTTTATTTTTACCGGAAACATTCAAAAGAAAGGCATTCAAAATAAAAGCTTCATAACCCCATAAGCATGCAAATAATAAAGCAGGCCAAGTCTGAATGTATAAATCAGTGATTCCCAGTCCCAATAAATTGCAAGGCTATAGTCTGGTCATCCTGACTGGTGAGATTTTTGACTGACTGGTGAGACATTCTAAAATTTTTCAAGCCCTGGCTATAAGTAATCATGTTTCCCCACCCTCACACTTGGGAATATTATGCCTATGAAATTATGTCCTTGTACCAATCAATTAGATATCTGGCTGTATAGCTGGAGGCTGGGAGTTCAATTCCTCACTATACCTCCCAGGAAAAGAACCACCTTTATTAGCTTTGGCAAGCTACATACTTCCAGAGTGCCTAAAGAAACCTAGAAAACCCAGGGAAGGGCTGCTATAAGTCTCGACACTATGCTATAAGTCTCTTATATGCTTGCACAATTTTTTCACAGCTAAGTATCTAAGAAAAGTTTGCTCTTCTATCAAACAAATGGAATTTTACATTGGATATTAGACTTTTATCCTTGCACAGATGAATGTAGAATCGTATCACTACATTCACACATAATGGCAAATCATAATCAAGCCTTACACACAGTAACAGTAATCAGATTGTGTAAAGTAACACAGCCCTTCCAGTTTCCCGATCCCACCTAATTTGGGAGGAGAAATAAACCAAACTTAACTTTCACTTCAGCAGATACCTGGTTTGTCATTATGTGCAAACCAGGAACTACAATTTAAAATCCAGCTCTAGCCAACTGCTGAACAGACCACAAAGACAGTCCATATTTTATAGTTTGTTTTATAGTTATATTTTATTGAAACCATAATTCCTGGGTTACATGTAATACAAGCCAGAAATCTATTAGAAGTGAAACAAGCAGAGCAAAAAGATTTACTATCAACCAAGAAAGACAGTACTACTGACTTTTCTTTTAACTCTTTTCTATTTTATTTATTATAACTGCTATTGATTGATTATATATATTTTGTGTTTTTATTGTCTTATCTTGTATTGGAAGCCGCCTAGAGTGGGCCATTGGTCCAGATAGGTGGGATATAAATCAAATAAATCAAATAAATAATAAATAAATACACTGAGCACAGCTTGCACTCATGACTAGATAATGCTCTGAATCTGAGGTATTTTCTTCAGTAAAACAAAAACAATACCACAGCTTGGGCAATCAATTTATTGCACATTCAAGGGAGTGAGTATTCATATCAGAACATATAACCCTAAATGGTAGTTTATCTTTACATGCAAAATGATTCACACATTCATATAACTTCACATATAATCTTGTTATTCAATTACTACATCTTACTCCACTAATGCAGAAATGTCACTAAGCTTGTTCAAGTGGCTCCAACTAATCCGTCACTCACTCACATATACATACAAACATGCTATCAATAACCATCTACTCTCTCTCAAGAGAATACAGTATGTGCAGCAGTTAGCGCCTGCAATTCTATCTTTTTTCCAATACTCCAAGGAGCTACAAAGTAAATACCAATAATTTTTAAAGAGATACTTATCCATCTCTTCCTTCTTATCAAGCATAACACTACACATATCACTAATAACACAATAAATACATTCTTAACAACATTTCTCCATTGTTAATTAATTGTGAACATGTTGGGGTCCTGCTTTCAGCTAGACGCTTGGGACATCACTTTGCCTCTTCATTAATGGCAAACATTTACGGTTTGAGGCAGGATATAAAATTATGACTTCCTGATACATAGGTCGGAGAACAGGGGTAAATTACCCCAAACTGGGTAAAAGTGAAAGTCCTGGGGGTAATGAGCAGACTGCTATCCCCTCCCTCCCTCCCACCCCCACCCTCTGCAGCCAACCATCAAATTGTAAGCCACCTCTTCATGTTCCTTTGTTGCAGCAGGGCACTCCTAAATCCTCCCTTCTTTTAGAGATCGGAGATAAGCCTCCCTAATTGGTTATAGCTGGGGATTAGCCCCAGGCAATCAATCAGTCCAGGGCTTCTGAATGACTGCTTCCTCCGGAAATGACTGCAAACAAGCAGGAGGAGGAAGAGGAACAAGGAGTAAGCAAGGCAAAGGAGGGAAGAAAGGTGCGAGAGACCGAGGACTTCATAAAATTTAAATGTACAAAATGGAGGGAGAAAGGATGGATGGATGGGTGTGTGTGTGTGCGTGTGTGTGTGTGTGTGTGTGAGAGAGAGAGAGAGAGAGAGTGTGAGTGAGAGACTGATTCAAAACTGTGAAAATGAACAGGCAAGCAAAAGAGAAACTTTGAATTAAGGTGCGGGGGGGAAGGGTGGCTTTTTAAGGTGCTGTCTAGGTTTATCATTGCTTTCCTTCCAAGAAGCAGGCATATTTGAATCTCATGGGTGCTGTCACCCTCTGCAGTGATCATGGAGCCCAAGAAAGTAAAATCTGTCACTGCCTCCATATCTTCCCCTTCTGTTTGCCAGGTGATGGAACCAGTGGCCAAGATCTTAGTTTTTTTATGTTCAGCTTCAGACCATTTTTGCACTCTCCTCTTTTACCCTCATTAAGAGGTTCTTTAAGTCCTCCTCACTTTCTGCCATGCTTTTGCGTAGTCAATGAAGCAGAAGCAGATGTTTTTTTCTGGAACTCTCTGGCTTTCTCCAGTGCATGTTAGCAATTTGGTTTCTAGTTCCTCTGCCCCTTCGAAATCCAGCTTGTACTTGGTCCACATACTGCTGAGGCCTGCCTTGGAGGATTTTGAGCATAACCTTGCTAGTGTGTGAAATGAGTGCAATTGTATGGTAGTTGGAGCATTCTTTGGTACTTCCCTTCTTTGGGACTGGGATGTAGACTGATCTTTTCCAATCCTCTGGCCACTGCTGAGTTTTCCATTGATGATGATAAAAAAGCACACTGGTCCTTTGATATTGGGCTGTGGCACCAGGGTGTGTGACATGACCTTTAGCCTGGTTTGTTCCTTTTTGCACACCACACATAGAATGATTAAAGTGGTAGGAAAAGCCCCCCCCCCCCATTCTGCGTTGGCTGTCTCTAGCAAGCATGTCATTGCTAGCACTACTCTGGCAGCCATTGATGATGATTAAATCCTCTGCGAGCTAGCAAAAATTTAAAGCAACTTGCCAGGTACGCTGGACACCTTACTAATCCCTATACCACACCATGGCTGGAGTGCAATGTGTTCCAGCAAAACTAGTGCACATCTTTATCAAATTTGGTGCATCCTGCTATTTCAGCACACAGCCTGTGTAAATTCAATAATATTTTAAATTCAAATAATGTATGATTTCCTTCCTTTCGAATCAAGGGGGTAATGTCGGCGTATATAAATTTTTTGGGGGGTAAAAGGTAAAAAAGTTCCCTGACCCCTGTCCTAATTGTTCAATCTTTTACTGGACATTTCAAGAGGAAGCATTAGAGTACAAATTAGAAGAATGGTGATTCATTTTGATTCATGATTCATCAAGGTCAATGAATCATGAATTAACAATTTTTTCCTGACCTCTGATTTCTCAGTTTACTTTAAACTCTATAAAACACCACCACCACCCTGAAACTTCTAGAGACACCAAATTTGCAGGGAATCTTCCCCTGACTCTCCTCTACAAGCAATGCACGTTTGGTGAAGTTTGGGTTTTGGATGTCCAAGTTATACACCCCCAAGGAGGGCCCCCCAGAAACCTAGAGACACCAAAATCACTGAGAAAAGTCTACTGACTCTCCTCTACAACCCCTTCAACTTTGTTGAAGGTTGGGTTTCAGACATTCCAAGTTATACACGGACAAAGTACCTTTTAGCAACTGGCTTAAGAAAACCCAAGCTTCACCAAACTTGGAGGAATTGTAGAGAAGAGTCATGGGAAGTTTCTCCAGGATTTTGTATCTCTAGGTGACTCAGGGGAACTTCCCTGGGGTATACAACCTGGATATCTGAAACCCAATCTTCACCAAACATGTAGAAGAGGGTCAGAGGTAGTTTCTCTGTAATTTTGGTGTCTTTAGGTGCCTTGGGGGCCATTTTATAACCAAACAAACTTACAAATCAAAAACTGCTAAAAATTAGTGATTTTTGAATGAATTTGTGAATCATTTTTCTATTCCATGCCCATCTGTAGTCAGAATATTAAAATGTTTAATATGCTGATGGGGCAATAGGCATTATGTTTTGGTTAAGCAAAATGTGAGAGGTAGGCGATTATTACAAAGGTTGTGACCCTAATTTTATGGCAGGAATCTGCATCACGTATTGGGATTTCCCAATCTTGCACAGACGTGAACCAACAGAACTTATTTAATCAGTAAAAAGATAAGAAGGAACCTATTCCTTATTTAGATTTAGAAAGCACCAAGTGCAGATGCAAAACAATATGTACTATGAAGTAAAGGTAAAGAAATTCAGCTCATCAGTTAAATTCTAGTTTGGGAACTGTCTTGAGGAACACACTCTAGCAGTGAGCAGAGTGAGAGGGCAAGAGGCATGACTGATGTAACCTTCAATTTTCAGCCCTGCTGGTTGGGGTCCACCTCTATCCCTCTCCTCACACAACTCCACCTCCCCATGCGTGGGGTTCTATTGCAACCAGAATCAAAGGGGCTGGAAATGACTGCTGTCAGGAGGAAAGCTTTGTGGAGAGAGGTGGAGTCTTACAGGCATAGAGGGAATCTTGGGCATGACTAAGAACAGACTGGTAAGAACCAAAGCAAAAATAGTTTTGGCCAGTGCATTTTTTTTTTTTTTTTGGTTTCTGTGTGAGATTGTATCAGATTTGACTTCTTCTGTTTGTTTGTTTTTTGCATGTGTGTTGTTCCAACGCAAACCAAATAAATGAACATGTGAATATCAAAGCATTTGCAACTGCAACAATTTTCTGTGAGAAGGGTTGCATTTTCAAACAGAATTGCAAGGGTGCCAATATTTTTGGCCATGACCGTACATGCAGGTGACTCAGTAAAAATCCACACCATCCATTTCTGCATCCCAGTTCTCAACTAGTCCCAACATCAAGCTCCTCACTCACCTACCACATACTGCGTCTGTGAATTAAACTTTTAATTTCCATAGCAGGTGGACACCAGGGCTAGCAGAGGAGCAGGCATTTTTAATCTAAGTGTTCAAGAAGTATTATTACTGTTTATTTTTTTGACTTATATACCACCCCACAGTACTAAAGGGCTCTCTGGGTGATTTACAATGTAATTATACAAAAAACACTTTGCTCCCAGCTAGGTGGGTACTCATTTTAACAAGCTTGGAAGAATGGAGGGCTGTCTCAACCTTGAGCCAACTACATGACTATGTCAGGAAAACTACATGACTTTACCTTCTCCAATATACAGTACTAATGGTGGCCAGGGACAGTACTTTGTCCCTTTTCTCAGCTTCATGTGCAAGAGGAGGCTCAAAACCTGACCCATTCCATGATCTGCCTCAGAAATGAACCTCAATGTTAACTGCAGAGACAACTTTTCCTCCAGTTTCCAGTTTCAAGTTTGAGAGTAGGAAGTGATCATGTCATGACAGTCTGAAGGGCCAGAGATGCTCACTGTGGCTAAATACTGTATGAACCTCTGAAGAAACTATCCAGTTTGTGACCCAGAACTTATATACACTACCTGCATTCACAAGAAACAGTTTTAGAGTGTGTGATTTTGAAACAGTCACCACATCTAAACTTCAGCTTCACACTTGCAAGATTTGCTCTGCAATAGCCTTATACGCTTTAGCATTTGGAGGAACAACAGACTATGGTAGCAAAACCCTGAAGGAAAAATATGGCACACCACCAGTTTCCTGACTTTGGATAAGTTTCAGTTTTTGCAGCAAGGAACTCACTGAATGGGTATGAGGAGTTGTGAATGCTTCCTCGCAGCAAGGTAGGATCCAGGCATGCTTAAAGAAGGCAGTAGTAAGACCATTGTTGAAAAAGTCCTCCTTGGATCCCACAGTATTAGATAATTACTGGTCAGTCTCTAATGTTCCATTCTTAGGGAAGGTGTGTGAGTGGGTTGTGGCTTCCCAGCTCCAGAAGTTCCAGGATAAGATAGATTATTTGGATCCATTTCAGTCTAGCTTCAGGCCTGGTTATGGGATGGAAACTGCTCTGGTCACCTTGGTGAATGACCTATGCCGGGAGCTGGAGAAGGGGATTATGTCCTTATTGGTTCTGCTGGACATGTCAGCAGCTTTCAATACTACTGGCTGTGGTATCCTTCTGGGCTGTCTCTCTGAGATGAGACGCGGAGGCACTGTTTTATAGTTGCTCCGGTCATTCCTGGAGAGTAGATCTCAGAAGGTGGCACTGGAGGACTCCTGTTTGACTCCCTGGCTGTTGACCTGTGGGATTTGCCTCCTAATTTAATAT
The DNA here is from genome assembly GCF_051106095.1 of Pogona vitticeps. Lineage (NCBI taxonomy): Eukaryota > Metazoa > Chordata > Lepidosauria > Squamata > Agamidae > Pogona > Pogona vitticeps. Next base: position 58,569,832 of record NC_135783.1, on the reverse strand, counting down.
CTACATGAAACTGCTGGGAGAGGTTTTCTCGAGTTTTGGGGTTAAGTGTTACCAGTACATGGATAACATCTAACTCTCCTTTCCATGTAAATCAGAGGATGCTGTTTCAGTTCTAGATCAGCATCTGGTATCAGTAGTAAAGTGGATGAGGACGAATAAAGTGAAACTTAACCCAAACAAGACAGAAATGTTCCTGGCAGATCAAGGAATAGGGATTCAGCTTGTGCTGAATGAGATTACACTCCCTCTGAAAACACAGATGCTCCTAGATCTGTACCTCAGCCTGGCTGCCTAGGTTTTAGTGCCAGCCAGGACTGTATTTACATAGTTAAAATTAGTGTGCCAGCTGAGCCTGTTCCTTGAGAGATCTGATTTGACCATGGTGATGCATGTCTTAGTTATATCCCAGCTGGGTAACTGTAACCACACTGTATGAGGGGCTGCCTATGGAAAGTGTCTGGAAACTTTAGTGGATCCAAAACACAACAGCTAACCAGAGCCGGTCACGGGGAACACATAAAGCAAAGCGTGCTGCTTATATACCGCCCCATAGTGCTTCAAGCTCTCTCTGGGCGGTTTACAAGTTAATTATGCAGGCTACACATTGCGCGCCCCCAGCAAGCTGGGTACTCATTTTACCGACCTCGGAGGGATAGAAGGCTGAGTCAGCCTTGAGCCCGCTACCTGGGATTGAACCCCAGGTCGTGAGCACAGTTTTGGCTGCAATACAGCGGTTTAACCACTGCGCCACGAGGCTCTAACCCCCAGCAGCTCCACTGGCTCCTTTTCCAGGTACAATTCAAAGTGTTAGCTTTAACCTATAAAGCCCTTAAATGGCTTGGTTTCAAGCTATCTAAAAGTCCGCAGCTCCCTCTATGAGCCTGCCAAGGTGTTGAGATAATCAGGGGAGGTTTTTCTCTTGGTTCAGTCATCCTTATAAGTGCATTTGATGGTAACATGAGAGAAGGTGTCCTCTTGTCACTGTTCCCAGACTTTGAAACTCCCTCCCACAGGAGAACAAGTTGGTCTTTGCTGTTGTTCTACAAGCAAGTGAAGACCCTTCTTTTCAGGCAGGCTTTTCCTTACTGGCAAGCTGTCTAAGTGGGGTCTTTAAATTAGGACGGTTATTATTTTCTTGCTTTAATGTTTTAATAATGCTTTCATTTAACATGTTTAATGTATATAATTCTTTTTAAATATTTGAATAATTTATTGTTTTTATCTATCTCTTTTAATTATGCAAGCTGCCTTGGATCCTTTTATGGAGAAAGGCATGGTAAACATATTTGAAATAAATAAATAAATAAATAAATAAATAAATAAATAAATAAATAAATAAATAAATAAATAAATAAATAAATAAATAAATAAATAAAGGTTTAATACTGTGTTCATTTGTAAAAAAAAGTATCTGAGTAACCACGAATTGACTGAACAAGCTGCATCACTGCTATAAATCTTAAAGTAAAGCATATTCATATCAGGCAAAAGTTAACCATTATTACTACTTAAGGTATTCCAAAAGAAACTTTCTTTTCAGCTACTGAAGGTGAGACATGTAATCATCCTTATTTGAACTGTTGTCATCATCATTGTCTTAGAACCAAAGAGCTGCAAGCGATCCTATGGATCATCAAGTCCAGATCCTCACAAGGAGGCACAGCAAGAAAATGAACTCCTTAGCTCTGGTTCCAACGCCAGATATCTAAATGCACTGTAAGCACATGAATATGCAATTCGATTCAAGTTTACATGTTTTATTCTAGGAAAATGGACATTCCATATAGAAGACATACAGATGGCTGAGGCTAATCAGTTTCCAGAATACCTTTCTACCTTCTAGTCCCCTCCAGATGTTTTAAACTACTGTTCCCATCACCTCCAGCAAACACAACGCATGAGCATGCTGGCTAAAAAGAATGGGGATTATTTTCCAACAAATTTGGAGTGCACAAGGACAGCAGACCACAATTTTCCTGGTTGATATGTCTTAAACTTATGATTTTATTTAAAGGTCACTGAACTTACATGTCGTAACGTATCAGTTGTATCTTGTACAGTGGTGCCTCACTAGACAGTTACCCCGCATGACAGGTTTTTCGCTAGACATTGACTTTTTGTGATCGCTATAGTGATTCGCAAAACAGTGATTCCTATTGGGGAATTTCGCTGGACAATGTTTGATCTCTGCTTCGCAAACCGATTTTCGCTATACAACAATTTTGACAGCTCCCTCTGCGCTCGCAAAGCACGTGTTTTCGGGACCTAAGCTTCGCAAGACAGTGATTTAAACAGCTGATCGGTGGTTTGCAAAGTGGCTTTCCTATGGCTGATCTTTGCTAGACAACGACAATTCTTCCCCATTGGAACACATTAAACAGGTTTCAATGCATTCCAATGGGGAAATGCTTTTCGCTAGACAATGATTTCGCTAAACAGCAATTTCAGTGGAATGGATTATCATCATCTAGCGAGGCACTACTGTATCCTAGTCTAAATTATCCTTCTATCAGTTTGGTAATTCTAAACTAGCATGGCATAATGAAGAGCTAATTTAGATTAACCAATGCATGTAAAATGATTAAAGCAAAAAATTCAAGAAGGTATTGCTTACAAAACTAGATTAAGAACAGATATCTTCTTTAAGGTTCTTGGCTAGTTTCTGGTAGCTTTTCTACAAAATATCTATGAACTAAATGTTACAACTTCGCTAACAAAACTTTTACCAGTTTCCAAGCTGAAGAAACACTATATAATGAATCACCTTCTTGAAAACTAACCTCATTACTTCTTGACCTTTGAAGGCAAATGAATTCTAAGAGCTAATTAGGGATGTTTCTCCTAATTAAATTTGTACGGTAAACAGGATTCCAAAAACGTGCTTCCCTGCTTGCCAATTACAAGCACTCTACTCTCTCAAGAGAGGAACCATGCACTTCTTATGAAGCTCAGCCCATGGGGGTACCACCCCTCTTTTTCTCACCTAAGTTCTTCAGAGAGTAAATATGGAGTAGTTTCTCTTCTTCCCATTTGACTTTCACAGGAGGCACTAGCAGCACCTTGATGCTATTCCTGACTTCTAGTTGTAAGGAAAATTATTTATTTATTATACTGCTAAATTGCTCAAAACCAAATGTAGTGAAAACATAAAATACTAGATACTAACACAATAATGACAATAAAAAGGCAAACTATAAGCAAGATCTAAAAGCATTAAAAGCAGATCCTAAAATGCCTGAAAAAAATACAACCTTCCTTCACCTGGCATCAAACATGCTGTAACATTGCTGTAACATTGATGGTTAGAGGAGGCCATCAGATTGTGATGTTAGGATCTGGGTAGGTAAATACAGAAAGAGTTGCATGCTTGTGGAAAGCTGTTTAGGCTCTCAAACTTAAAACAACATTTTGGATTGGGCATGGAAACAGAGCGCCAACAAGTGGAGATGGCAAAGTACTGATAAGGTGACTGTACCAACTAGCTTCCATTATCAATTTGGTGTTCCTATGTTGAGTCCCGGAGGCAGTTCGTGTCATTCTGTCAACTCCTGCGATGTCGCTGAAACCAACTGTACTGGCTCTTGCCTTTCCATTGGACTATTTCAGTGACGTGGAGAGGGGGGGTTGCTGCTTGGGTAACAGCCTATCCTCAATATTATTTTACCCAGGCTTCGTGCCCTGGAGAGGACACTCCAGCTTCGCGTACAGCGTCAAAACACTAGACAATGTTCCAAGTCCTCCATACAGAGCACATTACCATAGTCTCTCGAGACTGAAGGATGCCTATGATGATGTTGAACTAGCTGAACTTTCTAAACTGTTTCAAAAGCTCAGTCAGGGCCATTCTGAAACACCTGGAGCTGGGATCTTGCTGGAAGTCTCAAGTGCCTTACTGCTACCATTCTCCACTCCCACCAAAAAGTATTCCCAACACACATGAAAAACACCCTTTTGATCCCTCAAAGCAGGAAAGAAAGTTTTTTTTCATACAGGTCTTTTCTGTAATGCAGGGCCAGAGTACACATACTTACAGGCCAACAGACTGTAACGCTAATCCATACTAGTGAGCATAACTAATCACAAAAACTGATTTGAATTGATGTCCAACAACATTTGAAAGACACACACACACTGTCCATTCCTAGCATAACATAGGAGCTGCTGAGATATTACATACAGCTTTAGCAAAATAAAGAGAAAGGCAACTATCTCTCTCTTCTTAGTTCTCTGAAATTCATGTGGGCATCAGAAAAGTGTGCCACAAATAGGCCTACTCAGAGAAGTACCTGTTTTAATTCATTGCACCAAACAAACAAAAAAAGTCTTACGGCACAGAAGGACTAACAAATTTATCACTGTGTAACCTTTTGTGGATTAGAATGCACTTCATCAGACAGCAATGAAATGTAAGAAATATAATCTCTGACAATTTGATTAAATTTTAACTGTATGCAAAATACATTTATACACATTCGAGTTTTAACTGAGCTGTCATCGTCTATACATGTTGCGCTTCATTGTCATCCAGCTTCACATTTTATTTTTTAAAAGCCTTTCCTCTACACTAGTGTGTATATCTGTGTGAATATACTTGCCAAATGAAAGCAAGTTCATGAACCTGACAAAGCCCATAAAAAGGTATGCCACAATAAATTTGCCAGGACTTACACAATAATCCAAAATAAGTTTTATGTAAGTATTTGATCTTTATTATCGCATTGAAGTTAAGTATGAGACGACAAATAGCAGGTTAAAAACAATATGCAAGTCAATTTTTGTTTCAAGAAATGCTACTTCCCCAGCCTAACAATCAATCCTAGAGATAAACAACCCATAAATATTTTCTTTTTCCGCCTTTAACTTACTTCTCCGTACTCCAGAAAGCAATCCTCTATTTGCTTCTACACAGCTGACTAGAAAAATGCAACGTTATTAAATTCTTAACTAGTGTATGGTACATTGTCTGCAAGAACAATTGAGCTTTCAACCAGTACATACTGCAGCCAGAAAGTTCAAACCACTAAAACAAATAGTATTTCACTGTAACTGTTTCAACAGAAACAAGACCAAGAAATGGCTGATAAACCTTTGTAGCATTGTATATTACAAAAGCCAGTCTTGAAAACAGTTTCAGTTCACTTACTCACTGTAAGAACTAGACTTAAACTAGTGCATCAATGTGGGGATGAAGCAAAGTATCAGATTAAAAAATAAGTGAGGAGTAAGGTTGTGACTACAGTACATGATGAAAGACCATGCAATTTGCTGTGGTTATAGTAGGAGTTGATTTGAAGATTTTCCCCCCCGATCACATGATGCAAAGGTCAATTCAAATCAGTCTGGCCCTTCCCCCCCAACAAAGCTTTTTTCTCCTCTGCTGTTGGGGTGTTCTACTTTTTCAAATTGCAACAATTCAAATGGAATTTTTCCGATGTGATAAGTTGATTTGTTCTTGTAAAAATAAAGGGCATATCTATGGGTGATATTTCAGTGATGTAGGCAGTTGAAGGCGTGATATTCAAGACCACAGAAACACCCACACCTGCATACTTTCCTCCCAATTGTCCTCCTTCTAAAAAATTTTACACATATTAGGTTAGTGCTAGATCACCTCCAGAAAAGTTTTTTAAAAAATTATGAACAAAACAGAAACAACCAAAATAAAACAAAATATGTTCCTGTGGTATGTAGTATTTCTGTATATTTTAAGAATAACTTTGGAACTCTGCCCCTTTTTCTGAAACACTCTACAACCTTTCAAATCTAAGTGGCCTGACAGCAAACCATAAAAGGATAAGCAGAGGTGGGACCAGAGGAAGTAAGGAAAGAAAGGGGAGTGTCAATTGTACTTCATCAAGTGTGGATGCTGAACTACAAAATCAATCCACAGACACTGTGTGACCACTGACTGCACATTCTGCTGTAATTCAAGCTATGAATCAAATTGCCAATGTAGCTGCAGTCTAAGACAGAGAGACAGAATGATAGCAATCTCTTCCCAAATAGGACTAAAGATATTTCACACAACAGGTTTCCAATACAGATATTACATTTGTGTCACACGTTATCTATAGACCTTTCATTACACACACTCTGTATGAATACACTACTATTTGGGCTTTCTGCCCAACGTTTCCTTTGCTCAACAGGTACATTTATTGTAGTCATATAACACGATACTATAGAAAGTAACATTAATGAAATTCAACACATTAAAAATTATTCTTGTCCTGAGCTCAATCCAGTACTTTAAAGGGCTCTAGAAACTGCTATGGATTTTAAAATTAGAACTTGAAAAAAAAAATAACTAGAGAAAAATTAAAGTACAATTTAAAAATTGCTTTCAGAAAACTTTCTAACAAGAGATGGATTGATTCAAAAAAGAAAGCCATAGCCTTGAGTTTGAAAGACCTAGTTATGACTTTTAATGATAGGATATTTTGGAGGACATTCATAGTCCACTGTAAGTCAGAAAAAAACTAACAATACATAACAGTAATAAAAACTACTACAATTTAAAATGAAATGCAGCATAATGCCATCTTTTCTGATTTTACAATTGACAGTACTTCCCAATTTCATTTTATTAATCCTACATACATTTGTTGTATTTTCCATATATTCTGATTATATTTTAAGTGAAATGAAAGAGCAAGCGGCAACTTGGAAGACTTAATGTCTTGCATTTTCTAAAGGCAGATGGACTGTACTGTGAACTATCAGTGATTCTTTGCAAACAATTATAGAAGTCTCAGGAACACATCAAACCACTTTTACTGCACCAGTTTGTGTAGAAAGGTACACAGATAACAAAAACTACAGTACTAGCAATGACACATATTGTAACACCTAAATTATCAATATGTACTATATATATAAAATATACAGTACACTGCTTATATTATACTACTTATATTGACTACTTTGAGTTCTAGAAGATGATCTGAATCAGTTATCATACATTAACATCTATATTTATCAATAAAGAAAAATATTTACTGAAGTAATATTAAAATCTTAAACAGTATTATATACCAAAGGAGAAGCAAAACATGCAATAATTCCAATATCTATAAAATACTAGAATTATAAGCAGTGTCCCCTAGCATACTGTATTAATTGGTCTCTAGATATGTGTATTGTATGAGTAAAACAGAAGACATATTTAACAGCTACTTAAACTTTTACTGCACTAACATTCTATTAGTTTCAGTACCATAAATTAATTTGCATGAACATGCTGTCTTTGATTCATGCAAATGCTCCTAGGGAATTTTTACTGCACCTTAAAAATAAAGGTAATTAATAAGGTGTAGGAAACAAAGTGAACTTTAGTTTTTGCATACTTTTTGCTGCATAGATCTGATTGTGCTCAACTAGAAAAGGAAATTTGTATTTATCCTCAAGTTGCTGATAAGAAACTATAGCACAGAAGAGTCACCTTTGCAGGTTCTAACAGTAAGATAACAAAAGGGTTAACAGAGAACAAAAACTGAATTTCCAGACTGATAGCCTTGAACATGAAAGGCTGAAACAATATTGCCTCTTTCACTTGAGGAAACAGCCAATGTACTCATCAGTCAGAGTTTATGGTATTGTTCTATAATTAATTTCATTCTCACACAGGTGAGTCTGCAGAGTTTATTCACTCAATTAACATTTTCATTGCTTCTTTCATCTATTTAAGCATTATTGTCCACATCACTTTGCAGATCAAGTTTACTCTACTAAAATAATGCCTTAAAAGAAACCAATTCCTGCCTATTGTATTTTTTTTAGCAGTCTTATAAGGATATTCTGTATCGCAATCTTTAAACAATATATTAATCATCAGCTATTATAACAAGTTGCAATGAAAGAAAAGGCAGCAGAGAGCATAACACAAAGAGTTTGGGAAATAACTACTTCCACAGTACAGGACAGAAAGGAGTATCTGATGAGTCAGAGCAGTAGAGTTCTATGATATGAGTTCCCAACCAGCATGTTCATTTTTCCACCTGTGTATATATATCCAAATTATTACTTAAAGTCTTAAACATGCAGCAGAATGTGGTCTGGAAAAGAACATGTGAAATTACCCTCCCCCCCCCTAAATATTGCTTCAGCACAGAGAACATACAAACTATTCTTTCTCTTCCTTATATTGCAGATGTCAGTAACTAAAGACTTCTGCAGCATGGATGTTGTATTTTGTCATTAACTCCTCCCCCATGGAGTAGACAAAGTTTGTGTCCTCCTGAGTCAGTCAAGACCATGCATTTACAAAAGAAAAGAAAATATTGCTGGCTCAAAGTACCTCATCTGTCTGATAATCTGGTACAAAGCAAAGCAGAATATATACCAATAACAAATATCTCCCATAATTTTATTTAGATATTTTCCATAACTAAACTTATTCATAAATAAATCTATTTTACTTCAATTTTTAAATGTAATTCTATGAATACTTATATACAGTTTAAGCCCTAATGAACACAGCAGAATATTTCTATATAAACATCATAAGCCAAGTCTTGGGTATTAAAACAATTGGTTACTGAAAATGGAATATTGAATCAAGTTGTAAAAATCATTCCCACTATGAGTTCAAATTAAAATGCTACAGTACACTCCAAGGCTAAACAACTGAGTACACCCATTTCTGTAGTATGAAGTCCACTATAACTTTTATTTCCTACATATATTTTAAAAAGCTGTATCAGCACATTCCTTCAGAAGTATTTACTAGAAGCATTACAAATAGAAATCCTTCTTTTTGTAAGAACTTCAGAAGTGCATAACCATACTTTTAAAAACTGTGGCTGCTGCTGCAATTACAATATCTGATCAACACAATGGATCTTTCATCCTTAGTAAGTCCAGACCTTGCATATACAGACAAGGAGAAACGGTTTTTGTATATTCTTTTAAAGAAACACTTTTTGGGCTGAAATGAGAATACTTTTAATTTTCATCACAAATAAACTTATTCAAAAACATACTTGGTTATGATACTTATCTCACCAGTTAACCTTTCAAAATGCCAACTATCTAATCAACAAGGAAGAGAATCATGATGAAGCTTATTTATGGAAAACAGCAATGTTACTTGTACTAAATACTTGATTTTACATTGTTCCTAGTATTTCCCACACAGCTGATGTATAGATATATCTGTCCGCATCCTTAAGGCCTTACACGACAGATGAAGGAGCTTACAATATTTAACAACAAAGATGGTAGACTACATCAGTCAGGTATTCTGCAGTGTTCCATTATTAGTGCCTTTATTCGGGAAGTGCCTTTAACAAGTTTTATAGAGCCTGGAAACCACATTTGTCACAGCATAAGAAGATTTTAATTAGAGGCTTGGTCAACTCTAGAAGATGTTAGGGTATTATTCTATACCATCTTCTGTATTGAGCTTTTTGAAAAAAGTTCATATTAATACTCCTTCCATAACATTTGCTATAAGATATTGACCATCAGCTGCTAGGGTCTTTCAGTTACTAATCACATACTAAGGGCATCCAGATTGCATTCGATCACGAAAAGCTGTTTTGAACACTTCCTGCATCTTTTTTTTAAATGCAGACAGTCTTCTCTCCAATAAAAACACTTCAAGCAGCTGAAAAATACTGAATCAACACGACTACAGAAAGAATGTCAATTATCCTCAACAACTGAAATATATTTTCAACAACTGAAAATGCAAACGTTTTAAGGAGCTTTCCTCTCCTCCTACTGTACTTTCTTTCCGAGAGGAAAGCCTATTCCCCCCCCCCCTTATTCCTCCGCCACACTACCCAGGGCTGGCCCAGGCAGCCATGTCCTCATTCCCCTTTGAAAGGGTGTTGCAGAAGACAAACTCCAGCACATTGCAATTTACATTCTACCCTTAGCACGGCACGGTGAGTGACGATACACCAACCAAAACCAACACGCACGCCTTCGTGCAAACTGAAACGAGGAAAACAGACCGTCGTCTGGATCGGGAAACAGTTCCCGTTCTCACACCAGGGAGTGGAGATAGGATAGTTAATAACCCTCCGCGGTGTCCCCCCCCTCAATCTCTCCCAACCCCACCCGCCAGCCCGCATCAACAACCAGTAAGCATTTTACCTTCATGATGAACTCAAGCTGCAGGAGGAAAATCCGAAAGAGACCGAGCTGCCGAGGCTGGACCTGAAATTTAAAACAAAGCCACTGAGCTACCGCACCACCCCCTTTTTCGCCGGGGCGCGCTCGGCGAGCGTGGGGAGGTGGGCATTGTGAGGGGAGCTCGTCCGAAAGAAGCCCCGCCACCTTGCCTTCCTCTCTCTCCTCACGGACCCCCTTGGCCTCCTCCAACCACTACCTCGCCGCTCCAGCTCCCAGCCGCCGCCGCTTCCTCTCGGAGGCTCTCTCACACACCGCGGCTTCGCTTCCCCCTCACTCGCTGCCTTTGACGCCATTTCTGTCAGAGGAGAAACTTGCCACAACAACAACCGCTTAACAACCTCCACCTCCTCTTCTCTCCTCTCCCCCCCCCCCGGCTCCGTCGTTGCTGCTTCGCTTCCCTCCTTGCAAACCCCTCTCTCGGTACCGCCTGAAAGGGGGGGGGAGCCCCTTCGCCTTCAGCTCACTGGGAGTGGCTCTGAGCTCCCCCCAATAAGTTGGGGGGGGAGGTTGAGAGAAAAGAAAGACTGGGTAGAGGAATAGAAAAGACAGGAGGTTGCGGGGCGTCCAGTCAGGACGGAGGCGCTTTCTCCTCCGCACAGACAGACAGACAGACAGGCCACTCTTCCCTGCGGGAGGGGAGGCTTCTCCATTGTAGTAGAACAAGGGGAGAAGATGGGGGCGGCTCTCCTCGTCGCCGTCCTCTCTTTCCATCCCGTGTTCAGAGCTGCAGCTCCTCATAAGGTTTTCCCAGCAACCTGCCTCTCTTGTCTCATCTCTGTTCTTTCTCTCTCTCCCCCCCCAACCCCCCCCCCCAATAAAACCAAACGCTGACTCCGCGGTAGGAGTTTCAGCAACAGCCGCAGCTCCCGGGTTCGCGATCGAGGAAGCGGTGAAGGCGACGGTCAACCGACAGAAAACACGGGTGACTTCCCTCCAATTCGCCCTCCACAGGCAGCCTAAGACTCCTCGATTGCCTCCTCCGAGACCCGAAGCTTTCGTTGTCGGGCGGGGGGGGGGGGAGGAAGGAGGAGCGGCGAGTCCCGCCGCAGCCTCAACAAGGAGAAAAACAACAAACCAGAAGCGCTTCTTTCTCTTGCCGCCCCAGCAAACGGCTTTAGCCTCCATTGGGGAGCCTCAGTAATCGCTTAAGGCCACGGTGGCCCCGAAGCTCTTTCCCGGGGCAACGTTACCTTTGTTCCGCGGCTGTCGCCCGCCCGCCCGCTCGCTGGTCCCCCCAACCTGCGGGGGGGGGGAGCGGGGAGGATGGAGCCTCCTCCCAAGGCTGGACCCGATCCCTTGGCAAAAAAAAGCCAACAACAAAAAAACACGTCTATGGAGCAAACGTCGGCCTGGTTTTAGAGGCCGGCAAGGGGTTTCGCCCGGCAATAACGGGGGCCAATCTCTCCCCGTCCGAACCCCGGTGGCGACAGCGACAGCAGCAGCTCCGCTCCAAGCTGTTCGCTCCCCTCCCCCAAGACCAGAAGCATGATTGACAGCTCAAAGGCCGCCCTCTCCCCGCCTTTGCTGTCCCCCATTGGCTTCCAACCCACAGTACCCGCCTATTTCCTAACGCTATTAGCCTCTCTATCAGAAACACTGATGTAATTCTCTTGCTAGTTCTATGGAAACAAGAGACTCATCTCAGCGACGTCTTCTGGGTAACAAGGTTTTTTGACCCACCTTTTGGTCGCAGCTCGCGCTGGATCTGTACGATACATGTACTACAATTCCCGAAGTGCACCGGGAGGCAGAAAGTGGGGATGAGAAAATGGAGGGGGCAAGAAGCGATGAGAGCGGTATTAAAACGAGTGTGGGAGGAGCTCGCGCCTGCGCCAAGAGGCCCCGGTGGCGCATTTTTCCCCCATCAGGCGAAGGTGGCGATTGAGGCGGAAGGGGGTGGGGCTTTGTGCCCATCGCGCTAGAGTGGCTTGAAAGAGGCGGAGAGACGCCCGAGACCTGCCAGAAGGTCCTGGTTTGGGGCAGCGGAGGAGGCCGCGGTAGGTTGGGGTCCTGGCGGTGAGGGTTTAGGTTTGAAGAGGGGCTCCTTCGGCTTTCTAGTTGTAACCGGGCGGCAGGAGTGGGTGTCGGGTTTCAAACCGCTTCTCCCTCCCTCCCTCTCTCTCCTCCCCTCTGATTTTTCCTCAGAAGGCTCCACCCTTTCCCTGGGTAGGTATAAAAATGGGGACGCGGCGCCTGAGGAGGGTGAACCGCGCGCCTCTTTGGTGGGAGTGGGAAGGAAGCGCCGGGTGTTCTTGCTTTCGAATTTGTCTCGTATCCTCCCTTAACCTCGTAGGCGTGAAAGAAAAAAGCGGACGTTTCTTGTGTTCAGGAGCGATTGTCGGTTTGTACTCTCGGGGTATTCCTTTAAAATCCCTTTTTTACTTGGTTTTAATGTCTTGTCTTTATACAATTTGGTGTTGGTTGGTGAAAGGAACCCTTACGAAGTCTTTGTAGAGTGGTGCCTGAATGATACTGATTTCTTGCTCTGTAGTTTTACTTTGTCTCATAACACTTAAACTAGATTTCTTCAGCTTTACGAGTTCCAGATATTTTTAGATGAAAACCCACACCCTATCCATACCTATGGTTGAGTTAAAATGGTATAAAAATCGTCCTTACGGTCTGGTACACGGTCGAAGTTTAGTTAATAGTATTTTCTTTTTTAAAAGTCATCTGCGATAGTGTAAGAGTTCTACTGGAGTATTTTTAGAGGAGTTCACATGCACAAATGTGATGCCTTATGCATTGTTTTTGTGGACACATTTGTGTATATAATGTAATATGTAACAGCGTGTGAAGGCTCTGTTTTCTAAATTATTGAGGATGAAAGGTATGTCAAAAAGGGATTATTGTACAATGCAACGTAGAGAGCAAAAGAAACACAAAATAATTTTTAAATGAAGGAGAAATCTGCATTTTAAACTTAAGATGAGTTATGGGTTAACTAAAATACTGTAGATATTTTAAGCAGTGTATTCAGTATTTCAAAAAAGTGTACAGTATTTCTGATGTTTTGCAAGAGTGCAAGTCTGTACAGTATTCAGTATGCTTTGTAACAAGTTCGTTTGTTACGACTCTTACCACCACAACAAAAACTGCAACTAGGAGAACGCAGTTTGTGTGCTGTTGTGCACCAAGCAGATGCCATGTCAGAAAAATATGATGTTCATTTTTGAAAGCTGAAGGGAGAATGGTCACTAATGATTTGTTGCAAAGTTATGAGTTAGTGTGATAACTAGGTTAGTCTGCATTTATGGCACCATTGAATTTTATTTACTAAAACATGAATTATATTATAGCCAGATTTTAGTCATAGACAACCTGCACATACAACTCCTCCACTTCATATATTTGTTTCATTAATTCCTATTTGAAAGAATTGTGATGTATTTGCTAGAACATTAATTATAAAAGTATGATTAGGAGGCTCACCCACTGATTCAGGCATTAATAGTGTATCTTATACTGTATTTACACCTCAGAAAATTCTTTATTTAGTATGTTATAATTAAGTCCTAACTTGAAAATCTCGTTTAGCTTTGCTTTTCATAGAACTTAAACATTCTACACTTGTAGCCTAAGTTTTATGCCTGCCTGTTGGACCATGGATGTTGATCCTTAATATATACTAATTCTTTGTCTCTGAAAAAGCTATGATACTGTAAGTGTTTAGGGAAATTTTGAGTGAACCAATGTTTTTATGTAAAAGACAGGGGAAAATATCTGGCATATTTATCATATTGGGAAGAGATGGCCATATTAGTCTGTTCAGTAATACCTAAAATAATAACATTACTATGGCACCTTTAACAAATCTGTTTCAGTGTGAATTTTCATGGATCATAATCAACATCTCTGTATGTATAAATAAATTGATTTTTTTTAATCTTAAAGATGCAAAACAATATGTATGTATATTAGCAAATACTCTTGAGTGGTTAGCTTAGATTCTGCCACACTGAATAGTTGTGTAAGAAGATACTGTACTTTTCTTATCAAAATCACACTGTTTAACTTATGCAGGCTTCTGCTTGCATAACAAGGTATCTTTAGACATGTTCAGGTCTGTTCTGTAGTAATCCTCAAACAACACCCCCCATACTTTAGAGACATAAAAGGGAGTTGAATCTGGCAGTGGTGTATGTCACAAATGTGGTGTCTGTCACACATATAGAAGGATAATGCTGAATACAATCCTTTCAATATTAGGCATTTGTTTCGTTTACACATTCTTGATCTGGATGAGTCTAAATGCATTTCTGTTCTCATTGGTGTGTATAGTACTTTTGTAGGTTTAGAGTGGATACTTAAGCATTTATCAGTTCAGTTCTAGAGGATGCTTTTTACCTCAGTTTGCCTCTACTGTAAGTGTTCAGAAGCTACACTGTTCTATATCATCATTTACACAGAAAATGTGTAATGATTGGGAAATCATTAGAAATTACATACTGGGAAACAGCATGTTAGATATTTGTCAGTCAACAGTGTGAGTGCTGAATTGGCATGGGGCCCTATTATGAATGTAGTTTCTGTATTTAAATTGCATGACATTAATTGTTTCATTCTGAAGTAACTGCATCTGCACTGCAGCAAGAAACATTAGAGATGAGGGAAGGAAAATGGTTATAGGAAAATGCACAAAAAATTAAGCATTTGGAGTAATATTGCTTTTAAAATGAATGTAAAATGTTTAGATGGGGTTTGTAAATAGAGAATTGTTTCAGAAATTTTCACAGTGGCACTTTCTGTGTGATAGGAAATTTAAAGTTCTTCAGAACTTTATAAAAACCTGAAAGATATTTAAGAGCAGATTTTGTGTAATGTGTGGTAGCTGCTTTTTCTGCTCCTGTCATCTGCATATCAGCCCACAGCCTATACATCATTAGTGCCATTTTCATTTACATACGCCATATTCCATAGTGAAAATACTGTGTTCAGTATCCTATTGGGGATTTCAGCATGATTTGTTTGTTGCACACCTAGTTGCACAAGAGACACCTCACTAAATAGGACAGCTGTCTGCACATGTTAGTTGCCTGCACTGTGATCCTTGAGAGGATACTACTCTTGTTATTTTGAGTATTAAAGAGCATTTTTTTAAAAAAGTAAATCACTCATTTTCAGATACTTTGAAAAAAATGGACCAGGTAGAAGAAACATCTAGACGAATTCTCTTGGAGCCATATAATTACCTACTTCAACTACCAGGTAAACTGTTGTTTGAATTCTAGTAGTGTTTGATAAATTAATGTCTCAACTGTGGTGGTTATGGTAATCTCTTTGATTTGGATAGAAGTTAGGATAACACTTTTTCCCAGCTTCAAAAATCTAGGGTTAATGTTATTTATTTCTAAGAACAGTCTCTAGTTTTCCCCCATTGCTACCTGATCATTGTGGTGCTTTTTGTTTTTTCCTTTCTCAACAACAAATCTGATATAAGTGAATGCTTTCACTGTATAATGCTGGCTGGCCAGGTCAGTGGGTTAGGTATCTGACTGCGGAGCATTCCAGAAGCACCAGGCTGTGTAATATTTCCTTACAGAAGATATACTTTGGTTCACAAGAGCCTGGTTTGGATGTAATACTCAAAGAAGCTTGAATAATAAACAAATAATAAGAAATAAAGAATGTGGAAATAATTAGGAAAAGAAAAGAGGGAGAAAAAAAGTTTATCAACTGAAGACACTGCTCTGAACACTGTTGCTCTGGCTGTAGAAAGGATTATGCCGAGGCTTGCCTAAACATGGGTGGGGGGGGGATTCCAACTGTTGAAATTTAATAAAAGTTTCCTGGAAATATTTTCATGCTGTTTTTAAAATATTATAATTTTTGATGTTATGTTTGTGTTCACTTATTTTGGCTGATTGGCTTCTCCTACATAGAATTTACCGAGATCTTTATAACTATAAATAAGACAAATGCATAAATAAGATATTGCTGACAATTTGTGGCATACATTACCTTGGAAAATGGGTGGGTTTATGCTTCCCTCCTCTTTCATGGGTGACTGCAATAGGTCTTGTAATAGTGTTATTCAGGAAGAAATGGGGCATAGCCTACAACTGAGTTTTCTGTACCTTTATTTTTCTGACTAGTGAGTGGCCTTTTCAACTCCACCATGTTAACAGCTCATCCATGTCAAGACTGAATTGTTAGTACAGTATGTTTAGTTATTAGACATGGGCAATTTGTATTTAGGGATATGAATATGACCACCACAGGGACCCAGTTCCCTCTCCCATAACCATCCGGCTCGCTATCTAGGTTGAGTGCAGTGTTTGGGTCCTTCATCGTTGCAGCAGGAGCCCAGCCAGCTTTCCCTCCCTCCCCATGCAGCCAACCAGTGATCAGCTGAGAGGGGAGACTCCATGTCTCACCTTTTCAGCAAAGTGGTAAGTTGCATAGGGAGGCGGGGAAAGCCAGTACGGCAAGACATATTCATATCCGTTGAGATACAAATAGTCAGTGTCAGTTGTTTTGTTGGAGCTTCCTGTCCATTAATTCAAGCCTGATATATAATAGTGACATTGCAGGGAACTTGTTTCTCCACTTCATAATCAATTATTAGAGCACTTATGAATTATGTGTCTCCATGCTGTTAATGCCAGTTAAGAAGCTGTGTTACGATAAGGAGCTCTGAGGTACCAATATTCAGTTTCCTCTTCCAAATATATCCACAGCTCTAGGTGACAATGTTGATCTGTTTTGTTCAGATTCCTGAATTTTATTGGTTGGGTGTTTGGAGTTTTTTAAAAACAGTTTGAACTACTTGGAACAATTCATGGATAAAAGAATTGTCCTATAATTGCCCTAAATAGTGCTTGGTTTCATATGGTCTAAGTGTTGCTGTGCCACAATCTTTGGTGCTTTGTTATTGGAAATTTGTATAATTCTTGGCATAAATCTCCATGGTGCTAAGTGCATTAAGTGCACTTAATACATGGGTGTCATACTCCTTTCTGTCCTAAGAACTGGTAGCTATTTAGCAATACAGGTCTGAGTGTTGCCCAGAATTCCAAAGTATACCTAGTACAGTATATAATAACATCTCAGAGCAACATCCAATATGTTAGGTGTCATGAATCTTAAGGCATGTGTCTTATCACAAAGGCATAAGTACGTATATCTTCACAAGGACTTAGAATAAGTAGTCGCAACTAGATCTAGGCCACACAGCATATATTACTTTTCACTTCATACGATAAAAATAGATTTTTTTCCTAAACTTTAGAAGTTGCACCATTTTCCTGAATGTGAATAGCCTGTGTATAAATTGTGTGTGAGCACCCATTAGTGTTTCTATCAGTGAGTAGTGTGATTTCATGATGTTGTGAATGTTTATGCTTCTACCAGGAAATAGTGCCTTTATTTAAACCTTAATTTGCAGGTAAGCAGGTCAGAACAAAACTTTCCCAGGCTTTTAATCACTGGCTGAATGTTCCTGAAGATAAATTACAGGTAAGTTCAAATCTACAAATGAAATTGATGTGCAAGTTAATGTATGTATTAAATCCCTCCCAAGGGAGGATAAATTGTCACCACCCATGTGATATTTCTATCATCAGGCAAAGACTATGGTTTTTAAGCAGGCTTTCTGCAAATAGCTTGGTAGAGTGGTACCTCACTTGACGAGGATAATTCGTTCCGTTGAAATCACTGTTAAGCGAAATCCTCATCAACCAGAACAAAAAAGCCCATTGAAATGCATTGAAAACTGGTTCAATGCATTCCAATGGGCTAAATACCTCAGCGTCTAGCGAAGATCCTCCATGGGGCGGCTGTTTTCAGTGCCTGTAAAGCGAGTAATCCGTCCTAAAGCACAGTGGGGAGCCATTTTGCACAGAGGGCGGCCATTTTAGAGCCGCCAATCAGCTGTTTTAAAATCGTCTAGCGAAAAATCTGTTCATGAAGCAGGGAACCGATCGTCAAGCGAAATTTCCCTATCTAAACATCGTTTTGCGATCACAAAAACCTTATCATAAAGTGGATTCGTTGTTTAACGAGGTAATTGTTAAGTGAGGCACTACTGTACTAAGAAAGGGCTTTCAATAAGGGTACCTTAGGTTTTGTGCATGTGCGTTAAAATAGTTTTACAGTTAGGTTGCTTTAATACAGTGGTTCCCAACCTTGCGTAACCCAGGTGTTCTTGGACTGCAACTCCCATAAACCCTTGCCACAGTGGTGAAGGTTTCTGGGAGTTAGAGTTGAAGAACATCTGGGTTACCCAAGGTTGAGAACCATTGCTTTTAGCTGTTTGTTTGTGTTCAAATTCTATAATTTACTCTTTGGTGTCCTATTTCTAGTCCCAATCAGAGTAGACCGATTGATTCAGTGAGATTTATATAAATGTTGATTCATTGTGTCTAGTCTTACTTGGGACAGGCAATACCATACAATCCATTTTGGTTTTTTGCTGTTCCTCAATCATGTTATCACTGTCTTGGATCTCAGTCATTTTTGAAAGCACCATTCAACTATAAAACTACCGTATTTTTCCATTTATAACACCCCTGATTTTGACTCTTGGCAGAGGTGAAGGAGCAGCTGCGCCGAGCCACTCCTCGTGGCTGCCCATTGACTGCTGCCACTGCACGATCACCTCCTCCAACGCCACTCGTGGGCTTCCTTCGGGCAGGGGACAAGGCGGTGGCGTGAGGTGGAGGTGAGCCCCAGCAGTGGCACTCAAGCTGATCGGGAAGTGGCAAGAGGCGGAGGCAAAAGAGCAGCCATGCTAGGCCATCTCTCACGGCTACCCATTAACTGCTGCTGCCACCAATCACTTCTTCCAGCACTACTCACGGGGCTCACCTCCGCCTCATGCCACTGCCTTGTCCCTTGCCCACAGGGAACCCACGAGTGGCTCTAGAGGAGGTGATCTGCCGCTGCCAGAAGCAGTCAGTGGGCAGCCACGAGAGGCAGCCGAGCACAGCTGCTCTTTCGCCTCCTCCTCCTTCCGTGTATAAAATGATTCTCAATTTTTCCTCTAATGATTTTAGGAAAAAGTGTTGTTTTATACACAGAAAAATAAGGTATGTTTTTATATTATGTCCTATCTTATCCCAAAACTAACTCCCTCATTCTAACTCTACTCTTTACTGGAGTAGCTGTCTAAAGTGGTCGCAAGACCAGATAGGCAGGATATAAATTGAATGAATCAATGAATCAATCAATAAGCATTTTGGCCAATAGGAACACATAACCGTTTTGTATTCTGTGCTACATGTAAATGTGTAGCACATCACACTTTTTTCCAAAACAGTAACATTTAGTTTTGAATGTAATGCTACACAACTGTGGGGACCAGATGGTGATCAAATTGAGGATTAATGATTTTTGTATATAAAAGTGCTCTCGCTCTCTCCCTCCATAGATAGATAGATATACAGTGTATAACCATAATTTTGAAAGTATAGACTGTCAGACATTAAGGGAACAGATTCATGTAGGTACATGTGGTTCTTCTTGTAGGCTTTGACCTATTGGGGGGCCTTTTCTAAGGTAACTATCCATTTGTCTCCTACATTCTGAATTTGTAGAAATGTTGTAATTTGTAGAAAAATAGTCTTTCCCTCATACCCTCTAACATATGCTAGAGGGCTTGAAGGAGAGGTCGATCTTTGCCAAGCCACAGTGTGAATAGGACAAAAACTACCTCTTATCTCTGGTATATGGACACAAGAAATCTTGCTTCATATAAGGCAAGTATAACAATAGTTATGGTAGAAGAACAATAAATTACATCTGGTGGAATATCGGATTTGATAGTTTTTCTCTCTTTTCATTAGGTTATCATAGAAGTGACAGAAATGTTACATAATGCAAGCTTGCTTATAGATGACATAGAAGACAATTCAAAACTGCGTCGAGGTTTTCCAGTGGCCCATAGCATCTATGGAATACCATCTGTAATAAACTGTGCGAACTTTGTGTATTTTCTTGGCTTGCAAAAGGTTTTAACTCTTGATCATCCAGATGCTGTAACAGTGTTCACCCGCCAACTGTTGGAACTCCACAAAGGCCAAGGCTTGGATATTTACTGGAGAGATACTTACACCTGTCCTACAGAAGCAGAGTATAAAGCCATGGTTCTGCAAAAGACAGGTGGTCTCTTTGGACTAGCTGTGGGCCTCATGCAGTTGTTCTCCAGTTACAAAAAAGATTTAAAACCACTCCTTAACACTCTTGGGCTCTTCTTCCAAATTCGTGATGACTATGCAAACTTACAGTCCAAAGAATATAGTGAGAACAAAAGTTTTTGTGAAGACCTCACTGAAGGGAAGTTCTCATTCCCAACTATACATGCCATATGGTCTAGACCAGAAAGCAGACAGGTGCAGAATATTCTGCGACAGCGGACTGAGAATGTGGATATTAAAAAGTATTGTGTACATTATCTTGAGAAAGTTGGTTCCTTTGAATATACACGTAAAACACTAAAAGAGCTTGAATGTGAAGCATATAAACAAATTGAATTGCTTGGGGGCAACCCTGAGCTTGTGGCACTGATTGAATATTTAAGTAACACATTCAAGGACAGTGAGAATTGATATAATTGACAATTATGTTTTACTGGAAATAATTTTGGCATGAACAAGAAAACCATACTTCATTCTAAAATGTCTTTGTTGCATAGGAACTGCTGTAAAACATATTTTAAGGATAAGTGGGTAGGCCAGGGGCTAGGATGTGCTCTAAATCACTGGTTCTCAACCTTGGCTTACTCAGGAGTTGTGGACTGCAACTCCCAGAAGCTTTCACCACCAACTGTGCTGGCTGGGGTTTCTGGGAGTTGCAATTCAAAAACATCCGAGTAACAAAGGTTGGGAACCTAGGCTCTAAATGATCGTTGGATCATTTTTACCATCTTATGCAATATTGCTTATTGCTACAAACCTCCAATGAAAAAGGTTTTTATGGATCATGCATTGTATTATGCTATTTGACTGTGGTTTTATTTTAATTGTGACTGTAAGAGACATTCCCAAAAAGTGCTACAGAAAGACATAAAATTCTGGCTCTTTTGTTTTAATTATTTAATCCTGTTCTGTTTTGTCCAGGCATATATTTCTACATTTTCTTACATTTCATGTCCTTTATCCTTTGGACAATTAATGAATGCTTTAGTTTAAAAATATTTGTCAGATAGGTGTGGGAAGCAGGTAAACTAATTCATGGCCTAAATAGTAATGAGGAATTGCTACAAAAACATCCTAGCTGAACAGGGTTTTTTTTATTTTGCTGATGTATGGGTACCACTGAAATGTATTATATGGGAAAGTAGACATGATAATCAGATTACTCCTTTTCTTATATTTAAAACAAATAGTTAAACTGCATTCATGTAGAAATGGGCAGAGGCCGCTGAGTCAAAGAATCTCACCATAGAATGGAATTTATTTTTGCATGAATTGGAATGGCCTAACATCTTCAGTCTGCTAAATATTAAATTCCTTAGATGTCCAGATGGCTCTAGGGTGAGGTTTCAGGAAGTTAGAAGTATGGAATTTTTTTAATGGATACAATTAGAAGTCTTGAGCTTTGGGGAATGGGTGTAACAAATTTACTTTTGCAGTTGGATTCTAGCTAGAGATGGGAGCTTCATATTTGTCTCCTGGGAAAGACGAATGTGAAGCTCGCCACCAAAGGTGGCCAATCCCTCCCCGGATTGGTCAACAGTGCAGGGAGGTGGGGAAGCACCGGCTGGGCTACTTCTGTGATTGATGCAGCGTAAAGGATGATGGCTGCACTTGCCATGTCACAAGCAGTAAGTGGATGCCTGATTCGGTGGGAGGGTACACCTTCCGAGGCAATTGATCACTGTGGCATGGAGTCTCCCCACTCAGCCAATGCATGGTCAACTTTGTGAGGAAGTGGGGAAGAGCTGGGCAGGCTTCTTCCTAGATTGGTGTGCCAGCACTGATGGTAGACCCTGTGCCACATGGAGCCTAGTAAGTGGACTGGCCAGTTCTGGGAATGCAGTGTGGGAATCTGCACTACCTGTGGTGCCACACTTCGTTTCTCATGAAGATTTATTTATTTGATTTATACCCGCCCATCTGGTCTAAAAGATGAAGTGCCCATCCCTAATTGCAAGAGATCTTGAATATCAACAACACATAGCTCTCCTAACCTGCAAGCAAATCTTGTGTAATGGTAGGATCTTGGCTGACAGCTTCACCTGACGTGTAATCCTGCCATGTCATCTTATCAGCAGATTATGGTCCTAAATCACAACTCATTGTGTCTGTAGTACCAGTGATTGCCACAGCAGTGGATAATACATATTGCAATCTAGGATTAAAAACATTGTGGTGGCAGAATAGGTAGTGAACTGCTCATAGTGGATTGTATATCCTACTGCTGGATGCAGATATCTGGATTTGCCATTATAAAATTGTGTAACAGTCTGAAATCCTCCTTGCACAATGATACCCATGGAAGACTGATAGCATCATCATCAGAGACAATTTTAAGAAAATACTACTACTGTCGTGTGTCTCCAATGTAGTCCCTTTCATCATGTGGATGCTGCTAAATGGGGTCTTTAAATATTGACTGCTGCTATCTCTAGAAGCCATGGGAGAGTAGGAAGTGTTTTTACTAAAAGTGTTGATGACATCATCTACCTTCTGATATAGCTGCACAAGTAAGATTTCGGCCAATGTGTCTTGATAATAGTTTTCCTTATCTCGGAACTAAAACCTGGGACATCCACCAGAAATAGATTCAGGATGGTTGGGAAGAAAAGGATTTCACATGACTGAAAATTCAGTACCCTGAGATATATTTAGTGACGGCACCTAGCCCGAACAGTTTTTAAAGAGGATAAAGATTGATGGAGGAGGCTGTGAATCACAATGGCTATGTATGCATTGCCTTCAGTTTTAGAGAACATATGCCCATAAATATAATTTGTTGGCATCCTCCTTGGTAGTTACTGTGAAAACAATGCTGTACAAGATCTTTGGTGTGATCCAGCACAATTGTTCTTACGAGGGATAATACTTCTCAGTTATTAAACATTATTTAAAGCAAGGTAGTTTTGGTTGACAGCAGCATTCTTTGCAGGAAATCTGATGAAGTGCATACAAGTAACAGCAGAGTATACCATTTTTCCTTTTCCCTCCTGAACTTGCATGTTCACTTACATAGCATGAATTTAAGCTGAAGGGTGCACCTGGCTCTAGGGATGCAGGTTGCCTGTTTGTGTTTTAAACTGATGATGAAGTGACAGCTGATGTGAAGAATTTAATATCTGTCATAATGAGGCTCTATTATGTGTCATCAAGTCAGTTCTAACTTATGGTAACTGGTAAGAGTTTTTCAAGATATGTGAGATATAGTAAGGAATGGTTTTACCAGTGGCACCCCCACAATCGATTTCTATGACAGAACCGGAATTTGAACCCAGGTCTCCCAAGTCCCACATTCTATCCACTATACTGGCAGTTAGTGAAACTCCAGCCATGTGTGTGTCTTAAAAACCCTTTAAAGAAGAAGTAAATGCAGAAACAGGAGAAAATGTTCGAGGTTTCAAAATAAAACAAAGTTATGCATGCACTGGAAAATCTGTTAAAAGAACATGGATGTTTAGTCATATTTTAGAGAAATTAATGTAGGGAAGGGAAATTGTTATTCTAATCTCTACATTAAAAATTATGGGGATGGCAGGGAGAGAATAGCAGCAGAACACAATCCTAATAAAGTCCATATTATACAGTATATGAAGGGAAGGCAAAGAAACAGCAGCATGTACTCCTTTGTTAATATTGTAAGGCTAGATGGGTATTACAATAACCTGCAGGTGGCAGTCTAGGTTCATAGTCTTTAAAGCTTTAGGAATTGTCACTAATTCCACATTGGTGAAATACACTGCACGTACATTTATCTATTGCAGTTGTAGATAGTATACATGTGCTCTCAACATGACAGCAAACACACATTTTACATAGGCTACATCTGGAAAATGTCTGGAAACTTTAGCAGGTCCAAAATGCAGCAGCCAGATTGCTTACTAGGGCTGATCACAAGGGATCATCTTCTCACCAATCCATCTCATCCTCCCCAGCATTCTGTCTAACATCCCCTCTTGAATCCCTGCAAGGATGTTATACTTTGTAAGGATTTAGGAAGGGAATTCCAGAGCATAGGGGCAACAATACCAAAGTATATTTTTCTCATGTAGCTAGAAAACCTTGGAAAGGGTCAGGGTAAGTCACAATTGACTTGACAGTATACAATTATTAAGCTGAACAGATAATTGAAATCAGTGGCACTCACTCCTATGTGGATAGGATCAGGCTAGACAAATTTACTCACTTGTAAATGCAGCAAAACACAAAGGTGGGAAAGGGAAATGCATTCATAAATCTATAGGATACACTGTAGAATATGGCAAGTATTTATCTCTGGCCCTACCTCAGTTATTAATGTTTTGGGGAGCAGAGGAAAACTCTGTGAATTAAATTTATTCCACCCCCTTAATGTTCGTTTTACAACTTTACAAATGTCTATGCCTGGCCCTGAATTTAACTAATAACATCCCTATATTCAGTCCCTTGGTCTTATCATGCAGTTATTTAAAACAGTACAAGTGCACTGACCATGGTCCCAAATTATGACCATTAGTTCGTGCTCCCAATTTAAAATATTTTATATAAAAATTAAGACTTCAGCATGAAGCACCAGATCCAGTCAGAAGGATAGACAAAAATGTGCTTGAAGCACTTGTCTTATGAATCATAAGCCAACACTCGATCAACATCTGTAGCTGATCAACAAGTAAACAGTAACTTTAGAAAATCATTTTAATTTGATATGCATTATTTCTTGCTTCGAGTGCTGTTGCCACATTAGCACGACCCCATTTCCTGAGATCTTGCAGCCAAAACCTGAGACTACAAAACGGGCAGATCCTTGTAATTTCCAGGGGCAGGGCAGCCATGGTTTGGGAGAGGGATTTTTCTCCCTAGTCTTCGTACCATTGCTATTAATGGTGCAGCCATAAGCAAATGCCTCATGATATGGGTGGTCTACTCTCTGCCTTGCTCCAAATGGCATGATGGAGCCCCATGCTGGTGCACCAGAAAGGGAGAAGCCAATGCGTGAACACAGCCCATTATACCATTCAGAACACAGACAATTTTGACTCGGAGAGGACTCTTGGGCAAGAGTAGAGGTGCCTCACGCATAAGATGCTATCATAGGAATCCAACTATTTCCTTCAGTGTTGCTTGCCTTGAGATTAGTGGTCTCCCCTACAGAAACATAGCTACTCCATTGGACTGTAGTTGGAGTCCTGGAACCTGACAACTCTTGTAAGCATGTGCAGCACAATGCTTAGATGATAATAAGTGACATGTCATTAGATTTATTTCAAGTTACGGCGATCTTTTCCGGAGTTTTTTAGGAATACTCAAAGCTGGTTTGCTATTGTCTTCTAAGGGTGGTATGGAACTGTGCAGTTGACCCAAGACGACACAGGCTAGCTCTTCTCCCAGGAGGTGCAGTGGCAGATTGAAGTCCCAATCTCTGGGACTGAGGAAGGCCAGATTACTCATAAACATGTTTGAAATAGCTTATGGGTTTAAATGTAGGTTGCAGAGAAAATGTGAAATGTCATAGAAATCTCCCCCCCCTTTATAACTGTATTACAACTTTAAATAAAGAAGATATAACTTCACTCCTTTTGTGGTGTATAGTTTTAGTTACTTTTATACTTCTGGTGTGTGATGTAATGGTGCAGGAGTTCCACACAGCTCATGTGCTGGACTTGATACTTTGAGGTCACTATTGAGGTGATAAAGAGGTGGATGGGAAGCGAGTGGGCTTTGTGTAACAGGTCAAGAACTTGTAACCTTCCCCCAAGAAGGAACTAGATTTTTTTTTTACTTCTGAAAATAGGCAAGGAAGAGTTTGTTTTCTTTTCAAAAGTGGAAGGGGGTAGGGGTATCCCTGATACACTTTTCCAGCAAAAAGAAGTCTTGTGGTACCTTAAAAATTATAGGTTATGCTTTACATAAACGCCCACTCCTTCAAGTACATTAAGTGTTTATTGAGTAAGTAGGTGTTTAGAGAAGACTCCCTAGAAAAGCCCCTGATGCTGGGAAAGTGGGAAGGCAAGAGGAGAAGGGGACAACAGAGGATGAGATGGTTGGACAGTGTCATCGAAGCTGCCAACATGAATTTGACCCAACTCCAGGAGGCAGTGGAAGACAGGAGGGCCTGGCGTGCTCTGGTCCATGGGGTCACAAAGAGTCAGACACGACTAAACAACAACAAGATGTTTACACACCTGCTAGGGTGGGAACAGAAAGGCAAAAGTGTGAGGGTTCAGTTTTCGGGGGTGTCTGTTCTTCAAATAAAGGACGAGTCGGTTGAGGTAAATCAAATGGTTCAGTATTTATTGCAACATCAACTCCATTTTGGGGGCCTCACAAAAAGATACAAACACCGATGATTAAGCTTGTTAACTATAATGGTAGCTAGGAGTGCGGAGGGAGGAGTCTCACAATTCCTTTTCACAAGTAACTTTCCCAGCAATGTCCAACACACTGATAGGCCCCTCTTGTAAAAACAAAACAACACAAAACGGTTGTTCTACAGCAGCTAAGGCCGCCGTCCGCTCACCTCCTTCTGCTCGCTCGATCGCGTGGCGTTTCGGTCTGCTCTGCTCTGGGGTTCGGGGTGGTGTGAGAGGCAGCTCCCTGCAAGTGTAGCTCGCGACAGGTTGCAGCAAGAATGCATCTAGTTGACTCTGCCCGCTTTATCCACGCTTCGAAGATCCCAATTAATTAAGTCAACGTCCATTACTTTCACCCTAGCTCTAGTTTCTCCACAATCGCTTCCCCCCTCCCTCCGTCCCCCGGCCCAACTCCAGCGGGCCTCTACGGAGAGCGGTTCCCCCATGAACCTTTGCAATGTGCCGGCCCTCCCCTTTGCACAGCTCGCAGACTCACAATGGCTGCAGCATTTTCGTTGCGCTTAGACTGAGGACCGTCGCGCGATGACAGACTGGGCAAGAGACGGACACATGGAGTAGGGATGAGGGGGGGGGGGGAGGAAAGACGGAAGGGCTTCTCAAAGGTCTGCTTCACCATGAAAACGGGGGGAAAATGTCTGCGGCGGCGGCGGCGGGCGGGGGGGAGATCCACGGAACAATAGGAGAGGGTGTCATTGTTTTCAGTTGGGATACCTGAGTAGTCCCTCTGGAATGGGGAATTGCTCAGCGGGGGGGGGGGGGGGGAATGGGCCTTGTCCTGCTTGGGGTCCCTAGTTCGGCAAAAGAGGGCTCCGGGTGGCACACGGAGTTCTTCCTTGGCGATTCAGCTTTCTGGTTTTTAGGGTCTTATTTAGAAAATATTCACAGAACCCTCAAAACGGGGAAGAAATCCAAGGAAGAGGGAAGAAATGTATTCCCCCAGGGGCGGGATGAAGAGCCCCTTTAACACATAAATCTCTTTTTGCAAATTTACTGAGATTTTTTTTTAAAGGATTGCCGATTTCAAATAAGTTAAAAGCCTGACTTCTGTTTTTTTGTGAAAATTTGGCTCCATAAACTTTATGATACGTTGTGTGTGTGTGCTGTGAGTTTTATGTCTACCCTTATCTCGGCTCCACTGGTGCTGGGGATGATGTAGCAGAAGGCAAAAAAATTGTTCTTTCGACTGTTTTTCATGTACTTTGCAGTGCCCAGAAATATCATCTGCCACAGAGGAACGGCCTTACCAGTAGGCACCCTTCACTCTCAAGAGACCATGGCAGCAATGGCAAACCTATGGCACGCGTGCCACAGCTGGCATGCAGAGCCCTCTCTGCGAGTACGTGAACTGTAAGTCACTGGATCGCTATCCCTGGCAGCCAAACCTGAGGAGGCGGCTGCAGCCACGGAGCTAGTGCCCTGACAGGCAGCGGGCCACGATCCGGAGCAGCTGGTGCTGGTAGCAGCGAGCCGCCAGAGCTATAGGCAGTGGCAACGTTGGGCACAATTGGAGACGGATCCAGAGTGGGGTATGGAGGCACCTCCGTGCCTGGGATTCCCCCTTCTGCCACCACTTCTGCTTCCACCGCTGCCGCCACCCACTGCCCACTGGGTTAGTGTTTTTTCCCCCCCGTTTGGGCTCATAAGGGCTAGCCATCACTGGACTATGGTAACATGCTCCGATGTCTTGGAACAGCGTCTAGTGTGGCTGAGGAGGTCAATTCGAGAGTGACAGTCCCTTCCACACTGAAAACAACTACAAGCTGTCCCCTGTCCAGCTCCCTGAGTTTGCCTCGGCCTGCTGGACAAGTGTCTCTTCAAAATGGGAGAGGCCATAATGCACTGCCTGCCTCCAGGCTGAATGCTTAAATGTCAAGGATCCGTTCCTAAGGCCTTCAGATCCCACTGGCAGATATCTTTGTATTGCAGCTCTCAGTCTAGAGAGATTAAAGAGTTTTCCATCTGATCTACTCCAGAGATAGGTGCCTTCTGTTGCGGTTCCAAAAGCATGCTTCAGTATGACAGCAAAAAAATATCCCAAACAGAGTCAGTTGATGCATGGACACAGCCCTGTTTCACTTCACTTCGAATGTCAAAGAGATCTGATCCTGACCCATCAAAAACTACAGTGCCTTTCATTCCCTCATGAAAGGACCTGATGATGTTAAGGAGCCGAGGTGGACATCCAAGGAAGGGCCTTGTGGCAGCAAAAAGAGCACAAGTGGGCTGCAGTCCCTGAAAGCTTATCTTAAATAATGTTATGTGCCAAGTCCTCCCTTACCACAGTGACCCTTTGAATTAGTGATTTCCAAAATATCCTTTCCTCAGCACCCCTTCCCTGGCTTCCTTTAGGGGGTCAATCCACCTTGTATTGGGTCTTTCTCTTTTACTTCTGGCTTAAATCTTTCTCAGCAGTATTGGTGTTTCCAGAGAATCTTGCCTTCTCATTATGTCCCTGAAGTAGAGCTCAGTTTCAAAATTTTGTCTCCAGAGATGGTTCAGGCTTGATTTGCTCTAGTACCCACCGGTTTGTCTTTCTGAGAGTCCAGAGAGTCCAAAGCATTCCCCCAGCACCCTATTTCAAATTAGACAACTTTTTTCTCATCAGTTTTCTTCACTGTTCAGCTTTCACACCAGGATATAGTGACCAGGAATACAGGAGTGTGGATTATCTTAGTATTGGTCTCAAGTGACACATTCTTGCACTTAATCTTTTCAAATTGTTTCATTACAGACCTTCTGAGTCTCAGTCTTCTTCTGATTTCTTGGCTGCAACCTCTGTTTGGATTTATAGTTGAACCAAGGTGTACAAAATCTTTCACTACAGTATTTAAATTTCTTCATTGTCAGGATGAAAGCTATATAGTTCTTCTGTAGTCATTAATTTTTTATCCTTACCATTCAATTATAGTCCTGCTTTGGCACTTCGTTCTTTTACTAAAAATAATTCCAAGTGATTGGAGCTTTCCTGTCAATAAGACACTATCATTGCATATCTTTAGATGTTTCGGTCGTCCTTCATCTGTATTTAGTGAGGCATTTCCAGTTTGTGGGCCGTTGTTTTATTTTCCATATTTGCTGGCATATTCTTGTTAGAAATTTGACAGAATCAGTTTCTGTGGCTTGAAATAGTTCTATCAATATCCTCTCTACCCCTGGTGATTTATTTTGTTCTAGTGCTTTCGGCAGCTTTCACTTCACTTTCTAGGACTGCAGATTCTTCATAATAGGATTCCTCTTCACAGGAGTCTGTCATCTTTTGATCTTTTCCGTATAGGTCTTCAGTTTACTGTTTCCACCTTCTCTTTTTCTCTCTCTCCTGACCAGATAGTGTGCTTCCCTGCTGCTCATTCAGCATTTCTAATTGAAGCTTAAATTTCCCATTTATTTTATGGGATACTGGTGGAAGTATCTTGTTTTTCTCCTTGTGTTGTTATCTTTGCACTGGCTATTGTAATAGCTTCCTTCCTCTTTACACCACAATTGCTGAAAAACTGCATTCAGACTTATGATCCTATTATTTCACCTTTTGCTTGTCACTTTAATGTTTTATTTTTTCTGTTATCCATCTAAGTTTTTATTTACTTTTTAATACAGGAGTTGTATTTTTGCATTCTTCTCTAATGATATATCCAGTTTTTCTATTGTTTGCATTACTAAACACAATCACTTGAGTTTAGTAATGCAAATGTGGTATTTCTGTGAGCTTTAGATTTATGGGGAATGTTGTTCAAATTATATTTTGGCACTCAGATTTTTGTAGCGTTCTTTTTCAGGTTTATGTTAATGTTGGATATTAACAGTTCATTATCTGTCTTACAATCTGCTTGAGTTCTTGTTTTTGCATAGAAAAGGCAGTTTCTCCACCTCCTACTTACCTTCTTTCTCTAACCTTCAGCCAAGTACTGTAATAACCACAGAAGGTATCTTCCACTTTGTGGAAACTCCATTTGCCTTT
Source organism: Pogona vitticeps (assembly GCF_051106095.1). Classification (NCBI taxonomy): domain Eukaryota; kingdom Metazoa; phylum Chordata; class Lepidosauria; order Squamata; family Agamidae; genus Pogona; species Pogona vitticeps. The sequence continues at coordinate 58,539,254 of NC_135783.1, read as the reverse complement.
TGAAAAAGTCCTTCTACATATAGTAACTGTTAATAAAGATGCCTTGTTCTACTTTAGATTTTTCTAGAGTGATTTTATCATGCAAAATGAAACCAAGGGGAGCTGTTGAGACTGAACTGATCTCTTGGTGTTTCTGTATTGCTCTTTTTCTACCTCATACTCAGTTAACTAAAAAGAATGACCAAAATTCCCCAATAACTGACACATGTATTAGAAATACTTTATTCCAGTTCAGACCACAGGAGATAGAACTGATGAATTTTTGTCCAGCTTGTTCATGTTGAAATGTCTGAAATTATTCTGTTCAAGAATGGACATGTTAAGATTGGAGCATTGGGGGAATCTGACACATTCCACAAATATTTTCACAATATTTCACTTTCTGATACCAGATTTATATCCATTTATTCTTTTGCATGACAAACAGTGTGATACAGTGGCTAGAATAGTGGACTAGAACTCAGGAGACCTAGGTTCAAATTTCTACTTGGCCATGAAAACCTTGGCCATGAAAACCAACCAAATAAACTACTACTTGAACATAAGTGTAAATTGTCCTAGGAGTTAGAAATTAAATAAGAGAATGACTCATAGAATTATGTGACGCCAACAACCTAGTTCAAATATACAGTATGCATAAACACAAGCATGGATATCACCATGGCCAATATAGAAATCAGTGGCAATATAGAAATCAAATAGGTGGCATAATCAAACATAGTGAATGAAGAAACTTTATTATTTTGTTTGAAACAAGACTAGGAGCAGACTGTGATGCAGAGCATGAATGATAAATTTTAAAAGTTAGAGAAAATATTTAAAAAAACACTAAAAATCATAGTGTAAACATAAAATTAATAAGAAATGTTATTTAAATTGTAATTCCATATACAGAATAGTTTTGGGTTACAATACTGAGTTGACTGTAAACTAGAATTGTGTTGACACAAGAGATATGATCACGGAAAATGTATAAAGATTATTCCTGTAGCTAAATGAAAAGAAAACTGAAACACTTAAAATTGCTAATAATAGACAAGAAGCAAAAGTAAAAAGTGACAAAAATAGGGTTAGAATCCTAAATGCAACTTTTCAGCCACTATCAGTTAGAGTGGTCGAAATGACTAGATAGGCGGGGTATAAATACAATTAATAATAATAATAACAACAACAACAACAACGACAACGACAACAACAACGACAACAACGATAACAATAATAGAAATCATGACAGTTCACACTTATTGAAACACAGACCTAACAATTGCTCTGTTTGGGTGACAAGTAGTTAACTGATGAAAAAAAAGGAGTCAGCTTCTGGGATTTTCCCTTGATTCTTGTCACTTTGTGACTGGTACTGAACACAAGAGGTATCCTGTGTAGACACCATCTTGACTTGCTGCCACTGGTATTGTCTAATCCGTTTGCTACTCGTAATTTGGCCTCCTTTTTCCTGCCAGCAATACGGGCATTTCCTGGCTTTTTGAATTATGGGTAAAGAAGCATAACATCTCACAGTCATAAAGCGGAGGCGTGTTTGTTTGGAGAAGCTGAATAACTAACATTGAGATTAAAGAAACGGAGTTAAAAGATTCCCCCCTCACAGCCGAATTAATTAGATGGCTTGCGCGGGGAAGATGGGTTTCTATACCACTGTTTCCCAAATTATAGCTGTCACAGGTAAACATTGATGTCAAGCAAGTACAGGGATATGGGAACTCGGTGCAAACGTGTGCAATTGGATGAACACGTGTACAGTTCTCGATCCACAAACGTGAAAATATTCTTCTTGGGCTACAACACTAGAAAATATTCTTCTTGGGCTACAACACTTGTCTTGCTTGACTCCTGATATTTGTTGCACTCAATGCTTGGCAAGTCCAGTTATATTTCGTAAACTTGTGTCTTCGTCGTGGTCTCTGAACAACAGCCGAAAACATTTTCTGTGTTACTGGAGGTCCGATGTCATCATGGCCACTGACGGCGACACAGGCGAACATCTATACAGGAGCTTTGACTTAAATAATGCAAATCTGCTAAACGCCTCTGTGAAAAACACTGAGGTAAATCTTTCCGTGGAGACAAAAGGTTCGGCTCCACGAGCCTTCCGGGACACCAAAAGGTTTGCGTGTTTTAGACTACAAGCACTACAACTCCCGAAATGCATCGGGAGGCAGAAAAGCGGCATTAGAAAATCGAAGGGGGAGAACCGGAGGAGAGCGGCACTAAAATGGGAGGAGGCGGTAGGAGCTCGCGCCTGCGCCATGAGGCTCCAGTGGTGTAACCTCCCCCCTCCCCGCCGCCCTAGCAGGCAAAGGTGGCGATTGAGGCGAGGAAAGGATTGGGGCCCTATTCCCACTACCTCACAGTGACTGGAAACGGAGCGAGAGACACACATACCCCGAGATCCACAGGAAGGGCCTGGTTTGGGGCAGCGCAGGAGGCCGCGGTAGGTTGGCGTCCTCGCAGTGAGGGTTTAACTTTGTTGTAACCCGGCGGCAGGAATGGGTGTCGGGTTTCCAACCGCCTCTCCTCCATCCCGGGTTCCCTCCCGCTGTTTTACCTCAGGGGCCGCATCCTCTTCTCGCTCTGTGCTTACACTAATAAGAGCCAGGATCTCGGTGGGGTGGGGCTTTCCGATGGAGTCGCTGGAAAAAAGTCCGGCTGTTTTTCCCTCAGAACTTGCCGTTCTTTGTGGGTCGATCACAACCTTGTAGAATCGACGTGTGCGGGAAGAAGCCTCTTTGGATCTTGTCCGGTTACTCTGTTTCACCATGTAAAACCAGACGGTAGAGAATAAAGTCCTGTGGCCGCTTAAAGGCTGACAGATTCATTTCAGGGGGAGCTTTTGGGAATTGGAATCGGGGGCTTCTCCGCGGTAATTCCGCAATTATGGAAGGGCCTCCCGCGGGAAATCCGCCTGGCCCCTTCACTGGGCACCTTTTAAAAATTGCTAAAAACCTGGTTATTTAGACAGACCTATCCAGCTCAAAAAACTTTCTGATGCAGTAGTGCTTCCGATAACTTAGCCTACCGCCATGCTTTTTTGTGTTATTTTATGTTGTTATTTTCTTTTGCTAATTTTATGGTAAATTTATTTTGCATCTTTATATTTTATGGCTGTTGTTGAGTTCTTTCTTATTATATTATTGTTTAGTTGTTATAAAGTGCCCAGAGTGACCTTGGCTGCTACATGCGTGGTATAGAAATCAAACAAATAAATAAAAATAAATAAAATTACAGATGAAAACAAAATAAAAAGTAAAAGTAAAAAAAGACAACATCATGGCACCTTAAAGACTAACTTGTGTATTTTTTAAAATATGAGCTTCCGTGGGCATAAGAGAAGGAGATATCAGACATAAGAGAAGGAGATATAACACAGCAATTATTTATTTATTTATTTATTTATTTATTTATTTATTTATTTATTTATTTATTTATTAATTATCCTGCCTATCTGGTCAAGTGAGGACCACTCTAGACGGCTAACAACCTTAAAAATAATACAGTAAACAATGTAAATAAACAGTTCTAAATCATAAAAACACTATATTACAATGCCAAAACACAAAACATAGAACAGTAAAGAAGGAAAGAAAGAGGTCATGAGTTATGTGATGGAAAGGCCTGCCGAAACATCCAAGTTCACAGTGATTGTATTTGTGATTGCAGTTTACTTCCTAAGACACATGGCAGATAAGACGTTGGCAAAATTAAAGTGAGGAGAATCGGAAAAAGCAAAATATTGTGTCACTTTAAAAACTAGCAGATCTATTATAGTGTGAAGTTTAATATATCAAGATACATGTTCTCTGTGTTTGTATATTTCCCCATTACCAAGTAGATCAATAGAGAGCATGGCTCTACAGACATGCACTAGGTGTCTGAGGAAGGTGATTTTGGTATTGCATTTGAAAGATCACCCTGCAGTTAGTCTTTATAGTACCACAGTCTTTTGCTGTCTTTTTTGTTAGGCCGCAGGTTTTATGTTATGTGTTTTGGTGGAGGTGAATTGGTGGGGCCTAGGGGGTGGAGCTTTCTGCTTTAAATGAGCATGTCCTAGGACCGTGCACCGTTAATTCCCTGATTCTATCTCTGGCCCTAATATGGTAAATAGGAAAGCCAATTAGATTTGCATACACCTGGGAGGCAGGAAAGTTCTAAGGGTTGGATCATACTTCCGCACTACTAAAGAGCAGGCCGGGTAGGTGGGGCTCGTCAGCCATGGAAGGCAGCCCATCTAGGAAAACGAAAACTCCAACTTCAAACCTCCACTGCCTTGTGGCTATATCCATAGATGGAAAAGGCTTCAGGAGTTAACCTAGCGGCAAAATCCGGAGCTGGAGTCCCTAAGGCAGTTTGTGTCGTTCTGCCAACTCCTGTGACGTTGCTGGAACCAGTTGTATTGGTTCTTGCCTTTCCATTGGACCATTTCAGCAACGTGGAGAGGGGAGATCTCTTGCTTGGGTAACAGCCTATCCTCCATATTACTTTACCCAGGCTTCATGCTCTGGAGAGGACACTCCTCGATTCAGAGCATGTTACCATAGTCTCTCGAGACTGAAGGATGCCTATGATGGAGGTGAATTGTAATACAAAAAGCCTAAGCTCAAATAAATCTGGTAGTCTTAAAGAGGGTGCAGAGTATGGTTGCTCTTCCAAGTTGTCTTCAAAACTCCCTTATGTGTAGGAGTGGGAAACTGTTTTTGTTTTAAACAATGGGAGTAAGCAAGTTTTTGTTGGTGGTGGGGTCATGCATACACAAGAATAATTCCTAAGATTGCATCCTGGTATCAAAAGTACTAATGTTTCCTGCAATGCAAGTATTAGAGTAACAGAACTTTAAGAAAAAGCTAACATAAAATAAACTCAGATCTATGTAAATGCACATGCAGATATCATTTGTAGTTAAATACAGAGTGGCCTTGACAGCTAGATGGACAGTATAAAAGTCAAATAAATAATAATTTTTTCCTGATATATTTTACTCTCTGGATTACTTTGACATTAATATTATGTAATAGGTATTATTTATTTTTTATGATTTTGTTATCCACTTTGAGCCTATGGAGAAGAAACAATTAATTAGAAATACATAAAGGTTGGATTTGTGTGTGACTCACATTTATTGACATGGCAAGTTATCAAAAGAGCTGGCTTTCATTCCCTAGATTTTTAGAGAATATCTTGAACTCCAGTTGTGTCTTGATGACCAGCTCCATTCCTCCTGATGCTGTTGGAAGAAGAATCCTCTGTAATGGAGACTATGGAACTGTTCTTTATGTTGGCAATGTTCCACCAACAACAGGTATAAAAAATATTTTTCTTTCACTGCACAACATTACTGTATGCTGAGGCAAAAGAAGGAGCAGTTCCTTTTGACATTATATATTTAAAGCTGTAATACAGAAAGATGTGAACTTCAAAGCTTGGCAAAATGGAATGTGATTCTTGCCAAAGATGTGCTTTTCAAGGACTAATGCGTAATGTTTGGATTTTGTTAAGGATGTGCTCTTATGAATTCATGAATCTTACATATTTTATGTATTTTAAATGACAGTTGAGTAAGATTCCCAAATTCTATGGGAATTTGAAATCATGCATAATTTTGCAGGCATGTTCTCTTTGTTTAATGTTAGAGCTATGCATTGTGCTTGGTTATATTCCTTTGGAAAAATAACTGCCAGTCTCTAGTGGGTCCAAATGTGGAACCAGAGAGGACAAACACTGATAGTGATGACTTAATTAACTACTTGAGATGACAATATTTGTCACTAGTATTTAGTTACTGTAACAGTGCAATCCTATGCATGTTTATTCAAACCAAGTGCCATTGAGATTTAGGATTGTAACTCTCAGTTCTTAAGCCTATACTGCTTAAGGAAAAAAATAATTGCAATGAAATTATAACTTGCTTTCTGTTTCTGAGCAAATTCTGTTATTCATTGCTCATAATAGCAAATTTCATTTGTACAAATAAAATACAATACTTGAAAATACTGACAGATGCAAAAAGTATCTGTTAACTTTCACACAGTATTACATCATCAATTTTGTTGCTCATTTTAAAAGACTGTTTAGTTCTAGAGGTTGTAATAGTTGGATTCTTTTGACACCTAATAAATACCATTCTTAATTTAATCTTTGAATGAGTTGGTGTTAGTTTGTGCTTTACATCTGAAAACTAATCACTGGACTCAACGTACCCTTTAATTTTCAGCCCCGCTGGTTGGGGCGCCACCTCTTGTGCATGTGACTTTGCCCTCCCTGCCCGTGAGAGGTTCTGTCACGACAGGAACCAAACGGGCTGAAAATGATCACTGCTCAGAGGAGGAGAAAAGCTGCATAGAAGGAGGTGGGGTCATGCATGCGCAGCCATGTGCCTTAGAGAAAACTTTGACTGGACTTCCTGTGTAGCCTAAATCCCCAGAGACCTACCCAAACTTAAATACAACTGCAATTACATGTTAAAATAAAAAATGCTAATTTTGAAACAGACAGTGCCTTTGCTGATTTGTATATACTCCGATTGGCAGTGGTTGATTCAGAGATTGAGACAAACCTCTGAGTTGAAAAGGAAAGAAAAACACACTTTAGTAAGTGACGTGGAAAAATAAATCCATGCAAATCCAGACTTAGTCGTCATCATCATCTTAGAACTGCAGGGCTGAAAGAGATCCTATGGATCATTGAGTCCAGCCCCTGTCAAGGAGGTACAGTGACTTTGCAGATAGACCACTGAGCTAGCCAACAGTTCTTGTCAATGATGAAATTTTTATAAACACCTCAGATAAAATCAGATGTAGTGGTTTGGCTAGGAGAATTATTTTTCAGCAGATGTGGGAGGGGCTGATTTTCACTTCTGTGCACCCTAATCCTATTCTAGACAGCTATGGAACTCTAGAAGAGATTTTAGAGGTGGGGGGACAAAGGCCAGAATCTTATTGGTGCTCACATAAGATGTGTGTAACCTGCTTTGACTAGTTGACTAAATGCTGGGGCATGTATAAGTTATCTGCCTGGTCACAAAGACCTATTCAGAGGATCTGAGGAGCTTTGTGAGACTCTTTCAGATGGGTGTAGTTGCTGAGACCTAGATGTGGTATGAAGAGTGGAATTACAAATTTAGAAAGTTGCTTAGCATATTTCTCTGATAACATCTTACAGCTTTGTCCTCTTATTCTGTATATGATTCCAAATTCTTTGGAAAAATGTGTTCAGATTAAGTTTAAAGGGTCTGTGGTATCCAGCTGTATTGCGGGCTGTCTGTATAGCTGAAGTATCGTAGGACCCCCATATCTGTGGGGAATTGGTTCCAAGCTACCATGATGATGAAAACCATAGATAATAGTGAGTGTTATACATAACATGTAAAACAGTGTTTCCCAAAGTGTGCACCACCAAATCTAACAAGGGGTGCAGTGGGAAAGGGAAGGAAACATAGAACAAGGTCTCAGCCCCCCAGCTGCAGCTCCTCTGCAGTGACTGGCAGTCCTGATCTCAGCTGCCTCCTTGGGCTGCATTGCTCTCACCTGGTCAGGCCTGACCTGGCAGATGCTGCCTTGGCTGCTTGCTTGTGGGCAGGTTGGGTTGTCTCCTGGGATGCCTGCTGCCTCATTGGCTGCCCCCAGAGCTGCCTGTCTTGGACCCCACCCGACAGCTCCACCCAGCCACAACTCGGTGGGCTGTTAATCAGTGGGCTGTGTATGCAAATTGGGGAAAACTGCAATGTGAACACAAGGATGAAAAACAGAGGTTAGTGCTTATTTACAGAACTGAAGCAAACCCCCACAACCATTAGGTTGGCATTTATAGAAAAATGTTTAGAATTGGATGTGGAGTACATTCAAATTTCTGGAGGCATTATAGAGTGAGTGTGAAAAGGAAATAGATCAAAACCGTATTGCTACATGTCTCTAATGGAGGAGGAGAACATGGAAGTACATTCAGGTTTGAATATTTAAAGTTTGTTCAGTTTTTAATAAAATCTGTATCTTACTATTGTATATGCAACAGATATAGCCAGCCCCCCCCCCGCCAATTCTTGTATTTGTAATTTGTGTTTATAATTACCTTAGGAATTTGGCTTGGAGTTGAATGGGACAACCATCAAAGGGGAAAACACAATGGTAGTCATGAAGGAATACAATACTTTAAGTGCAGGTGAGTAAATCTTCAAATCTGAAGTACTTTTGTAATAAATAGATGAATTGGGGCAGGGGGAAGAGAAGATAGAGGTTGCAAACCTTTTGTTGGATTCTTAAGTCATTCACACCTCAGACAGAAATTCCAAATGTGTGCAGTGTATTTTTATAGCAAATAGCATCTATATATTAACTTTAAAATTTAGGTATTTCTCAGTCAACTTTGTGGATCCTGTAGCCTTGATCAGATTTAATGGTGGTTGTGGGTTTTTCGGGCTCTTTGGCCATGTTCTGAACACGGCCAAAGAGCCCGAAAAACCCACAACAACCATTAGATCCGGCCGTGAAAGCCTTCGCAAATACTGTACATTGGTCTGATTTGTCTGTTTAGTGCACAGCAGAGTGGATAAAATCATTGGCCAGGATTCTGTTATGAACATGTACTGGCATATGTAAAATGGTGTGTCAGCAGTGTATTCATGATTAAGGAGGTAACAGTTGTGTTCCCTGTTTATTGTTAGTTGTGAGACTTGGTATGCAATAAGGAATATAAGCATTGGCTTTTTAAGTAGGAGTATTTTTAAATTTAAATTGGGTTAAAAAATAAATTGCTATTCAAATTTGTTTTAAGTAATGATCTGTATGTTAGGACAGCCTTTATTTATAATGTGTTACATGTCAAACATTTATTATCAAATAGTTATAATGCATTTCAATTTTACAGTATGAGACAATGTACCCATATAATCTATTTTAAAAAGTTTTGTAAATTGGATCCAATATTTCTTGCATCTGGGCCTCAGTTTTATTAGACTCCTTACTTTCTCTGCAGTTTAAATCATCTTTCTTCCTCCCTGCCCTCATTACTGAGTCTTGTAAATACAGTCAGAAGAAAATGCAATTCTCAGACTGGGCTTGAGTCTCCAGAAGTACATTGTTATTGGAAGCAATATGAGACTTAACAGGCCTGATAAGCCTAGTTTTCTAAGTCCTACTGAAATTAATCCAAGAATTTTTTTTCTTTTCTCTGTGTGGTCTAATGTTGGAAGTTCTTGAAAGTGCTACTATAGTCTGCAGGATTGTTTCAATAGTTTCCTTTTGTGGTACTCATTCCTGTAGAGTAGCCATCCTCTGAACTTTGTGTAGACAGAGTCAAACCTTTACCTTTCTCTTTGAGGTATAACTTTGAGACACTGAAGGTGTCAAAAAATAGGATTATTGAATGTTAAGTTGGTTTGGGCAAGGAGATTGTGAAAAATATTTATTAAGGTTATAGCAAGCAAGAGTGCGCTTTTGGAGGGATGAGTTGCATAATTCTATAAAAGATTTCTGAGTAGTGATTGAATTTATGATGTACTGTAATGCAAAGCCATGCTAATATGCAAAACGCAGAGTATTTTGTTGAATTCATAGAGATCCAGAAATGCAGCCCTTTATTCCAACAAGGCTCAAATGTTTAAGAAGGGAAGGAAAGAATTGTTTGCAGCTGCACCCTTTAACTTTTTTATAACAGCTGTAGCAGTTTACACTGTGTACAGTACAGCTGGTTTTGGACACAAGTGTATGCCGATATTCCGTATGAGTGGTCTATACCTCTAATAAGGGAGATGCTGATCCACTTAAGTTCAAGGCAGAGATGTGAAGACTCAGGAATATTGAGGGGAGGAAACACCACCACCACCACCACCGTTTTTTGAAAGAAAATATTAGTTATTCCAAGAGAAAAATTGTAGACCTTGGCAAACTGAGAAAAATTCTGGTGACAAGATTTCTGTTGTAGAATGAGTGAAATGCTTTTTAAGATGAAGGCTGAAATATTGTTCTATGCCCACTTAAGGCTCATGTCATCAGCAGGACTAAAGTCATATTGCTAGCAGTGATTTTCTGTAATTAGAGGCTTTGTCTTATCCTGCAGCTCTCATAGCTTTGTGACAATGAAAGGCTTCAGTATCTCATGAAATTTTATGCATCTAATCTGGTGTTTAACTACCTTTGAATAAAAGTAATTACATTTGGAAAAGGCAGGACTTCAGGGGTTTACTCCATTTTGCTGGTGACATAGAACAGGAGCTGAATTCTGCATGTTCAGAAGTCTCTGTCTTGTAATGAAGCAGAGATCACAGCTACCCACATACTGGAGGTTTACTGCAGGGAAGGATGAGAAGCAAAAAAGGAAAGCGTGCTGCTTATATACTGCCCCATAACGCTTAAAGCACTCTCTGGGTGGCTAAAAATTTTTATTATGCAGGCTGCACATTGCCCTCCCCCAAATCTGGGTACTCAGTTTACTGTCCTCAGAAGGATGGAAGGCTGAATGAATCTCGAGCTGGCTACCTGGAATTGAACCTGGGCTGTGAACAGAGTTTTGGCTGCAGTAATGCACTTTAAGCACTGTGTCATAAGGCTTTTAGTACAAGTTGTACAGAAGGACACAACAAATGACAGTTTGGCATATGTGCCTTCTCAGCTTTACAAACCTTCCCTGAAAAGTTGCTATTCCTGTGTTCCTGCTATTCCTATGCTTTTTCTATGTTATCTAGTTACCTGATTCAACTCTTGTCCACCTCAAACTAATCAGCTTTAGGTGTTCATAACATTTGATCATGCATAGACAGGGTCTTCATCATATGGGAAGGATAATACTTACATTTTGCAGGGCAATAGTAAGGATTGTTGAGAATGTACCTGGAACACAATGCTTAAAAGTTCTATTAATGTATGTTTGTATTCTTGAACTCTTTCACGGCTGGGATCTGATGGTTGTTGTAGGTTTTTCGGACTGTTTGGCTGTATTCCAGAACACGGCCAAACAGTCCAAAAAACCTACAACCACCAATGTATGTACCGTGTTTCCCCCAAAATAAGACTGGGTGTTATATTAATTTTTGCTCCCAAAAACACAGTAGGACTTATTTACAGAGAATGTTTTTTTTCATGCACAACAATCTACATTTATTCAAATACAGTCATGTCATGTCATGTTCTGGTTGCTGCATGATGGTGGAGGGCAGGGTTTCACTTAACTAGGGCTCATTTTTGGAGTAGGGCTTATATTACGAGCATCCTGAAAAATCATACTAGTCTTGTTTTCAGGTTAGGTCTTATTTTCGGGGAAATAGGATATGCATTATATTTTTATCTTGCCCATTTTTCAAGGAACTCTAGGTGTTAGATGCTATTCTGGTACAAAAAGATTACAAAAATATCTGAACTGTAAACTTGGGGTCGGGGGAGGGTTCTAGTATTTATAATGTTCTGTATTAATTCCTTTCCAGGCACCCTACAGGGGGATCTTTTGTGCGTCCAAACAAAGCAAATTTTGGAATAGATTTTCTGTCTGCTGTCAGAGAGAAATATGGATTGAATGAAAATGAGCAAGATGCTGATAATGGAAGAGAAATATCAATAGTAATTGGAAGGAAGACAGTGGAAACTGTGGGGTTTGATTCCATTAAACAAAAGCAAAAGCAAGTATATTTCCTCTGCAAACAAGCAGCATCAGAACATGGAACGTTTGATTAGCTCATTGATAGTTACATTTTAACAATGGATGTATTAGCAAAGCTGATGTCTCTTCTTTTTGTATGCCTGTTGCGTACATATGTACTTCATACAAAGAAAATATACACTGGTGAAACTACAGGTTTAATGAATATAGTCCAGACAAGTTCAGGAAATGGGCACAGCTGGCACACTAGTTTTAGTTGTGTAAATGCACTCCTGGCCACTGCTGAAACCTGGAATTCAGGCTCAAGAATCAGAACCAGAAACACTGGCAAGCTGCACACTAGTGTTTTCAGGAGAATTTAACCCCATTTGGTACAGGCTGAATCTGTCAAGAGTATATCTGCTATACTTTGAACATGTGTACATAAACATGTACTAGCAGAAACATTTTAAGCTGATTCAAGAAAGAATGTGGCTCCCTGGAGAGAACTGTGGAAACCTAACAGAATTCAGTGCGCTTCCTTTAACTGGATGCAAAACTTGACAGGCCAAAATTAGTTTAGAAAAATACTCTGTATTTACGTATGTAACTTAAACACCTTATCTTCAGCATAACATAACAGCATACAATAACTGGTTGCTGGCAACCCAGTATAACATGACTGCTCCTGAACCACAGCAGTAAAGTAATGCACTTGCAGAGCTTCCTTTATACAGAGAAAAAGCCTCTGTAATCAGCAACTCCTGCCCGAGGCAACGCAAGCCTCTGACTCTGCCTGGCATCCAGCAACAGGTGTATGCTGGCACTTTACAGTCTTTCTTACATATTTTACTTACATGAGTACATTTCATATGTTCAAGACTTTAATTTACAATATAGTGACCTGCTCCGTTACAAATATCTTGACAGAATCCCTGTTCTTTTATCTGCCTTTTCTTCAGCCAGGAGCACCTCTGTCTTGCCTGTATTAAGTTTCAGTTTATTTGCCCTCATCCAGTCCATTACTGAGACCAAATGCTGATCTAGATCTGAAATAGCTTCCTAGCATTTAGATGGAAAGGAGAGATAGAGTTGGGTATCATCTGCATTCTGGTAACCCTGAATCTCAAAACTATAGACAACTCCCAGCTGTTTCATGTAGATGTTAAATATCGTTGGGGACAAAACAGAACCCTGAGGGACCCTTCAGGCCAGTAGCCAGGATGTCAAACAGGAGATCCCAAGCAGTAGTTACTCTAATTATAGGAACACAAGTTGGCCTAGTCATTAAACTCTGAATTGCTTCATATATTTACTCGTTTAGATTCCTTGTGTTACTTACATGGGGCCTTTTCTTCTGCTTTGCTCTTTTTAATGCCTTCTGTTCATTTGATCCCAGGAATATGACTGTTAGAAATATTAACATAATTTTAATTCTTTTTTTATGCATCTTTTTTTAAAAAACAAAGAAACAATATTCATAGTTCTCAATCTCCCAGATCTGTGTGCCATTTTTACTATGTTCTTTATTCTAATAGATGCTTTTTTCTTGTAGGCAGTTGCACACATTGACTGACATCTCAGTAGATCAATGTGCAGTAAGTGTTGCTGGCGAAGAAGAAGAAATCAGAAGAACATGCCCTAGAATCCTTTTTTCAGATTCCTGAGTTAAATAGCAGATCAAGTGCCATTAAGTCTTATGAATGTTTTTTGTTTTAGAGTTCTGTCTCATCGCATAGTATCCACTACATGTATTGCATGAAATTAGGATTATAGGAAACACCTTGATACTGAATCATTGACTAATCAGTCTAGCCCAGTCATAAATCTTAGGCAAAATGATGCACATACAAGAATGATTGTGCAGTGTTTTCCCCCACCATAGCAGGCTGTCCATTGTACAATTTTATAACCAGTATGCAACTGAATGTTTGAAGGAAGCCCACCTGAGAAAGAAACTGCTTGCATTACTTCAATGCCTGTCGAATTTTGGAGGGAAACACTTTCTCCACCAGTGATTCAACTCCCAGCTCAGACTAATGCCACTGTATGTGCAGCTTCGACATACAGTTTCTGGACAGTCCTGTGTGCTTGAATAATGGCCTCTTTTCTCACATCATGTCCTGGATGGCACCATTAGACCAACCCAGCTATGTGCTATCATGTTCAGGCACTGGGGCAAAGGCGTGCATACACACACTCTCTTTCTCTCTCTGTCTGTCTCTGTCTCTCTCTGTCCCCCCCTCCCATCATAGCAACAAAACAAGCTATCTTACACCAAGTGAGATCTTTGGACAGTATTGTTGGCACCAAGTGGTCGTGGTTTCCCCACGTTTTTCAGGTTGACTGCTTTTTTTATCCCAATCTGGAAATGCAGAGGGTTAAAATTGCTACCAACTAGGTATACCAAGAATGCTAGCTGCATGGTCTGCTCTGACTGACAGCAGCTGAGGTTTGCCTCATCATTTGGTGCTTGATCTTTTTAGCAAGTAATGCTTGGAATTTGGAACTACGGCCTTTTGTGTGCTGCATTTGGTCCTTTTGATATTTGTACACCATCAAATTATATTCTGGACATCTTCATATATTCAGTGCGTAATATTTCGTAAGTACAATACTTTAAACATAATGCAGGCAACAGTGGAAAATAACATGAATACAACAGATTGCCATGAGTATATTACATCTTAAAAATGCTAAAACATTCAGCACTTCAAAAGCTTTGGAAAATACGTTATTCAGCTGATACTGGAGCGATATAAGATGAAAAATACGTTTTGGTTTTGTGAAAAAGAAGATGCAGGAAAATAAAAAATCTAGCCATAGAGAGTTTTTGCACAATATGTCTTAAGTGTTAAAATTATTGCCTGTGTTATCACCAGTAACAGTCATTTTATAATAAAGTGATCAGAGATGGGAAGAATTACTTTTTTGGACTACAGTTGCCATGCTGACTGGGATTCTGGGAGCTGTTGCCCAAAAAGTACCTTTTTCTATCTCTGAAAGAGGTGCAGCAGCAACTGTCTATAAGCAATACTCAGATGCAGGAAAAATCAGATGCAGGGGAGAATCACCTCTTATACCTAGGCAGCAACTGATTTCAAGATTTGGAGACCTGTGCTAATGTCAGTTAATGGCTCTGAGAACAGCAAGATGAACTTGAGGTTTCAAAGTGAGCATTGTTCTTTTCTTAATATACGCACACAGATATCAGACGAATAAATCTATCTAAAAATCTTTTGTCGTCCTGGAATGAAGTGGTTCGTATTGCTTGTCAACTTCAAAGCCTAGAAATTCTTAATCTCAGGTATTATTATTTAGTCATACATGGGTTGACTCCAATACACTTGTGGATAATTTCATTGATCCTTTTTTAGCCCACAGTGGCCCGTTTAACAGTGTGATAGACAGCATGAGGAAAATTAGTGAAAAGCACCTTGCCCCTTCCATTCACTGAAAATATCCACTGGATCTCAGTTCCTTCTGTGAGTGGAAGGGGCTGATCTATCTTCATCTTAACTTCTTTTTCTGTTACTTTGAAGAGTCAAAATAATAATACTGAACAACATTACTTGGCCTACAAGAAAATGACTAGGTGGTAGTTCAGGCTTAGTAGAGGAGCTATACTTGAGGCAGGGACCATGTTCACTCCTAGCCACTCATCAGTGCAGAAAAAGATGACGAGGAGAAGAGAAACTATTAACCAGCCCTTCTGATAGTTTGCCCTAATTTTGGGACTTGGTCAGTGCTTGTACATCCTGAGTCTTAAGAGTGTGGAGTTAGCTTCATATGTCACTTGTCATCCTGATTCGAAAGGCCAGAAGTATGAGAAGAGAACCCCCACTATCTGATCATTAGGCAGAAATTGTATATTTTTCCTGCTAGCCTCCAGGGACCTGTGTTAATTGGGAGGCCAGGGCTTTCCTGGCCAAACATGGAGTCTCCACAGGCTATATGTTCTTTTTTCCCTTTGTTGGCTAGTTTTAGACACAGAATATTGTCCAAATCATTAGCTTCCCAGGTACAGTGACATGTTTTTCAATTATTCATATAATTGATAATACTGGAAAATGATATGCAGATTTTATTATTTATTTATTTAACTTATATGCCGCCCACTCTACCCAAAGGTCTCTGGGAGGCTTACAACAATTAAAATTCATTAAAAATAAAATGATTTAAATACAATTAAAATATAATTAAAATTGCCATCAGGACCCACAGATGACAATCCTCTGGATCCAGATGTTGGAAGAGGGACCTGAGCATGGTGGGAGCAATAGAACCTGAATTATTTAGACACATTATAATGCTGGGTCATTAAAAACTAAGGAACTAATGTCCCTCATTTTTAGTGTCCTTCAGCACAACAAACATAATGTAGTTTGGGCAATGAAGCTGGGCAATTTTCCAATCGGTGGCAATTTCATGCTTTTTGGAGTAGTTCACAAAGCTAAGATCCTAAATGAAAGATATGCATATTGCATGCTACTGGCCTAACAGTAATTTCATGCTAGAGCAAACAGGCATATCTCACTGCTTAAGGGAGCACCACTTCTAAATACAGTATGGGCTAAGTATATCCTTTAGTTTGACCATATAGAAAAGTTATTAGATTTCCTAGTGTTTCTGTTTAGCAGCAGCAGTTTCTTAAGGCCAATAGTAATGGAAGAGGGTTTTAAAAAATAAACCTTTTTGTCTGGACACACACGCGCACACACGCATGCATAAATGCACACAACATTCAAAGCTGTTTGCTCTACTGTGGAAAGCATGATGGAAGCCAGAGAAGGAAAGCAGCGCTAGGAAAAATAATTAACCTCTCTTTTTTGTGTCTTGTTGTTGTATTCAGACTGGAGTCCCTGTGTACCTTTCAATATGAAAATATAGTATGGATCTCATCTATTGGTTGGCCCTTAATTTATTGTTTTAGGACTAGGTTTGCTTTTACATTTGATGTGATTTTTAATGGCTTGCAAAGAAAGAGATTGATTTAAGACTTTTTGAAGCAAACGTCACAGGATGTTCAAAATATACCATAACTACTTCCAATATCTTTAATGCGGTGGCATAATTAGGCACATAACAAAACCCAGTATTTGTCTAAAGCATGTTTCTTTGTTTCTTCCTTGTTGCAGTGAAAACAAAATAAAGTTTCAGTCTACTTCACCATCTGCTTCAGGAGCTTTTTGTAAATTAAGGGTGCTAGCGCTTAATCAAACAGGAGTAACATGGCCTGAGGTAATGGACTTTCATTCCTCAAATACTGTGTAATTATGTTTATGGTTTTATGCTACTGTTTTTGGCAGGAGAATAAATTTGGGAGAGATTTTCCAGTCTTTAGTCCACACAAGAAAAAAATCTTTCATCCCATGAGATTCCACAGATTGTTCCCCTGTGAAAACTCAGGGTAGGAAATGCTTGGAGTAAACGCTTGAATGTGTCTGAGAAAAATAAAATTAAACTTCATTCTTTAGTTTTTTAAATAACATATCCAAATTGCATTAACCTGGTACAAAAGACACCCATATATATTTACAATTAAAATAATTTTGAGGGAAATAATCATTCTGGTGCTTTTGTTTTTAAAGGAATGTCAGTCAAAAGCCCTTGTCAGTTTTTCTGTAAATCATGCACAGATTTCCTAGTAGACCCAGATCTATCATCTGCCACCCCAGTTTCAAACAACTTAAAGGTGTGTGTGAGGTGTGTGTGTGTGATTTACAGGTTGCAGACTTAATCTGTTCTCCCTGTGTAGGCCCAACTCCCCTTATAGTGGGGATTTTCTAAAATGGGAAGTACAATTAAATTTCATATGTTTGAAAACTAAACAAACATAATTTTTCAGATGATGAAGCGTTAGAATCACAACCATCTTGTATACCATGTGTAAACATACATTAAAATGGTTTATTTTAAAATTTGGCATAATGGATTCATTTTGTCATAACGTTTTCTCTTAAATTTATTTTTTAAAAATAATAATTAACTAGATAATAAAAGTGATTGTTTGGTTGCTAATCCAATCAATTATACTTGGAATTAAGTTCCAAAGAAGCCACTGGAATTTATTACTCAATACATTTAATACAATTGTGTATGTCTAACCATGTAATTGAATGTTAAAGGTGGCAGAGGTGAAATCATTCATACTTGTAGTGAAACTCACTGTGAAGTAAACTCTTGTATAATGAGACTGGTGAAAACTTCTTTCCTCAGTAGCTTCCCAATTTCCTAAAACAACTTCTCATAGTATTGGCAGACCTTACTGAATGGCAAGGGCATGAGCCACAGAGAAATGAAGGAGAAGGACAGAGTCTTTCAAAATGGTGGCTAGCAGGTGCTCCATAACCCCACAGCAGTGGGGCTGCTGAAAAAGAGGGTGGAATTCAGGAGTCAGTTTCTGTCAGTCTCTGTTTATGAGCAAACATGTATAACTCATCAGAATGCTCTAGCTGTGGATTTTATGCATCTTCAGTAGTGGTGAAATGACAGATTTGGAAAGGCAGATCTGCTACATACAGTATTAAAATCTGAAATCACAGCCATTAAAAAGTAGCTACTTTCTTGCTGTTGTGATTGAAGGTTACATTCTGTAGCTACCTGAGTTGAGGTAGCAGCAGCAAGTGGCCTGCTGTGGGGCTGAAGCAAGATATTACAGTATAATTGGGGTGCATAGGGTCCCTGGTTTAAGATAAGTCACTCAGTACTCATGAAACTGGCAAAGCTGCTGCTTTGTTTGAATATTTGCTCCGCCAAGTGCAGTTTTTGAACCTAATGATGTTTTCCCTTCAGGTTCTTTCATGTGCTGCAGGGTGGCCAGCTCTTGAAGAACTCTACCTTGCATCCAATGGTATTTCACATTTAGAAAGGTATGGGGACCTTTTAGAAAGGGATGGAGATAACGAGAAGTGCTATAGCCAATGCTGTGCAGTTGTGTCATTGCTTATTAGGATGCCAAACATTGAACATAATTTTTCTATCAGCCATGCTGATAATTATGAAAAATGCTTAATTGTGTGTGTGAACGTGAGATATATGCCACTTAGGAGCAGAAGAGAAATGAAAAAGTAGCATTCAAATCTGAGGCCCCAGACTGCTTGTCACCCCATCTCACACCCTGGCATGGCAGCACTCCCTTGCATTTGTCTGACTAAGAGCTAGTCAGCAGACCACTAAATGTGATAATATTTGACGAAGCCATTAAAGTTCTTAAGCTTTACTTCCCACACACTGAAATAACAAGATACTTCGAACAATTGAATATTTTAGTGAAGATGTTGTTCACAAATTGCTTTATTCTTGCTGTTGCCAGTCATTAATTATTTGAGAAAAGCCAAAATATTCTGAAAGACAACAAATGTTTTCTATTGGTTGCTTTCTTGGTTCCATCAAGACAATCCAAAGCTTGATAAGACCCTGGTTTTAACTGTAAGCATCTCTAGATGGAAGAAGCTCAGATTACCAGAATGAGAAATAGCCTGTATGAGACCCTTGGTAAAGGTAAAGGTTTCCCTTGACATTTAATCCAGTCGTGTCTGACTCTAGGGCACATTGCTCATCCCTGTTTCCAAGCCGTAGAGCCACCGTTTGTCCATAGACAGTTTCCGTGGTCACGTGGCCAGCGCGACTAGACACGGAACACTGTTACCTTCCTACTGTGGTGGTACCTATTTATCTACTCACATTTTTACATGCTTTCAAACTGCTAAGTTGGCAGGAGCTGGGACAAGCAACGGATTTGATCTTACGACGGCTGGTATTCTGACCGTGCACAGAGGCTAGGTATGAGACCCTAGTCGGCCAGAATAAGCAACTCTAAGATAGATGGACCTACGGCCTGACTCAGGACCCTGTGGAACCAGCATCTTAAAAGTTGTTTAATTCTGTCCTTAGGAACTGTTAGGGCCATCAAGAATAGAATGATTCAGAGAACTCTCCTGGACATATTATAGGCTGTGGTCACTGTCACAATATACAAACAGTAATAATATCAACAAAATGGAGAATATTTTCCTTCTAGAATGGTAAGGCAAAGGAACAAAAAATGTAACATCTTTTTTTAAAATAGTAAAGGTGTTTAGTGCTTCAAACATTTTAAAAATGTTCTTAAGTATGCTGTTTCTCCCCACAGGCCTGTCGATGTCCTGCATAACTTGAAATGGTTAGACCTTTCAAACAACCACTTAAATGACAGTAATGAGCTTCAGCTAATTGCTGATCTCCCCAGGTAAATGATATATAGCACTGCCCTTGATTTCAGGGCTGGTGTAACATTGAATCATGATTAAGGCCAACAGGAAGACATTGTGCTTGAGAAGAATGTTGGGTTTTGGACAATATGCAATCCTGTAGCCCCTTACAATCTTGTAGGCATGGAAGCCTTGCATATATAGTGCTGAGGTAAAGCTGAATCAAAGCTGTACTGACTAATGTCCAAAGAAACGGACCATAGGGCCCTTTCCTTCCTGAAGACTTTGATATCTAAAGCTTCAATATTTCATCTAAATCAAATACCGTAGTTTTCTCAGATCTGAAAGACTAAGAAGTTTTATTTGGTGACTGTTAAGACTCATTTGAAAGTTATTTGGGGTGACAAGTATGTTCAAGTATAGGTAAACTGATTAACTCATATAAGTAGGGAACTATAATCAAATCCAGTATGATAGAAGGATATTGCATACAGTTTCAATGAGTTTAATGGCAGTTATCAAAGGAGTCATAGGAAATGGGATTGCAAAATTTACATGTAGAGTAAATTGTCCAGACAGTTGTGATAAAATCAACATTTGGGTAGCAATACAAACAAATATGTATGGATGAGCTTATTAATATATATAATGACAAGCCCATGTCCTTGTTTGAGCCAAGTGAGGGTAGCATTGAATGAACCTTTTAACATATTCTTGTATGGTTTTCTTGTTCAACCATTCCTCTTTGAAATCTGCCTTTGAAGAAGCTTTTTCGTTCAGGCCACCTTGAGGTCACAGATAAAATGGCCAGAGAGACAGAAGTGTTTTCCTACTGATTTTGGATAATGTTTTTAATTTCAGATTTGTTTCTGATAACAGGGTCTCACATTAATTTTTGCTATAAACAAAGCAGTAGGGCTTATTTTCAGGGGATGTTTTTTTCATGTTCAGCTATGTTTATTCAAATACAGTCATGTCATCTTCTGGTTGCTGCACAATGGTGGAGGGCAGGGTTTCACTTAACTGGGGCTTATTTTTGGGGTAGGGCTCATATTACAAGCATCCTGAAAATTCATACTAGGGCTTATTTCCAGGTTAGGTCTTATTTTCAGGGAAACAGGGTACCTTATGCATCCAAAGAAGTGGGCAACAATCCACAAAGGTGTATGTCACAGAAAACGTGTTACTCTTTAGAGTGCTCCAAGATTCTAGTTTTTGCTGCAGCAGAAAAATATGTCTCCTCCCCTCAAAAGAAAAATCATTCATCTATTCACTTTGGAAGGAATGCTGATGAATTCATTGAGCTGCTTTTCCTTAGCAGAGAGGCATAAGATTATACTGCTAGTCTGCATTTGCAGTTACTCTGTTTTCTTTTAAGAGTAATTTTACGTATATTAATTCAACCAGTGTGTTGTTGTAAACTGTGTGTGTTCATGTTAGGCCAATCCAATCATCATCATAACCTTTATTGGCATAAAACATACACCAAGCAGGGGTCCTCAGATAGATGGAGGGTATATACCCTGCATGAAGCAGATCAAAAAGCTTCAATGTGGGCAGAATAAAGCATTGCATAGTTTCAAGGTATACAGTAGTTGTAGACCACTTCATCATGTAGATTAGGAATGCTTAATGCAAAGCTTAAATCAATAAAAAGGCTGTGGAGAGTAATAGAGCCATGACCAGATTACATTGGGAGAGTGATTCAACTATGCCTGGGGGATGGTCTCTCTGATTTGAATCGTGGTATGTAAAAAGCGAGCGACATAGGTAGTGACATGGTTAATATTCCCCTGGACTAAAAAGCAAACCTTGGCCTTATCGGAGCGTCCTTGAAAACTGGAGAGCAATGGTTCTAGAAATCTTGCACGCAAGCTGTTGTAGAAAGGGCAGTCCAAGAGAACATGAGAAACTGTTTCGATGGCATCTTGACCACAGGGGCATCGTCTGAGGTTAAGTGGGACTCTATGGTATCTACCAAGTAGAATAGCCGACGGTAGTACGTTGAATCTTGCCAGCATAAATGCTCTTCTGTAGTGGTCGTCAGTTAGAAAGGAGAAATAGGGAGCTAAGAGCCCTGGCTTCAGGGGTATGTTAGGCAAAAATACATATTGACTATAGCTTCCATACTATATTCCTCTTCTATCAGGCAAACTGAAGTTGTGCCACTGCTTTGAAACACTTGCTGCAAAAGGAATGTTCTCAAGTGTAATCTCTTGCCTTCCCTGGTTATTCTTCATAGGCTACATGTACATGTCATTGCACCTTTCCATCAGAGAGTCTTCATTCCTAGCATAGCCATTCAGCATATCACAGTACCTGTTTAATAATTTATCACAAGGTGTTATATATGAAGTTTGAATTATTAGCTCATATTTCAGTGGTTGTACTCTCACTCTTAAATTACAGGTTAGAAAGACTAATACTTTCAAACAATGGAATTTCTTCTATACATTTTCCTGATGTGGAATTTGGTATGTAAATAGAATATGGCTATATTATTCTGCATTTTAATTCTTCTCTGTTGAATCGTCAGCTTATTCTCCTTTTTTGCAGGTTGCAAGGCTACAGTGTTTCCTTCTTTAACACATCTTATAGTAAATGGCAATAGAATTTCAGAAGTAAGTCAAATAGTTGTGCAATGCATTAGTTTGTGATTAGATTTTCCTTCTAGGAACAAAAACAGTGATAGTTAGAATATATTGCAGCCTTTATCCTGTTAAGATTTCCAAAATCTTAAATATTTTGAAGTATAGTGAAAAGAGTGTAGAATGTCAGGCCATTGCTTTTATAGCTGTGTTTTAATGCTATGCAATCTCTGTATCAACTGCCATCAGATTTAACTTTCCAGTTTACGTTTACAGTTGGAGTAAATGGGATGTGGCCATCTAGCATGAGCATCACATTCATCTCCAAAATGATTTTCATCTTCAAAATCAAGATGTAGTAAAAGGATATATAATCTTCTTTTGTTGGAGGTGTTTTGTTTTATTTCTATTAGTAATAATCACATACATGACCTTAATGTTGTGAAATGAGCTCTTATATATTACTATGTGTTGTAATTGATGAGCAAAGATAATTACACCTTTGCTTTTTTTCATTTTTCCATTAAGCTTTTGTTATGAGGCAATAGCTAGGATCCTATTGCAAATTGGGACTTAAGCAAGAAACTGTTTAAGTTTTGCTGGCAAGTTACCACTTACTAATGGGTTGCTGGTTGTTTTTTTTTTTTTGGGGTGTACACGATCTCAGGGACACACTCAGAAACACAATCTACACCTCATTAGTGAGTAGCAAATTGTTGCCCACACTTGCACAATTTCTGTTACATGAGACTAAATTGACAGTAGGATTCTAGTTGGTAATAAATCACACAATAGCATGGCAGTTAAGGAAAGCCATACAAATCAAATCACCTTTGCAGCAGAGGACGGTCCCAAATCTAGTAGACACCTCATGTTTTACCTCTGGTTCAACACAAACAGCTGTTTGGGACTTCTTTATGGAGAATTGAGATGTAGAAGGATTTTATTTATAAACTTTTTGCCATCATCATGGTTAGACTATAGACCAAGCAGTACATGCAGTATTAAATTACTAATATAAATAATGCTAATTATTAGGTTACATTTTCATTGCACTGTTAGTTCCTTTCAGAGTCTCATGTGGAGAAAAATTTATTGTTTCAGATTTTGTCTGTTCAGTATTGACAGGTCTTCCTTCCTTCTCTCCTTCCTTTCTTTTTCGTTTCAGTGGTCAGTTATCAATGAACTGGATAAATTACCAAAGCTTCAATCACTGGATTGTCGGAATAATCCTTTAATGGATACAGACAAAAATATAGAGACTGTAAAACAGCTGCTTATTGCCAAAATAGGCCAGTTAAAGTTTTTGAACAAGTCTCAGGTATTAGTTTTAATTTTAATTAGGAATACCAGGAAGACATGAGCACTTACGTTGTCTGATAATTTTAGATATATTCCCAAGTTGTTCTATAAATTAATTAGTTTTCTTCAACTCTAAACATTTGATCCCAGAAATGGGATCAAATGTTTTTTATGCCAAGCTAGCAGAAGATATACAGTGGTGCCCCGCTTGATGACGATAATGCATTCCAGCAAAATTGCTGTTAAGTGAAATCGTCGTCAAGCAAAAAAAATCATTGAAATGCATTGAAAACCGGTCAATGTGTTCCAATGGGGGGAAATACCTGATCGTGCAGCGAAGATCCTCCATAGGGCAGCCATTTTCCGCTCCCTGTCTTGTGAAATGAGGTCAGCAAAACAGCGGGGAGCCATTTTGAGAGCAGCTCAAAATGGTTATTAAGCGAAAAATCGGTTCCCAAAGCAGGGAACCGGTCATCGTGAAGCGAAAAAACCCCATACAAACATTGTTTTGCAATCGCTATAGCGATGGCAAAATACTCATCGTCAAGTGATTTCATTATCTAATGGGGTAATCGTCAAGTGGGGCACCACTGTACTTGTAAACCTGAAGAAATAGATAGCAAGATACAGTGGGGGGGGAGCCAAGACTATAAAGGAAGGAAGACATAGAACTGAAATATTTATTATTTATTTATTTATTTATTTATTTATTTATTGGACTTATATACCGCCCCATAGCGCTACAAGCACTCTCCGGGCGTTTTACAATTTTAATTATAAAGGCTACACATTGCCCCCCCCCCCAGCAAGCTGGGTACTCATTTTACCGACCTCGGAAGGATGGAAGGCTGAGTCAACCTTGAGCCGGCTACCTGGGATTTGAACCCCAGGTCGTGAGCACAGTTTTAGCTGCAGTACAGCGTTTTAACCACTGCGCCATGAGGCTCTTGGAAATGGAAATAAGTGTAAAGTTGTATTTTTTGTTTATTTGAAATGCTTTGGTAATGAGCTATTCCCAGTTGCTTAGATGAAGAACCACAGCAGTCATCATGGTCTAGGTTACAAAAAGTACTATGAATGGTCTTCTGATTAAATACATTTTTTAAAAAAATCTAAAATAGATTTGGTTGTTCTGATGATATAGCATACATGCTTGTTTTGTCACAGATCTTTCCTGAAGAAAGGAAGGGAGCAGAACTTGACTATAGAAAAAAATATGGAGTTGATTGGTTAAAGGCTGGTGGTAATCAAGATCCAAACAAAAACAATCCAAATGAGGAATTTATTGCTGCACATCCTAGATTCCAATTACTCTGCGAAAGTACGTAGAATGCAAATAGAAATATTAGTTTTTCAATTCTGACATTTTGGGTTTCTGGCTATTTGCCTACTCCTTAGTAATCTTTTCACAGATTACTAAGAGACAATCAAAGACATAAGATATATCTCCAAGGTCTTTGTCAGTTTCAGAAAGTGTATGTATCACCCTGGATGCTTTTACTACCTTGCCCCCCCCACTTCTCTTGTTGCTGTTCTTGTGTGCCATCAAGTCATATCCAACCTGTGGTTACCCTAATAGAGTGTTCATAGTAAGGTGGATACACTTACACAGCAGTTAGAGCAGTGCCACTTCTCAGTGAGTTCCCATAGCTGAACAGGGATTTGAACCCAGGTCACTTGCATCCTAGTCCAACACTTTGTCCCTCTGGCTTAGTACGTAAGCAATGAAGTCTTTATTCTTTTCTTTTTTTAAGAAAAGATTGGGTAACCTCTGGAATGTGTGTAAGTCTCTGGCCTAGTTTTCTACCATCTTCATTTCCACAGAAAGCCTCTAAGCTTCCAGTGTCCTGCAGAATTAGGACTGTTGGCTGCTGCTTGACTTTGCTGTATGCCATCTTAGGTGCTGAAAGCACAGTAGTTTTCTAATTTGTGTACTTGTATAGTTATTCACATCTGCCACCTTCTTTGGGATTTTGATTGGGTAACCTCTGGAATGTGAGACTCAAAATTTCCTTCTCAGAGTTCAGCCCTAATAACACCACTGCTTACCTGTACATTCCCATTTGTGGAAGTGAAGGTAGTCACATCTGGGAAAATCACTTCCCCTTTCTACCAGAATACAAGGGGGTTAAGTCTGCTTCCCTGGAAACACATCCAACACAATACCATTTGGCACAGAACACTCAGGAGAATATATTACGGGCACATTATTAGACATTTTAGAGACATGCCATTCTAGGAGCTGGACAATTCTAATTTCTTTGATTTCATAAAGGAGTTGCTTGGTTTAGAAAACCGGGCAGGTGATATGTTTCCCTCTGGCATTACCCTGAAATGGGAATTTGCAGATGAGGGGGGGTTGGAATCTCTTTGTTCTCAGGTGGCAAGAGAAATTGATAGTAAAATTTGGACAAGCTTGAGTGAGCACCATTCCAAAATGTCCAGAAAATATAGACACCACCCTGCCACACCCCTCCTGTCAAATGTTGCTTTGGCCAAACAAAAGTCATTGATACTTATGAAGGTTGTTGCAGGTATACACACTGCCCTACATGCATCCTCTTAAATGGGAAACTGTATTTCCAGAATGTCAGTGTCCAATGAGGAGCAACATGCTCTAAGCTCTAGCAACCTAATATCATGCTCTGACAAAGCCTTAGAAAAAGGTGGATTGGTGAGCTCTGCCTTCTCTGAGAGTGAGATTTAATAAAAACTATTTGTCTCTTTCAGCTTCCCAGTAAAGTGGATTAAGGTAGAAAATGAAGAACACCTGCAGAGCCTACATACTGAATCAGTTAACATATTTTTTTGTTATCTCTCCCTAACAGAATATGGTTTTCCTGAAGATGGGGAGCTGAAAAAAGAACAGCCTTTCTCCTTAAAAAATCAGCTGCTGAGTAAGATGTAAAATCGTGTTTATTTTTTTGTTTATTTATATGCCACCTTTCTCCCCATAGGAGACCCAAGGTGGCTCACAATAGTAAAGTTATAAAATAATGACAAGGTTACAAATGACATACAAAACTATATAACAAACAATGAAATATTAATCAGGATATATGATAAATTTGTAAATCATTAATAACATTCACTGGGTACTTTTGATAGAGGGTATTCACCCTAATGACTACCCTGTTACCTTTGGTATTCAAGCCAACTTGCCTTTGCTTGTTGGTCACTGGGGATTAAACTGGGAGGACACACCGCACTTTGGGGTTAATGGTTCCCAGCCTTGGGTAACAGAGGTGTTCTTGGGCTGCAATTCTCAGAAGCCTTTACCACCAGCTATGCTGGCCAAGGGTTCTGGGAATTGCTATAGAAGAACACCTGGGTTATCCAAGGTTGGGAAACACTGACACAGGCCATGGATGTGAAAGAAACCAAGGAAAAGAGGGAGATACTTTAAAACCATACTTTCTGATCTAACAACAAATAAATTTTCTTGGTGAATGATGACATATTTGCATCAAGAGCAGGTGAGGTTTTTTGTGATAATTGGGTTATGATTTTGCACAGATCCTTAGCAAGCTATGTTTCTGCTAACTTAACCTTTTCTACCTTGCTTCCGCAGATTTAAAAAAAATAGCAAGGATGTTGGGTAGGGTGCTGAAGTTCTCATGAGTTAGTTATTTTACACTGTTGCAGTATTTAGGTTTCTTGAGTAACAAACAGTAGGAATAAAGAATATTAAGCATTCATGTGAATGGATTTTTTAAAAATTTCAGCAACTGCTCATAATAATAAAAATAGGAAAATGTCTAGTGGCACCTGAAAAACTTAGAAATTTTATATGCTTCTTAGTTTTTGATAAATCATATCCCACTTCATGTGCATGGAGTGTAGCCTCTGGAAAGAGATATATTTAGAGCATCAGGAGGTGTGGAATATGAAATGTAAGAAATAAAAAACGTACAAGCAGCAGGATGGTCTTAACAGTGCTTCCTAAGGGTCCTTGGGTGTGACAGGTACATCTCAGTACTGTACAGGTAGATGCACAACTGGGGGGGGAGGGATTGGAGAAGTTGGTAATTTCATTCTGTATCAACTGTGTATATGTTCTCCTCAACTTCATTTGCAGAAAGGCATTCCTTCTCCACAGAAAAAATCCTAGTGTGGGAATTCACATACAGTTATGCTGTTTGGAAAGGTTTCTAACTTTGCTTAGCCATCATTAATATTCGTGGTCCCAGTGGGATTTTTAAAACATTCCCCACTGAAAAAATCTGGGATTGTTTTTCAGCATCAGGGCTTGAGCGGTGGAAGTACTTCTGTTTTTGCCTGTGTCTGTTGTGGCTAATGGATACTGAGAGTTTTGCATTGCATCAACTTTTCACTTTTAAAATTTTTCTTAAGAGTTGACCTTTAAGTGCCCTGACAAACCTGACCAGAAGCCCATAGAGAAGAAACTGCCAGGTAAGAGCAAGGATCAGCATTATTTTGTTTCTGTATGTCATATTTGAGTTCCCTGGCTCTTGTGTGAAGCATCCAAGAGTGTTGTAAAGACTGTTTTAAAGTAGAACAGTGAATTAGCAAGTACTGAGCACTCTGAAGTAGCACGCCCTTTCAGAGGAAGAACATGAAATAATGCTACATGGAAACTCTTTACAACAAAAACACATTGATCATGGATTTACATATGTTTAACATTTTCTGTACTCTTCTCTGTAATTAGTGGTGAAATCCTTTGTACATAAATAATCATTTGAAGAGTTTGCAAATATTAATCTCTTCTTGCTGTGCTGAGATCTTGCTTAAGGCCTAATTCTCACTGAGTTGCTAAATCTGTGCTGAGTTACACCACACCATGATGTGTTTAAAGTCTTCCATTTAAAAATCCTTGAATCAGAAACATAGATACATACGGATTCATGCAATAATTCCAGTTTCCTTTAGATGTTCTGAAGAACTAAGACTCTGTCAACTGATAGAGACAGGCAAGCCTGAATTATTCCTACAACAATCTCTAGTTCTCCCAATAGAGGCATTACCTTTTGAGCTGTGGAGCACATGCAGATTCTTACATATAACATCCAAATGCAAGTGATGGAAATGGACCCGTGGTGTTCTTCGTAAAAATGCTTCATGTTGCATTCATTTATTCTGTGAATTCAAATTCTTTATGGTGTAAAGCAATGTTCCTTGCTTCTTCACTGTTTATATTATTACGCTGTATAAATAATATATCCTTAAGACATTTGAGTAAAATTTGAAAAGCATTTATTCTAAAATAAAAATCACATTTATCACAAGTTGCATAAAATGATACAGCTTTTTCCAAAAGTTAATAGAAAAATATTTTTCTAAATACATCTTATGACAATAGAGGAGTATCTCACTATTGCTGTGCCTTCAGATAAAGCCTTAAATGAAACAGAGGAGATCATCCAGAATAGCCCGTTATGCATTATTCAAATTCAGAATTTTTAACCAATTTACTCCCATCAAATACAAAAATATACCTTCATGTTCATATGTATTGGTTCGTAATGCAAGTGCATAAAGCTAGTGTTAATCTTGAACTAATTAGCATATATTGGTTTTAGGACCTCCTGATATGAAATCCCAGTATGACATTCATTTTCTGTAGAGGGGCTGGCATCACTCCTAGTGACAAAGTATAAAAGAGCAAACGCCATAGACTAAGTCCTGAAGGTCACTTAGGGCAGTCAGTGTGTTGTATATATAACTTGGAATTCTTCAATCTGGTTTATAGGGTTTTGTTTTGTATTACTGCTTTCATGTCAGACTGCAGTGCTACTAGGAATTGCTTCCTCAGTGCTGCAATAGATCATCTTGCAGAAATCTATTTCAGTATTAGTGTTTGCTAGAACATAAGATACTGCCGTATAAAGGCATTAAAGGGTTACCTATCTGAAGAATTTTCTTTTTCTTGTACAGATTCTATGACTGTTCAGAAGGTCAAAGGATTGCTGTATCGGCTACTTAAAATCCCGGGTTCAGAGCTAAAATTATCCTATGAAAGTTCTAAAGTAAGCTCAAGCTTAATAACGTAACAACACATGAGTTCAGATGTAATTAAGAGTAACAGAACTTGTTACACTAACATTATCCAAATGAATTGATTCCTTTAAGGAAGAGATTGTGGACCACAATTCTGGCTTTTTCCCCAGCTTCCTTTGAGTAGTGGGCCCAAAATCATAATCTGTACTCTTTTAACAGATATGTACAAGATTGAAGAATTTGAGTCTGATGTCTGTCTCAATCTTTTCTTATCCTAGATGAAAGGCAAAGAATTTGAACTGGACAATGACCTAAAGCCCTTGCAGTTTTACTCTATTGAAAATGATGACTGCATTCTAGTACGATGGTAACTGCAGCCTTCAATGCATCTCTTGGAGAATAGCTGTATGTTGCTAGCAGAGTGTCTACAATTAGTGTATACTGATTTTTAAAGATTATTTGGAAGAACTATGATATCTTAAAAGATGGAAACATATTTGCTAGATAACTATACTATCCTGCACTTTGTGTTAATAAATGGTGTCTTAAAAACAGTACCATGCCTCATTTTTGAGAAAGAAAAGTTTCAACCAACCTAAGGAAAGGAAGTTTAAGCCAGACTTTGTGCTATACCTTGAACTGACAGAAGTCAAGGAGACTTCAACAAACCTCTCTCACTATACAGATAATCACAATTCAATGATTGAAAGCTAAGGTACCATTACCACCTTTTCTAGTGCCACCTAAGGTAAAAAGACTTAAATGTTGTGAATGCCTACTGATCCATCGAAGGCCAGACCTTCACCCTTAGCCTTCCCCCCTTGGTTCAAGCCACAAAGGGAGTAGAACTACTGCAATGTTTATAATTCATTACTTGATTGTGTCCCTGGATGCAAGTGCTGGTGTACTGTCTGCACCTCCAAGCTGCATTTTGAACACAGACGACTGAAATGAAGCAACTGATAGTACCATAGTACTGACTGCACATGACTCAACTGCCATCAGTGTGAAATCTACCTCAGTTAACTAGTCTTGGCAGCATGGTATAATTATACAGTTCTAACAGTGATATATCTGCCTTCCTAGGCATAATTTCAAGTCCGTATTTTTCCCCCACACCCTAACTGCATGAGGGGCTAAATTTATCTACTTCTATAATTTACACATAAATGAAATTGTATCATATTCATATTTGGCTTTGTCAAATTACTGCAGAAAATACGCCTTTACTAAAAAAAATGGGGGGGAGAGATGTGCAAACACTGCTCTAAGGGCCACTTCACACCAGACAAATTACTAAAATGAAGCACTTTTGTGAAGAACATTTGACTCCCATGTCTAGCTTGCTAGCCGTAGTGAATGTATCTTTCTCACTGGAGATAAGCAGTGGGAGAGGAGCAGACACAACCATCAGTGAGACATGGATGCATTTGTCACAAGTGACAAACTACATGGGATACGTATGGAATTTCTTCTTTGAGAAGTAGTTTTGAGGCTTTCCATCCATTCTTTCTCAAATGCATAACAGAAAACTCCTCCACTTTTCCCATAGTGTTTGGTCACTGTTCAGATGAAGGTATAGTTGGTTTTGTCAAGCCTTCATCTTTCTTCACATTTACAGGGGTCTCCACAATGTTCCTTTATTTGCCAGAGCTCTGTAAGTTCTTCTGGAGAATACTGAGGAGAAGACAGCATACCACTCTCACAGGTCTTCTCACACAACCAGAGACTGTCCTGTTTGAGAGAATTATGTCAAGAGCTCTTTAGGAGGAAGCAAAATGTTGTAAATGTTAACAAAGCCACCGTCATTTCAAAAGCAATTTCAGTAGGCATTGTTTAGACAGGTGCTCTATCCGGATGACAGAGTAGACTGATACCTTCACTGGCACCTATATTAAATGTTATCCTTCCTGACAGATCTAGACCTAGGTTAGAGCAGAGTAACAAATACTGCAAATGCTGGTTTGAGGTAAGTGAAGTGTTAAAAGAATGCCAGAGCAGGTTGGAGTTAGAAAGTATATTACAGTGGTGCCTCGACTTACGACCATAATCTGTTCCAGAAGATGAACATAACTCGAAATGATCGTAAGTCGACGCATCATTTCCCACTGAAATGCACTGAAACCCCATTAATACGTTCCACCCCCCGCAAAAAATACCAAAAAAACAACAACACTGCAAGCCCCCATAGGAACACGCTGGGACCGAAAAACAAACACACCGAAAAATAAAATAAACATAGCCAGCCCCAGCGGAATGCCATGGGGCTGGGGAAAAAACCACACACACCCCCACAGCCAGCCCGAACGCAATGGGGCTGGGGGAAAAAGGACCAAAACACAAAAGACATCACAGCACAGAAACATAACTCCCCCCGCAGCCCAAACCCACCTGCAAAACCCTGTAAATGTACTTAATCAGGAGCAGAAAGCAGCACCAGGCAGTCCCAAGTCTCCTCCGACACACACACTCTAACCGTTGGGGCGAAAGAGCTACAAAGCTATTCTCCAACCAATGGTTAGCCCTCTAATTTGAATTCCCCGCCTTTTTTCCATGCCTTTTTGGATTGCAACTCGAAGTTCCAGCTGCAAGTTGAAGCAAAATTTTGCAGCCAGAGCTGGTCACAACTCGAAATGGTTGTATGTCAAGACGGTCGTAAGTTGAGGCACCACTGTACTTAACACTGATTTTTCACTACTCTTTTAAACAATGTGTAATGAGCAAGGCAAAACTAAAAAAAGTACAAACCATTTCTTACAGTGTGTGTAAAATGTTAGTGGTTCCTAAACTTTCAGCATCACATCATCCTTCTGATTTCAGTAAACACTGTCCACTTCTCACTTGATATCATCCAGCTCCCTTATTACCAATGTATTACGTGCTGTTTTAATTTAAAACCTGAGGATTTGTTTCTTGATTGCTTAAGCGTCAGCCACTGAGTTACATTCCACCTCCTGAGTAGAGATCATAGCTAAGACATTTGGCAGCTGCTAATTGCACCTGAAATTGTCAAAGTCCTGGAACGCTGGATTTGCTAACCTTACAGAAAACTTAGAAAATGCATGTAGCAAGGCTTACACACAACTGCAGTAGTACTTAGATGCACGCCTACATATTCAAATCAAACTCCTTGAACCACAAAAATCTATTTCATTTCAGGCTGGTTTGAAAAAGTGTAAGGCATCAAACAAATAAATAAAAGGCATATTCCTCCTCCTTCCCTACATTAGATCAGACTGCTGGATTATAATGTTAAAGACTCTGCTTTCTTTCTTTACTCATAGCAGAACATTGCACAATTTAAAATTATTAAAATTAGGTTATTTTTGACCAGAAGCAGGCTACTTCAATAGCATTATCTCAGCTGTTTACTAGATTTTCTTTTGTACATGTGCACTAAATGCTGCACTGACTGTATTTCTTGCATTCACAGAAATTTTGTCTTCCATCTAAGTAGCCACATTTTACTTGATTACTCCTTGATCCTTCTATTTTGCTTTGAAGTCCATTAAGTGACTTCCCAATGGTCCAACTAGAGTCTTGTCCAGGGGAGAGACACTCTTCAGCATTCATCCATTTGGCAAGGTGTGTAGTTTGACCTAGCCCCTTCTGGTTTAATATTTAAAGCTGGAGATGTGTACAGAAAACTTTCCCTTGAAAGTTGTTGGAGATTTGATGTCCATAAAGTGAAGGGGCTTGGTGCTGTTTTACCTTATTTTGTTCATTATTTGCTAGCACCTCTCAGTATACTTCTGAAGAGGCAATGCTAGCTAAATAATACTTTTTCAGTGGGGGTAGGTTTCAGGTAGCAAGTACCCTGTTTCCCCTAAAATAAGACCTAACCTAAAAATAAGCCCTAGTATGATTTTTCAGGATGCTCGTAATATAAGCCATACCCCCCAAATAAGCCCCGGTTAAGTGAAATCCTGCCCTTTATCATTTTTCAGCATTGTGCAGCAACCAGAAGAAGATGACATGACTGTATATGAATAAACATAGATTGTTATACATGAAAAAAAAATAAAGCATCCCCTGAAAATAAGGCCTAATGCATTTTTGGAGCAAAAATTAATGTAAGACCCTGTCTTATTTTCGGGGAAACAGGGTAATAATCCTGCATGATTCTTTAAGAGATACATCCACTTGTTTGGCATGTGATAATTTATACCATATGGTGCTAGCATATTTTGCTGTGGAGTAGCATGGGGACAAAACTGTTGTTATTGTTTGTGGGTGTGCACCCCAGTCCTGGACCATAAAGAAGGCTGACTGCTGAAGAATTGATGCTTTTGAATTGTGGTGCTGGAGGAGACTCTTGAGAGTCCCCTGGACTGCAAAGAGAACAAACCTATCCATTTTGAAGAAAATCAACCCTGAGTGCTCACTGGAAGGACAGATCCTGAAGCTGAGGCTCCAATATTTTTGCCATCTCATGAAAAGAGAAGACTCCCTGGAAAAGGGAGACCTTGAATGTTGGGAAAATGTGAAGGCAAGAGGAGAAGGGGACGACAAAGGACGAGATGGTTGGACAGTGTCATCAAAACTACCAACATGAATTTGACCCAGCTCCAGGAGGCAGTAGAAGACAAGAGGGCCTGGCATGCTCTCATCCATGGAGTCACGAAGAGTCGGACACGACTTAACGACTAAACAACAAACAACAACCCCAGTCCAACCTGGCCAGTTTCCTAAGTATGTTATTTCTGGCAGCAACTTTCTGTTTGGTGTTTGGTATTGTTACGTTCCATTAAGTTTGCGTCTGACTTATGCTAACCCTACAAGGGAGCAAACTCCAAAATGTCCTGTCCTCAAGTGTCCTGCTCAGCTCTTGTAAGATCTACCCTGTGGCTTCCTTTAGGGAGTCAGTCTTGCTTGATGTTTAGACAAGGTTTTTTGTAGGTCATGGTTTGAGCCATAGTGACAAACTGCGTTCCTAGCTAATTCGGAGCTTCCTCTCTGCTTCTCTGTTGTTTAAGTGGAAGACCTGTCTTTTTAAAGGGTTTGGTTTCAGCTGGTTCTTTTTATTCTATAAGGAAAGGTCTTCTAAGGCAAATGTTAACTGTTGCTCGATCAAGGTAAGATCTCTAGCATGAATGAAACTCCTGGAGTATGAGAATGTCAGCTGATCATTTGTGTAAATGTTAAAAAGTAATGGTGCCAGATCACTACTCTGTGGGAGACCGTTCTTTTGATTTTTTTCAGCAACTGTGCCTCTCTTGAAATTCAACTAAAATCTTTGGTTTTGAAATAGAATGCCAACCATTTCTGTCAGTCTATGATCTTTAGTACTGAGGTAGAGGTTTTTGAGGGGCAATTGATGATGGACAATGTCATATGCTGCCGTAAGGATGAAAAATGCTATATGCTGGGTTAGCTTTAAGATAAAACCCATACAGCTCTTGCCAGGTCATAAAGCCTGCTTGTTCTGGAATTAGAAGTTTCCATTTTAGGAGCTAGATTAGAGATGAGGGTATTCGTATTCGTATACAAATGCCCCCACACGGGTAGACATAATGAGGGTCCAGCCACTGATCCACTGCGGGCATGGGCGCCACGGAGCCTTCCGGAGATCGTGTTCAGTGAGCCACTCTTCGACCTAGCAGAGGGGCTTGTCGTCCCGCCTCCTGCCAGGAATGGCGAGCCGAACGCGATCTCCAGAGCCACTGGAAGGCTCCGCGGCACCTGCACCTTCAGTGAATCGGTGAGTGGACCATCCAGCCCCATGGGGCTGGACCCTCGTTATGTCTACCTGTGAGGGGTATTTGTATATGAATATCCCCATCTCCAGGCTAGATGATTTAATATCATTCATTGAAACACTTTATATAAATCAAATAGTAGAGAGATTGTCCTGTAGTTTTTGAGATTTGATGGTTCTTTGCCCAGTTTCAGTATGATGATTATGTTTTCTGGCATATTTTAAAAATTTGTTTACCTATCCAACAGTTATTACAGAGTTGAAGGAGCCATTCCTTTGTGTTTTGCCCAAAAAGTTTGATTTGCTCTATCTAAATATCATAAAGTCCCACCACTTTTCAATCTCTACATCTTCTTATGGCTTCCTCTGGTTCTGCCAGTATGAAGGCAATAGGGAGTTCATTTGATTCACTCTGAATATCCTTTTGATTTTTGTGTAGACTGGTCATTCCTGACAGGAGCAGTTGGTATGCTATTTGGTTTAGGGTTATATTTGCACACAGTGCCCTCTCATTTGGATTGTTGTTCGTAGTCTCCAAGCTTTCTAGCTGCTTCATGCCATGTCAAGCTCTCTTATAAAATGTTTATTCTGCAAGTTCTTTTTTTGTTTCTGCAAAAATCAAGATCATATTTCTCCCAACTTTTACTGTATGTTCACAAAAAGGATTTCTTTGGAGTGTGAAATATAATCTAAGTGTTGGCCATGTGTGTCTAGAGTTAGATCTGGGATACAGTTGGTCCGGCATCCTCTTGGAATACTGAGTAATCTCTAACTGGATAACCATGAAGAAGGTTGTCATAAGTCAGAACTGACTTGATGGCACATGATTATTTGACTACAACACAACTTACCTGATACCGTTTTGGCCCAATGGCTGCCATCCAAATACCCATACTCACATCTTCACCCTAAGTGCAAAATTTAAGTAGAAACAAAAACAAAATAGATTTCTCTCAAATTTTGGCTGTCAAGTTCATGTGCTTTGTGCAGAATATTTGTGCTATGTATGAATCAATCAATCTTGTACTGCATTTCTATATAGATGTCAACTGCTGGAAGTCTAGCTGGAGAATTCAAACACCTCCATGCGATCCCCATGTTAACAGTAACATTATGGAGCTTCTGTTGCAATCTAAAATTCCATGTGCATTCCTACAGATGAATGAACCATCCTTTTAGATGGATAAATGTTCTCTCATTTCAAATATTGGATTCAACTTTTCTGAACACTTAAGAATTATTGCCTGTACCAACTTTAGGACTACTGTAAGACTACGCCCTATCCGCAGGATCGGTATCCACAGATTCACTTATCTGCTACCCAAAGATATTAAATAATAACAATAAAAACATGTAAAAACAAATTGGCCCCTCCTTGTACACATTTAAGAGACAATTTAAATCACTACTCTTCAGGAAGGCTTTTCAATCTGACCCAGGATGAACACCCCCCCCCCCCAATTTGGTCCATTTAATTGTGAAAATCTGTTGGTGCCATTGTTTTTTACGCTTATGTTCTGCTACTGCAATTTGTGTTACAATTTAGTGTCCACTTGTTTTGGTTTTTAATTGCCTGTAAACCACCCAGAATAGTGCCTCAGCACTAATGGGGTGGTATATAAATTAAGTAAGTAAATAAGTAAATACATTGATAAATAATTAAATAAATAAATAAATACCTTTTCCATGATGTAGTTACCAGAACTAGCCAGTAGTGGGAACCAGAGTATGTAAGGAACTGATCCCTAAGGATACTGTGGTCCTACTGTATATTTATCTCTATTTCAAATTCACAGTGACATAAAGAAGTTCCTAGACTAAGCCACCTGCCTCCAAGTAAAACTCAACTTCAATACTAGACTATAAGATTGCATCTTGGATTACAAGTGCTTGCAGCTCTCTTGCCGCTGCCCATCTCCACTCCTCCTTTCAAAATACTTGCCTGATATATCTTTAGTCTGTCTGAGTTGCTTGCCAGCCACTCCACAATGTCTTTGGAAATAACATAACCAGACCCACAAGCAAATGCTGGATACGCAGGACTTGGATATTCCAATTCTTGCCACTTGCCAGTTCGGTCGACTGCCCAGTTTAGTCTGAAACTTAAGACCAGAACCATCATATCCTTTTAACAATCTATTAATAAATAATTTTCTTTTCAAGTTTTTACTAATTAATCAATTAATTAGTACCTCTACTTCTAACTATTAATTAATTTAAAAAGACAAAACAAATAATTGCTAAAATAGTGATACAATAGGTCTAAACACAGAATTATAATATTGCAAAAGCAAAGGATCAGAACAGTCCCAAGGAAACTGGTCTCCCTGCGAGTGTGCCATCCTCTTTCCCCCAAAAAGTAGAGGAATATGAAACCACCAGCTTGCCAATAGAAATGAGTATAGAAATACCGGGGATAGAATCCCTGCCCAGAGATGACAGCCTGGGCTCTATGGAAAGCTCAGGAAGAGTCACCGTTCAAACCTGACAACCTGGCTCCTGTTTTTTTTTTTTTAAAAAAGACCAACCAGTGTGGGAGGAGGAGCTTGAAGGTAAAAGGTAAAGGAGCAGGAAAGGAGAGGAAAGGGGGATCGAGAAAGAAAGTGTGAGGGAAGTAGGAAGTTGTCCCATCAAAGAAAGAGAGAAGCAGGAGGGGAAGGAAAGCGGAAGATGGAACCCCTCAGAGTCACCTAAGGGATGGGAGTGGGACACTACAGCAGACCCATATCTGGGAGAACTGGAGAAGCTGACAGGTCCAGGAGAGGAGGTGGAGAGACAGAGAAGGCACCAACCCTTCTGTAAGTCCTCTTTTTGGAGAGAAAGAGAAAGACAGGCACAGAAACAGTTAGGGGGATGGTGACAGACATCAAGAAAGGTGTTATAATGGGAATAACTGCCTCACCTGGAGGCAAAGAGGAGGGACTAGGAGGAACCGAGAGGGATTGAAAGAGCAGAGAAGGAGTGAGAGGAGGAGACTGGGGGACACTGGGCTTGTCTCACATGTTGTGAAAGTTTGTGTTCAGCACCACATCGCCCCTTTTGCCTTCCTACATACAAGCAGAGATTTGGGGTTATTCCCTGCCCTAGAAATAGCTTTCTTGAATGCTCAAGGGAACAGTCACCTGCAACAACCTTCATTTAGAAGGGGAAATGGAACCCTTCAAAGTTGTAATGGGCAGGTTGCCTTTTAAGTTGAATAAAGTTTTTGAATTTAAAACAGAACTGTTGCCGTGTGTGGGTCTGGAATTGTGGGAGGCTTCTGACAGGAAGAGAGAACCCATTCACACAAAGGAAAAAAAATGAAAACAAGACATTGGAAATTTTAGATACAGCATTAGAAGGTACTGAGGAACAGGGAAAGCTGAATGTCTCTTAGAAAATGGTCTCAGTAGTGGAATTCCGACATAAGTAAAAAAAATGAAGGCATAAGGAATCCCAGTTTATTCTGTTCCTTTATCCAGAGTTCTCTTTGCCTCTCGTACTCCTGAAACGCCCTTTCCTTTTACCTCTTAAAAATATCAGAAAGAGTTGTGCAAACCAACAGAAACAAAGCTTAGAAATACCTACACTTCCCCAAAGACACACATACAGTTTCCTTGGTAGAAATTCATATCTTTTGCTAGCTAGAATTAGGAAAGGCGTTATGGTAAAATGGAAAATACTGCAAGAGTAATACGAGTCATGAAAATGTCATAGAAACAAGTCATCACACATTGCCTAAAGAGGTAAAACTATTTAAAACTTTAAAAAAAATCTAAAGATGAGAAATTAATAAAATCTTTTTACTGAATCATGCAAACAGTTCTTGGAGAGCAGACATTTTCATGATTGATTTTGCAGTTTAACTGAATATTAAATAAACCTCATCTCATAATTAGCCTAGTGGGAAACTTATAATTCATACAATTTCATAACATCTTTGGTTCTGTAAATAAATCTATAGAAAACAGTGACTTAGTTACTTAAGCAAGAAAACAGCATATTCATACAAGACTCTCCCCAAGTATACTATTTCTGTGATCAAAGAGTTGAAAGATTTGCTCACTTGTACTCTACAAAAAAACCCAACCAAATAAACAAATAAACAAAAAGGACTGTTTATTAATAAAATTATTTTTACTTTGTTTAAAAATATCTCTGTCTTCCTTATTATATCTTCAGCTCTAAACTATTGGAGTATAAAAAGTTATCAGTTCTACATATAGTGTGAACATTAGGAAAACAATTTTTTTTTTTAGACAAAGGGACACTCACTTGCCCCACCATGTATTCGGTCTGCCCAGGTTCTTCAGCTTTATTCTGTTGAACACAGCCTCCAAATCTATGTAGCAGTCATCATCAGTTTTCAGCAACACGTCAAAGCTTGCTGCTTCTACTGTCCTGTAGCCAAACAGATTATAATGACAGAGTTCTACAAAAATTGTTTTTAACATGCATTGTAGCTGCTGTAATATTTATACTGAAAAAGCCTAATGCAGGGATGATAAATGTTTTGACAGGTGGGCCTCTATAATTCTTAAAAGTTGCTTAGATGAAAGGATGCCAGCAGATTCTGGTTTCCAGCTACAAATGACATCAAGCCAATAACATCCGAAATCCCAAGTTCAGTTTTTTACACACAAAAAAGAGACTATTTCTGAAAAGTGTCTCATCTTTCAGCCTAATGAAAAAGCTTCAATTTTTCATATTGCTTTTTTTCTGGCCCTTTGAATCCATTGTTAATTCTAATCTCTTGCAATCCATACACAGGTTCCAACTGTATTTCATTCCTCCCAACAAACAAAGTGTGCATCCTCATACTAAGGAGGAGATGGAGGAATGCCTGCTGCAGAGAGACAGCTAAGCTGCTGTTTGTTCCCTTGTTTTCCACGGTGTTAGGCATGTAGTTGAACCATTGGTCTGTGCAACAAAAACTATATCGATGCCAATAACAATTGTACTAACTCTGAAAATGTACATTTCCCACTAAAACAGCTCTTGCAGAAAGAAACGCTGGATACAAGCTGATATACCCCAAAAGAAAATATATTAAATTAAGAGGCAAAGAACCAGGGTAGAAACCAAGGGTAGAAAGACTGCTCTTTAACTTACTCAGTGGACCTAGATGTGTAGTCCTGGAGTTGTATACAAGGGAACACAGAACTACTGACATTAAAAAATGGGAAAAATAGGGCTAATCATTCATTGGACAATGGAAAAGCACTTGAGATATGGGGAGAAGGAGAAGCAGGGTTGCTTGTTGATGACAACACTACAGGCAACATGTAACTGGTGTTTGTGAGCATGCAACTACTTTTGACATGGGAATCAGAAGAAGTGATAGACTTATTTGGATTAAGAACCACATTCTTAACATAATGACAATCCAGTAACAAGGCACTGATAATCGTGAACCAGACATGGCTCATGCAAAATCCCCAACCTTCCCCAACTCAACCTACCATCGGTAGAAATTCAGTAATTTGGCTGGAACATTTCTGTAAGTATCAACTACATCAGCAAAAACAATATCATTGTAAGTGCTGCTTTCTTCCTTCAATGAAACATCTTCCTCTTCAAGTTTATTGACATGATGGATGAATCTTTCTGAGCGACTCTGAAGACTTTGAACAAGTATCTCTCCTTCTGAAAGGGAGGCAGAAATAGCATTACAATGACAGTAAGCTACAGGCCTTATTCTCTATATGACATCCTTCCCCCATATGGTGCTTTCCAGATGTGCTGGAGACAGCATAACATAGCAAGAATTGGAGCATGCAAGGAACTGTAGTCCAACCCATCTAGAAAGTACAATGTTTTCACATATTCAGTATATCAACAAACATATAGCTAGATGGTTCAATAAATTATGTAATTTTAAAGGGGACAGAATTTTTTTAAAAAAATCAGTACAAAATCATGCCGCAACCAAGCATATGGCTGCAACAGAGGATAGGTAAATGGAAGTCAATTCAACCAGATTTCTGAATGCACAATGTACCTCTCCCTGTTTTGTCTTGCAGAATCCATCCCTATCCCCTGAAATATGCTTTGTATAGCCCACCAACCTTCTTAAGCACATTTTGAAGGAATATGGGAGGCTACAGGGAAAGACAAGAACCACCTACTCTCCTTCCCACTGACAGAAGACTAATGGCATACAATTCTTTATCTTTGCCAGATTTTTTTTAAAAAATGAATTCCTTTTATTTATTTAAAATATTTTACCTCTTGTTTCTCTTTCAAAAGGACCCAAGGTGGCTTACATAATAAAAATACAATATTTAAAAGCTAAAAACTGTTTTATTTTAAATTATGTCTGATGAAGTGGACTTGTCCACGAAAGCTCACATTAAAAAAATATAAAAGTTAGTTTTTAAGGTGCCAATATGTTTTGGTATTTTTTTCACTTTTTATTTCTATTTTGCTTTTACCTAAAATTGTGGAAAAGTATCAAATACCAACACTAAACATGGTAAAACAAAATCAACACCAAAAACACATCCAAAGCAACAAAGGAAAGACTGTCTATTTCTAAGGGGAAAAAAAAGAATTCTCAGGAATATTTAACATCCCATTGTACTGTATTTGCTAAAGATGGAAAGATGCAATCCTCTACACATTACAATGTGTGTCAGAAAAGTCAGCCTCTATGTTGAGGTTTCCTTGGTCCTTCCAAACAGACAATTTCCTAAACAGAAGCACAGCAGCAAGCTTGAAAGTATATAATGCAGTATGCAGTATCCCAGCCATGCACGACAGGGCTCAGCTATCAGCACAGCACTGAGGTTTTTGCTTTGAGCAGCTGTAACTCTCCCCCCCCCCCCATTGCTGCAGTCCCAATATTTTTGGTGCAAAAATGCAGAGAACTGCACTTCTGGAAGCATCTTTTGTAAAACAAGACAGACAGCCGTATTCTACTGAAGATAGTAGGCCGAATCCTAGAGCAGACCCACTTAATCAACTGCTGAAAGGCAAGTCAACACTTATGGAAAGAAATACCACTGACTCAACAGGCCTACTAGTTAGACTCTAGTCTTGCCACTGTGTTTCCGGTTTGTGTTTAAAGACGGAAACACATTTCTGTTCCCTTCTGTTTTGCCTTGTTTTAGTCCGCTGCTGCGCTCCTCTTTATAAACAAGGCAAAAACATTTTGGCCCATGGCAGGCCCCAATATGTGATAATTGGTTTCTTCGTGTCTCTAAGTTGTGCATACATGCACTCACGGAAGCATCAGAACGGAGTCATTAAGGATTACCGGTACATTTTTTGATCCTTCATTGAATTTTTATATGCTCACCTTGAATTGTGTAAATAAAACCTCCTGCAATCCCCTCCACACCTTGTGTAAATTCATGGGGCAATGACCCTTCCCCTGCCTAGATCACCAATTAGAAAGAAAGGAATTAGATTCATTTTTATTATGGCCATACATATATATCCTACAACACTAAAATGGGTTGGCTCTGGCTATTGCTGTCATCTTGTTCTCCAAAGAAGGGTGGCACATTTCCTACCGCCTTGAGAACAGCCTGTAAAACTTAACGATGACATTAAGTTACCAATTATAGCAAGGCTGCAATAGGGTTCAGTTGTTCTGGGTACACACTAGAGTTCATTAAGTAAATTTAATCTGTGGCCATTGCAGCTTACAAGGAGGACAGATAGTTTAACTTCAAGCAGGAAAAGATGAATTATTTTCTGTCATGAAGAAATTCATTCTCTTTGCTTCTAGTATTAAATGTAGAAAGTCTCAAGATGAGTACAGGTTACAGTATAGATAAGAAAAGGTTCTGTTTAAAAGAGACAGTTAAATCAAGGCTTAGCTATGTTTGGAAAAGACATAATGAGATCCATGAGATAATCAGTCATATCTAACTTTATTTGAATTGATGTTAGCAAGTCTATTTCAAACATTCTTTCATTTGTTCAGTCTGTCCACATTTATTCCAGGTAATGCAAGAAAAAATAGAAATGACCTTAGATGTAGTATTACTCAAGTACTACTACAGTGGTACCTTGACTTGAGAATGTCCCTACATAAGAACGATTCAAGTTAAGAACGGCTCCATTCGCAAAAAGTTGCTTTGATTTGAGAACAGAGCCTTGACTT
The DNA here is from genome assembly GCF_051106095.1 of Pogona vitticeps. Taxonomy (NCBI): domain Eukaryota; kingdom Metazoa; phylum Chordata; class Lepidosauria; order Squamata; family Agamidae; genus Pogona; species Pogona vitticeps. Next base: position 58,495,847 of record NC_135783.1, on the reverse strand, counting down.
AAGAACCAAACCCTCCCCTTTCCTGCCCTTTTTTGACCTAAATTCACCTTAAGTCAAAAGAAGAAAAAATAAAAACAGATTTCACCCCCCTCGTGAAATACAGATACAGATCAACCAGCTTTGCATTAGTTCCTATGGGAACTAATGCTTCAACTTAAGAACAGTGCCTCAACTTAAGAACGAAAAACAGCAGATGCGGATTAAATGATTTTCAATGCATTCCTATGGGAAATGGTGCTTCAATTTAAGAACATTTCAACTTAAGAATGCAGTCCCAATACGGATTAAGTTCTTAAGTCAAGACACCACTGTATAAGACCAACATCTGCAGATAGCTCTTTCTTTTCTGTCTGAAACATTTAGTGAAACCTATCATCTCTGGATGTTACAATGGTCCATGTTACCTAGCCCTGTATTAATGGTGCCCAAACAAACAAATATTGGAACCAAAGCATTAAGTAGCTGGAAGAGCTAAACACACTGCTGCACGCCCCCCCCCCCACTTTTAAATTAACTGATTTGATTTATTCAGTCCACTGAACACACATTTACCCACAAAAAGGCAATTCCCCACAAGAAAGTACAATATTTTTATTATTGTAATTTAATAAAAACATATCAATATAGATGCTAACTTCATGTAATTAACAATTTATTTGCATCTTTGGTTTAGTTTGCGAAACTTCATTTAAAAATATAGCAAACCGCTGGGTAATTTTAATATTTCACCCTTCCAGACATATTAAACTGACAGCTCATCCATGCAGCCTGAAAAAGCTACCAATACTGTGGGGATGGAAAAATGGGCCTCTTTCCAGACCCCCAAAGGCAGCTCATATTATAACCTCCAGGGATCATGAGGGTTATAATATGAGCTATTCTGCCATGTTTTTAGGGGTCCCCAGCACTGCCACACAATTTCTTAAAATTAAATAATTGGGGAATAGAGAACACAATGGGGATTTCAGTAAAAACAAGCAAACAAAGCCTGCTTTTGTAAGAAAAACCATTGGGCACTTGAATGGTGGATGTAGCCCTCTGTGATTCAAAGATGGATGGATGTGGCCTCCAGACCACTACTGGCCACCCCCACCCTGTAATACTGAATGCACTGTCTTCCCACTAGCCTCTTGGTTAAACCTAAAATAAAACAATGCCTCTGATAGGGTGTCAATATTCCCTGAGACATAGGGGCCAAATCTTAAGGCATAGGATATTCTTTTATATCATTCTTCCAACAACTGATGGAAGGATGCATCAAATCAGAAGTTACTACAGTGGTGCCTCGCTTAGCGAGCGCACCGTATAATGACAAATCCGTATAGCGATCCCCTTTTTTGGGATCGCTATACGGAGCACCCAATCGCCGCACCTCGCATTGTGACGATTGGGGAGTCCGGCCGCCATTTTGGAGCCGCGTTCGGCGGCTCCAAAATGGGCGCCGGATGACCCGAAATGGCCCCGCGCTGTGTTTTCGCGCCCTCGGCAAGCGAGGGGAGGGCGCGAAAACGCGGCGCGGGGCCATTTCGGGTCCGTTTTGAAGCCGCAAAACAGCTGTTTTGCGGCTTCAAAACGGCCACGGACGACCCGAAATGGCCCCGCACCGCGTTTTCGTGCCCTCCCCTCACTTGCCAAGGGCGTGAAAACGCAGCGCGGGGCCATTTCGGGTCGCCCGCGGCCGTTTTGAAGCCGCAAAACAGCTGTTTTGCGGCTTCAAAACGGCCGCGGGCAACCCGAAATGGCCCGGGCGGCATTTTCGCGCCCTCCCCTCGCTTGCCAAGGGCACGAAAACGCCGCGCAGGGCCATTTCGGGTCCGTTTTGAAGCCGCAAAACAGCTGTTTTGCGGCTTCAAAACGACCCGAAATGGCCCCGCGCGGCGTTTTCGCGCCCTCGGCAAGCGAGGGGAGGGCGCGAAAATGGCCGCCCGGGGCCAGGAAACTTCTCTAAGTGGGAAGTTTAGGGCCGATTTGGAACGCATTAAATGAAGTTTAATGCGTTCCAATGGCTTTTTACTTCCCGCTTAGCGAAGATTTCATATAGCGAAGGTTAATCCGGAACGGATTAACCTCGCTATACGGGGCACCACTGTATTTTAAAAATTGATATTTAGATAGAGATAGATTCCCTAGATAGCATGTTGCATACTGTTAGGGAATGTTAACTTTTGAGCCAATGGTGGGCAGCCAGTTTACTTAAGCCAATCAATTCTGGCCAAAATCCTGTTGCTCAGTTATGCAAAACCCAAAACTTTTAGTTGTAAACTGCTGTAAATTAAGAAATATCCATAGGCATTATTGAGTCATGTGACACAGTATGCAAGAGATAGTGCTTACAAAGATTTCTTAATGTACAGGAATTCACCACTAACGTTATGCCTTTTACATAACTGCACAACAGGATTTCAGTTTCTGTCACTTTATGCCCCAGATCCTTTAGCTAATCAGCAGCTTAGTTTGTGGATTCTCAATCTGAGTATGTTCTTTCTTCCTTGCAGCTAGAATTATAAGAACACTTCAACATTAAGTAGACTAGGGTGCCAGTAATGCTTCTAGATCCTAATTACCAGTAGCAAAGTACCAACTTCTGCACTTTGCTACGGTGTATAGCTGGTTCCTAAATATAGATCTGCCCTTACTTTATATTTTGAAGAGCTAGGACCATTTTCTGGAAGAAGTCGTACAATAACTATTTTGGCCCTATGTTAAATCTTGCTAAGTTTGGCCTTACTTCTGTATTTGGAATCTACAGAAACAAAATGCTTAAAAAACTGCTGGTGAGACCCAACAAGATTAGTTTTTTATACATATTGGAGATTGCACTATAATACAGTGACAGTAATTTCACTTGTTGAAAATTTATATACATATTTTGACACAAAATAGAAACATTTATTCCCCATTTTATAAAATATTCAAAGTTGACAAATCTGCATTGTTTCTTTCAATGGACATGGTACTCAGGATATAGGTATAGTACATATTTATACAGTGAGATACTGTATGCCAAGGATGAAATCCTGTTGGTGTAACTATGCCTGAAGAAGTCCGATGATACCATCAGCAGGGACAAATTGAACACTTCCTATTTTTGTCCCATGTCTCCCACAGCTTGTCAGAAAGCAGTGGGAGTAATAGGAACAAGTGTTTAAATACTGAAAATTTCTGCCAGCAATGTTAAAATTGATGACAGCAATTTTCAATAATTAAACACTTTTTCCTCCAAAGTGCTTCACAACAATGAAAATGATTACTTAGAAGTTGTAGGAAGCAAGGGACAGAACAAGGAATGTTTAATTTCTGAAAAAAATGTCTCTGCTGATGATGTCATCAGTCTTTCACAAACACAGTTATGGCAACAAGATTTCAGCCCATGACCATCAATTTCTAAGTTTTGTACAATTGTTTTGGTACAAAAGTTTAAATAATTTATTCTTGGCTAAAATATGGTTTATAAATCACAAGTCTTCTGCCTTGGTTTTAAAATGAACTATTTGGTAAGACAATTCAAATGGATATGAATGTTAAATTTCACTTCTGGACATTTTATTCAGAGGTGGGAATCATGCAGACATAAAACTGGTTGTGTGCTTTGTCACACTTAGGAAAGGAAAATAAATCCAATGACTAGAAAACTGGTCTTTAAAAAAAATCAAAGAATCGTATCTCTTGGGATGCATATCTCTGTATCAAGGTGTGCCTCTACAAATACTTTGTCTTAACAAAACATTCAGTTTTGTAATGATTTTTAAAGCACCTGATGCAATCCTCCTAGAGGATTTGGGGATTGGAAAAAAACACTCCAGAACATGTCCATATCACTTTATTCACATTGTGAACTGATACAGATTTTGGATATACCCAAAATCATTAAAAGAGAAAGACAAAATTACTCAAAAGCAACATTTAAAAGAATAAGAGAACATAATTATTTTAAAATATGACATGCTTAATTTTTTTTTACCAGAGCACTGCTCTGTTCTAAACATTATATGGAAGAATGGAGAACAAACCGTAGTGATTCTGAAGACACCTCCACCATCGTTCACCATCACTTTATGAAGATTTCTTGAAACAAGGCCTTGCAGATCCTGGCTTTCCCACACAATAGTGCCTTCAAAACTCTGTCAAAACAGTAACCGCATATTATTGATACCATATATTGTATCTGTGAGCATACATCAGAATAAAATATTTTATAAATCGTTAAGACTCTCTGGAGAATAAGAAATTGAAGTTGTTGTTGTTGTTTAGTCGTTAAGTCGTGTCCAACTCTTCGTGACCCAATGGACCACAGCACGGCAGGCCCTCCTGTCTTCCACTGCCTCCCAGAGTTGGGTCAAATTCATGTTGGTAGCTTCGATGACACTGTCCAACCATCTCGTCCTCTGTTGTCCCCTTCTCCTCTTGCCTTCACACTTTCCTAACATCAAGGTCTTTTCCAAGGAGTCTTCTCTTCTCATGAGATGGCCAAAGTACTGGAGCCTCAGCTTCAAGATCTGTCCTTCCAGTGAGAAATCAGGGTTGATTTCCTAAAGAATTGATAGGTTTGTTCTCCTTGCAGTCCAGGGGACCCTCAAGAGCCTCCTCCAGCACCACAGTTCAAAAGCATCAATTCTTTGGTGGTCAGCCTTCTTTATAGTCCAGCTCTCACTACTGGAAAAACCATAGTCTTGACTATGCAGACCTTTGTCGGCAAGGTGATGTCTCTGCTTTTTAAGATGTTGTCGAGGTTTGTCATCACTTTCCTCTCAAGAAGCAGGCATCTTTTAATTTCGTGGCTGCTGTTATAATCATGGAGCCCAAAATTCTGTCACTGCCTCCATATCTTCCCCTTTGATTTGCCAGGACGTGATGGGGCCAGTAGCCATGATCTTAGTGTTTTTTTTTTTTATGTTGAGCTTCAGATCATTTTTGGCACTCTCCTCTTTCACCCTCATTAAGAGGTTCTTTAATTCCTCCTCACTTTCTCCCATCAGAGTGGTATCATATGGTTTAATTTTAACATTCATCTTCTTATCTAAGCTAACAGCTGCATAATGTGTAAGTACTGTAGTTGGAATGGAGTACTAGAAAGAGATAAAAATGTAATACCATGGTATGTCCATGAGAGGCATGCCATTTTGTTATTACTCAGAGTTTTTAAACTATACTTTAAAAATGTTAGTTTAAAAAAACACTATTATATCCAAGTGATAAGTAATGAAATACTTGCATTCTTTCACACAACTACCATAGCTATAGATTACAGCTGGCTATTGTTCCTGAAATTCTAACATCATAAAAAGATAACAATAGGACCAAGAAACAATGCATGGATGCTGACACAATTTTCTGAACCCAGAGAAATTTAGAAGGGCTAGGCTCACTGTTTCCTTCCCATAACATACTGGCAAGATCCGTCTGATCTGGGCGGCTCTCCAGTCGAAGCTCAGGTCACCCTATGGAATAAGGAGATGACCCAGGCGATTGACACGATTGCACCTAAGCGCCCTCTTCCTGCACGCAGAGCCCAGACAGCTCCTTGGTTTACATCTGAACTGCAGGTGATGAAGCAAGAGATGAGGCAGCTGGAGCACAGGTAGAGGAAATCCCGCTGGGAGTCTGATCGAACACGACTTAGAGCCCATTATCGGACCTCTTTCGTTGCAATATGGCTGGCGAAATGGCAATATTTCACCATCTGTATTGCTTCTTCATAATGTCGTCCAGAAGAGCTGTTTCGTGTGGTCCGGGATCTTCTTCAACCGGGAAATCCGGTGGAGGTCCCGGACTGCTCATCAGCTCGCTGTGATGAGTTTGCCATTTATTTTGAGGGGGAAATTGCTCAGATTCGCAGTGGGTTGGACCCCACCATTAATGCAGAATCAGAGGATATGTCCAGTGTGCCATGCTTAGATCAAGTATTAATGGATGAGTTTCAATTGTTGAGACCTGAGGATGTGCACAAAGTGCTTGAATCTGTCCATTCTACCACTGCTCTCAACCCTTGCCCATTTTGGCTAATTGGAAGATCTGCCAGGGGGGTTTGCACCTGGAGGAAGGCCGTGAACGCCTCTTTGAGAGAGGGAGTGGTCCCTACCACCTTAAAAGAGGTGGTAATTCGGCTACTCCTAGAAAAGCCTAACCTGGACCCAAGCCTGGTGGTTAACTACCGACCAGTGGCGAACCTCCCTTATTTGGGCAAAGTGCTGGAGTGGGCTGTGACCAGACAACTCCAGGTGTTGCTGGATGAAATGGATTTTCTGGATTCATTTCAATCGGGTTTCAGGCCGGGTTTTGGTATGGAGATTGTCTTGGTGGCCCTGTACAATGACCTTTGCCGGGAGAGAGACAGGGGGAGTGTGACTCCTGGATCTCTCAGCGGCTTTCAACACCATCAACCATGGTGTCCTTCTGGATAGGCTGGCTGGGTTTAGGATTTGGGGCACCGCTTTACAGTGGTTATGCTCCTTCCTAGCTGACTGTGTCCAGAAGGTGGTGCTGGGGGACAGTTGCTCTGTCCCATGGCGTTTATGTCATGGGGTTCATCAGGGCTCAATAGTGTCCCCCATGCTGTTTAACATTTACATGGAACTGGTGGGAGAGGTCATCAGGAGGTTTGGGCTGACGAGTCAGCAATATGCTGACGACACTCAGCTCTACCTCTTGTTTTCCACCAATCCAGGTGAGGCAGTTTCTGTGCTGAACTCATGTTTGGACCTGAAAATGGTCTGGATTATTGGTTAATACATTTTTAGCACTACTTGTGTCTTCCATTTTAAGTGACATTTTAAATTTTTTTATATATTTATTGATCTTTGCCTTAATATTGCCTCTTAAGGCTATAAGATGCCTCCTTATTCATTGTTCGTATAAATATTGTCTTTTAATGATGTTAACCACCACTGTATACTCGTTGTTTTCAACTTTAAATATTGCCTTGCATTATTGTAAGCCGCCTTGGGTCCTTTTCAAGGAGAAAGGCAGGGGAAATTATTTTAAATAAATAAAAACAAACAAACAAATCTATTGTTTTAAACTGGAACAAACATGCTACTGGCATATCTCTTTGCTGGCAACCCTGGCCAAGGATTAAGGAATCTGTACAGTTTTACAAGAATGTGTGAGGCAAAACAAAAACTGAGAAACTCACCTTTGAGCTCCTCTACACAAAAACAATGCATGATACATCAACTACTTTGCTGTTAAATTAGAGAGATCAAGCTGCATTAAATCTGGAAGCCAATCCCACAGCACTCCCCACACTAATCACATTATGGCTAATTAGCACAACCTTTTCTTTTAAATAAATGGCAGTCCAGATGCCTTTCTCCGTATTCTTACCTCGAACACAACACTAAGCATTTCTACAGGAAATCTTCTTTAAGTTATGTTGCAGCAAAAGCAAACAAACATGCAATAACAAAGTCTTATGACACCATACAGACTTATTTAATATGGGCCCATGGAGATGTGTGTGTGTGTACACACATGTGATATGTGTGCTTGGGAAATGACAGCAAGGTGAGGAAACTAAATGCAAAAACTACAAATGATACTGACTTGGTTACAGTAGGATTATATGTAAGCAAAAGAAGCACAGCTTTGCAACAGCAACAGTAGACAACCGAGCCAACACGAGTGCGACACATGTTTATTTAAAAAGTGGGGTTATTAGGAAAGCAGCATCTATTGAATTGAGATATTATTAAAGTGTTTTTGAAAGTATTTTAATTGTGGTTTTAACATAGTTTTGTGTTTAATTTTTAACAAATATTATATCTTATGGTTCAAAAATTGTGATTATTGTTTTAATCGGACTGTGTGTCACCTTCAGTCCTCTATGGGGAAAAATACAGTGGTGCCTCGCATAGCGAGGTTAATCTGTTCCGGATTAACCTTCGCTATGCGAAAACATCACTGTACGGATCAAAAAAAGCCATTGGCAGAAAACTCACCGTACAGCGATGTTTTCCGGGTCCGGCAGCCATTTTCGCGCCCTCAGTAAGCAAGGGGAGGGCGCAAAAACGCTGCGTGCGGCCATTTCGGCCGCAGCGAGACCGCGGATCAGCTGTTCGGGGGGTCCAAAATGGCCGCCGGAACACCCGAAATGGCTGCGCACAGCGTTTTCGCACCCTCCCCTCGCTTACCAAGGGCGTGAAAACGCTGCCCGCAGCCATTTCGGGTGTTCCGGCTGCCATTTTGGACCCGCTGAACAGCTGATCCGCGGGTCGCAAAGAGAAGGTCGGTAAGCGAAACGCTTACCGATCTTCGCTATGCGAATTTCGCCCATTGGGGCCGACGTGATGCCTTCGCATTAGCGATCCCGGAAAAGGGATCGCTATGCGAATTCATCGCTGTACGGGGCGCTCGTTAAGCGAGGCACCACTGTACCACTTATAAAGCAAACCAAAGCAAATTAAATTCCTCTATCTATAGAAGCCATTTGCTAGTTCAACTAGATTAGACCTATTAAGTCAATTGGATTTATATAGCAACCATTCAACAGTTTATACAAGCGTTATCTAGTTGGGATTAGCAACTGGATCTAGGCCTAGTGAGGAGAGAGACATCTAAGCAACATGTTTTGCAAAGAATGAATTATGTTAATATTCAAGCAGCTCTCTATGGACAACTAACAAAACAAGCTAATTTTGTCAAGCTGTGTTTCACAGAAGCCTTGTTTGCAAAGGCTGATCCATTTAAACAGCAAAACTTACATTCTTTTAAATTTCTTCCAACTCTGTGTTCCCATTGCTTAAAAACAACACTCAGCTTGAGACATATGAAACTGAGCCAACACTCAAAATTCTAACATAAAATATGCCAGTATACTTACACAACCTTCTATACTATTTTGCCATATTCTTATTTGCTTACACAATCATGTCAGGGCAATTGTACAAGCAATTCCCACCCATCCCCACCCCAAGAACGCTGTATAACTTGTCATACACTGGTTGCAAAACCAGGTGTATGACCAGTCACACAATGAACAGTGCAGGAGGAGGAAAAACCACTATGTCCATGGTTTATCTCCTCTGGATTTTGGCCTTTGAATTGAACCTTGTCTTCTTTATATGAACAAGCACAGGAGAACAGGAAAAAAGAGAAAATGTTGCAAGCTTATTTTTATTATTTTTGTGACACCTTTTAAATTTAAACATGGCATGCAATTTTTTTATACAATGCTAAATATTTATTTTCCCATCAAGAAACAGGAAAAAAAATGCTGCCCAGAGTAGACCATTCGTCTAGATGGGTGGGGTATAAATCTAATAAAATAATAAACTAACTAAATAAAAAAATAAATAGTTCAGCAATGATAGTGACCTACAATCTGCCTGCTGAAAGCCTCAGGTCTAAAACTGTTGAAAAGAAAACAGTAGCGACACACATGACAAAGGTTCTCCATATCTAAATAGCATCTTTATTGCAGTTTGAGCGCCTTTTCATTTATGAAGGCAACAGAACAGGTGTATTGATTTAATGCAGCTGTTATATTATGCTATGTGTCTTCAAGTCAGAACTGACTTACAGAGACCCCAATAGGGCTTTCAAGGTAAGTGAGATATTTAAGGAGTGGTTTTTACCAACTCCACACCCTCTGTGAACTTCAATGACAGAGCAGGGATTTCAACCCAGGCCTCCTGAATCCTAGTACAGTATGTCATTCTATCCACTACACCACAATGCAGCTACATCTCTGAAAAATGTGCAGCAGGGTGTTGGCTGTTATTGTTTTGATGAAGGCTCATTAAAATTACATAACAGACATAACTGAGTCAAGGACAAATCAATGCTACTTTCAACTGGCCTCTTACAAACTCTGCTTCTTTAGGTATACATTTTAACTGTAGACACTCCTGTCCTTAATCAGGCTAAAGCTTTGAGAAAAAGACTCAATCCAGTCTGACAGCTAAGTTGTCTAAACCTTTCCTCTTTCCCCTTCACTCCTCTTAAGAGCATGAAAAAGACAGCTGTACTTCGATTCCCAAAATGGATAATCTTCATCCACCAGATGGACAAACTTCATCCCCTTCATCCTACGACAAAAATGGTAACTAATAGCGTCTTTAGTAGATAATTGATTACGTCTCAAATCAACACTAGTCACCACTTTAGAGAGGCAAGTGCATTTAAGACTACAGTATTTATGTAAATGAAAAGGAAATACAACGAACCCTTTAGTGTGTCAGCCATGTCATATGTGAAAACTCTTTGCAATTTTTAAAAAACTAGAACATCATTTAAATAAAAGCCAAAGGTAATTAGCAAAACAAACCCAAACAATGCAAATCTTTCTTAATACAATTAGCTAGTGCTTCACATACCTATTGCCAAAAAAGGCCATATTATGATCTGTATATCTGTTTCAAGTTAATTATTGTAAAGAAGTTGGAAACAAGAGTTTTGGTCTAAATATCATCTGCCAATTTCAAACTTAATTTTCCTTGCACGCATCTGTTTGTTAAGAACTATCTTGATAAAGTTTACAGGGGGGGGGAGAATTCTTATCTCATTGTTTCTCAAAATATGTCCATGGTGAGAGTTTCTAAATTTTCAATTTTTGCTTTAGGACGTTCTGCGTGCACCATGGAGGGCTTGAACTCAAGTCTAAATCAAGAAGCCCAAACTTTAGCACAAACTATTCACTCTCCACTGTGAAAACAATTAAATGAGCTTTAATTCAGAAAATCCTGGCATATGATACAATGTTTCCCAAAGAAAGGCTGCCTAAAATCTCCTTTCTCCATATATCAAAGCTTTGAGACAATTCTCCTGAAAGCTTAGCATGCCATCTCCCATCTCCCATATAGATCATTAAGTCATTAGGACCTTAAGAAGATTTTGGTTACTTACAGCAGAACAGAATCAAAGAGCACTGAGCTGCAAAAAGAAATAAATACTAGTGCCTAGAATGTGTGACATTTCACAGTCTCAAAGCTTTTCAAATATTAATTACTACTGAAGAAGGCTGAACAAATCTGAGCAGATGAAAACCCCAAATGACAGTGGTAAGCATCAGTCAACTATTTGCTCAAGTTATATGCTACACATACCTCAGGTAGAATGAACTGTTCCACGGGTTTATACCAAAGTCTGTTCACTTGTACTCCAGAGCTAGGTGGACTAAAACGAGCACTGAAGAGAGCCTCCTAGGAAAACAATGAGCAATACTCTTGTAAGTCATGAACCTGATCAATGCAATTCATATTCACCCACTCTTGTCTAGTTCATGACAGAAAAATACAGTACGCACTTTAGAACCAAAGGTATATATACAACCAATTCTATGTGTTTTTTTTTAAACATAGGGGCCTTATCATTTTTTTTTTACAAAATACCAACTTTTAAAGATTCTGTACTTAATAAGGTTAAAATAGAAGTTGCTAAATAACTGGGGGGGGGGAAAGTGAGGTAAAAGTAACAATGAGCCCATTTTTTTCAAACCCCTGCATCAAAATTTTAGAATTTCAGCCAACTCTACTGACATTTAGATACCAGTACTAGAATTTTAAAAATGTCTTGTCCACAAAGCATATCATAATAACTGTCAATTATATTCAAACCATTCAAAATAGCCAGAGGTGTTCAGTTCAGGACATTATTTCCAATGCAGATCTCACAGAAGAAACCCACACCTGCATCAGAGTATATTTTTAATTACCTGTTTTAAACCCAACACCACACAACCCTTTCTATTATTTGTAATTTTGGAACTGGTTGTACAGTGTGTGGACAAAGTGATGGTATCAATTTACCAGCCAGACAGACACACTTCATGGATACTCTCGCCTACTCCTAATGTCGTCTGACACATCTCTATTTGGGCATATGGAAAAAAAAAGATTGGATAGTTCTCTCTTTTTCTTTTTCTTTTTCCTTCTCCAAACCTCCGTACAAGTGAGAGCTTCAGGGAGTGGAACCTGTTTGGCAGAAGGCTAGAGGCAATCATACCTAAAGAGCTTGTAGGTTGGGTTACAGAAACCTGGCCACACTAAATTAACATTGTGCAGACATGGAACGAAATGCACCAATAATCAATCCACATGCCATACCATGAAATATCTCAACAGGTAAACAGTACTACTGAAATAATAATTCATTTCATACTCTAGTTTAGTACATTGCAGTTTCAAACACTTCATTTTGAGGTTTACTTCTCAACAGGCACATATGGAATTGCACCGTTAACATTTCTGTTCTACTCTTAGGGTCCAAACCTTTGTAAAGTGGCTTACCAAAAAACAATAAATACAAACCACATAACCAAAATTAGTCTGCAGGAAAATCTAAGTAATTATCCAAATAAAGTACAAGTATAGCTTATACTGATCTTATAGCACAGGGTAGGCAGAGTGCAGGCTTTCAGATGTTGTTACACTGCATCTCCCTGTATTCCTCACATTGGCTGTCAGTTAGGGCCAACAGAGTTTACACTTCAACATATTCTGGACTGGAGGATCACACTTACTGAATACTAGCTCCATATTCAGTAAACAAGGAGGCTACACCATGCTCTACAGGAAAGGGGTGACAGAAACACATGTACGTCTGTATGTACGTATGTACGTACGTACGCACGCACACACAAAGAACACCCATAGAATCACTAGTCATCTTGATGTGAACAAAAAATAAATTTGATGACCTGGTAAGAGTTTGTATGTCCCTATTCCTGTGACATGATTATCTATTTAATAAAAGGCAGAAGGCTGAGGTCACATCCTTCAATAGACTGCCATCCTGAAAGTTCCAAATGTTCACAAAGCATACAGAACACACAATGTTACCACCTGATTTCTTGCCATTTTGAACCCTTTTTCTCCTTCCCATTACTCTTCCTACTTATTCATCCCATTAGTTTAACTTTTAACTGCCCAAATATGCTGAACAGCCTTTGAGTAAAACAAAAAGTCACACAAAATTATAACAATGCACAGCTTCTAGAAAGGCTATGGATTTAGTCCACTCTGCTAAGTGCAGCAGCATACCTCTTGTTCTGCCTGGTATAGTTTCACTGTGATGTTCCTCTGGAAACCTACATCCTTAGCATCATAGAACACCCCAAGACTGGTGATGACAATGGGGTAAAGGACTTTGAAATGCACACTGACCACTCTGTCTTCCGAGAGCACTGACATATCATCCTCTGGCAGAGTGAATGCTTCAATTTCTTGATTCAGAACTATTGGAGAGAGAGAAAAAAACAGTATAACACAAAGACATCTATAGTAGGCAAAAAAGCAAACAAAACTCAGTAATTTTGGAAAATTCTTACTCTGCAAAATATGAAATGATTCTGTATTAATTACAATCATTTGTAGGTGCAATGGAGAATGTACTTAGATACTGTTTACATTTTAATCCTTAAAAACATTTAATTGGAAATATATCCAATTTGTTTTCTGCATACACCAATTAAGATTGTACATTACTTCCTAGCTTACTGTCTCAGCTCCCTGATAATATTAGTCTTTCAGTTTGAGTATAAAAGTATCAGAATATGTGCTGTATTGTGGCAGCCACAATATATGAAAAGTCTGTAAGTTATAAACGTGCATCACATAATGTACAATTCATCTAATGTCAAAATATTTTTCTTACCTGGGTTACTGATGTTCAGAAGCCTGCATGAATAAGGATCCTCTCTGTCTTCTACTGGCACATCACATCCATGTGCACCAATTATAAACTTCACAAGGACACTACGATATTATAATTAACATTTGTTGATTTCTGTTTTATTATATTCAGAATGGTTATTTAAAGGACAAATATAAGCTTTACAGAAAAACAAGGTTATTTGGGATGCATTCTGAAAATTGCCTTTTACAATTAACTACTGTAACCACTGCAAGACCATTCACCATGGGCTTTTACAAAAGACAAAAGGGCAAAAAGAAGATTCTTTTCTATTTAGCTATTTTAGTATTTGTTTCTCTATAATTGCCCCATTAATTTCCCTCAGCTATCTGAATGAGAAAACTAGAGAACAACAGTTATGCTAGGATTTAGGTTCTACAAATTTACCTCATAATAACGGGGAAGGGGAAAAGATCAAAAATATAATTTATTTTAGTTAATGAAATAATGACAATTATCATACATACTGTACCTATTATATTCATTAGCATAAAGTTTTTCCAACTGAACTTGTCTATCTTACCTGCACCTGCTCCCTCCAAAATAAGACCTAACCTGAAAATAAACCCTAGTATGATTTTTCAGGACGCCCGTAATATAAGCCCTACCCCAAAAATAAACCGCAGTTAAGTGAAACCCCACCCTCCACCATTGTGCAGCAACCAGAAGAAGATATGACTGTATTTGAGTAAATGTAGATTGTTGTACATGAAAAAAAAAAAACATCCCCTGAAAATAAGCCCTAATGCGTTTTTTGGAGCAAAAATTAATATAAGACCCTGTCTTATTTCTAGGGAAAAACAGTATGTCACAAACTACGAGCCTCGAAGACTCCAATTGTACAGAGTAATTCAGTGGGAAGTTCACAGAAAGGATAAAGAAAAGCACTATCAAACAAATATTTTAACATACAGCAATAATATTTCTTGTCAGAACATTCGGAAGGAAGCACCAGATTTCCTATTACTATGGGTTGTTTTTGAAAATGATTCTAAGAATATTGGGATTTTCATAAATAATCATGAAGTCTTGATTTGGAGCTTTATAAGAGAAGGGATAGGGCTAAAAGAAGTACTGGGAATTACCGCTGACTTAGTCCTGGGTGTTGTTTCAAATGCTTGAACCAAGTGTTCCTTATAGCATTGCGCAATTCAACATTATTCCGTGCAGACAGCACCCCTACAATGACATCATAATGTTTTGGTTTCCAATGGGGAAAGAAAGCCAGTAGACCTGAAAGTATAAATGAACAATGCCAATTAGAAAGCAAGCAAAGAAGCATGCTAGTGGTTGCTGCAGACAGATTACTGTTGCAAGCAAAGTGTTAAAAAATAAAAATGAGCAGCACTGTAGCAATTAACTTTTGTGATAACAGCCCTTGTTTTCATTGTGTAATTATATGTAAATTCTTTAGCACGAATTAGCCAAATAATTCATGATGTAATAAATCAAAAGTATGTAATAGGAAACACAAACTTAAAAAAGAAAACGTTACCTCTTAAATTTGGAGAGAGAGAACATGCAGATTTCAGAAATGTGTTTTCACATGAGATCAGCAGAAAGAGTGCCAACAGGAAAATACTTCAATTTGCTTTTTTTACAACAGTCTCCCCATTTTTAAAATAAACTTCATAATATGCATATATTCATAACATTATGTTCAATGTTATGTTGAGAAGATACGCTGTTACACAATTAAGGAAACAAACATTTTATTCTAGCAGCATGATGTGAGCATTTGCGTTTCAGGAAGGCAGGAGTAAAGGTATGCATATGTTTTGGGTTTTTTTAGCTATTAATGGGTATAACTACTATGGTTAAAAGCCTCACTAAAAATAAACTTACAGTGAACTGGTTTCCTTTAAATTAAAGTGTTCTCCTAAAATGAAAACTAATAAACAAGGCAAAAGTCCTACAATGAGATAGCACGCATCCATGACCTATTTCTACTACGGAAATACTCAGGCTTATATTTAGCATTGGCAAGAGATACGTTTCATCTCACTCTGCTTAATTTGAGAATTAATCCAAGAAATTTAAGTGACAAACCAAGGAAATGCCAGAACAGTTTAGAACTCCTCTTGCACGTACAGCAGAAGAATCAATTTCAGAAGTCTAATTTTAGTATGCCCCAGAAGATCTACTGATTTACACTGCATGTTCTAGATATAACAGTTTGGGGATGTCCAATAACATCACTGTATTTACGAAATATCTTTACCTCAGATGTTTGCAAAATAGCTTCATGGAATCCTATAATCACAAGTTTACTACACATTGTAATTAAAAAGAAAACCATGTGTAACCATGGGTTCATTCCAATGGTGACAACTCTCTATCCAGGATACTACCATTTTCATAATAAATGAGTGTACTCTTAATTAGCTGAGAAGAATAGACATGATGATACGCAGAGTGACTTGGTGTTATAAAGCCAGGGGAAGTTTCCCTTGGACTAGTTAGGTTGAAAATATTTCAAAACCCAAATCTCAGCATGAATATTCACAATTCTTCTTGTTATTTTCAACATGGTTAATCTTCCAATACACTCGAACATATGAGTGTAAATTTTAAAAGACCCCTACCCTTTCTTTCCACCTTTGAATTGGTAAGGGAGCAATTATTTTTCTTATACACTGTAGTTGTGTGCTGTATGAGGTGATACACTGTGTGGAAGTTCCTTGTCCCAAATTCTTGTTCTAAGCAGGCTAGGGCTTACTATCAAGGTCATCTAAGCTATTTAACAGCCTAGCACTATAACGATCTCTGTTTACTTCCCCACCTCCCCAAACTGGTTTCATCAGTAGTTATATGTGAATAATGAATCACTAATTCTAGTTACTTTTTTCAGATTGCAACACTATAAAGTAAAACTGGCCAGGGTGTTGACAGCTTGTAGCCAAATAAGAAATAAATTTATATTTGTAGTCCGTATCAATCAATCAATAAGTTACTACAAGTAAAACATTTTTAAAATTCCAACAAACCCTTTAAATTTCCCAAAAAACAGTGGTAAAATGATGCTTTGATCAAACCAGTAAAGAGATTTAACAGCATATTTCTTATATAAATGTCTGCCAGGCACTTCAAAGCAGACTGTAGTTGTCAAAATAGCTTCTTTCCTGGCTTCATGTTCGTTGTCCATAGCACCAAAGTGAAATGCAATGGCACCAAGGTAAGGAAGAAGTGCAAGTGACAAGAATATAGTTGGTTTCTTCCAGTAAGTTAAGATTGCACTATAGAACTAGACATTAGCATTACAACCAAAATGAAACTGAACCACTAGCAGCAAAGCTGACAGCACTGACACAAGCAGAAGATGACACAAAGAGCCCCAAATCTAGGTAAGGATGACAAAATTAAAAAACATTCAGAGTTGATTTGAAAATCTTAAAAATAGAATTTATGCGATCACAAACTGGCAGAGTACAAGGGAGGATGTGAGGTGTGACATGTCTAATGAGTTTATTGAATATGCCTTTGCCCTGTCCTTCAGAGAACAACCTGAGAATCAGGGAATACAAGAACTCCAGAAATCAGATTCTTTGCCATGATACATTACACTACACCACTGGTTCTTAACCTTGGGTTACTCAGGAGTTTTGGACTGCAACTCCCAGAAGCCTTCACCACCAACTGTGCTGGCTGGGGTTTATCAATGTGACAAACCCAGACCTACTGGGATCTGCCACACGTTAACTAAGCTGCCACCAACCATTCCCTATAAGAAGTCACACAGACCAGGGATGGATTTTCAACAAATAAAAGAATAAGGTTTATTTAAAACAACACACAGGGAAAATAAAATGATCAGGTGAATAAGATATAGTAACGTGGCTTAGTCTCATTCATACATGCATACAGTTTGGTTCACACAGAACCCTTAACTTGAAGCACAGACCCTGAACCTATCAGTTCTGGCTAACCATACAGACACCTGAACCTATCAGGTTGGTACTGACACACAGTAGTACCCTGTCTGACACACAGACTCCCACACCAGCTTCTTCTTCCCAGCTGCTGCTTTGTCTCTCACATCCCAGCGTCTAAACTTCTCCACACACGCATCACATATATATACAGTACAGCCCCTCCTCCTGATGTCCCGCCTTCCACTCCCCATAGGATGGAACTTTCCCTCCAAACCCATGACAGACAGGTAACATCAGTGCTGTATGTAACACCTCCCCTCTTTATAAGTTGTTTTGTAGGGGGAAAGCTAAGGTGCTTTTTCCCAAAAAACAACCTGGATAAAACACACAACAACAGTTATACATACCATATCATACTTACTTATACTTACATTCTAAGTTAACCATATCAATTAGGCATTTAAACATTTACCATATACATTACACCAAGTTACCTTTATTCATACAAACCAAATTCAAAAAAACCAGGTACATTTAACCTTTTGTCATCAATATATATACATAGTCCATGTTTCTTTCGCCGTCTTCAATCTTCAGGTCTTCTTGACAAGGCGTCAGCAACACAGTTCACTGACCCTCTGACCACCTTCACTTCAAAGTCATAGTCCTGTAGGTTTAAAGCCCACCTCATAAGTGTGCTATTGTGGGTTTTCATTGTCTTTAACCATTGCAGTGGTGAATGGTCAGTGCACAGAACAAAATGTCTTCCCCAGATGTAAGGCTTGGCCTTCTGGATCGCGTAGACTATGGCCAAACACTCCTTCTCCACGGTTGCCAAATGTCTCTCACCTTTTTGAAGTTTCCTACTCAGGTAGGACACTGGATGCTGGTCACCATTCTCATCCTCCTGGCAAAGAACTGCTCCTACCCCGCTGTTAGACGCATCGGTGTAGACGATGAACTCCCGGTCGAAGTCTGGAGCACGCAGCACTGGATAGTTGATGAGCGCCTGCTTCAACCTCTGGAACGCCTCCTCACAGTCGCTGGTCCACGGGATGCGGTCATCAGCTTTCTTCCTCGTCAGATCGGTCAGCGGAGCCGCAATCTCGCTAAACCTCGGGATGAACTTTCTGTAGTAGCCCACCAACCCAAGAAATGATTTGACTTTTTTCTTGGTGTTGGGTCTGGGCCAATCACGAACTGCTTCTATTTTGGCCTCTAGGGGTTTTATCACTCCTCCCCCTACCATGTGACCCAAGTATTTTATTTCTGGGCTACCCAGCTGACACTTGCTGGCCTTTACTGTTAGCCCTGCTGCACTTAACTTCTGCAGCACTAATTCCAGGTGTATCAGGTGATCTTCCCAGGTATTACTGAAGATCCCTATGTCGTCAATGTAGGCCACTGTAAAGTCACTGAGCCCTGCCAAGGTCTGGTCCATCAGCCTTTGGAATGTGGCTGGTGCATTTCTGAGACCAAAGCTCAGGACTCGAAACTCATAGAGACCAAAAGGGCTGCAAAAGGCAGTCTTTTCTTGATCCCTGGGATCAATTCTTAATTGCCAATATCCCTTTACCAGGTCCAATGATGAGATGAACCGACAACCCCCTATGGTTTCAATCAGGTTGTCTAGCCTGGGCATTGGGTAGGCATCAGGAGTGGTTACACGGTTTAATTTCCTGTAATCGACACAAAACCTAATGCTCCCATCAGGCTTGTCCACAAGGACTATCGGAGAGGACCAAGGACTAGAAGAGGGGACGATTATGTTCTCCCTAAGCATCTCGTCCAGCTCCTTCCGCACCTTGTCCCTATAGGGTCCCGTTACTCGGTATGGGGATACTGCCTGCGGGGGTGCATCCCCTGTGTGGATCCGATGCATCACTCCCTTCACTATCCCCGGCTTGTTGGAAAACACCTGTTGATATTTACTAAGCAGCATTTTTAGTTCTTGCTGCTGGTCTTGGGTGAGTGCAGGACTGATCTTTACCTCCTCGGGGTTGTATTTTACTTCCCCTCTACCCTCCCAGAAGGGTAATTCCGCTTCCTCACTCTCAGCTGCTTTTATCGCAAATAAAACCCTCTGTTCCCCTCTGTAGTAGGGTTTTAGGGCATTCACATGAACCACCCTCCTTGCTTGGTTCTCCTCCTGCTCTATAAGGTAGTTCAGGTCTGACATCTTGGAAATGACCCTATATGGTCCTGCCCATTTGAGCTGCAGTTTATTCTCTCTGCAGGGCCTAAGCCAAAGCACTTCCTCCCCTGGGTCAAAGTGCCTCTCTCTAGCTTTGTGGTCATACCATGTTTTCTGTCTGACCTTCTGAGCTTGCAGGTTTTCTGCTGCCAGCTCTAGATTTCTCTTTAGGTCATTCATCAAGGTGTCTATGTATGTCACAACGTCTTGTGGGTCATCCTGGGTGATCTGCTCCCAATTTTGTTTGATCAAATCAAGGGGCCCTTTCACCCTTCTCCCAAATAAAAGTTCAAATGGACTGAACCCGGTACTGGCTTGTGGCACTGATCAATAAGCAAACAAAAGGGATTGCAGCTTCTGGTCCCAATTGTTTGGATTCTCTGCCAAGTAAGCCCTAATCATGCGCATTAGAGTCCCATTGAACTTCTCAGTTAACCCATTACTTTCAGGATGATAGGCAGTGGTTTCCTTGTGCTTAATTCCACAGATTTGCCATAAGCGTTTCATGAGCTTTGATGTGAACGATGCGCCCAAATCTGTGATTATTTCTGAGGCAAATCCCATCCTGGATATATACCCCACCAAGGCATCTGCCACTGTGTTAGTTTCAATGTTAGTCAAGGGTATGGCTTCAGGGTACCTCGTGGCATGGTCCACAATGGTGAGAATGAACCTGTTCCCCCTCTTTGTGGCCTTGGGCAAAGGTCCCACAATATCCACCCCTATGCATTTGAACGGAGTGTCAATCACAGGCAAAGGGCACAACTTTGCTTTGGTCCTGTCGCGGCTATTCCCCTGCCTTTGACACACATCACATTGTTTACAGAACTCCCTGATCTGCTTCCCTATGTCAGGCCAGTAGAAATTCTGTGTGATTCTCTGCTGTGTTTTGTTCACCCCTAAGTGTGCAGCAAACATGTCAGAGTGCCCCCTTTGTAAGATCATGGGGCGATACTTTTCAGGTACCACTAGCTGACTTCTGATCCCATCTCCCCCTTTTGAGATATTCCTCAGGGTCTCTCTATACAAAATCCCCTTTTTCTCTAGAAATCTCACTGGGGTTTCAGGTGTTAGCTGGGCGTCAGTCACCTGTTCAAAACACTTTTGGAGAGTGGCGTCTGCCTTTTGCTCTTGTCCAAATCTGCTGTCTGTGGTTAAGGTTTCCACCACAGCTTCTGAACTCCCCTCTGCTTCCGTCTCGGGCTCATCATTACCCCCCTGAACTGTCCCCGTGGTGGCTTGTGAGCGTGTAATCACTAGCACCCGTTTCACATGTTCAGCCAGGTCATTTCCCACGAGCACGGCTGCTGGCAGAGTCGATGAAATCGCTAGCCGCCAAACTCCCCTCCAGCCTTGAAAGTTCACAGGTACCTCCGCTACTGGCAGAGAGATCACCTGCCCCTCAATCCCTGCCACCTTCATGCTCTCATTTGGGATTACATACTCCCTAGGAATAATATCTGGATGGCACAGGGTTACCTGGGAACAAGTGTCCCGCAGCCCCCGATACTGATGGTCAAGTATTCCTACGTCCACCCCTGCTGTCTCAAACAACTGAGAATCTGTTCTCACCAGCAGGCAGCGCCTGACCTCTACAAGAGGACCATTTTCCTCAGCCTGATCAGCAGATGTAGCTGTTCCAGATTGAGTAGCCATGGCAACAGGCTCCCTCAGTGACAATGAGCCTTGCTCTTTCTGGACACAGAACACAGCTTTTGGCTTGGTCCCACTCGAATCCTGAGGCACCATTCCTTTTAGCTGCTTTAATTTCTCACACTCTGAGATTAGATGGCCCTTTCCCTGACAGAAATAACATTTTCTGGTGTATTTTGAGTCTTTCTCCTCTTGTCTTGGTTTTCCCTCCAAAATCTGAGGTCTTAGTTTCATGTCTGAGGGCTTCCCTTCACCATGGGCCCCTCCCCCTTGCTGGCTTTCCCCTGGTCCCTGAGAGTACTTGCTGTAGGTTTCTTTAGGTTTCCCCATCGCTTTCCCCTCACCCAAGGGCTTTCTTATTTGGGAAATAAAATCTGCGATCTCGGCTGCTTCTGCCACAGATTTTGGTTTCCTTTCCCTCACCTGGAATTTCAGTTCCCCATGCAGGACTGAATAGAACTGTTCCAGCGCTATCAAGTCTTTGAGCTGCTGAAAGGTCTCTGTCCCCTCCTGAGATAGCCATTTCTCTAGCAGCCTCACCAATTGAGCCCCCACTTGGGTAAAAGTCTGCTCTGGTTTCTTTGTGAGGGACCTGAATCTTTGCCTCAGCTGTTCCGCATTTATCCCATGTCTTGCAAACACCAGTTTTTTAAACTCTGCAAAATCTCTCATCAGTTCCTGTGGCATCTCTGAATAAACCTCAGCCAGGCTACCACTGATTAAAGATCGCATGATGGTCATCTTCTCAGTTTCCCTCACTGAGAAGTCCACAAACGCTCTTTCCACTAAGGAAAAGAACACCTCAGGACAATCTCCCTTGTGGTACACAGGGAATTTCTTCAGGTCAGCCTTAGACAATTGGCCTCCCTCAGAATCCCTATTGTTATTATTGTTCTGGTTCATCAGTTCCAATTTTCTTAATTCAAACGCCATTCTCTCTCTCTCCAATCTTTCTTCTCTCTCCATTCTCTCTCTCTCTCTCTCTCTAATTCAAATTGCCGTTGTTTCTCCCTTTCCTCCCTTCTTTCTCTCTCTAATCTTTCTTCTCTTTCCCTTTCCTCCATTTCAAATTGCCTCATCCTCAGTTCATGCTGTTGGGCTATGAGCAATTTTCTAAGTTCTGGGTTCTGTTCTCCCGTGCTGTCACCCTGCACTGAGCCAAATTCATCCTCAGAACCTTGGTCTACCTGGGGGTCTTTCACTTCACCCATTTCTGCCATCTGGCTTCGAGTCAAGGGCATAATCCCCCCTCAGAACAGGCTGCTTTAAAAAGTCAAGCCTCAAAATAAAACGACCACTTTTTTTTTCTTTTGCCTCAGAACCAGCTTTCCCTATAGATTGCTGCTGTCCTTCAGCACTAATTTGCAACAGTTGCGAGCTAGAGTCTACCCCCCTCTGCTGGGCCTCTCAGCAGGCAGGCTAAATCACTGTTACTATACAGTTTTGCCTCAGCTTTTTTCCCGCCAAAAACAGGCTGCCTCAGAGCTCCCTAATCTAGCCCCCAATCTGAGGTTACACGTTCTTCTACTAGTGCACCCCCCCGTGAGGCACACCTAGAAGATTACCTACGCGCTCTCAGATTGTCCCTGACTAGACCCCCCTTGCTCTGGGCACACTTGCCAAGGCTTTGCTGGACCGCTGGACAACTGGACCAGTCGTATCCCACCGCTGCCACCAATCAATGTGACAAACCCAGACCTACTGGGATCTGCCACACGTTAACTAAGCTGCCACCAACCATTCCCTATAAGAAGTCACACAGACCAGGGATGGATTTTCAACAAATAAAAGAATAAGGTTTATTTAAAACAACACACAGGGAAAATAAAATGATCAGGTGAATAAGATATAGTAACGTGGCTTAGTCTCATTCATACATGCATACAGTTTGGTTCACACAGAACCCTTAACTTGAAGCACAGACCCTGAACCTATCAGTTCTGGCTAACCATACAGACACCTGAACCTATCAGGTTGGTACTGACACACAGTAGTACCCTGTCTGACACACAGACTCCCACACCAGCTTCTTCTTCCCAGCTGCTGCTTTGTCTCTCACATCCCAGCGTCTAAACTTCTCCACACACGCATCACATATATATACAGTACAGCCCCTCCTCCTGATGTCCCGCCTTCCACTCCCCATAGGATGGAACTTTCCCTCCAAACCCATGACAGACAGGTAACATCAGTGCTGTATGTAACATGGGTTACTCAGGAGTTTTGGACTGCAACTCCCAGAAGCCTTCACCACCAACTGTGCTGGCTGGGGTTTCTGGGAGTTGCAGTTCAAAAGCATCCGAGTAACAAAGGTTAAGAACCACTGCACTACACCATTCACTGAGTAACTTTGTGAAGATTTTTATTGTAGAAACGGAAATAGTATTAAAAATAGAAAAGCCAAACAAATGGGAATAGATACTTTTTAAAAATAAAACTCCCAACATAACCCTGCCAGCGTCACTACTGGCCATGACTGCAAGGGTTTTGTGGAAATTACAGTCTAAAAAAAATAACATTTCCCATTTTCAGAAACCAGTTCACAGAGAGAAACCACTCTAAAGCAACTGCAACAGATGCTGTTCTAGATCTAAAAGTAGCCCTATAAACAAAGTTATCTAAGGAACAAATAGAAACTGACTTACCTGTGCAAAAAGATTCAACTCAGGTTGGTGCCTCAGCTATGGAAAGCAGAGGGGAAAATACAAAGCAAAAACCCCCTACATAACACTGCCAGGATGGTGGCTGAAGTGACATGCAGCCTAACAACAAAACAGCAACGAGAAAACCTTGGACTGGTAGGGCACTTGATTCTAATTTGTTGACAAAAACAAAAGATTGTTAGGAAAAAAACATTTTAAAAATCTAGAAAGAAAATTCCCATCCATACTGCAACCCAAGCTCTGCTGTATTGTCAGTGTTTGAAATTTTGTGTCTATAAGGTCTTTAAAAAAGATTAAAAGAGGTGTAGAAAAAGTTGCCCTGAAAACGAAAGCACATTTAACAGTACAGCTTGAGAAATAGTTTACATTAGTCAAAGCAAGAAACAACTGACTACAGTCAAGCCTGAGAATAAAATCATGATATGATAACACTCTCGACCATAAAGAAAGCTGACCACCGAAGAATTGATACTTTTGAACTGTGGTGCTGGAGGAGGCTCTTGACAGTCCCCTGGACTGCAAGGAGAGCAAACCTATCCATTCTGAAGGAAATCAACCCTGAGTGCTCACTGGAGGGACAGATCCTGAAGCTGAGGCTACAATACTTTGGCCATCTCATGAGAAGAGAAGGCTCCCTGGAAAAGATCCTGATGTTAGGAAAGTGTGAAGGCAAGAGGAGAAGGGGACGACGGAGGATGAGATGGTTGGACAGTGTCATTGAAGCAACCAACATGAATTTGACCCAACTATGGGAGGCAGTAGAAGACAGGAGGGCCTGGCGTGCTCTGGTCCATGGGGTCATGAGGAGTCAGACACGACTAAACGATGACAATGATAACACCACTTTGAAGTATTTTATTCATATCTGTCAGTTTAGCATAGAAGTAAACTAAAAATTAAATGATACAATTAGTGGAATTGTTTTTAATAACAAAATAAATTTGGCATTTACCAGTTCAATAGTACATCCTACTGGTGATCGTAATTGTCTGATTTTTAAATTTTATTTTCTATTCATTTTCCATTAGTTAAGGGAAGATCATAGGGAAGGGGATTTGGATCAGGGTATTGGGGTAAATACTATTTGCCCCAATTGATTTTTCAATGGTCTAATGTCGTAAAACCTTGATACAATAAGCTTCCTTGTTGGTCTAGGGCAGCGATGGTGGACCTATGCCACATGTGCCAGAGCTGGCACGTCAAGCCCTCTTTGTGGGCACGCGAGCTGTAAGTCGCTGGATCGCTACCCCCAGCAGCCAAACCTGAGGAGGCGGCTGCAGCCACGGTGTTAGCACCCTGACAGGTGGTGGGCCAGGATCTGGAGCAACTGGTGCTGGCGGCGACGGGCTGGCTGAGTTATAGGCAGTGGCAGTGTTGGGCACAACTGGAGGCAGATCCAGAGTGGAGTCTGGAGGCACCTCCATGCCCAGGATTCCTCCTTCTGCCACCATTTCTGCTTCCGCCGCTGCTGCCACCTGCTGGGTTGGTGTTTCTTTTTTTTTCAGTTTGGGCACTCGGACTCATAAAAGTTAGGCATCACTGGTCTAGGGGCTTATAATTATAAATTATTAGACTTTTGGAATTTGCAAAATTGATAGTGAAAACAATGACAATTAATCAAATATGAAAATTGTAGACCCCCTCCCGAGACACAAAGACTAAGGGAATAACATAATTTTCTATTCAGAAAATTTTGCTGGACCTCTGGGACCCTAGAATATGTAGACCTTGAAGATAAGGTTTGTTTACAGGAAGGGAGGAAGTGCAAAGAAATAGTTATAAATATGGGGAGATAGGACACATGCAAGCAAGTCATTCAGCAAATCATAATGAGTAATTCCACACTGCACTACAGGTGCCTGATATCAGCAACAATCATATAGCACAACAGCTGGGCACAGAGGCAATTCACAAACATTGTAGATTTTCCTCCATAGATTTTAACTGACAAGCAGTTGGGTGAAATTTGGAAAATGTATTATTTTTCTCTGTGTGTTATTAATATGCTTAGAGGCCAAATAATGTATTTTACTTTTTTGTTTTTTACTTTTAACATCTCTGATAAATTTTTCAATGCTTTTTAAGTAAGTCAAAAGATTATATACAGTTATAATGCTTTTTACTTGGACATATATTCTTTCTTTTATTTTTCAATGTGCATTTTAGGTTGTAAGTTCTTGCATTTGTAGAATGTAACTTGAAACATTCTTCTTAATATTTACTTGTACTTTTGCTCATACAGTATAACATAGATTGAATTATAACTTAAGTATTTGCCTACAACTTACTCAGCTTTCATATATTTTAAGTATTTGTGCCTAGTTTTCTTCATAGCTATAGTTATAATTTTAAAACTCTGAAATATTTTGTACATATAGATCATAGAAGCAATCTAGATGAATAAAGCTTGTAGAATTGGGCAAGCTGATGTTGCCTGGAATTCCTGCAATACTGAAAAGACTTACACCTTGAGCAACGTTCCCTCTAATTTTCAGCCCCGTTGTGCAGGGCTCTGCCATCCCATATATGACTTCACCCCCAAATGAGTGCGACTCTGCCCCCCTAATGTGAGGTTTTGTCATGACTAGAACCAAAGAGGATGAAAACTATCGCTGTGGGTGTGCGGAGGAAGAGTCCTGCGTGGAAGGAGAAGAATTGTACAGGTGCACACCTTAGAGCAATGGTGTCCAACCTTGGCCCTCCAGATGTTCTTGGACTTCAATTCCCAGAAATCCTGGCCAGCAGAGGTGGTGGTGAAGGCTTCTGGGAGCTGTAGTCTAAGGACATCTGGAGGGCCAAGGTTGGACACCACTGCCTTAGAGGAAACCTTGACATTGATACACAGATTAAGTTTTGGTATAATTGTTATAGATTGTTTGGTTTCATTCTGGATTTAACCCTTTTTATTTATATGTAAATGCTAGCTGTGAGAAACACAGGCTTCTAATTTTTCCCCACGGAGGTCTGTAAAGTTCTGTAGGACTCCTAGGGAGGGTCAAGCATCAGTTTTCTGACCCGACAGTACAACACTCTGAGAGCTTGTCCTGTGAGGGTTTATTAAATCAGAAAAGCTTACTTAAGATATAAACATTCAAATGGAATGGAATAAACTCATTCATTCATCCATTCATATTAATTAATTAATAACCCTGGCAAACAAAAGACGGGGAGGAAACAAACAGCTACAATTCCAGGGAAAAAATATGTGCTGTACTTTTTAACCAGTAATATAAATTTGACAAGAGCTCCGGCTAGAGCTACAAAAAAGGAAAAGACTACAAATATTATTGCAGATATCTAAGTTAAGATAAGAACCTTAAAAACACACCCCAGTGATATTAACAAAGCTTTACTTCTTCTTAATCACACTGGTCCAAAACTGAAAGTATTGATATTCAACATCTACCTCATTTCACATTAAATCTGAAGGCACACGAAAGCTTCCTGAATAAACCATAATTGACCGTGATATAAAGGACACTGTTAAAATTTTCAAACTGAATAACTCTCTCCATGCTAGCAGATACAAAGCTGGTAAATTTCACAAAAACATTCAGAGATTATTTCTTCTCTCATTGAAAGACACTTTTAACATTATACAGGGAAAGCGAGACCCTAGGTCAGTGGAGGCAAACCTTTTTCAGCTCGAGTGCCCAAAATGAAGGGGTGGGGAAGAAACCAGTGGCTGCCGTGTGGCCCGGAAGACCAGAACCAGAACAGGAAGTGGCAGTTTCAGGGGAAATCATGGGGACGGAAAAGAAGTTAAAGGGGGAATCATGGGGACAGACAGGAAGTTAAAGGACCCAGAACAGGAAGAGAAATGGGGAATCCCAGCTGCAGCCACTTCAAAAATTTTGTCACGTGCCAGAAAAAAGGGCTTTGCGTGCCAGCTCTGGCACGTGTGCCATAGGTTCGCCATCACTGCCCTAGGTATATGGTAGCGAAGTAGAGCACTATACCCAGACCTAGTAAAGACCTCTGTTCCCAACTGCTTTGGAGTCTCTTGAATCAAGATACTAAGCTGCTTACTGCCAATTTGGCCATTGATCAGATGGGCCTCAGAACTAACCACCTAATGGGAGGCTGCAAGCAGTTTCTAAACATAATACATTAATTTTATGTCTGCAAGGAAGCTACAGCCCTCTTAGACTCTTGATTGCCCAAATAGCCATGTTACTTAAACTGCTTGACAAATATGGGTCTGGAAAACATTTTATGAATGATTTGATTTAACTATATTTGGAATCTGGAACTATTGAATGCAAACATGCATCAGACTCTGTCTTAATCAACTCTACATAGAGGCCTTAGAAGGCAAGGAAGTTTCCTCTTGCCTTTTCATTTTGCCACTGCACTATTAGCTGAAATATTTATTTATTTATTTATTTATTTGTTTGTTTGTTTGTTTGTTTGTTTGTTTGTTTGTTTAATATCCCGCCTATCTAGTCAATTAAGACCACTCTAGGCGGCTAATATACTTTGGATTACCCTAAAAATACTTTGGATTACCCTAAAAATTAAACATATCATCAATAAAACATCTCATATAATAAACCTGTTTGCAAATGTTTTATAATTTTCATGCAACAAAAGAAAAATGATTCCGCCGTCATGAAAGGGAATCATAAATATCAACAATAGAAAGGCAGTGTTTTTCTATACTACTTTATTCACACATATGACCTATAAACCTTTCCAAAACCACCCTTGAGACACCCTAGCTTAGGAATCTGAATAACTAAGGATCATAAACAACTATGGACAAGAAATTATGAATCCTTAATTTAAAAAAATCCACTTTTGGAAATTTCTGAACATCTCTATACTAAGAAGGTAGCCTAAATTAATATGATGATCCTGGCCGATTTTTATTCCTATTACAAACATTCCAGTCTTACTCCCTGAAATGCATGTTAAAATTGGCAGAAAGTAACAGAACCTTTTTATTAAAAATGGGGAAGGGGGTCTACAAAAAGCAAAGAAAGGCAGGTTAGGCACCCTTCACCTCAGTTTGCATGGAATCATCCAGAACAGTACAGTGTGCCTCGCTAGACGATGATAATCCGTTCCACTGAAATCGCTGTTTAGCGAAATCATCATCTAGCTAAATCACTATAGCGATCGCAAAAAGTCAATGTCTAGTGAAAAAACTGTCATGCGGGGTAACTGTCTAGCGAGGCATCACTGTAATTAAAATTCACAGGTATCAATGGAAATCACCAGCACTGTTACTTTTCATCAAACTATTTCCATTTTGCCACTTTCTTATACTCTGTTATACAAAATTTCAAATACTTTTTACATGTCCCCTCTAAAATCCTGATGAATCTAGGTTAAAACATTGGCTCCAACTACTCCCCCTGCTTTATATCCTTTGGATCATCTGCAGTTCTCACCCTCTCTCTCTACCAGTGTATATATGAAATATACAGTGTGAGAGGAGAACAGCAAATTTCAGATGCAGGAGCTTTTTGAAAAGGGCAAACTCTTCCATACACCTTCCCCACAGCACCATTTAAATGCAGAGAAATCCTGAATTTTTGTGATGTGACAGCAACATAGGAAAATCCATTGACCCCTACAATAGCCACTTAAGCAAGATGCTTAGAGAGACACATTTTTTTGCACACCAGTGCCCACCTCCTACACAAGATGTGTTCTCCCTGAATAATTTACTTCATCGCAGAATTAATATTTTAGGAATAAAAAAGTAATTGTCCCCCTCCCCATTTTTGGTAGAATGCTACCAAGAATGACTTCCTTATCCCAGATAAAGAGAGAGTAGATTGAACCTGTGAAAATCTGTGCAGCTCCTGGACCCACTGAAATTGCCCACATACTTCTATTCTCTTCACAGAAACATAAAGGTAACACTTCTGAACAGTAGCTAAGCAAAAGAAAATCTGAGAACAGCTGTCACAAGTTTTTTATATACCTTAAATACTCTATGCATATCTTTAAATTTTCCATCAAAGGCTTTAAAGAAAAGGCTTCATCCTACTTAACTATTCTTAAAGAGATCTAAAAGCAACATACCACGGCTGCCCAAGTGAGCAAAGAAATGAACACCTAATTTATCAGGACATTTTCTTCCTTAAGCCCTTGAAACACATATACATGCTAGTTCCCTGACTGATAAAGAAGTGTTTACTCCAAAGCATCACAGCACTTAGCTTTCCTGAATTTATTTCTGATTATCAGCCTTCTGGT
This sequence comes from Pogona vitticeps, assembly GCF_051106095.1. NCBI lineage: Eukaryota > Metazoa > Chordata > Lepidosauria > Squamata > Agamidae > Pogona > Pogona vitticeps. Next base: position 58,465,626 of record NC_135783.1, on the reverse strand, counting down.
GACCAAATCACATTGTGTGAATAACTTACAGTTCTTTTTCCTCCAACAGCCACCCTCCACCTATCTGCGGTCTTGGAGAAATGTAAGTGGCCCACAACACCTATAAAAAATTAGAGTTCTCAAAATACAACATTCAAGGAAAGGAATTTCTTGATCTTCTTACCAAATCCTCCTACTATATCTCCTTAGATGTAGTATAAGGGATGAGAGCAGAAATAGACATAAAGATAATCTGTGATTACGGTAGAAGAGGGAATTCCTTAGCCTGTGAAACTGTCCGTGTACACAGTAGACAATTTTCCTACCTCAAACAATTTGTAGATTAATTTGCTTTGTTTTGCTACTGTTCTTCAGAACTTAGACATGGGATTCCTTCAAAGTCTGATTTCTTAAACAGAGCTTTCTGAATCAGGAGTCTGTCTGAATCGTTTCTCTCCAATACTATGTTGTCAGCTTGAGCTACCTATAACACTGGTCTTGACTTAACAAGTCTGTCTCATTCTATTACTCATGCAGAATCTATGCAAGATACACTATGGTTCTTAGTTTGAACTCCCATGAAATGATTTATTTTCTCCTCATCCAGATGAGCAAGACAAACCACATCTCATTTTATCCAGGACTTGACCAAGTTAACCTGTGGCAGAAGTTAGTTAGTTAGTTAGTTACTTAGTCGGTCAGTCAGTCAGTCAGTCAGACAGACAGACAGATATGCCACCCCGCTAGTGAACAGTGAACACACTACTCTGAGCAGTTTTCAAATTAATACCTCAGAACACCACAAGATCCTAATATGTATCATAGGAATACATCAATAATAAACACATAAGAAAAGAACAAAATTTGAACAATTAATATTGATAGCATCCAGTGGATAAGGCAGCTTTGTATTGTTCTGCATATACAAAAACAAGAAACAAGATTAACACAGGTATATAGCATAAACTTCAAGCACTGGAGTCCAATCCATCAGATACATACATTAATATCCTGGACTAGCAGCTAGTCATACAACTCTGTGTATATGTATATATACACACACTTACATAAACACATACTTGAAGGGTGCATGTAAGCAATGATGCTACCAAGAAATGAAATGTACAAAGTTCTGTTTCATATTCCAAGACTTCCTTGGTAAGAAGGCTCACTGCACTGACCAGGAAGCAGGGATAAGAATGGTTTCTAACCTCTCTTATTCAATATTTTATTTCTCTTGTATGAAGAACCATTTGCTGCTACTCAATTCCCCAACAAATCAAATGGGAAGCAATTTAACCTGTTTCCATTTGCTGTAATTCTGCCCCTATGTCTTCTTTTACAGCATAGTATGCAAAAAGTATACAGTACACTGTGATCTATTGATAGAGCTTTGGATGACTTCAAATAGATTAGAAAGGATTCCCAAGGTCCAAGTAATGCTACTATGCAAACAAACCACTTCTATCCATTGTGTCTAGTAAAACAACCACCCACAACAAAAGTAGATTCCACAAGCGTGAACTTTTGTCCTGTGGCATGAACTGTGGCTCTGGGTGAATGATGGCCTATATCCTCTCTATGGCATCTACAACTTTCTTCTTGCCCAGTAGATGAAGGGCACCTTCCCTATGCCTCAGGAGCCACAGTTAACAACTCTCCAACACTTCTCACCAAGCCCTGGGTCCACTCAAAATACAGATGAAAACAATCCTCTCCATTGCCCTGAAGGAGTCCTTTATCGACACTCCCCTCCTCCCATCTCTGGCATTTCCTCAATTTCGAGGTGGTGGGTCATTCCCTCATCTTCTGTACCTCAGATAGAACGGCTACTACCTTAGCCTACTAACCATCTACCCTGACTGCCAGGGAACTTTATAGTGGTTCGCTGAAGAGGGAGAAAACATCCCACAAACTGCACCAGAGCACAGACAGAGTTCTGACTCCTCTCCTCTGAAGATGCCGGCCACAGAGACGGGCGAAACGTTAGGAAGAAAAACCTTCAGAACATGGCTGAAGGGCCCAAAAGACAACCATTAGATCCCGGCTGTGAAAGCCTCTGTGAATACATCAAATCTATATGCTTTATCACTTACCCTTCTTTCTTACATCTGACACTAAGTCCAGGAATACAGACAGGTGAATGCTTTCCTCTGCCTACTCATGTCGAGAGGCCTACCTACACGTCTCCTGTCCTCCCACCTTGCCCCACAGACATGTTCCTCGCCTGCCTTACCACATGTGTGCTGAGTATTGTATCGTGTGCCTTCAAGTTGATTCCGACTTAGGGCGATCCCTTCCACGTTCTTCTAAGTGAAGGGTACTCAGAAGTGGTTTCCCAGTCCCTTCTTCTGGGGGCAACCCTGGGGACTGTGCAGCTTGCCCCAAGGCCACACAGGCTGGCTGGCTCTCCTCCCAGGAGGCACAGAGGGGGAATTCCACTCCCAATCTCTGGCTCCACCACCAGAGAGACCTAAACCACGGGGGGCTACCCAGCCAGGGCAGAGAGGGATGAAATGCCCCCTTCCCCCCCTCTCCTTCCCCCCCCCCCTGTATCCAGCCCAGTTTCCCTCAGGCCGCTGGGACAGCCTGCGTCGCTCTCGAGCATCTCCTCCTCCCGCCCAACCTACCTGCCGGGTGTTTCCCGGGGCCACCAGCCGGGCAGCTGAGGAGGAGCAGCCAGAGGTGCAACACGACCCCGACCGCACACGGGCACAGAAGCACCAACCAATTTCGCATTGGCCGCCGCCGCCGGCCCTTTCCCAGTCGCTGCGGCCTTTCCGAGCAGAGACCGGGGGGGGGGCGACCCGGAGGGACAACGGAAGACTCCCCGCTTCCTCCCTGCTTCACGGCGGCGGCGGCGGCGGCGGCGGCAGCTCAGAGGACACCTCCGGCCGTCCCTTCGCCAGCCCTTCCTGGGGCCGGCCCAAAGCCAGAGTCCCGCCCCGAAGCGGGAAAGCGTGTGCGCAAAGCCAGGCCTCCCAACTACAAGCCCCACAATGCCTGGCCGCTCGGGGGGGGGGGGGAGAGAGAGGCTCCGCTCCTTCTCCTCGGCGGCAAAGGTACCAAGCTCTCCTTCAGGGGGTGCCTGCCCCCCCCAGCGAGATCAAGAGAAACCCCGAAGGGCAAGAAGGAATAAGTCACTCACCACCAATTCAGCTAAGAAGTGACTATTTAAAAGGCTTCTGATATGTAAGGATAAATAATGCATACTTTTTTTTTATCCCAGTTCTTCCCCTTTCTTCCCTATCCGAAGGTAAAACGGGAATTTTACTGTCACAGGTCCTCTCCATCCGGATTTTCAAGCATGGGAATTTTGACTGCAAGGGACGAGGGGCGCCCCCGCTGCCCAGGAACGTGCTTTCTTCCCCTGCGGGGGGCGAGGAGGGCCCTATTTGGGCTGCAGGCTCCCCCCCCGCCCCCAAAGCCACATCAAATAATGAGTGGTCATGTTGGGCTCTGCCCCTGGTCTGGTGGTTGGTATGCATCCATCTTCACCCGAATTTGTGAGCTTTCCCAAGGAGGTGTCTCCATTTAGTTTTCATCTGACAGTAGTTTGGGGTCCCATCCTTACTGGTACCACGTGTACTCTTTTTCTGGCATAACATCCACCCGTGTTTGCTTGAACTGGAGGGCTTTTTAAGTTTCCCTCAAGCCCCCCCCCCAAATTTTTATGACGTTTATCTATGAGGAAGAATCTTGTAGGTCTAAAAAGCTCACCTTAAGTGGCCCAATTAAGATAATGCCCATTTCTGATTTGTTTTACACCAGGTGTGACTTAAGTCTGACTTGGAGTCCCACGGCTCATTGTCATGGGACTCACTGGGAGAGAATATGAAGATGTGAGTTTCGTATTTGTATCCCTGGGGATACGAATACGAAGCCTGGCATCACAGGTGCCACATAGGTCTGTTGTCTCCCCCCAGAACCAACCCGGTCCACTCACTGGGCAGTGCATGCGCCCGTTGGTAACAACATCATGCCAATCGTGGAGGTAACCTGACCCGCTCTGCCCCACCTCTCCATGCAGCCGACCACTACAGCAGCGATGAGGTGAGATGATGAGTTTCCCTGCTCAGCTGTTCAGCAGTTGGCTGTGCAGGAAGGAGGGCAGAGCCAGTTGGCGATTTCTGCGATAGGTGTGATGTTGATGTGTGTATGCTTTGCATGGAGCTCAGTGAGTGGACCGGGCTGGTTCTGAGGGGAGGAAACGGACCTCCATGGCACCTGTGGTGCCACACTTCATATTTGTATCCCTAGGAATATGAATATGACGTGCCCATCTCTAGTCCCCATCCCTGGCAGAAGGACACAGATGTAATACAGGAAATGGCCAATACGCAAAAGCCAGTTTGAGAATGCTCCAGCCTTCCAGGTCTGTCTTGTCTGTCTGTCTTCCTTCCTTCCTTTCAATTTTTTTACCCTGCCTTTCTCCTTAAAAGGACCCAATATGGTTTACAACAATTAGAAAATGATATTTAAAAGCTAAATACAATAAGGATACAAATATTTTAAAAGGAATTAAACATTATATCAAAAACAGTGAATAAAATAAATACTAAAAACACATTTAAAAACAACAGAGATCTTTTAAAAAAGCCCAGATCAAGTTAGATTGCATGTTCCTTGAGAAAAGGAAATAGAGAGGAAGATCAAAGAGGGAGAGAGATTGGGAGAAATGAAGTGGGCGATAGTCACAGATTCCAATGCACATCAAAGGGATTAACTAAGGACCAAGGTGATTTAGCACAGTATAGCTATAATCTGAAAGTTCGTTTCCTTGATGTACCCTCATCATATTTCTGAAAACTCATCTGATTATTAATAACAGGATGTTTCTGTAATCTGCACTTTGAATGATCATAAACATTGCTACTGTCGTGCATTTTTTCTTATCTCAGATATTCCACATATCCCTCTACCGTATACCCTTTTGGCCAAAAACCGGTTGCTTATCACAGTAAATCACCCTAGAGTAAGCCCATTTAAATCAATGGAACTTACACAAAAGTTACCTGTGGCTGAGGAAATGGACTTTGATCCATAAGAACTCACAGTGGAACAAATCAGTATTTTGTTTCTGTTATGTGTACTGAAACTTGCATAGCTAGCTATCACTATGAAAATAGTTACACCATTTCAAACTTCTCAAAACAAAATTTAAAATTGCAAAAAAAGTCTGAGATTTAGTTAGCAATCCTAAGCACACTGATTTCAGTGAACAAATTTAGAGCCACACTCTCAAATATGAAATACAGGTTTATTCAAATAAAATTCAGAGTGGCATCCTGATGTGAAACACAGTTGCTTGGAAGTCAACCTTTCTTTGATTTGAAGTCAATCTTTCTTGTCTATAATGTTTACAGAGGCTCCACCCTTGAAGCTGAGTTACATCCTAGACTTCACAGTTCTCAGCTAACAGTAAATTGTATGCACAGTGATTAAAGAAAAGGAACTTCACTGCAGAATAATAGAAGAATCACAGTAACATTCACACAGATCAGTTTCAGAAAGTCACTGGTAAAGGAACAATCTGAATTCCAGTATCATTTCTGATAACAATTGTGGGTCATCATCCAAATGTGATTGTAGGAAAAATATTCTAAATGAGTTTAAAGTAAAAGATTATTCTATATTTTGTTGCTCTTTTATTGAATGTTTGTCTATTTTTGTAATTTCTCCCAAATGAACAATATCAAAGCTTCACCTTTCCTTCGTTAAGGGATACAATCCATTAATTGTACTGTATTTCTTCCTCCAGCAGATGGCAGCATTAAATCATCCTACAACACATCTGAAAAGTAGATTTAGATTAATGAATCATAAGGTAGAAGTTGCTTGGTAGTTTATTGGTAGACAGCATTTTCCTGTCTCACAGAAATGATCAAGTATATAAGATGTTTACAATTGTGCTAGGGCTTACAGCTATGATCACTCAGCGACTACAAAACAGTCATTAAAACAGCAGTTAAATATTCAAGTAGTAAGATGAAATCACTGGAAACAAGCTGTAGGTTCATAAATTTCTGGTTCAAATAGCATTCATTAAGTCATTACTATTCGTGAAGGCTTCCACGGCCGGGATCTAATGGTTGTTGTGGGTTTTTCGGGTTTCTTGGCCGTGTTCTGAAGGTGGTTTAAGTTTAAGTTAAAGCCTTCTCCCTTATGCTGATTTTGCATCTGCAGTCAGATCCTGGTTTCTTTGAAACAATTCAAACCAGGTGTCACACCATCTTCTCCATCAAGGCCAATGTTTCCAGGTCGGAAAGGGACTTCTGAGGCCCATTGTGACTTTGCTTTGTACACTTGGATAGCACTTCAGACAGACACACTCACCAGGACTATATTCAGAGCATCATGGAGTCAGGTTTTATTGGATGAGTTCCAGTTGATGAGATATTTATAAAGGTACTTAGAAAAAATTGACATGCCTATCATCTGTTTCTTCAATACTTGACCCTTCTGAGGTATCACACTGCCCAGGAATGGGTCCAGAAGCCAGTAAATGCTTCTTTAGAAGCTGTATGTGATTCCTGACACCTTAAGGACTGCTGAAAAATGCCTCATTATATCCCATGGCTCAGAAAGTTATACTTTTTAAAGATTTCACTTTGTTGGTCTTTATTCCTCTGCAAACCAGTAGTGCATTGTGTTGTGCAGTATTAACATGTTCCCATTGTCCTCATCAACAGGCAAGAAGAATGCAGAGAAATATTCTTTAGCTATTGATCATTTCTGATACTGCAGTTTGCAAATATGTACAGAAAGCCAAAACAAATAACATGTTCCTTCCCACCTAAGCTTGATTCTAAAAATGGTACAGAATTCTCTTTCCAACGTGCTTCTAGAAAATACTGTACCATCTTTAAAGTAACTTTTGAAAGTTACTTTATGCTCGGGCTTAATAAAGCACTCCAGATGTTGCAAATTACACCAGAGTAAGTCAGGTGCAACATGTTATACCTAATAAGTGCATTTAAGCTACCAGTTATATTGCTTGTTGATTAAAAGGTAACAAGTTATTTCAAAACTTTCCTAAATAATAATAATAATCATGTGCTGTCAAGTCAATTCTGGTTTATAGCAACCCTTTTCAGGGTTTTCCAGCTAGAGAGTACTCAGAAGTGGTTTACCATTTTTTCTTCTGGGGACACTCTGAGATGGTGGTCCTTTCTCCAGGCCACACAGGCTGGCTGTATTTGTAGGAGGCACAGTAGGGAATCAAACTCCCAACTTCTGGCTCCACAGCCAGATACCTAAACCACTGAGTTATCCAGCCAGCCAGTTAGTTTCTCTATTAGTCAGCTAGACCATTTGCTCAGGGTTCGTGAGTGAGTGATAACTACATCTCTGGATGCGAATGACTTTCCTGAGTGTGTAATAGCCGATGACTGGCCTCCAATGAACCCATGTGGATTTGTTTCAGAATGGCTTGCAGCCTGGCTTAGGCACTGAAACTGCTTAGGTCATGCAATTTCAGTTCTATCCAATTCCTTAATTTTAGAGTGAAATACAATTTACGCTTGTTTTGTTCTGTTAATCATAAAATTAACAATTAATGTGAAGTGTGTACTTCTTGGGTTTTTTTTTTAGGTGGCCATCTCCCAGGGATGCTTTAGCTGTGCATATCTTGTATTGGCAAGGGGGTGAACTAGATTTCTTCTGAGCTCTCTTTCAAGTTTTCACCTCCGTTATCCTATCACACCCAATCAAATTATTTATGCAGCTAGACCAGTGTTTCCCTATCTTGAATACCCAGATTTCTGCAGAGGGAGCAGAAGGAGAGCTGTGTCTGGGAGGCCTTCCTCAACTAGGTGTGTTTTTAGGTTTCTGTGAATAAGTTTGTTTCTGACCGTGTGGTCTCAGTGCTTGGCAAACAGGGGTGCTTACACAGTGATTAGCAGGGGAGTTTTAGGGAGAGGATCAGACTTCCTTTCTTATTCTTTTTTTTTTAATTGACTGACCTAATTGTTCAATATGCAGAGTGATGGAGTCGCTCCAGTCACCTGCAACAGCTGTGGCATGTTTGTATTCTTGCCAAAGGATGTGCCTGGCCACTCATGCACCAAGTGCAAGTTGGTGGCCCACTTGGAAGATAAGGTCTGGCAGCTGGAGGCCCATGTTTCTAATCATCGGATTACTAGGGAGCATGAGGATTTCTTGGATGGGGCAGTAAAGATCATCTTCAATACAGAACACATGGAAAGCATTATTGAGGAGGAAGGCAGTTCACAAATACAGAAGGCAGACATGTGGAGGAATGTCACATAAGAAGTAGAAGGCCCAGGAGCCTTAGAGAGAGTTTGGAACTACAGAATAGATTCCAACCTCTCGCCCTTATTAATCAGGAAAAGGAACAGCTGCAAGAGCAGCAGTGTCAGCCTGCAGAGAATATCCAGAGGAGCCTGGAACAATCTGCACATCAAGTATCCCTTACCAAGCTTCAGAGGAGATGAGTTGTGGTTGTTGGGGTCCCCTTGCTCAGAGGAACAGAAGCCACAATCTGTAAGCCTGACAAGATGAATCATGAGGTGTGCGGTCCCTCTGGAGCCAAAATTTGTGATGTAGCAGAGAGGCTGACAAGACTCATTAAGCCCACTGACTCTTATTCCTTCCTTTTGGTTCATGTGGGAACCAATGGCACTGCAAGGCATAGCTTTCAGGACATCACAAAAGATTATGAGGATATGGGTAGGAAGCTGAAGGACCTGGGTGCGCAGGTTGTAATCTCATCTCTTCTCCCTGCTGAAGGACATGGCCCACGAAGGGAGAGAAGAATAATGGAGGTGAACAGCCGGCTCCACAGATGGTGCTGCCAGGAATGATTTGGCTTCCTGGACTACAGTTTGCTATTTCACAAAGATCGTCTTTTGGCAGGGGATGAGGTGCACCTCACAGCTGTTCGCAGTAATGTTTTTGCTAAGAGGCTCACAAATCTTTAAACTGAGCTTTAAACTGAGTTCTGTGGGGTAGTCAGTGCAACTGTTTGGTGGATTTGTAATTGGTTGACTGGCCGAACCCAAAGGGTGCTCACCAATGGCTTCTCTTCATCCTGGATAGTGTCTAGATCAAGGGAAGTGATAGTACCACCCTTTTCTGCTTTGGTCAGACCTCACCTGGAGTATTGTGTCCAGTTCTGGGCACCTCAATTCAAGAAGGATGTTAACAACCTGGAACATGTCCAGAGGATGGCAACCAAAATGGCCAAAGGTCTGGAAGCCGTGTCCTATAAGGAGCGGCTTAGGAAGCTGGGAATGTTTAGCCTTACAAAAAGAAGGTTAAGAGGGGACATGATAGCCATGTTTAAATATTTGAAGGGATGTCATGTCGAGGAAAGGACAGGTTTATTTTCCCCAGTTCCAGACACTAGGACAAGGAGCAATGGTTTCAAACTACAGGAAGAGATTCCACCTGAATTGCAGGGAGAATTTCCTGACAGTCAGAGGTGGTCAGCAGTGGAATAGGCTGCCTCAGAGTGTGGTGGAGTCTCCTTCTTTGGAGGTTTTAAAGCAGAGGCTGGATGGCCATCTGTCAAGAGTGCTTTGATGGTGTTCCTGCATGGCAGGGGGTTGGACTCGATGGCCCCTGTGGTCTCTTCCAACTCTGTTATTCTATGATTTTCTTGAACTAAAATTCTCAGAAGCCTTCACCACTAGCTGTGCCAACCAGGATTTCTCGGAGTTGTAGCCCAAGACAATATGGGGACCCAAAGCTGGGAACCACTGAGCATCTGGACTTCTGTGTGACCTATACCCCTGACCATGAGATCCTTCTGCAGTGATTGCCGAAGTTTAGGACTGAGGTTTCCATTTAGTAGTGGGTTTGTTCCATACCAATTCTTCAGAAAACTATGCTAGTCCATGTCTCATAGCAGTTGTGTCTGGCTAGATTTAGGTATCTGACTGTAGAGTTGGAAGTTTGATTCCCCACCGTGCCTCTTGAGAAAAGAGCCAGCCTGTACATCCATAGGCAAGATGCACAGTCCCAGGTGTCCCCAGAAGCAGGGAATAGTAAACCATTTCTGAGTATTCTGACCCTAGAAAGCCCTGGCTCTGTCATGAGTCAGAATCGAACAGTTCTTCTTGCTGTTCATCTTCAATGAATCTGGCTGTCTACAAATCATTTAACACGAAATTTCCTATGAGCATACAATGTGCTTCAAGTGAGAGGTCATCTGGGAATTCAGGATATTATATTATCACGAATGTTCTTCTAAAAACTTGCCTCCTGACTGTTTCAATACATTAAGACATGCTATCATTTTGTGTATCTTTGCATTTAACATATAACCTCACAAAGAGAATAGAGTAATTCACCATTGCCTACATTTTTCATGTTAACTGTCCCGATTAGACTTACATCAGTTGGAAAAGGACAAGTAAACATGTTGCCATAGTAACCAGTGCTGCCTTGTTAAAATTAAATCACTTATGATGTAGAAAGGGTTCCCTAGTGGAGTTTATTATGAAGGAAGCAACTAATTGTTTCTCCTGCTTTCAGAAAGCATATGAAAAATATTGCCATATAAAATTCAAGTTCAGATGTACTCAGAACATTGTAGATGTTAGGTATATTTTCATGGTTCTATCAAGTCAGACTTCAGTTACGTATGTACGTTTTTGCCTTACATTAAAGATTCAAAATTAAGAAGATTCAAAGCTTGATAATTAAGAAGCAGCTAATGTAATTTTGCTGTGGTGTCCAGGGAGTGGGAGAGTATAACACATCCTTGCAGCAGCTCTTACCACTAAAAGAATAGCACCTGCAGCTTTCCATATATGTTTGGACTTCGAGCCAACATCCCTATTGTTCATACTGGCTAATGCTGATAAGAGCCCAGATGCCCCTCCTTAATATAACTAGGATTTGTATACAGTACTGTATATGGGAAATGGCAAATGTAGGAAAATGCTAGTCATAATTCAGATATCTGAAAGTAAAACTTCCTGGCTCGTTTTACTTCTGTTCTCATTGTTGTCCCTTGGAAAAGGAGAACTGTCCACAGAAAAAAAGACAGTTAAGGATTTTAAAATACTAACATTGCAGCTATATATCCCCTCAAAAATAAAATACAAGAAAACAGGAGTTCATGTTCTGAATTTTTCCTAGAGCTGTACCAAAGTTTTTCCTATGAGAACCTGTCCTATTCAACTTCATCATAAAAGAAATTTCGGAGACAATCTCAAGGGTATGGCTGAGGATTCTTCATACTTAAAGAGGTGACTAAGGATTACACACACATGGCTTGTATTTGGCAAAGTCTGGTTGGCATAAAGTTATGGCATGAAGCTGGATGACGTTTAATTTAAATGAACTGAAAACTTCCTATGGCTCCAATCCAGGATCTAACATTCCCTAGGGATTCCTTTTGCCCTGGAAAACCCTTTGAGAGTTTCAGAAAGTGGAAGAAGGACTATTTAATAGTCAGATCACCGATTGGGCAGTTATTATTGACTATTAAAGACTCTCCCTCTGTCTTGAAGTTCCTCAACGCCTCCCCAGGGCAAAAGGGAGCTTAAGAATATGAAAGAAATGGATAGGAAGCTTTCAATTCATTTACGGTAAGTATTATTAGCACCAGATTATGATGTCATCCAGCCCTGCTGAGAGCAGTTTACAACAGCCATGAAGTGTAGTCCATTTTAAATATTATAGCTTAGAGATGGGGTTGGAGATAGTTTGGATTTGTAACAACAACAACAAAAAATCTTGTACAGAACAGACCTCAGTTTGCAGCTTCAGTTGCCGCTTCCAACTTCCCCCAGAGTCACATCCAACTCTCCCTTGGACCTCCAAAAGCACTGTGGTTCACAGACCTACATACAGATACTGTAATCTGCAGTTTGAAATGCTTTAAAACTCCAAGTTACATTTTACATGTTTCATGGAAAATAATTTAAATATGCAAGTTATGCTTTGCAGAGTTAAGCAATTAGCATATGGCAAATTAGAACTGAGGCTGCGAAGGAATGGTTTGCCCAAAGTCACACAATGAATGCATTATTCTACTGTAACTTAACCCCTGAGAATCATGGACAGCTTTTATTAACATCCACACTGTATCATTCAAATAGGAAGACAAACTCTACATGTAACAATCACAAATAAAAATTACCTTTATTAAAGTATTAAAAACATATACAAAGGGAAGATATCACACAGTAATACTATTGAGCACATAGCATGAAGTGGGGGTAGGCAAAGTATGACAGTCCAGATGATGTTAATCTGTAACACTCCTACCATAAGGAATGCTGGGAGTTGCAGTCCATTCACATCTGGAGGGCTCTGACAAGCTCTAGCATAAGGTAAATAAATCACAGAATTTATAGGTTCCAAAAGATTGTCTGAGAAAAGGGGGGAAAACCCATGGTTCACCCTTTGCGTCAATTAGAAACTCAAGGAAACACTTGACGAGCCAAAAGGAAGTACCATTCAGAAAATAGACTCATGCTGACCAATACTAAGAACATGCAGATTATTAGGATCAACAGTTTTCATGGTACTTAAATTGGGATATAAACAATTCCTGAAGGCACGGCTATGTGACACTATCTTGCACTGGGGGCTAAGTATGGGAAACATCATGTGGAAAATTTGCCACCAAAAGCTTAGACCTTTGAGCAGCGAGTCTTCATTTCAGTTGTGCCTCACACTGGCCCTGCAAACTTTCCAACGTACCATTCTGACCAGTGGGATGAGACGACCATGGTCTCAGTTTGGCTTATTGGTTGGGAAGATGCTGCAATACAAAGAGAAAAAGAGAACTCTATCTACAATTGGCCTTGATTCAATTAAAAAATGATGGAAAGGGCTGGAGTTGTATAGCACAGAACATGTTTTGCATGTAAAAATTCCCTGTGGTCTCCAAGCAGGGCTGTGACTGGCTCCTGTGCAAAGCCCCAGAGAGTGACTGCCAGTCAGTCTGGGTAGCTCTAAGCTGAATGGACCAGCTGTTTGATGTGGGTGACAATGTTTCCAAAGTGTAGCGACAAAGCAGATAAAACCTTTTTTTCCACAAGGTAGTTGGGAAAATTTCAATTTTTAACATCTCCAGCATTTAAAATGTCATCAAGTGCAGCACCACAAGATAAACTTCCCCTTCCTAAATGACCCCACTGCATCTAAACACCAAGAATAAGTATTGCTTATTTTAGTAACAGGCTGTGACTATATGGTCAGATAATGTGGGATTTGCTCCACTTACAAAACTGGTGAATTTGAAGTATATTTTTTACTGACCATGTGATGCAAAGGCTGAATTTAATCAGTCCAGCCCTTTTTGCTCCCAAAGCAGCGTTTTCCCCCTCTCTGCAGCTGGGTGGCTTCTACTTTTTCAAGTCTAAATGTTTCAAACAGGCTTTTCCCCATGTGGTTAGCTACAATACGTTCTTGTAATGTCAGGGTATATGTCTGTAGGTGGTGTTTTGATGGCATAAGCAGTTGTGGCATTATGTTCAGTACCAGGGGAACATGCCTCCACATTCTTTCCTCTCCTCCGATCGCCCTTCAAATTTATTTTTTAAAAATTTGTTACATATATGAGATTAGCACTAGATCATTCGATCTTTATCACTGGGCCCTCATTATTATTTCCTGCATTTATGGCCCATAAAAGGACAGGTAGAGGTGGAGCCAGAGAAGGAAGGAAGGATCTACAGAGTTGGAACCTGAGGAAGGAATGAAGAAAGGGCAGGCTGTGGGCTGGAAAATTAATCGCATCCCATCCCATATGAACAGTGAAGTCCCCAATCAATCCACATTAGTGCGAGCAGTAACTGTGATTCCAGACATAAAACAGGCTATAAATCAAATTGCAGCAAAGCTGAATCACTCCAGTTCAGCTTTCTAGTGTAGTTGCTCCTTCAGTCGGACTCACAAATTCAAATATGAAAAATCTACCTGGGAAAATCTACCTAATATGACATATCTGAAACCAAGCTGAATTTGTTTATTACAAAATAAACAATAGATAACACAAATGTTTAGTACGGAGCACAGCTAGAAAAACTGACATCCAACTAGACTTCCATGTAAAATATAGATATTTACGTAAAAATAAATTGTGGTCTTAGAAACAGTCACTTTTAGACTAAATTATTGTATGGAGGGAGTCTCCAAGAAAAGCATGCACCATAAGTAATGTATTTGCACAAAGGACATTTTTAATTGCAAGGTGATTCAAAGAATAGTACACAACAGCTTCTTCTCCCTGAAGGGATTTTCTGATGCAGGCACTGGCATAATAAGGGGGTCTTCACCCATGTGAGCATCACAGTACGCCAATAAATCAGCAGCAGCTTTGGACACCTAGAAAGGTAAAAAGCAAAAACAAAAAAGGGAAGGGGAGAGACAAGAGTCTAAGTTTGACTGCTAGTGCTACAATGTCTAAGGAAATTGAATATTTATATAATGTATTTATTTGCACCATAAAAAACAAAAAGACATCAAGAACAACTGTCTCGTCTCGTGATTCAAGCCCAGATATGGTGCAGGAAGGAAGTGAATGAGGAATGCCCAGGAAGTGTGTCCCTTTTTTGTAAAAAAGAAAGTAAAGCCAATCTCTATGTTCAGTAGGACATTGCAGTCTGGGTCCCAACTGGGGGAGAAAGAGGGAATAAAAATCAAATACTTCTATCCATACATTCCTTTGTGGTTATGGTGAAAATTGTGCCTATACAGAGTGTGCTGAGGAGAATTAAAAACAAATTCAGATTAATTTAATGTGAAAAACATGTTCTGCCTTGATACACCTTTGATCAGACTTTGTTTTTTTAAAAGATCAAGTTGATATAAGAATCTTCTAAACAGAACTGCATCAAAATCTCAAACTGCTAAAATGAAAAGGGAACCAACCCCCCCAAAGACATTTAGATAAGATACATAAAATTATATCTTTGTTGTATAAAATGTTTAAATGGCATGCTAGACTTTGTGTTCTGGGACTAATTAACAGTGATTCCTTTTCAATAGCTTGTAGCCATAGACTTGTTCATATTGTAAATTATCACATGTCAAATAAATGCAGTATTTCTTATCTGGCCATTTGCTGACAAAGGAACTCCTTCATTTATATAAGACTATAATGCTATTCTATGCCCTGGGCTTTGTAGGCAAGGTCTTCTCATATTGTATCTGGATAAAGATTTTACTCATGTATATTGATCCTTTGTTTCATTTTAGTCTCACAGAAACAGCAAAAGATATATTTCTTGCACAATCACACAAAATCCAAAAAGAAATAAAAATAAAAAATAAGCTCCCTAGAACCAGGCAAGCACAATTTTTGAGGATGCCTACTTTGGCTTTCACTAGCACAGTGTAAATACAGAAGACCAACGGTGAGCTAAATCTGCTTAATAATCAGGAATATTATAGTCTTGAAAGGTAGTAGACTCTCTTTCATTAGAAGTTTTTAATCAGAGGATGGATGACCTTCTATCAGGAATGCTGTAATAGCATTTTCTGCACCATCTAATTAGGTTATCTTCCAATTCTATGATTCACAAAACCTTTCAAATAATTTTCACATTGTATTCGCGAAGGCTTTCACGGCCGGGATCTAATGGTTGTTGTGGGTTTTTCGGGCTTCTTGGCCGTGTTCTGAAGGTGGTTCTTCCTAACGTTTCGCCAGTCTCTGTGGCCGGCATCTTCAGAGGACAGCAAACTGTTTGCTATCCTCTGAAGATGCCGGCCACAGAGACTGGCGAAACGTTAGGAAGAACCACCTTCAGAACACGGCCAAGAAGCCCGAAAAACCCACAACAACCAATTTTCACATTTTCATTTTCTGCTTTAGATTTATCCTTTAAGCACTGAATTGGGAGCTACAGTACAGTACTTGGTCCTATCAACTATAATGTCTTTGATTTAAATGTAGATAAATCAATGGTTATCATTATAAATGAGAAACTGAGAACTGGTAGTTTGATGTGAAAATGCTGTTTTAGTAAAATACAGGGAGAGGAAGAGTTTTCCCGACACCTTCGAGCTCCCATTTTTAACCAAAAGTTGATATTCCTTCTCCACCTCCTTTTTATCTTACATGTATATTACTTAAATCTCGAACTCCTTCTTAAGATAAAATGAGCACACAGGAACTCAAATTACCAAACATTTGTGATTTGAGAAAGAACAGTATGTGGAAGAATTGTGGAATTTTACCATTACAATTCAAAGTAAGGGGAATGATTAAAAGCAGCCAAAGTTAGAAAATAATCCTGCTAGATAATCTATAATTATGAGATGCAGTGACAAGAGAAAATGCTGCAATTACTACAGTCACCTTCCAAGACAAGACATAATTACTATTCTTGCAGCAACACCCACTCTGCTTTCACTTTGTGCCTAAAACAAGCACATCCACAAACATCTCCCTACCACCAGTGCTGATCACACAACTCTGTTTTAGAAATAGTTAACAATATTCTCATACCTTTATTTAAAGAGAGAAAGAAAAACACAATAGCATAGTTGCTGGCTGTCAAAAAATCATCAGCTTTTTTAAATTGGAGGACAGCAAGATCAGCAACAAACTTTTATATCCCATAGGGTTGCTCCAGACATTACTCTAGCAAAACTCTATGTCTAACTCATTGCAAGTTCACTAACTTTCTTTTTAAGCCTCCTCCCCCAAACCCAAAAACCTCACGTGGTAGCTTTTAACAGTGGCACATTTGTTTCTGGATTATAGCTATTGTTCAGTCCTTTTAGCTGCATTTTAACAAATAAACCTTGCAAACTATTATTCACATATTTAAAATATTAGACTTATACCTGGCTTTTCTTTTTATGAGGGTCACAGTGATTTAAGCAGGAAGCATCTAACCACCATTTCCCATTTTGTCTGACCTGAGCAACTATGGTTACCATGCTTGGATAAATCAGAATATTAAATTACATCTTGAAATTGGTTGGTTATTATCGTGACTTGTTCAAATATGATAAGCATAATTTTGAATAAAAAAAGGAAAGAATGGTTAATTAGATGGTTCTGGGTTTAATTGCAGCTCATATGAAGTAGCTCTGTGCATGAGGAAAAGGCTTTTTCATCTGGGCTTAATAAACCAAAATATGATTAACCAAACATTTATTGGCTGAAATCCAGAAGGAAGCGGCAACTAGAGTAGGCCCACTAAATCTTGTGAAGGAACTGACTCACTAAATCCCCACTGACTCAATGAACCTATTCTTTTTTGCAATTTAATACTAGATTTCAGCCAATGGCTTATATAATGTTATCTGGTGGCATGCTATCCAAGCGCCATAAAACACTCAATCTATTTAGCTTTAGAAGTACAAATACCTTACTTGGTTTCAGATCATCTAGATCTGGGGAATCACCATTTAACAAACTGTATAAAACCCCAACCACCTTCCTCACATCTCCTTAGATCCAACTTGATTCACATCTGCCCCTTCTGTTTTCCTTGCATCAGCTAGGGGTATGCAGGGGGACACAGGAAAGACCTGTTGCAGAAAGGACAACATGTGCCATTTTAAGGGATACTGTTTCAAAGTCCCCCCCTCGCAGATGCTAAAAAGCACAGATATGTATATATATTTCAGTTTTCAGTTAATATGCACTTACTAAGATGTTTTCTGGGACAATTCTTGTACCATAACTGAATTTGCCTGGTTTCAGTTTAAGAAGCATGAAGATTCCAACTGGGTGGAAAAAGCAGGTCAGGTGTTCTTGAAAACCTCTTTGGTCTATCACTGATTTAGCTATCACTTAATCTACAGTTGCAAGCAAAATGCCTTTTGTGTGGTAAACAAAAAACCTAAAGAATACCAAGGCATTAGAAGTTGCAAGCAAACTGCTATTTAAGCTGTAAACAGTAAATCTAAAGAACATTGAGGCTTTAGAAGGCTTCCAAATGCTATTTTGTTCAATGTGCTAAAAGTAAATTGTACTCTGAAAGGGATGCATCAAATCTGACACTTAATAAGTCTTCTCAATCCTCTGGGAATGGAAATAATCCAGTGTTTACTGAGTTAAAAGGAATGATGGTGTTTATCAATGGAGAAAAAGCTTTATCTACAGAGAGTGGTTGCTATAATGTTTGTCAAAGATTATTTCAGAATAATTTGATCCTCCTGAAGCCCTTGCGCAGTCCTTTCCCTTTAGCTTTGGGGGATACCCTGAATCTCGTGACCAGATTTAAGGGAACATAGGGAGGGCTTCAGAGGAAAGACAGAATTAGAACTCATGCTATTCTGCTGGACTGAAAGAAAAGACTAACTGCAGACAAGCACACAAGAAGATAATGAAATAATGGGATGTCAACATCATTATTTTAAAATTACCTTTATCCTGTCCAGATATGCCTCCATCTTTAACTGCTCCACTGCTTTCCTTGCTTGAGATATACTTGTTGTACTGTTATTAGACATTACTTCCTTCATCCTATTTTTCTAGAACATTAAAAATAGAAGTACTATAAAAAACAGTTTTGAAATGGTAAATAAATATAAGCATATTGTCCCTTCTGTCTACATTTTCTTCCTTGAGCCTTTTTCACATTTCATAGTACCAGCCCTTCATAATATGTCATATTTTGCATTCTCAGTGTCACAGTTTATCTTTATGTCTCTCTTCATCAAAGTTTTGTCGTTCATCCAATATACAATTTGCCTAACAGCAATTATATTGCATTTATACCTATAAAATGCTATCACTTATAGCTGCAACGAGCTGCCACAAAGTAGATTAAGTCACATACAAGAAGAGTAATGGCTAGCATGACTATCTTCAGTGGTTACCATTGAATTTACCACCAAAGCTTCAATCTTTCAGACACTTACCTGAGAGTAAGTCTCATTAATCCCCGCCTAAAACACAACAAATCTCAGAATTTGAACATTGGCTTCTGACAAATTGGAACAAGATCAGAGAAAGGCAACAAGGATGATGAGCGGGCTGGAAAGTAAGCTCTATGAGGAAAGAATGAAAGAAGTGGGCGTGTTTAGCCTTGAGAAAAGAAGACAGAGGGGTGATATGATAACACTTTTCAAATACTTGAAAGGCTGTAATACAGAGGAGGGGCAGGATCTGTTCTCAATCATCCCAGAGTGCAGGACACGCAACAATGGGCTCAGGTTATAGGAAGCCAGATTTCAACTGAATATTAGGAAAAACCTCCTAAATGTTAGAGCAGTATGACAGTGGAACCAATTACCTCAAGAGGTAGTGAGCGCTCCAACACTGAAGGCATTCAAAAGAAAGACAACCACCTGGCAAATATCCTTTGATTTGTATTCCTGCAGCGAGCAGGGGGTTGGACTTGATGGCGTTCTAGGCCCCTTCCAACTTCTCTATTCTATGATTTTAGCATTCTGTCTTGGACCACAACTGATTGAAGCCATGCAGCAGGGATGGGAAAACATGTAGGCTTCTAGATAGTTTTGGACTGCTGTTCCAATCAAGTCTAGTCATGCACTCTTCCTCCACCCCTGCAACATCAGGATGGGGACAGACTTTCTTATTTAATTATTTAAACTATGCAGAAGCTACGCAAGGTGGCCTCCAATACATAAAATGCAAGAAACAAATATGGGCATTGAAAACTATAATAAATGTAAACTATACTACTATTGATAATTTAACAATTCCAAATAAATGATTTACACCTACACTTTCTTGTTTCACACCTTTAGATGAGAAGCAGTAAGATGCATTTTAGGGCCGGGTGGGCAATCTTCAAAGATCAGAGGGCTACATGTGCCCATACTTGGAAGCCATTCCAAGCACCTCCAACTTTCCAATTTTTCCTTATAAAAATAGTGATAATATGGAGGAAAAATACTCCCTTTCACCCTCTAGAAGGCACAAGGGAACATTTTGAGCCCTCCATTTTTAAAACAAAAACATAAATTGAGGGTGGAATGCTGGGTTCCCCCAAGGGTGTATTTTTACTCTTTGGGGGTACATATAACCCACCTCCTTGTAAAGGTCTTAATTAAGCCACCAAACTAGCAAAGTGGTATGTTCTTTCTCTGAATGTTACTGTTAAAACCCATTTTCCACTACCTCCAAACACATGATCAATATCAGGGGATGTTAAGAGTTGCAGTCTTTTTAAGGGGACTGGACCTGCTGGTAGTCTCAAAATCCTCTAACTATCTGAAATGTGGGAGTACATGCTCTAAAAACCAAGAAAAATATGTTTCCAGCTATTGTATCAGCCAGTTTTTGAATTTCCTATTGGTTGTATCCGCATTTGCATTTTTTCAGGTTTGGTTTTGGGGTTTTTTGAAGAATTTCTGAGTCTGATGTTGCCGGCTGCTGGACAAGTTTATATTCTAATGTTCTCAAGTTTCACATCCCCCGGGTAGGTGGGGCTCGTCAGCCTGGGAAGGCAGCCCATCTAGGAGAAGGAAAACTCCGATTTCAAACCTCCACTGCCTTGTGACTATATCCATTGATGGAAAAGGCTTCAGGAGTAAACCTCGAGGCAAAATCTGGAGCCGGAATCCTGGAGGCAGTTTGTGTCATTCTGGCAACTCCTGCGACATCGCTGGAACCAGTTGTATTGGCTCTTGCCTTTCCATTGGAGTATTTCAGTGATGTGGGGGATTTGCTGCTTGGATTATAGCCTATCCTCCATATTATTCTACCCAGGCTTCGTGCTCTGGAGAGGACACTCCAGCTTCACATACAGCACTGAAGTCCTCCATACAGAGCACGTTACCATAGTCTTTCGAGACTGAAGGATGCCTATGTCTATGTCACATCTTTGTAGAGTAAAACAAAGGACTACGAATCTATGACAACATTATTCTTAGATGACCAACAAGAGTACAGTCTTTTGATGAAGCAGCTAGACCTTGGGATGAAACAGAATGTTTTGAACTTTGAAGATCTTTAGAGTTGTGTTTATGCTTCTATTTGTTTTTGAGTGGTGGTCTGTTTGGTAATTTGAATACATATTATTTGTATTTGTATTTTTTTACATGCAGTCGTGGTGGTAACAGCTACTCAGACACTCAAATTAGAGTGCCAGGATTTTCTGAGTCCAGCTAGAGCCAAAAATTAAATAGCAAAAAGAATCTTTAAACATCGAGCCTAACCATAAGAGTGCTATATAACTTCAATTATGTTTTATGTGTTTGCCCTAATATATCTGCTTTCAGGACTGTAAATGGATTTATTGCTCTTAAATCTTCTAATTCATTGGACGGTATGCACAACATGGAGAACACCACCATCTATTATATAGTATCATGCCCTTTTTATAGAATCTATTAACTTTACATCCAATAATAATTATATGTCTATTTAGGTATCTACATTATTTTAGAACAAACTATGATTTTCCCATCTTGGCTCTCATGATTCTGGCTTTATTATAAAAATAGGTAGTGTCATTCTCTAAATGAGATTTTTATGTACAGATTTTTGGTTATGAAGTTTGGTTGATTTAAATTATTATTTTATTCTCTGTTGTCAAACTCTATCCAGCTCCTGCTTCAGAGATGTGAAATATTTATATCAGTCTTCTGCAGCCTGAAGACTGATTTTCACCAGCATTCTTAAAGGATGTGTCATCTTGAACTGGATGCGCTCCAGTTACTGTTATCTCTCACACACTCGAAAGATGTTGATGCTTAGTACCAGAACTCCAATTCCACCACTGATTCAATTGCAGCATGTATCTTCTATACAGAGACAGTTTGCTAATATCTGAATGTTTTCTAAGACATGATCTGCTGTATGCATTGACATTTTTAACCTTTGCATGTCTAACTGGACTGAAGCTTATAAGAGGTAGTGTTTATGACAATGCAATTTATTTCTTTAAAGTATTTTACCCTGCCTTTCTCCTTGAAAAGAGCCAAGGCGGCTTACAACATGGGAAGACAATATTTAAAGCTGAGAACAATGAGTATGAAGAGGCATCTTACATGATTAAAAGTCAATATTAAAGCTAAGAACAATAAATATACAAACACTTGTTAAAAATGCTTCTCTGATAAACGGAAAATACAAAAGTGGAAAATACCAGTACTAAAAATCCGGTGAAAGCAGTAATGCATAACAATCCATCTAAAAATCACTTAGGAGGTACCTACCTACTTACCAGTCTCAACCTTTCTCATGAGGACATTCTCTGATAAACCTGTCAACATATACTACAATTTGTTGCTCCTTCCTTACACCACCCAAGCCTATCTACATGATGCATTACCCAGTGGACCCTTGACTTACAGACGGCTTGACTTACAGACTTTTTGAGTTACAGACTTCTCTGGCCGCAAAATTTAGGTTTGACTTGCAGACTGAGATTTGACTTACAGACCAGAAAAAAACCAAAATGGAACAAAAACGGCCTGTTACAGGATTAATCGGTTTTCAATGCACTGTAGGTCAATGGAGACTTGACTTACAGACTTTTTGACTTGAGAACCGCCTTCCAATATGGATTAAGTTCTCAAGTCAAGACCCCACTGTACATTTGCAACCTTTACACAAACTAATCACTATTTGGATTACTTGTTCATCAGAAACTCACCACCTTAGATTCTGGAACATCACAGCTCCCACTACTAGGAGCACATGCAAGCATATTCTCAGCACATCAGTTCATCACAATAGAAATAGCCTCCTCTTACAATTTTTCTGTTCTCCTTCAGAATATCCTCCTTTTCTTTAGGCCTTCATTCTCCATGAAAACAGATGAAGCATGATGTGCCTCTGCCCTGTTACCAACAAATGTACATACATTTCTAACTTCCCGAACTTCTGCAATTCAACTACCACTTTCGTCTGTAGCAGCCAGCAGCTCAATGCATTGCATGCATGCTCACACCTCCTACCTAGCAGACAGGCAGTCATACATATGACAAGGAAAAACAGTGGGGAATAAGCTGACCTGTAGGTACACACCCAAACCCTTGAGGTAATGTACAAAATTTGTGAAAAAGATGATGGGGAGAGAAAGAAAAGCCTGTGTGTCTTAACCTGCACTGAAACACAGAAGAAACTGCAAGATAAGTTATAGTAGGACCTCCATATCCACGGGATCAGAACCAGTGGTTTCAATTATCCACTGTCAAAAAAATATTAAATAAAACCCTCCAGAAATATGCATTTCCAGGGTGTATTACTAGAAGTGGCTACTAGAGGGAACCAGAGACAGACAGACATGTACGTGTGTGTGTGTGTGTGTGTGGGGGGGGGTTATATATATTTTCAGCATCTGTAAAGGGGGACATTTGAAACCAATTTCCCATGGATACCACCGTCCAACTGTATTGTAAGAAAAGATACTGTCCTAGGATTCTTCAAGCGGGAAATCAGGAACAGGTTCATTAAAAGATCCCAAAGATTGCCATTTCGGAAGCATGCTGGTACCAGTTATTTCTCCCTCCCAATTGAAAGTGAGGATGGTAATCCACCACCCTTAGTCACATAAAAGACTAATATGCATAATATCCCTGTGAATCATTAAAATGTTTCATTTGCCTTACAAATATTTAAGATGTTTCTGTTTTAACAAATATATTCAAAATAGGAATAATATCTAGCTTTACTGTTAACAGTTATGAGCAGGATACTAATTGAGCATTGCAAATCTGTGTGCGCATGCTGACAAACCTGTCATAATATGAGAGCAGCCTTAGTGAGATAGACCAAAGACTTATCTAATCCAGCATCCTGTTTCCCACACTAACCAACTACATGCTTATGGGAAACCCATAACAGGACATAAGGACAATAGCCCTCTCCTGTTGTTGTTCTCCAGCACCTGGTCTTTAGAAGGCACATAGTTTCTAATTCAGAGGTATCACACAGTCATCATGATTAAACCAATTGATAGTTGTATCCTACACAAAGGCAGCTGTTTTAGTTACAGTTTTAGTTATTTTTCATTGTGAAACCCCCTACCAAGAGAAGCTATGCTGTCCTTCTCACTAGAGTCCCTTCCTGGCAGGCAAACACTCTTCTCTTCAAGCTGTTGAGAAAAGAATTTTTATTGCACTTTTTGCTTTTTAAAATCTGTTTTTAATTTTTTAGAAGTGTCTTAAGTCAACAATGTTTTAATATGACAATATGATGAAGTAAACATTAATACTGTAATACTGGTTTTTAGCTGTATCTGTTAATTACTCTGTAAGCCACCCTGGGTCCCTGTATCAGGAGGGAGGTTACTAATCAAACAAATAAGCTATCCAAGTGGGCTCTTACCACATCTTGTGGCAGAGCACTTCTTTATATCTGTCCTGTATTTTTCACCATTCAGCTCCAAGAAATGACCCCAGGATCCAGTATAATGAGAGAAGTAGGGAAGAAAGTTTGTCCAGTTTCTTCCCAATATTCATTCATTTTATAAATCATTATTATTTTCTTTGCCCTTTCCACTGCTCCTTCTCACAACTTGTCTATGTTGGTTCCCCTGCCCTGCCCATTTCACACCAGATTTTACAATATGCCTCTATTTCCACTCCAGCAACTATCTAAGAGGATACTATGAAGCTTCTCATCTTTTCAACATATTCACATTTATTTGAACAAGCCTTCAAAATGCAAGTCAAGCAAGAAACATCTGCGTTCTGTGTGGAGTACATCTTGATAAGCATTCTAAGGATCTTCATACTCTTGTAGACTTCTGGAAAATGTAAGCCAAAATTGGTTTACTGTTTTTTCCCCACTTATGCAACTTCTGGTGTCTTCATATTCCTAGCACCGAAATTCTCCTGTACAAGTACTGCCTTGTACGGTAACCTCATTAACCATTTATTATATTATTTTTTAGAATCCAGTTATTTTCCCATTTATTCTAGGCTATTCACATGACACATATTGGGCACCCTTTTTTGAAACATGCTGCACTCACTAAACACGGTATTTCTTAGTCACACACAAGCCACCATTGGAAGTATTGGCAAGTTCTAGGCATTTTATGATTCTGATTAATACAGGTCAATTAACATATAACACTGAGATAGCAGTGGCACAGAAACCCCACCTGCTCATCTTTCCTGAAATGAAGAACACTAGGAGATTAATGTGGGTCTAATTCTTTATTCCTGAGACCTACAAGTTTAACTCAAGGTATATGTGAATAAAGGGAAAATATATCTCTAGGCAAGTATAGGGTACTTATCATAGAAAAAGCAAAATCCAGCATCCAAGGAAGGGAATTTCAAGATCAGGCAACCATTCCAGTGGTTATGGGTGCTTCCAAACTAGGCTTTTACTTTTACCAGTCCTGTCTCAGTTAATTAATTCTACTTCGGAGGGGAGGGGTCCTGACAATGGCAGCTTCTCATTTGCAACCTTCCCTTTTTTCCCCCTTCCATTTCTTCCATCTTTTATCTTACCACAAAGAGTGCTTCTAGATTGGGGATTACTAATCCCTCACAATATGTAGGCAGTGTGAAGGTATTCCAGCATTTTTACTTCATGTTTCTTCTCAAATGAAAACATGGTGTGATGGCTGCAAACTGAAGATGATTGATGTCTGGACCTCTTGTGAACTTCCATTAATAAGGCAATTCCATTGCACACACACACACACAAATCTTGTCCAGAAAAACCTTTAAAAACCTGATTAAGAAGGGAATAGCTGCACAGTGTCTTTTGACTGGTGTACTTCCAAACAAGGTTTTCATTAAATGATCACACTCCATTTTCTCTGTAAGAAAATCTCTTGAAGGAAGAAAGATGCAACTACACAATCACTTTGAGGCAGAAACCTTGTATTTAGAAGCACCTCAGTGCTATCTCTTTCCTTACCATCCAAATAGTTGCTTCAGAAGTGGAATTTATAGGCCTGAAATCAATATGTACAGTTTAAGCCCTTATCATTTTCTTATAAGCAAAAGGGTCGTCAGTCATGCATGGACATCACACACACATCAACCTCCAAAAATACTAGCACATGAATGGATATGGACAGGATTTGTGCTTTTTATGGACAGGATATGGACAGGATTTGCACTTTTTATCTTGTTACAAAGTCTTATTTAATCTACTCATTTGTCTTATTGCTACCCAACTGTTATATACTTTATTTTCCTCTACTGGTGATATTTTCACTCTCATTTCTTCTACTTCTCGGATTACTTTCTACTGAACCCTGGTCCTTCCCTGTCTCTCACCAACGACCTGTGAATGAATCTAGACCACCATTAGGACCTCTCGCCATTACTACTCCCAAGGACAGTATCAACAGCCTTCAACGACTACCATTGACCATGACCATGCTGGATCGTTTCCCTGTCCGCTCCCTTCCAGACCAGGGTCCTCCCCCATGCTGTCTCTCTACCGAGCCTCCCCTTCTGAGGAAATCGGTTGGAGTCCCCAGAAGCTTATGCCAAACCCAACTTCTTAGCCTTTAAAGAGCCATAAGCTTCCTTGCTGTTCTCCTTTTTCAGGTCCTGAACCGCCAACCCGCCCCCCCCAAAAAACCTTCCCCCCCCACGCGACGTTTCCCCTCCGAACCACGCGATCGCGGCCAACCGAGCGCTGTGGGGGCTTTCCCTTCGCATCATCTTCTCTCTCCCCCCCCCCTCACAGACACACATACTTTTACCCCTTCCGTCGCCACCCACGCGCGCTCTGGGCAAAGGACTCACCCCAGCAGACGCAAACTGGGGGCGCTGAGCACCCCCCACCCTCGCAGGAAGAGCTGCAGCCCCTGGGGGAAAAAAACCACCGCGAAGCAGGAATGCCCACGCCCCGGAGACAACCAGGACCGTGTTAAGAGAGGCTGCGCATCCCCCGGAGGCTTCCTCAGCCCTGACGGCGCGGAGGGGAAGAAAAGAGCAAGGAAGGCGCCGAGGGCGGGGGGAGCGCTCTCGAGAACGCCGCCGACCCACCACGCCCCCCCCCCCCGCTCCCGAGAGCCGTCGGCTAGAGAGGCTGGCGGGCGATTACCGCTTGCCTGCCGGCGCGGCCGCCACTCCTTCCCGCTGTGGCGGAGCCCCGTCCGGTGCCTTCCGAGCTCAGGGCGCCATCACCCCCACCCCCACCCCCGTTTCCCCGACGAAGAGGAATTCCAGGCCGTGACGTCAATAAGGCGCGAGGAAGGGACCGCGCTTCGCTCCTGGGAGCTACTCCGATATTTTCTCCTTCTTCATGCAGGCGGTTGCTCCGAGGGCCTCTTTCCTCAATGTTGGAAAACACTGAGGAAGGGGAGAAACGTTTATGGGATGAAGTGTGGGTGATGGTTGTAGGGTTTTGCTAGATGGTACACCGCCCAGAGTAGCGGGAATTCACGAATCGGGCGGTATATAGATTAAATAATAGACTGTGAATATTTACCTCAGGCTCCCCCAGTAAAAGTGACCAGCGGTTCTCCCTTGGCAAGGTTTCTGTGGCTTGAACAGTTGTTATTGGCAGAAATTGGGCAGCGCTGACGCTTTAGTGTTACACCCAGAAACAGAGAGAGAGAGAGAGAGAGAGAGATTGATTCCTTGGGGAAAGGAGGGATTCTATAGAAATAATAACAATAAAAACCTCACATACTCGTAGACGTATACTGTATACTGTAATTTTTAAAATGATACACTGAAATTTATTTACAGTATTTATCTGCCTTATTTATAGATTGCCTTTCTCCCAATAAAGGCACTCGAAGCGGCTCACAGTATTAAAAATACTAGAATTAAAAACACAATAAAATATACATTTAAAACAGTTAAGCTATAAAACTGATTAAAATACATTGAATGGTTAAAAACATGTAAAACGTACAAAACTATCTTAACTAAAAAACAGCATTCAGGTGTTCAGTCCTAATTGTTAAAAGCCTGCCTGAAAAGGTGGGGCTTTAATTATCCGGGAAAGGTTAAAAGTGAGGGGGGGGGGAAACCTGACCTTCCAAAAGAGAGCACCCTATAAGCTGGGAGCAGCCACAGAGAAGGCCCTCTCTCAGGTTCCCATCAAATGTTCCTGTGCTGGCAATGGGACAGATCGAAATAGGTCTAGAATTGCCACAGCACAACTCCTATCTTAAGAGTTAAGAAGGCTCATATGGGGAGATATCCTCCTTCAGGTAGCCTGGACTCAATAGCAGTTTGAATTGGGCCTGGAAACAGACTGGTAGCCAATGTAGTTGTAGGAGGCGTGTTATATGCTGCCTATAACTGGCCCCAGTCAGTAGTCTGGCTGCTGCATTTTGAACTAGCTGAAGTTTCTGAACCATCTTCAAAGGCAGCTCCACATAGAGTAATCCAAGTAGGATGTAACTAAGGCATTGATCACTACATTCAAAGGAGGCACCTCAAAGAACAGGCACAGCGGGCACACTAGTTTTAACTTTGCAAATGCACTCCTGGCCACCACCAAAACTTGGGCATCCATGTTCAGAGGTGAACCCAGGAGTACACTCAAGCTGAGAACCTGAATTATCAGGGGGAGTGTAACCCACTCCAACCCAGGTTGTATCCCCATTCCCTCATTTTGCTCATCTGCCAATTTACCAGAAGCACCTCTGTCTTTTCTAGATTAAGTTTCAGTTTGTTTGCCCTCATCCAGTCTATTACTGAGACCAAACACTGATCTAGAACTGTAACAGCTTCTTCAGATTTAGATGGAAAAGAGAGATCGAATTGGGTGTCATCTGCATACTGGTGACATCAAATCCCAAAACTCTCGACAGTGTCTCCCAGCAGCTTCATGTAGATGTTAAATAGCATAGGAGACAAAACAGAATCCCTTGGGGAGTGACACAAGTCAATGGCCATGGTTTCGAACATGGGTTCCCCAACACCACCTTCGGATTTTTCCTTTCCAGGAAGGGCCAGAGCTACTGTAAAACAGTGCCTTATGAGTCCCATCCCAAAGAGGTGATCCAGAAGGACACTATAGTTCAGTGATGGTGAACCTTTTTGAGCCTGAGTGCCCAAACTGCAACACAAAATCAGCTTATTTCAAAGTGCCAATACTGCAATTAAAACCTGAATGCTGAGGTTTTAGTTTAGAAAAAAACTGCTCTTGCACTGCAAGGGTTAAATGCTTATCTTCCCCACCCCAATTGGTGGTATTAACAAATACAGTGGTGCCTCGCTTAGCGATGGTCCCTATGGGGAAAAATCGCTTTGCGATGATCACGAGGAAGCGAGCATGGCAAGCAACCCTTTTAAAACAGCTGATTGGTGGTTTCAAAATGGCCACTGAAAAAACAAAATGGCCGCCCGCTGTGTGTCCTCGAAAATGGCTGCCCCTATGGAGGATCTTCACATAAAGTTAGTTTTGAAGCCCATAGGAACGCATTAAACATGTTTTTATGTGTTTCTATGGGCTTTTAAAAATCGCTTAGCGATTAAATTGCTTAGCAACGTTTTTCCTGGAATGGATTAACGTCGCTAAGTGAGGCACCACTGTAAATACTGGTGGGACACATCTGCCTTCCAGTGGGAGAGAGTTCCAAAGGCTGGGAGAGTCTTTGAAACACAGCTGCATCTTTGACAGTGCAGGGACGGTGTTAAAATACTCGTATGTGTTTCAAACACTTAGGTTGTTTTTTTAACGGGCTCCTTATAATATCTTTTTCATGGCAAGGGCAAGAAAAAAATGTCCAAAAAGAGGCAAAAAAGCGTCAAAGGCTTCATTGTATGACTGTGCCCATCCTTATTCATTTATTACTTTCATTCCCCCTGCCCCCAGCTCAGGGCTTAGGAAATTCTTTTTGGTGCAAATGCTGGAAGATAACTTTTTGGAGCACCAGCCTAGAATCCTGCCAGAAGGCCAACATGGGGAGATTTAACAATCAGAGGTATTGTTCACGGGATACGTTAAAAGGCCACAAATTTAAAAAAATCATGCAAAATACAAGCTTTTGTGGATGAATCACATGATCAGAGGGACTGTTGACATCATCTTCAGGACTCAGCCAATCCTGAGGGTGCTGCTGCTGCCGCCTTGGGAATCCAACCCCACTCTCCTGGGTCTTTGTGACCTCACAGGAGCCCCACCTCTCTGTTGGCAGATAAAAGGGGCTTGCTGGGCAGGGCAGGAGACCAGAAGGGAGGCCAGTGGCCAGAGGGCAGTCTAGTAGAGAGAGCACCAGTGGCTGCAGGGGACCCAGCCCTTCTGCCCAAGGCAAGTTCTCTCGGGAAAGCAGATGAATTTGCTAAGTGGGCTTGCGAGTTAACAGCGCGAAGCTGGCAGAGATCCATGGCTTGAAGCTGGTTGATGTTGGCAATGGGCCAGGGGGAAGTTGGTGGACGTTGGCAGACAGAAGCTGGTGGAATCTCCCTGCGGAAGCTGCCTGAGGCCACAAGGCAGACGCCAGCAGAATTTGGCAGATGAAGCCAGGGGACGTTAACCTCCTGAAACCAGCTGGCGGAAGCTTGGTGGATATCCGTGGATGGAAGCCCGGGCGTGTGTGTGAATGGCTGGTGGAGTGAAGGTGTGTGTGAGTCGGGGGGTGGCTGGTGTGTGTGTATGTGCAAATGCATGTGTGAATGGGTTGGCTGGTGTTCTGTGGAGATGTTGCTGGGGCGTGTGTGTGACCCAAGCATTCGGGAGCTGGTGGAGGCTGGCTTCAGAAGCAGAGTGGAAGAGATGAACGGGTGGATCTTCCTGGTGGAAGCCAGTGAATGTTGGCAGGCAGAACTTCGGGATGAAGTTGCCAGAACATTGGTCGGTGGATACACCTGGGTTGAAGCCAGTTGACAGCAGTGGACGAGCTTGCCCCTTAGTTGTTTTTTTCTCTCTTTTTCTCTTGCAAGGCCTGAAGCTTCCTCTTCCCCAGGGGGATGCGAGGGACCAGAAGGCAGGCGTCCTGCTGGAGCTGAACCAGGCCATTGTCTCCGCTGAGGATACCCGTTTAGCCTCTTTTCCAAAACCAATAAAAGAATTTTCTGGAATGGTTTTGAAGTGCTGTCTTGTTTGTCAGGGGCTGTCACGGGATTTTCTTCCCCATCCCCTCATTATATCTAGGGCCCAATGCCTGGGGTGGGTCTTTGTGAAGTCATGGTGTGGGGCCTTGTGATGTCACAGGAATTGGGAACATATTTCTCCATGCATGTGTGAGGGAGTGAACTAGGCATTGTGGGTTCCCTGTCTGAGCTAAGCAAGTATATTATGTGTCGTGTTGGACAGACACAGGAAGCCAGTGAACCCTGGTGCCATTCAGAGAGGGTTGGAGTTGGGGACCCAAACACTATGGCCACCCCGTAACAATAAACGAGACTCGCTCCTTCCCTTCCACCACTGCTCCTCACATTTGTTTGCCTGGCCTGGAGATTCAGGGGAGCCCAGCCATTTCCTGGCACAGCAGCTCATTCTCTGAGACCTGGAAAGCCTCATCATCAACAACACCATGAACACTTCATGAAAAGCTCCTTGCAGAGTACAAGTGGGGAGAAAATATGCCACTTCAAAGAAGCTTCCAGTCCAACCTCTCACGCCAGTGCCACAACCGAGGAAATGGAGATGGGCAATGATTTGGAGATGAGCGTACATTAAAATTCATGTGGAACCATGCCATGGATAAATGGCAAAAATACACTGGTACTGCAAAATCTGCTGCTTGAGGGCAGTGGCTGCCTCTGAGTGCCTAGTGCAGTGATGGTGAACCTTTTTTGAGCCCGAGTGACCAAACTGCAACACAAAATCAACTTATTTATTTTAAAGTGCCAGTACTACAATTAAAACCCGAATACTGAAGTTTAAATTTAAAAAAACCTGCTCCTGTACTGCAAGGGTTAAATGCTTGTTCCCCCCCCCCTCCTGGGCAGTATTAACAAATAGATACTTCCTGGTCCTCCAATCCCCCATTGGGCTAGATCGGTAATGGTCGCCATTGCACCCCTCCGCTAGACCACTGCACCAGCAGAAGGGAGTGCCAAAATCCAGGATTGGAGGATGGGTATTTCTTTATGGTGACTTATGGCTCGTGTGCCCACAGGGTTCACCATCACTGCTATAGTTGATTGTATCAAAAGCTGCTGAGCAGTCCAGTAGAACCAAGAGGGGCACACTCTTCCCTGTACAGTTCCCAGTGTGGCTCATCCACCCAGGTGACCAAAGCTGTCTCCATCCCATAACGAGGCGTGAAACCAGATCAAAATGGGTCTAGAATTGCCACAGCACAAATACTAAATCCTGAGAAAGGATGTTCACGTGTTCACTTTTGTACGTGAAAAGGGGGAGCTAGATTTGTTAGCAGTATGAAATCTTGCTCACAGTAGCTGTGTCACAAACAGACTTGGATTTGATTAAGAGGGAAAGGTCAGACAATCTCAGTCTATAATTTAACATGACAAGTGAGGAGTGAGTAAGAGCTGCTTCACACTTTGGGAAGGAATCATGTTTGCCAGAACTCTACAGATGGTTCCCATCTTGAATTTTAAAATGGGAAGGACAAGCGTTCCTGAACTCTTCATAGCACTACACCAAGCCCAAGGGACCCTGGCACCTATTGAATATGTTGCGTTGGAAGAAGGCATATCTACTCTTCACACTTAGTAAAGAAAACATTGGCCAGTATAAATCTTTGGCAGGAACCACAGTCTGGCCTTAAAGCAGCTTTGCTTCATGTTCAAACATTCATGTAGACTTTATTTTCTTTTATTTTGTCTGTCTACCTGTGTAATGCTTACCAGTTGCCAGTATTTGTTTGTTTGTATGTTGATTGATTGATTGATTGATTGATTGAGTGATTGATTGATTGAGTGAGTGAGTGAGTGAGTGAGTGAGTGAGCTTCTAGATCACCTGACCTAGTAGGACACTGTTTTGGGCAGTTTACATAATTAAGCAAAACACACAAACTAAAATAATAAAATAATGCGTATATATGAGGTATTTCTTGCTGGGGCTGGACAACCACAGGCAGAACTGAGGTACTGCCTAAGGTGAAGCAGTTGTTTGTACATACAGTATCAAGGAAAAGGAAGAATGAAAACACACATAAACATTTAAAGTGGAAGGGGGACATCCACACTTCGGCACATCTTTACTCCCACATTTGCCTTGTTTGAGTTCAAGACCAAAAGAGGAAGTCCCACAAGACAACAGCCATGTTTATCCATTGCAACAGAGAAAACATGTCTGTGATGCTGAGTATGCAGAAGCTGGGGTATTATTGAAGCTATACAAAAAAAAAAAATGCAATCTTTGGAGTCTTAACAGCAAACTCTGAACATCCAAAATCCACCCCTCTGCATGTTCACTGAGAAGTAATAAGAGGCAGCACAGTATAACAATCCAAATTATGCATGTCTGTTTACAAATAATGAGGACTCGGTTGTCACATAGCAGTAAACTGGGCAGCAAGTTCTAACATGCTCTGCCATAGAGGGCAGGTATTGGAGAGGGAAGGTTGTTGGTGTTTTTGTGTTTCCTTTTTTTTTTTTTTAAAGGATGTTAAATCAGGATTGGCCATGGGCATCAGACTGAATTACTCATTCACTAAAGACTGTTCTGGGTCCTTCACAGATGCAGGGCATCCAAGTACTGTAGATCCATATCTTGCTTTCCCTCTCTTGTCAGCTGCCTTCCGAGTTGCTCTGAATCACAGGTTGGCAAGCACAGCCAACACCCCCAGTCCTCCAACCCAAGAGTTAAACCAGATAGGAAGTAAGCATGGTATGCTGCTGTTTTATAGTTAATGATTACTGAACAGATTGATTGAGACCAGGAAGATTAGGGGAGGAGAAAGGAGGAGGGCAAATCACCTTCAGTACCTATTTCAAGCTGCTTCTGATGCCTTACCAATTAATTTCACTTTAAAGTGATAGGTACTGTACAGTACCTCTTTTCATTCTACAGATTCAGTCTGTGGGTCCCTTTGCTCTGCACTTTTACAAAAGTCAGTCAATCTCCCCCCCCCCCCCCCCAGCGTGCTGTTCATTTGAAATCTATATCCATCCTCGGCTTTGGGGAGCTTCACTCAGGGAGCACCCCCCCCCCAGCACAGGGTGAACATCAAGGAAGAGTTGCTCTCCTTTCATTTCCTGACTGCAGTGACTGCTTTTTCATATATTTGTACTCACCATCAGACCTCAGTATATTTTTAAAGCAGCTCTGGCTTCATTTTTCAACAACATAATCAGTGATTAAAAGAAATATAAAAATAGGCATAGTGGTGTGCTGAAAAAAGGGGGCAGTTCTAAGCAGCAAAAAAAAAAAGATCAAGGAACTATCCAAAGAGCTGTAGATTAGGTCAAGAAAATAACACAATCATTTTTTGTTTTATATTTATCTTTGATATCAGCGAGAATATAATTTTTGAAAGTGCCAGAGCCTTCCCCATTTAGAAAAAAGCCTTCTCATTTGTCATTATCTGCAAACCTTTTTGCTTGAAGTTACTTATGCTATAAAAGACAGAAAAGTGTCAGACTGAAAGTTTTTATTTTTAACTGGTGTTATTCAAAACTTCACAAGAAACTTGTTTCTTGAGTGTTAGCTCAGGTTTTTCTATTTCTTAAATCAAATCATCTAATAGTCCAGTTTTGTGAGACAGAATGTTTCCCCTTCTCCTACCTACAGTTTCCCTGATTTAAAAAAATATTTATATGACTCATATCAGGCAAAAAGAAAACAAAAAGAAAAAATAAAGAAAACAAAAATGTTGTGGCACCTTAAAAACCAACTGCTATATTTCAATGTGAGATTTTGTTGACGAGTCCACTTCCTCAAAAATATGAATGGGACACAGAAGTGGGGCACTCTTCTAAAACTGCTATTTGAAACACTTTCCCTTATGTGCATACAACTGTTAATTGGTTATGATTTTTCCTGTCTAATGTTATTCCTTTCAGATATTACTATTTTCTTATAAGACATTCTTCAAAAACTGAAGGGGATGAGGACAGAGACTTGATTATGATACAGGTTGATTCTAGTGTATCTCAGGAACTGGCAGTTTCAAGAGGCTAAGGTACATGAGGAAAGTGGAAGATTGTTCACAATTGTTAATATATTAGGTTTAATTTAAAGGTTTAATTTAAAGGTTAATTGAAGTTGTGTGTATTATGTACTAACAAGTCAGAAACGGCTTACAGTGACCGTAATAAGACTTTCAACATTGAGATGTTTAAGAAGCTGTTTTACTGGGACCAACAAACATGAGTTTCCATGGCCAAGCAGCATTCAAACCCAGTGTCCTGACTCTTGGTCCATCACTCCATCCACTATACCACATTGCATAATCCTCTGTTGAGGTTAGCTATATATCCATTAAAATACTGCACTAATAACAATGACAGTTTCAGTTACTTCTTGTACATCTAGTTGTTCCTATTTCACAGCATTTGAAAAAGTTATTATTTTACTCACAAAATCAGGCAGAAGGCAAAGCCGCCTAGAGTGGTCGCAAAACCAGATAGGCGGGATATAAATAAATAAATAAATAAATAAATTTAAGAACACAAAACCTCAGTGATATAAGACTTACCTGTTTGATCCTTAAGATTAAGGAATGGAGCCTCCAGCCTGACAGCCTCACCTTGCTCATAGTGGGTGAAATGAAGGCTGCTGGTGGCTGTGTACGGATTATACCCTCTCCAAATCATTCCCTCTTCCCAGAGTTGCCAAATCAACAAAATAAATCCCAAATTAACTAGCTGACACAGGACCTGAGGTGGAGGAATCCAATCCTGCTTTAAATGGCATAATTATTTAACAATACAGTCATGGGCATCCAAATATACAGTGTCCCACAATGAAGTTGGCTGATTTTATTTTATGACTGATTTAATTAATTATGAGTACGCTGTCAATGTGATTCAGTGCTTGTAGTTTAAGACATTACACAGTACTTGTTCTTTAGATTTCACTACTAGTCTGTAGACAGTGGCAGCTCCTAGTCACCCAGAACATTAATGCAGGCCTAATTATTTTCACTGTCATCTTTAGGAAGGATGTACGGTAGTAGTTAATTTGGAATTTATTTTGTTGATTTGGTATGACCAAGCTAAAAAATGATAGTTCAGTCTATGACAAATTGATTTCTGATGTGTTCTGAGAACTAAGGTGGGAAATGTGAAGACTGACATGTTTCTGTTTTGTCTTCTCTCTGACTACCCAGGAAGCTGTATATTTTATCTAAGGCAAGATCGGAAAATATTGTTCTCCCATGATTTATTTTATACATCTGAATGACATTAAAAAGCAGATAGCAGTGGAACAGAAGCAGGCAAAAACAATAACCAAGATAAAAGGAGGGAATTTATAGTGTGTAGAGTATTAAACAGGCCCTAGACTTTAATCTGTATAAAATTAACATCTTATCTAAGTTTGTATGAAATACTTTTATTATCCAGTGTAGATGCAGTGCACATATACAATAAATGTACTATTTACAGGAATATTCAATATGATATGTGTAATCCTAATGAAAGTTTTTTGAAATTTTCCAAACCAGGTTACCAAATAAAATATTTTTCTTATGTATCTGCATAATCTCCATAAAAATATAGCATTCCTACACAATCCGCTTGTGTGTGTGTGTGATTTATAGTGATTTTTATAACAAAGACACTCCCCAACTGACATTCCATATTCCAAAGTACCAAAAAAGGAAGGAGTTACAAGAAGTGTACCAGTGCAGTATGAACTTTCCTTAAAAAAAATCATGATAAACATAATTAACACATGGACCAGAATGCCAGCTTCCTTTGAAATGAGCAGGTGTTAATACCATGTATACTGGATATTTAAATCCACGTATTTACAAGATTGGTCATGAGAAAACAAACAAGATTCCAATTGAGTAAATTGAATTTATTAATTTGTGAATTAACCTGCAGGTTAATTAAATATTAAACTGGATTTATTAAGCTGTAGACTAACATCTACCTGGAGGGCAGGAGAGGGGAAGACTCTGCTGATAAAAACAGAAATGCTATTATGTTTAAATACACATATTTTAAAAACTAGTGGCAAGAGTTTGTATTTTTGTATAGGTTCATAAGCAGCATTCAGTTATACACGTAATATGGATTCTAGCAGGTTAAAAAATCTGCACTTAATTATAATTTTTCTGTTTCTAGTTATCAGCATGATTCCCTACCTTTTTTTGACAAAAAACTGGATTGCAACAAAAGTTTTGCAGTATGTTACAAATATCTGAATTGAAATGAATTGTCAAAAATATTAACCAAAGTGTCTTAATTCAAGTTTCCCCTTCATTCTCCAAGAGAAGCACAATTCTTCTACTGCTTCTTATCATTCTGGACCTCTAGAGCATAAACTGCAAGATATTCTGTATCTAAGACACTCAGTGTTCTCCCTCTTTGATTACGTGTACACAATACTTTATTTATTTTCAGAGATCACCTTTGTACTACTTTATATTGTCCCATCGGTTTTGCCCATTAAAACCATATAAAGAGGCAGGGATTAAAGAGCACAGAATATCACAGTTCATAGAATTATACTGCCAGTATTTAAGTGTTGGTGCAGAAACTCCTAGTTAATTTGCTTCTTCAAAGAGAAATTTTGAATTCTTGATTTTTAAAACACTGGATGTAATTGTATTTATCCAAGAGCAAAATGATGCTACAATCTACTAATAATTTGCACACAATGACCTTTTTTAAATAAACATTTGAAATATTTTAATTCTTTTTTTTTACATCACAGAGGAGAAAAAGTCACCACTAGTGCTTCAGGATTTAGAATACATATATCCACAAATAATCTGTAAAAATATTTTACATTATATATTGCAGCATTTAAACATTTGGGTTAGCGCAGCCATCTACTTTCAAGATACAAAAAAAAATGTAGAATAGAAATTTCGTAGAACCATGATATGGTTTGTACATTTGATACATGAGCGTATACAGCAGCCTTTCACTTGCTCACTCGTTTATCATAAAGATGTTCAATGTATTTCAAAATCCAGTTAAACCAGACAGGCTGTATGGTCGGCTCTGGACTAAAAGTGCTTCAACCACAGGCAAGGATAAGGAACACAAGGAGTCATCAGCCAGCTGCATAGCTGCTAAGGAATGAGTAGAACATGGGGAGCTTGAAGCGTTGTTGGTCTCTGCGGCACCAGGCAATCACAGTTCCTTCATTGTTTGCTGTGTACAAGTGATGGCCGTCACAGGAAAAGGTAAGGCTGTGAAGAATTTTAAAACAAAAATGAGTCTGGAACAGAGGACACTGAGCACTCCAAAGGCTTAGTGGTGCACTTTAAAAGGAGAGGGGCAAGAGAAGAAATGCAAGACGAATACAGTAATACTGAAATCATTTATATCTTGCCTTTCTTTAAAAAACATTTTCCTCACAATAGTTAATGTAGAAGTCTAGGAATGAAGACTATCAGGAATCCCTGCAGCACCAGCACCACTCCTACAAATGCATCATCCCAAAAAAACTGCCAAGCGTCAAGTCTGTTCCCAGTCTTGGTTTATTTTATTTCTGAATTTTGAGTGCTCTCCTCCACTTCTTTGTGCTGAAGTGCATACGCAGCCAGATTTAAAATAAACTATTACATTTACTTTATTTCTCCACTCTGTATACTGGCATAGCAGCAACTGACTCATCAATGCTCCCCATTATGTGCCCTCTCCGTTTCAAGCATTAACATGGAATACAATGAGTTGAAAGCAGCATTCCCTACAAAAAAAGCATGAGAATCAATCTCACTGCGAAGTATGAGGTCCCTTTTCTGATCTACAGTGGTACCTCGCAAGACGACAACCCTGCTAAATGACGAAGCCGCATAATGATGCCTTTTTGTGATCGCTATAGCGATTCGCAAAACAGTTATTCCAATGGGGGATTTTGCTGGACATGGATTAGGTCCGTGCTTCGCGAACCGTTTGTTCACAAGATGACAAATTTTTCAGCTTCGCAAAATGGCTGCCCTGTGTTTTCTGGACCTATGCTTCGCAGGGCAGTCATTTTTACAGCTGATCAGCGCTCGCAAAATGGCTTCCCTATGGGCCATCTTCGCTGGACGAGGAGGTATTTTCCCCATTGGAACGCATTAAACCGGGTTTCAATGCATTCCAATGGGGAAAGGGTTTTCGCATGACGATGATTTCGCTAAACAGCGATTTCAATGGAATGGATTATCATCGTCATGTGGGGCACCACTGTATTCTATCCCGTGATTTTAAGAGGGATGC
Source organism: Pogona vitticeps (assembly GCF_051106095.1). Taxonomy (NCBI): domain Eukaryota; kingdom Metazoa; phylum Chordata; class Lepidosauria; order Squamata; family Agamidae; genus Pogona; species Pogona vitticeps. The sequence continues at coordinate 58,426,604 of NC_135783.1, read as the reverse complement.
CACTGTTTTCCATATAGCAAGCAAATGATCTGCAGTTTTGCATATTTTAATAACAAATACATTGTTTAATCTTATATAGAAAATAAGTACTAAGAGTAAAATAAATTTATAATTAAGAATTATAAAGTCCAAGACATAGCCCTCAAACATTAAACTTAAGCAAAGCAGATTTTAAAATTTCAGTTAATGCTTAAAATCATTAAAAAGACTCAACACTAAATTCCTTTGTGTGATAAAATGGAAGATTTTTTTTACCTTACAATGGGTTTATTTGATTTGGGAAATGTAATCTCCCGTACAGGTTTCAAATCCCATGTGCTCCACAGCCTAAGAAAAAGAAAAGATAGAATTATTGCTGCCATGTACTCCTGCCAACCTAACAGTTCGAAAGCATGTAAAAATGCGAGGAGATAAACAGGTACCACCACGGTGGGAAGGTAAGTGTTCTGTGTCTAGTCACGCTGGCCACGTGACCATGGAAACTGTCTGCGGACAAACGCTGGCTCTACGGCTTGGAAATGGGGATAAGCACCGCGTCCTAGAGTTGGACATGACTGGACAAAATGTCAAGGGAAACCTTTACCTTTATCTTATAGCTTATTTACAGAAGAAGTTTTAGGGAAGCTGAGGTGATACTGCAATACCACCACTAACTATAGTGTACATATTCATTCTGTTTTTATATCCTCTTGTGCTCTCTAGTGCTGAACGTGCGATGTAGGATTCTGTATTGTTCCAAGAAGGTGTCCTGGAAAAGCCAAATCTAGCCTTCCAAAGTATAGCCCTGCTTCCCTGATACATGCATACATTTTAATGTGACTATCTGAAGTTAGGAAGACGGGACCATCTTGTTTCCAAATTTGGCCACCAGATGCTTCTGGGAAGTCTTTGGTGCTAGTTCTTTTCTCCTCACTGAGCAGTATTTACACACTCTGAACCCTATTTTAAAGAATCTAAATCAATGATCATCATGTTCTTGTGTTGGTACAATATTTAATTCCACATGTGAATTATGCATATTATGAAGTAATTTTTACTGCCCTCAATACTGCTAATCACTTCTGTTGGATGATCTCAAACTGTGTTATATCAGAGAGAGTACTATTTCTTCTTCTCTCCATACCGTGAATAATTTTATAACTCCTACTATGTCCTTCCCATTCAAACTCACTTTCATCTACATGAACACTAAAGCCTTTCTCCCTGTGTAGGGTATTCCAGCATCGTTGTGGCCACATTCTTGTAAATCTGTTTGTCTCCCTCAAATATGCTTTTTCTACTTCACAGATATACAAGAATGAAGTTTTGGAATAATTTCAAAATTAATTTTCTAAAATGCCTCATTGGACAGGTGCATATTCACACTAAAAATGGGTCTCCTGTTTCCTTCTGCAACTTTTCTCTCACTGAAAGATTGTTTTCATCTGTTGCAGGTTGGTTCCCCTAAGCAAAAACTTTCCTCTTCTCTATCGTATGTAATACGATATTTATGTAATAAAGCAAAGTGGGTGAAATGCAATGCGCAGAACATCACCAACTTCTCATGGGTTGCTCTCCAATGGGAAAAAGTATTGTTCCACTGTGAAAAATTATACCCTTGAAGCTTTCAGAGCATGTTTTGCTATTTTTACATAATTTACCCCAGAATCACTTTAGGCAAAAAAGAAGAGCCCTTTAAAAAACAAAACCAATCACTTCCAGTCTTGAAAAAGGACACTTTTAGGACTAAAACAAGCTAGAAAGAGCAAGATTTCATTATAATGGCAAATTGAGCTGTCCCTTGCAAATTCTGGGGGCACAATCTGCCATTCTGGCAGGCATTTTTTTCTTCCAGGTTGTTGGAAAGGCCAGGGTCAGAGCAAATCCAGGAGATAAAAATAGCCCCCTGCCCCTAAACACTGTTGTTGTTGTTTAGTATTTTAGTCATGTCCGACTCTTCGTGACCCCATGGACCGTCCTGTCCTCCACTGCCTCCCAGAGTCAGGTCAAATTCATGTTGGTAGCTTCGATGACACTGTCCAATCATCTCGTCCTCTGTCATCCCCTTCTTCCTTCACACTTTCCTAACATCAGGTTCTTTTCCAGGGAGTCTTCTCATGTGATGGCTGAAGTACTGGAGCCTCAGCTTCAGGATCTGTCCTTCCAGTGAGCACTCAGGGTTGATTTCCTTCAGAATGGATAGGTTTGTTCTCTTTGCAGTCCAGGGGACTCACAAGAGCCTCCTCTAGCACCACAGTTCAAAAACATCAATTCTTCGGTGGTCAGCCTTCTTTATGATCCAGCTCTCACTTCAATACATCACTACTGGAAAAACCATAGCCTTGACTATGCGGACCTTTGTCGGTAAGGTCATGTCTCTGCTTTTTAAGATGCTGTTGAGGTTTGTCATCGCTTTCCTCCCAAGAAGCAGGCATCTTTTAATTTTGTGGCTGCTGTCACCATCTGCAGTGATCATGGAGACCAAGAAAGTAAAATCTGTCACTGCCTCCATATCTTCCCCTTCTATTTGCCAGGAGGTGATGGGACCAGTGGCCATGATCTTAGTTTTTTTGATCTTGAGCTTCAGACCATTTTTTGCTATGAAAGTAAGATCTTTGTAGAAAGAGAGAAATAGCCTGTTCCCACTGCTTTCTTTACTTAAAAACAGACATCTGAAAACACAGTATGACACAGTTTCAAAAGAGGACATCCTGGCTTTTATATCAGCCAAAAACAGGGATCAGAGTTCTATTGCTCATGTATGCTGGCTTAAGTGAAAAAGTGTAAATCTTGGATGTGAATTGCCACTTCTTATCACTGTTGTATTTCTCATTGTGTGCCAGCCATGGAGCTTAGTGGGCAATGAAGAATATAAGCAAGTACTCCTTAAATAGCACCAAGTCATCTCTGTGATTTACATTATTGCCTTTAGGCTGGTATACAGAGGTGCCTCGCATTATGACTTTAATTCATTCCAGCGAAATCACTGTACCTGTAGAACGAAAATGTCGTAATACAAAATTAAAAGCCCATTGAAATGCATTGAAACGCCTTCAATGCGTTCCAATGGGCTGGAAACTCATAGTCCAGAGAAGATCCTCCATAGTGCAGCCATTTTCGGTGGCTATCTTGCGAGGAATCTGTCCCAGAAAACAGCGGCGAGCCATTTTATTTACCCGGCGGCCATTTTGAAACTGCCAATCAGCTGGAGGGAAATCGTCGTTTTGCGAAGAATTGGTTCCCGAAAGTGAAAAAAACCCATTCAGACCATCGTTTTGCGATCACAATTGCGATCGCAAAAAGATCGCCGTAATGCGGTTTCGTCGTAATGCGGGGCAATCATAAAGCGAGACACCACTGTACATGATCAACAGGATTCTGATCACAGTATCATAGGCCCAAGGTGGTCTGTTATAGCTAGGAATGTAAAGAATACCTGGAAAATTCCTCATGTTAGTCGATTTTCCAAATATTGCCATGTCATGACTTCATAAAGAGATCTCTCCCTGTACCCCTAAGATATTTCAGATTTTAAAAACCAGGCTTGATTCCCATGTTTATCTATTTATATATTTCCCCCATTTGTCTCCTAACTTAATCTAAAAACTAGGTTTTTTTGTAGAAATAACTGCTAAATTCTGCACAGCTCAGTGCCCTTTCCAGACAATCCTGTAGAGCAAATAAGCAGTTTTGTGCAAGAACTATAATAACTGTATGCAGGCTAGTGCATCTTCTGGGGAGAAAAAGTCCTCAAAACATCCAAGAAATTTGGTGAGACCCCTTAGGGGGAGAAAAAAAAATCTTGCACAGAGAAATCTCACTGTGAGGGGAGATGAGGATTTTTCTCTCTCTCGGTTTTTCACGGAGAGTGAAAGAGTTATGAGATTCACATCCCTAATTATAGGCACTTACCGCACAACTCCATTTTCAAGCCCTCCAGCAATCACATTGATAGAGATGCCTTCAGGCTGGTTTGAGAAAGCAACAGAGCATATAATTTCTCTGCAGTGCACATGTCCCACAAGATCACCATTTACGGTCCAAAGTCTGAGATCACTGCCACCACCAACTGAAATACAGCAAAACCACTGCATTAGTAAAACAAAATGCAGAACACAATTAAATTGAATCAATTTGTCCACAGGAGCATTCAATTAAAAAGGATTTTTAAAAATGAATGACTTCTATAAAATCATAAAGCAGCATTGCATTATATAATATTTTCTGGCAGTAACAATGCATAGGAAAACTAAAGAAAACACATGTAAGAAAATGTAGCATCATTAAATAAGGGAAATAAAAACAAACATTACTGAAACAATGAAGATACTACCAGACTTTAGGAAGATTTCACTCTCAATATAAACAGACTGCCTTATATTTGAAGCTCTCAAATATTTACATTTTATTTCAATCATGTATATACTTTTCCCATATATGGTCAAGTTTCTATGAACCCAAGTAAAGACATAAAAGATATATTGGCCCAACTAATGGAAAGACAGCACAGAAGCAATGCAGCTCATCCTGTCTCTTCCTTAGATTATGTTTACAGGTATTCTAATTTCTCCTCAAAATTGTTTTCTGGGAACGCAGACAACTGGTAACATAAGAAACTGCCTCTAGTCAAATCCTCTTAAGCCTGGGGAGGATTCCTCAGCTCCACCTCCATATTGTTATTGTTTAGTCATTAAGTTGTGTCCAACTCTTCGTGACCCCATGGACCAGAGCACGCCAGGCCCTCCTGTCTTCCACTGCCTCCTGGAGTTTGGTCAAATTCATGTTGGTAGCTTCAATGACACTGTCCAACCATCTCATCCTCTGACGTGCCCTTCTCCTCTTGCCTTCACACTTTCCCAACATCAGGGTCTTTTCCAGGGAGTCTTCTCTTCTCATGAGACGGCCAAAGTACTGTAGCCTCAGCTTGAGGATCTGTCCTTCCAGTGAGCACTCAGGGTTGATTTCCTTCAGAGTGGATAGATCTGTTCTCCCTGAAGTCTCAAGAGTCTCCTCCAGCACCATAATTCAAAAGCATCAATTCTTTGGCAGTCAGCCTCCTTTATGGTCCAGCTCTTACTTCCATACATCACTATCACTTCCATACCACTATATGTACATCCAATGTGATATAATACAATACATCCATATGGTACTATATCAGATTGGCGGGAACATTCTCCCTGTGACAATTTTATCAAATGTGAACATCTGAAACAAAATGTAGACTACGTGAAACCTATTCCTGGTATGCAGACCGATAACATGGATTACTAGAATTCACAGTCTGGAATCTCCATATTCATAGAACCATGGCTGGAAGGTGAAATCCATTTAGTTCAATCCAGTATGTGATGCAGGACACACAGAGCTAAAGTATCCCCAAACAATAAGGTATGTTTCAGTCACAATCTGCTTGTGATGTTTGCAGAAGTGTGTGGAGGCAATGTGCCAGACAAACTGGACTGATCCAGTTTAGGTAAAGTTCTGAACTTTGTCTATGGGATAACAACAACAACAATGATGTATCTGTTATGTAATACCAGTCAATGCTTTTAAATTTTGATTGGCTGTTTCTGTTACTTAACAACAACAACAACAACAACAACAACAACAACAACAACAACAACAACAACAACAACAACAACAACAACAACAACAACAACAACAACACTGTTTCCCCCCCAAAATAAGACAGGGTCTTATATTAATTTTTGCTCCAAAAAACGCATTAGGGCTTATTTTCATGGGATGTTTTATCTTTTTTTCATGTACAACAATCTACATTTATTCAAATACAGTCATGTTATCTTCTGGTTGCTCTACAATAGTGGAAGGCAGGGTTTCACTTAATTGGGGCTTATTTTGGGGGTAGGGCTTATATTATGAGCATCCTGAAAAATCATACTAGGGCTTATTTTCAGGTTAGGTCTTATTTTTGGAGAAATGGTAACAACAACAACAACAACAACAACAACAACAACAACAACAACAACAACAACAACAACAACAACAACAACAACAACAACAACAACAACAACAACAACAGAAGAAGAAGCATGAAATGGAGTTAATTCTGTTTTATGACGACCATTTCCAAGGTCTTGTAGGTAAAGAATACGAAGAAGTCATTTACTGTTCACTTCTTTTAGGGCATCCTGGGATTGTGAAGCTTGCCCAAGGCCACACAGGCTGGGTTTTCTCACAGGAGTCACAGTGGGGAATTGAACTCCCAACCTCTGGCTCCATAGACAGTTACCTAAACTACTTACCTATCCAGACAGCTATTGGGATAAGTTAACCATTATGGTAGCCAGGTATATTTTGTAATTTTATGCAACTGTGAAGTATACTAGCGGGTACTAATTTCACTAAGTTTACAAAGACATGGAAGTGTGTGCCAAATATTGAATGAACTCCCAGATGCTGGGGTACAGTGGGAGCATGGGAGTGAAAATGTGTTTCTGTTGATTGGGAGAAAGGGCACTGGCTTGTCACATAGATCCATATCTCTTCCCATAAGAAAGAGAAGAATGAAGGGTGTACAAAGGAAAATATAAACATCTGATTTACATAATTTATAAAGGCCACCTTTTAAAGGATTACACACAGAAGCCCGGCACATGCTTTTTGTGCATCAACATACAAAAAAAGCCATAAGAATAATTAATAAACCCAATCCCAGAGACATCTGACAAGGAGGAACATTTAGGACCGACAGGTTGCCTACCTGTAATTCTAGTTCTTCGAGTGGACCTCTGTGATTCATACTCTGGGTGATCTGCGCATGTGCGGAGCCTCGCCAGAATATTATAGAGCTTCTGCGGTAGCAAAAAGATACATTAGTGCAGACCCCTCCCTTCTGATAGATATACCTTGGTGGCAAGACTCCCCCTTCAGTTAGGTCAACCACCACATAAAAAGAAGGGTGTGACAGTGGGGAGGCCGGGTCGGGATGTGTGAATCATAGAGGTCCACTCGAAAAACTACAATTACAGGTAGGTAACCTGTCATTCTTCTTTGTGGCCTCTGTGAATCACACTCTGGGTGACTAACAAGAAGGGTGTCATGCCAAGGTAGGTGACAATACAGCACATCCAAAAGTAGCATCAGACTTCTGACAAACGACCAATGAACAGTGATTGATAAACGTGGATGGCTGTGACAATGTGGCAGAGGTGCAGAGGTCAGCGAGGGGGACTCCTCGAAGAAATGCTATGGATATTGCCAACACCCTGGTGGAATGAGGGTGGCTATTCTGTGGTGCTGGGACGCGAGCAAGCTGATAAGCAAGCTGGATAGCAGACACGGCCCATTTTGATATTTGCTGTGGGGTAACTTGGAGACCATTGGCAGGAAGTTGGTAGCTGACGAAAAGTCTAGCTGAGGCTCTGAAGGACTGAGTGCGGGCTATGTAGAAGGCCAGAGCCCATCTAACATCCAATGTATGGAGAATCCTTTCTTGAGGATTAGATGGAAATGGAAAGAAGGGCAGAGGAACCAAGGGTTTGGACAGGTGAAAAACCTTGGGCAAAAAAGAAATAGCTACAAATACTTTGACTTTGTCAGGGTAAAACTGAATATAAAGGTAGTCAGATCTCAAGGCTGCTAGTTCACTAGCACAGCGTGTTGACGTGATAGCTACAAGGAAAGCTGTCTTAAAGGTATGTAGTCTAAGGTCAATTGACACAAGAGACTCAAACGAGGCCCTTGTAAGGTATCGAAAGACTAGTGTCAATGACCATTGAGGCGATGGGGCACATATGTCAGGATACATGTGTGACAGTCCTTTGAGGAAACATTACAGAGTAGGGTGTCTGAAAAATGTAGCTGCTGGAGAAGTTGGTGGTTGATAAGCCATGATTGCCGAAAGGTAAATGTTGAGGATGAAAGAGAAAGTCCTTTAGTCTTTAGTTGCAAGAGAAAGTGAAGAATAGTGCTGAGGGAAGGGTTGATTGAAGACAGCAATGACGTTGCAGTGAATGATTGGATTTGTTTCCATTTATACATGTAGGCCTTCCTGGTTGAGGGTTTCTTTGCATGATGAAGAACATTAATCAGGGAGGCAGAAAGCAGATGAGACATACTGGGCAGGTGATAAATAATTTGGAAGACAGCTGATGGAGAATTGGAAACCATGGCTGTTGCAGCCACCATGGAGCTATTAGGATTGCATTGAGCCTGCCTGGTGAAGACAGACTACGACCTTGTGGAGAAGTGGAAACGGTGGAAAGAGGTAAGTCAGTGATTTGGGCCAATGCCTGATGAAGCCGTCACTGTGGGAATTCTTGCCAACTCCTGCGTGGGAGCAGTAACGTTTGCACTTCCGGTCTGTTTGGGAGGCAAAGAGGTCCATGGTGGGCATGCCCCAGCGAGTGCACAGGGAGAAAAAAACTGTCTGATCTAGCTCTCACTCATGGGCTTGGGATTCTTTGCGACTGAGCAAATATGCCAGATTGTTGTTGTGACTGGCTACATGGATTGCCATGAGACAATTGTGGTGAGAGAGACACCATTCCCACAGGTCGACAGCAAGATATAGGAGGCTTGGAGAGTGAGTACCCCCTTGTTTGTGGCGGTATTGTCTGTGGCTATTTGAACAATTTTGCCGATAAGATGGTTCTTGAAGGCCTTGCAAGCTTTTATCACTGCTAGTAGTTCTAGCTCATTGATAATGGAGCATTTTTTTAATTTTCGAGACCACTGGGCATGGATTTGCAGGGATCGGCAGTGGGCACCCCAGCTGGTGAGACTGGCATCTGTGGTAACCTGGATCTGTGGACAAGGTTGTTGGAAAGGTTGTCCCATCTTCAGGTTTTGTGTGGAGCGCCACCATAAAAGCTGGGAGGTGAGTTCTGGAGTGACTCAAAGTAAGGTATGTGGTGGGCCTAGCAGTGGGTTGAATAAGGCCAGAAACCACGCTTGAAGGGTTCTCATTTTCAGGCAGACATGCTGAACAACAGAGGTCATTGAGGCCACTGTACCTAAAACATGTTGGACCGTCAACGCAGAGATAAGTGCATGAGAAGTGAAGGCAAGGAGCAAATAAATTAAGCTGAGACGTTTGTCTGTTGGGAGAAACACTTGAACTTGTTTGGAGTCTATAACAGTTCCTATGTAACAGATTAGTCTTGTAGGAGTCAACATGGACTTTTGCAGACTCACTTTGAGGCTGAGATGTAGGAGGAGAGACAACGTGAAGCGGATGTCATGCTGTGCTTTGCAACGGGAATGGGCTATGAGAAGCCAGTCATCGATGTACGGGAATATGTGAATTTTGTGGAGCCTGAGGTACGCTGCCACAGGGCCATGCATTTCGTGAATACTGAGGGAGCCATTGCGAGTCCAAATGGAAGTCTTTTGAATTGGTAGGCCTGGGTTCTGAGTTGGAAGCGCAAGTAAGGCCTGTGAGATGGATGGACAGAGAACTGGAAGTAGGCATCTTTGAGGTCTATAACTGCAAACCAGTCTTTTTTGTGGAGCAGTGGAAGGATGGACTCAAGGGTGACCATGCAAAATTTGGTGGTAGTGATATACTGGTTTACTTCTGATCTCGAGGATGGGGTGGAGGCCTTTGTCTTTTCTGGGGACCGTAAAATAACTAGAGAAAAAAACTGTGGCTGTATGGTGTAGAGGTACTGGTTCTATGGCATCTTTGAATAACAATGACTGTATTTCTTCTTGTAGAGTTCATGACAGAGGTGTGAAGGTGTGCGATGGCAGAGGAAGCTGATGGAAAGGACCCAGTCATCTATTATGATGTCATTCCACTCAGGTAAGTGTTTCCAGAGGGCAGGAGGAGGGGTGGGGTGTGTGTGAGAGGTTGTGTTGAGAGCTCAGTCATTGGATGCCAAACCTGGGTTTGCGTTCATTATGCCTGACTGTGGTTTGTTGCCAGGGTTTGCCGTGGTAAGGTTGTTGCCTATCGTAAGGTGCACTGGTAGTTTGCCTTTGAGGTTTTTGTTGGAACCTCTGATAAAAGGTGTAAGGGCGGCACAACTGAGTGCGCTGAGGGCATTGTTGGTATGTGGGGTAGATGCCCCAACACCTGGTGGTTGTTCTCTTTTTCTGGACATTTTCTGGAATGTAATTTGTCTCGGCATTGAAGAGGCCAACTCCATCGAAGGGAAGGTCTTTGATGCGTGCACGGGTATCCTCTGCAAGACCAGTATTTCTAAGCCGGAGAATCTGCGAAGTGCTGCAGAGTCAGCCATGTATTTTGATGTGGCGTCGACAGTGTGCCTAGCCATTAGCATCTGTTGCTTAGCTACTGAGAGGTCTTCCTGTTGAAAGGTTTGGGCCAAGATCCTTTTATCTTCAGGAAGTGCATCTATAAAGGTGGATATTTTGTCCCAAAGAAAACATTGGTAGGTGCCCATAACTCCATGGTAGTTGGTGACTCTCATGGTAAAGGCAGTGGAGGAATACAGCCATCTGCCCATGAAGTCGATGTTCCTACTATCTTTATTAGAAGGCATGAGAACCTATCGATGTCGAGAACGGGATTGTGAAGCATCGACCAAGATGGAATTAGGAGCAGGCTGTTTTTGTAAAAAGATACCATCAAGGTCATGCACCCAATAAAGATTGTCGATGCATCTCGACACTGTGTGTGATTATGTTGGTTTGGTCCAGGAGCATTTAGCTGTGCTGAGGAGAGATGGAAGCATGGAGATGTGGACTGGTGTAGTACTGTATTTCGAGATGGGATGATAAAGATGATCAGATGGCTCAACAGTATGTCTATGTATTTGAAGTTCGAGGGACTTTGTCGTATGTACCATTAGCTGAGCATAAGTTTGAAAATCCTCAGCTGGTGACAGGGGATCCACGTCTGCTAGGTTGGATTCAGGTGAAGTTAAAAGTACCAACAGTGTCTGAGGTCTGGAACTGTGATCAGACTTTTTGGCATCATGCCGTGAGTTGATCGACCGTCAACCGATATCGGCGTCAAAAAGCTGTTCATCAAGGTATTGTCAATGTCGAGCTGTCAACATCGAAGGTACCTCAGTTGACAGCAGTCGATATCGAGGGTCATCGATATCTATGAAGTCGATATGGAGCTGATGTCAATATGGAAGTTGATGTCGATGTCAAGATAGATGTCCGAAGTGGTAAGGGCATTGATGTACCATATTGGATGACAGTGGAATAAACAGACGCTGGTGATGCTGAGTGGGATGAGTGGTCATGGTAATCTGGATGGGCAGGAAAATAGTAGCTTGTTGGTGCCGCAAGTATGACCGGAGCTGAAGAGTGTTGATCGGCTCATTTAGGCTTCTTTGGCGCCAACTTGATAGGAGGTGCCTGATAACTTTGGGCAATCATGATGGTATTATCACTTCCACATCGAGGATTCCCATGTAGGGATAAAGTGATCTGGCAGTACCTCATCATCAGAAAGGGAGCCAACACAAATAAGTTCTCTGGACTCAGGTGGTTGCAGAGTCAGAGTGGAAATGGCTTTGGAGGGTTTAGTCTTCTTCGGTGGCGAGGGTTCAGGTGACAAGGAAACATCGGTGAACAGTCTGTGTTTAGTGGCTGTTTTAGATGTCAAAGCTTTCGACATTGAATGTTTAGTTTTGTGAGCCCGTGTAGCAGTCAATAGAGTCAACGTCAAAATAGGTTCTTAATGTTCAGAATGAGAAGGAGTAGCCAAAGGCACTGTTTTGCCACCTCGGAAACAGCTTTGTCCATGGCTTTAGCGTGGGGTACGGATTTGGAGGAAGGTTGGGCCATGGGTTTAGTAGTCTGGAGAGACTGCTCCCAAAGCCAAAGTTTAAGTCTAGAGAGGAGACTACGGAGAACTCCGCGCCTAAAGATTTTTGCAGTGAGGACAACAAGAGGTTTGATGAGCCTCACCAAGGCAAAAAAGGCACTTAGCATGGCTGTCAGAGAGTGGATTCTTGTTGTTGCAGACAACACAATGTTTGAACAGGCCTGAAGAGGCCATGAACCAAAAATAGAGGGGTGGGGGTTTGGCCCAAAGGCCAGAGCAGTATTAAAGAATAAGAATTCGAATGGAAGGGATTAAAATAATAAAGGTTAAACAATTTTATTTTTCTGAAAACTCACAGAAGCTACGATAGAGGCTCTCAGTGTGGTGGTTGAAAAGAAACTGAAGGGAGAGCCTTGGTGCCAAGGTACATATACCGGGGGGAGAGGGGTCTGCACGAATGTATCTTTTTGCTACTGCAAAAGCTCTAGAATATTTCAACAAGGATCCACACATGTGTGGATCACCGAGTGTGATTCACAGAGGCCCCGAAGGAGAAGCGTATATTTTATTAGTGTTGGATTAGAAATAATATCCTGCACTGCATGCCCACCTCACTCAGTTCTACTATAAGTGCTTAAATGTTTTTTTCCTTCATCTCACATTAATGAACATAAAGTAATGAAGTTGTCAGCATCCTATTAAGGACAGGCTTTAGAAACCTTGAGGCTGTATGCAGCCTCATCCAGCCCATAAGACCCATCCCTCCTTAGACTTGCCTGCACCTTCTCCTTCCATACTGGCTGCAAGAGGAGAACCTTATGTTCCTTGTCATTCAGCATGGAAGCAGCCAGGGTATATGCACTCTCACAGCCCTCACTGCAATTTGCATCAATAAACCCTATCTTTTGCTCCAACATTTTCTTTTCTCAAATTGCTGGTGCATCTTCTAGATGAGAACCCTGGCATGGTTGGCTTTAACCCTTCATCCCCCATCATTTTACAATCTGCAGAACCCCGGCATGTGCAATTTGCACTGCCAAAAATGTGCCGTTATCTTCAATGGCATTTTTTTGTCAAGGCACAGAGGAGCTGATCAAATTTGAGATGAGAGAAGAGGGGCTAATCTTCCTTATACACTCCATGCCATGTTCCCAAATTGCAGTGTAGCCCCAATACCTCTTCCTTGCACTGGATTAAACTTCACCTAGAACAAATAGGATGTAGTTTAATCCAATACAAATTGTAGGGAAGGATGGAGGGAATGAGAGAAGAAGGAAGCATGGGTGGATATGTGAGCACAGAAGTATGGGACACAAACAGTGTGTGAGTGGCTGGACGCAGGGGAAAAGACTGTGTGAATGGATGGATAGATGGTGCCTGTGTGTGGAAGAGAGATCTCTTGAATTCTTTGCTTCTAGAAACACTAAGTTGCACATTTAATTCCATTACAGAGACAATGGGAACACCATTGCAATTTGTCTTCATTGTGCCTTTACAGTTAATGAACATTTTAATACAATCCTCATGGTGCCAGTTATTTAATATCGAAAAGCAAGGAAGAAATGTAATTTTAACAAAAGCAATTTTGGCTTGTATCCTCCCCTCAGGAGTTTTTGAGATACAACATCCTGAATTAAAAACCTGACATCAGGATCATTATTTCAGAGAATTTAAACCTGTCAACTCATTAAACCTTTATGAGGTCACAAAATCATCAGTATGTACTCAAGCAGACAAATCATACTCTCTTTTCATCCATCAACTTGCATGGTAACCAAGATGACTGGGACTCAAACAGCTTAATAGCATTCTGTGCAATGTTTTAGAGCCACACAGGTCTCCTTCCTACCATCCCTCTAGAGATCCTAGAACAGCACCTGAATGTTGAGGGGCTTAAATTGGCATTCAATGGAACATAAATGGTCTACTACTAAAAGCTAGGAGCACGAGGCATGTCCAGTGAGTAGCTTAGGACCCACCATGGGCTCTCTCTTTATTATTTTTGCTCATGTATGCCCAAAAGGACCTCAGCCTCTGGTCTTTAAAGTGGTGCCATGGCTCAGCAGTACAGAACAACCTTTATAAAGCAATAGCATTTCCAAGTAAGTTTAGAAAAGTATCCTAGATCATTCCACCAGTGTGACCCTATACGGAAAAAATTTGCAACAAAAAGTTGCTATGCTTTGCATCTCCAGCCCTCAAAAGGAATGTCACTGTTCAGTGCTCCCGCGAGCTTGAAACCAGTAAGTCCTTGAAGTTCTGTTTAGGCATTGTAGGATGAGGAGTTTCAGAAGGAGAGAAGGACATCTCCCTCCTGTCCTATTATATGGAGCCCTTTTCCTGCTGTGCTAACAGGCTTCTGCCCTGAGACACCAGATAGCCACGGCCACTCAGGGGCGGACCATACTGAGCTGCTCAGAAGAGAATATAGAGCTGCATGGACAAACAATCTGATCTCCTATAAGGCAGCTTCCTGCAACCTTAAGGAACTAGAAGGCTCTGGTTTCAAAACTGACCATTTTATAGCAGTATGAAGGAATGGGGACAGGCCTTGGTTATACAGCAGGAAAGGCAAATGGTGTTATTTCCCCTTCCCTCCCTCCTGGAGCATTCATGGTAAACACACCCACTCACCCATTCCACAACTCCAGTTCTTTCCCATACGGTACTTACTAGAAACCTTTAAAAGCTCCAATAAGCTAATTGCCACTTACCTTTCCCCCACCTTTCTCCAGTTTTCCTGTTCCTTCAACTGACTCCTCTATATTTTACAAGGTTTTTGACAAGTTATTTTTTCACTATAAATTTACAAACTGAAATGCTTCTGCCCACCTAAGGAGCCCCCGTTTCACTCAAAAACTGACAAACATTCAATTACAAGAAGGAATGATACTTGAAATGTTCAGGTTTTTGCAATGTCTCTTGAAAAGACACCTACCAGAATCACAAACAGTTGCGATGTCCCCCGTTGTTTCACTAGCGGATACTGCTGTTACAGGACTCTTGTGCCCAGCAAGACTTTGCACGTAGCAGAGCCTGTAAGAATCAGTTTCATGGTTAGATTTCACCATTGTTAGCTGTAGTAGTAGCAGCAGCATCTTTTTAAGGCAACATATGGTTTATTGCACCTGCTTTCCATTTCAATTAATTGATCAATTTTCACTAAACTATCCCTATCACTTTTCTATAGCACCAGCATAGTAGATCTTGGACAGGTGAGACAGACATACAGCTTAATCATTCCTTTTACAATCAATGATAGAAAGCAAATCAAGTCTAAATTTTATTTAAAACTAAATTTTAGTTGTTGCATAAATAGAAAAACCAACAATTTAGATATTTGTACCTGTTCAGATCCCATATGATGCAAGTTCCATCTTGGCTCACACTTATCATTATACTGTAGGGCTTGCAGACAAACAAGCTGGTGATCTCTGCCGTATGGCCATACAAATGCACCTGCCATTCCATTTCAATCTCAGAAGGCTGCAATGAATAAAATCACAGTAAGATCCAAGTTTACTAGACATACTGTAGGTGTGAGGGATAGGGAGAGTAAAATAGCGTACTATAAATTAGTTTTCAGGCTAGATCTTACGAGGTACAACTTTCAATATTTATATTTTATTTGGACCTATATACAGCATTTTATGATTTCAGTGCTATGCAAAGGTGATTTTCCATTTCATTACTCAAATGAAACAAAACAACAACAAAAGAAAAAACCCAACAAATCCACCAATATACAGTGAAGGTTGCTCCAAGTTCATGACAAGAGCAATCATACCACTTTACCCTGGAGTGGTTGGCTTACATATAATTAGTAGGCTGGCATTATCTGAGAAAGGTAGTTTATTCAAATATCTCGTATAGCTATTATCACTGTGGAAAGCTCTATACCGCTGGTTTGTATTCCAGCACATGGGATTCTTGAGTAATTCTTAAGTGGACAGTTCCTTTACTGACATAGTTAAGAACAATCTTTGTCATCAGGAGAAAAAGCATTTCTCTCAACAATACTATTTAATTCCACCTTTTCCTCCCTTAAAAGCCAGAGAACTAATTAAGAAACACGTTTTTGTTTTGAAGGCTGATTAGGACAAACAGCAGAGGTGAGAGATGTTTGCTTACAAATACTGGTTTGTTAGAGCTCTAGAAACAAGATTTGCTACATGTTAACAACCTATTACAGTGGTGCCTTGATTTACGAACGCCCTGACCTATGAACAATTTGACTTATGAACAGCTCCGGCCGCAAAATTTTGCGTCGAATTGCAGCCGGAGCTTTCACTTATGAACAGAAAAAGGCAGAGGGAAAAGGTGGGGAATTCAAACTGTTGGTGGCAAAGACACTGTTTCTTTGTAGCTCTTTCTCCCCAACGGTTGGAGCAGGGGGTCACGGAACTTTTTTACTTCTGCCGAGCAGGAGGAGGAAGGAGAGGCGGCGTGGCTCTAGATCGCTGCCAGGTGCGGGAATCCGGTGTGCTCCCTACCCATTCCTGGCGCGGGCCTATTCAGGAGTAAGCACCGTGGAAAGCGCAGGTCTACTCAGGAGTAAGGGCCACCAAAGGCCTTGGGCAGGACACGTGAGTCGAAGGGGCTCCGTGGATGCAATGTGCGGCAGCAGCGCAGAAGGAGGAAGGAGAAGCGGCTGGGCGCCGGTGCTTTGGAAGCCTGGGAAGCCTCCACAGAGGCTTCGGACTGGTAAGGTGCTGCTTTTTCCTTTTAAAAAAGTTGTTCTGGGTGGGTTTTGGAGGGTTGGTTTGGGCTGGGGGGGTTACGTTTCTGTGTTGTTTTGTTTTTTGGTGGATTTTTTTTTGCAGTTCCAGCGTGCGACTTGCTCCAATGTTTATTTTTGTATTTGTTTGGTTTTTTGTTTGTTTGTTTTGCAGTCCCAGCGTGGGACTTGCAGTGTTTTATTTTTAAATATATTTTTTGTATTTTTTTCTTCAGCCGGAACGGATTAATCAGTTTTCAATGCATTCCTATGGGAAATGGTTGCTTTGACTTATGAACGTTTTGACTTACAGCCACTGTTCCAATACGGATTAAGTTCGTAAGTCAAAGCACCACTGTAATATAATAACTTTAGGACTTCTTTTGCCAATAAAGTAGTCTTTAGGTATATGAATTGTGTACTGCAGCCATACAATGTCACACACTGAATCACAATGCTAATATTTTAGGATAGTACACTAATCTTATGCATAGAAAAGACAGTGTAAAGGGTTTAGAACTGCAGTGTGTATATTTCAACAGCTTACACATGAAGAGTAAGTGTGGTATTTCCTGTGCTGCACTGCACTCAGTTTGTTCCCAGTAATTCTTATTCATTTGGGAATAGAAACAAAACAGATGCTAGTGAACATGCTGTCACACCATATGGCCTCATCTCAGGAAGCTGACTAGACCCAGAAGCTGCACAGAATGCAGAAACGCCAGAGCTGTGAGGCTTCCTTAAAGTAATAACACACCTGAGCAGCAATGAGAGGAATGCTCACATTCAGGTTGACCATATTTGTAAACTAAATAAAAGTCCTTCATATATTTTGAGCTCTGCTCTTCTTTACCAAAAGTTCTATTTCCAAATTTTAAGTTTCAAAATCTAGAGGAGCAGACAAGTTCGTCTGGTGCTGACGCTGATGACATTTCAGTGCCAGGTCAAAACCTTCCTGTTCCAGAAGGCTTTTAACTGAAATAATATCAACTGTGGGTCCTGATGGCAATTTTTTAGCGCATCTATTTTAATTGTTTTATCCTTTTATTGTAATTTTATTGTATTTTAATTGTTGTAAGCCACCCAGAGACCTTTGGGTAGAGTGGGCGGCATATAAGTTAAATGAATGAATGAATGAATGAATGAATGAATGAATGAATGAATGAATGAATGAATGAATGAATGAATATAGCCTGAGGAATAGAGATCAAGGTTTTCACTTTATCTCATGCTATTAATCAAGATCTTTTATATATATATAAAACACACACACATAATTTTGAATGAAAACAAGTTGTATCTTCCCGAGAAAAAGTTAATCTAATATTCAGATAATCTATATTTTAATTTTTTTGTAGCCATTTTGCAATTCCTAGAATCAAAAGCCGATTCTTAAAACTGAATTGCTATAAATACAAATAAGAAGATAAATATAAGGACCATGGTTGGCAAATGGAAATCAAAGGCATTTCCTCTTCAAGGCCAGAAAAGTACGTGTATCGATAAGAAATATAAAATTTACTTACTGTACTACTAGTGAATCGGTTCATATATGCTGTGATGACACCACATTTGCTGCCAGTAAAAAGTTGACAACTGTCGGGTACCCAAGCACAACTGGTCACCTTAATAACAAGAAAAAGCAAGACATTTATACAGTACCCTAAGTTAATATTCATTGCAACTATGCCCTGCTGTTCAAAAGATTCCTTAAGATGACTTACTCCACAAGCAGTACACTTTAAACATAAATATTTCACTTCTTAGCTTTGCAATTATTTTGTCATGTATACATATGTTTACATGTGCAATAGCTAACTTTCATTTAGAAAGCTATTAATAGTTGATTAATGCAAATCTGTCAAGCATCGATTGATGTATGGGAGGGCCCTTCAGTTTCCTAACTTTAAAGTAACTCCTCTGAGACACATAGGAAGTTTCATGAAAAACATGCAGGGTTGCCAGAGATAGTGCTAACACAGAGATGAGACGCCAAGGTATTTGCATATATGCATGCAGGTCAGGAAAGGAGTGAGTGGGGCAGTGAGTCTAGGCTCACTGGATCAGGACTCATACACTTCTCCTCTTCAGCATCTTCTGTTCATTCACACTCTCATATTATTGTTGCTTTCATAAAAATGTTTTTCCAATGGACTTGCTCAAATGAACAGTAGATACTCTAAATCAAGAATTAGCAGCTTAGTGTATATCTATATAATGAAGCAGTTGTGGTAATCAAGAGGAGCAAGCAAAGAAAGTAGAGCATGTGAATTTAAGACTAACTGGTTTACTGAGTTATCGGTTTTCAGGGATTGGAGGCCATTTTGTGAGGTGCTCACACATATACATTGACAAAATAGAAAAAGCTTTAGAGTTGAGAAACACAGTGGTGCCTCGCATAATGAGCGCACCATTTAACGATGAATCTGCATAGCGATGCGGATTTAGCAATCGCTAATGCGATCGCATACCGATGGTCTAAATGGCCAAAATTCGCTTTGCGACAATCGGTAAGCAATTTTTTAAATCAGCTGTTCGGCGGTTCCAAAATGGCCGCCGGACGCCCAAAATGGCCACGCGTAGCGTTTTCGCACCCTGCCCTCGCTTACCGAAGGCGCGAAAATGGCTGCCGCTATGGAGGAACATCGCTGAACGGTGAGTTTTGTGCCCATTGGAACACATTAAATGATGTTTAATGCGTTCCAATGGGTTTCCCCGTTCCGTTTAGCGATGTTTCCCCATAGCGAAGGTTAATCCGGAACGGATTAACCTCGCTATGCGGGGCACCACTGTAAATGCAATATATTTGATAAATGAGCTGTATATTATGAAGTCACACCACAGTAAGTCTATTAGGTCCATTTCATAAGGAACAAATAAGAATTAGCATTGTAACAAAGCATCATAGAGATTTAACAAGCAGGTTTCCCAGTAAATCTCAATAAGGGACAGTGGTTTAAACTTTGTCCTAAAACTAGGACATTAAATTACTTACAGTTTTAATAAACCACAATTTAAGTTCTGAAGTGAAGCAAACAGGGGAAGGAGAGGGGCAACGACAGAATAAGTTAATTTTTTAGCCCGGTTAGACTCATAGCACTACATGTACATAGTACTTTAGATATTAAGATGTCACAAGCTTGTTTGCTTGTTTCTTTTGCTCCAGTGGACTGTTAAGCCTTTCAATGTTTTCAGACATTGCACTTATAGACAGAAATTGCTTTGCACAAGGAGGACAGAAGATATTTACCCGATGAAACTGTGAGCTTTGAATAAAGTTAACTGGAGGTTCACTTTGCTTGCTCTTTAGTCGTAAGATATTGTCAGCATAACCCCAACTCAGAATTGCAGACCACTGGATATCTGTGCTGTGCATGCTTCTAACGCCTGCAAGAATTATCAATATGTTCAGTTTAAGTAGAAGATGCTCATTGTTCTACATTGTAATAAAAATGTCCTTAGAATGCTTGGCTTTTAAAATCACCATTGAAATGTCTCATCAAAAGTTAAAGAGGCATTTAATTAATACAGCCATTTTTAATTTTGGTAAGCTAGTTTTAGGTTTTCTAAAAACATATTTATTTTCTTACTGATCTGAATCCTTGTTGAACAGTAGCTGCAACCAGTTTGCATGTGATCAGAGTATCATGATTGTAACAAGAGACCTCAAACCATATGGAAAGCTAGTTGCTTGCATTAACTCCCACAAGGATCAGGGAGAGATTCTTGTTACATCTGCAGAATCACTTAATTCTGGATGGTTCTACACATGTGAACAAAACTGCTATAACTCACATGGGAGCCACTACTGTACACAAACCACTTCCCACACACAGTTCAGCTCCCATACAGTTTGAGATCTCAGTAGCAATCTACACCACTCAAGTAATACAGTGTTAGATATCCTCTTTGGATGAGTGAAAAGCTGGACAACACAGCAGTGGTTAATTCTATTGGCTTTGTAATTCAACTTCCCAGTGGTTCGCTCAGACTATAATTAAGCTAACATCCTTACCTTGCTCCTTGCTATATATCATCAGAAGGCAGAACTTCCGGGACAAACCACAGATAGCTCTAGTGGGCAGAGCCTGCAAGGAGCCAAACCTTTCTCCATGTGGCTGGCTGAAGCAAACAACAGGATCTGGGGCACTGGGGGAACCTACATATTCCCCCCACTTTAAACCTTTGATCCAAGATAAAGGACTCTAGGACAAACAAAATGAAACAAATATCTGTCAGTGAAGGAAACATGGAGTCCCTGTATCTGAGACTTTTAAACACCACACTGAATACAATTTTACTTAATATAAGTTAATATTCAATAAATGTGTACCAACAGATAAGCTCCTAAAATGAAGCATTAAGAGGAAATCAGGAGGTACAGAACAGCAAAGACAAAAAGGCAGTTCAGAAGGAACAATCCCAATTGAAAAGCCAATTCCAGCTTGCGTCTTGGTTTGCAACAATAAACCCCCCTTTATTTGAACCCGTTGGTGACAGAAGCATGGAACAGGGAATGGAGGAGGGACCCCCACACTGACCTGGTCATGGTCTGCAGAGCTCAGAACATTAAAATAATACAAACAAGAAACTTGAAGCATGAAAGATTTTACGACTGACTGCAGTTCAGCAAAAAGGTCTTCTTGTCCAAATGAAAACAAAAATAGAAGGAAAAACACACAGTGTGCTCGGAAGCAGACAATGGAGAGTTAAGTATCAGCTTGTATCAGAAGCTTTAGAAAGAAATTAAATTCCCTTCCAGGTGCTCCTTTTTCAAGTTTTCATGTTAAAAACAATATTCATGTTCTTTTATTACAGAGAAGATACACAAAGAGACACTCGTGAGGGTGCAGCAGCTACACCATACTAAGTTGTGAATAAACTTGAGAACAATATTGACGTACCGGATATGCAATCTCTTTCGTATGCTCCTTTGTTTCTCTGAAGGCAAACTGCACTAATAATCCCATGGCAGCAGGAAGCTCTCCTTCCATAATGAGTTTCGATCCGGGTCTGCTAACATGTGCAGTGTGGAACAGCTGGCGAGGGGTTTGTCCATATGTCTTTATCATTGTCTCTAGTGCTCTTCTTTGAACTGGGTCTTCCACAGCTGACACGTCCATTCCAAAGTAGGTCTGGAACATGAGCCAAAAACAAGGAGGTAAGGTTCTATGGAAAGCAAAACATGAACTTCAAACGTGAGTATCTCTCATGGGCTTGAGACTTTGTAAATTATCAAAACTCTTAAGACGCCCATTTTATCCTCTTTACTTTCCACTGGGCTTCGTTATGATGAGAATAAGGATGTACAATACAGAATACTGTATAACAAAGCAGACCTGTGTCTGCAGTGTTCATTCTGGCCTTGTTTCCACGCAGCCTATGACATCCACCTATCTATAGATCACTCTGAACAAACCAAAACCTTAGTCCCCAATGGAAACTGCTAATAATAAAATGTATGTGTTGTTGATTCTAAATTATGGTGACCCTTTTCATGATCTTCTTGGTATAGAATACACAGTCATTTACCATTCCCTTCTTCTGGGGGTGCCCTAGGGCTCAAGGCTATACAAGCCATCTCTTCTCCCAAGAATTGAATTTCTGACCCCTGTCTCTGCAGCCAGGTACCCAACTTACAGAGCTATCCAGGCAGCATATATACTATTTATCTCTTATGTTCTTTAGTATAGTAGATGGAAACTGGTGTTCTCCAGAAGTTTCTGACCTACAACACCCATCAACAATACTATTATAGAACAATACTTTCCTCAAAACCGTTTCCATTTACTCTGTAGAATGAATCAAAGTAAATGATTTATTGTGGTGGCGGGGAGATACTTACAGCAGGATGAAAGACATTGATAGCTTGAACTGAAGCCCTTCCCTTCTGCTTATACCCAAATACTAAATCAATCCAGTGACAGATTGTCTGGGAAACATGATCAGATTCTAATGCTTGACGATGGATCAGGACAAACAGCCTGGGATCATTTCGAGCCCATGGTGGGAGGTTTACATGGTTCACTCTTTCGCCATTCTGACGTACACCAAAATCAAATCCTATAAATATAAACATTTTTTAACTAGATGCCAGAACTGATTTCACATTTATATATCACCCATTCTCTGAGTAACTCAGCACAGTATACACAATGTGTGTTTTTTCACCTCTATTTTACACGCACAGGAATGCAGTAAATTTCATATCCCTGCTCAGTCTTGAAGCTTGCATTCAAATCTCATCATTTGAGTCCACAAATGGAATATTTTCCAACACTGGATACATGTTTTCAACATTAAAACTCTTCAATATCATATTATATAGTTAGCTGCTGTTAAGCTACAAAATGCATTATTTCTCAGTTTAGCATTTATTCCCTAGTAGTTAATCTACATTTGCAGCATTCCATTTAGATTCACGGTTTTCAGCTAAAACTACAAGAATTCTAGCTGGGGGAATCCCCGCTGAATTTTGGTAGTTGTACTGAAAAAATCCCAAAACCCGATGCTGTTCACATTTCAGTAAAAATCAATGCAATTCAAATTCTTCAACTTACAGGTGTTTGGATGAATGTTATGAATGTTATAAAGGAAGCCTCTTTTGAATGAGCTGATATGTCAATGAAGCTTTCTGGAGCTTAACAAATGAAATATGTTACACGACCATCCATGGACCTTGGACAGCCATATCAAATCTCATAATTCCCACCCTCAGTTTATTCCTATTTGTTTAAAACTGAAGAGCCCCCTTGTTCCCTTACATGACATTTTTTAAAAAAAAATGGGGTGTGGGACAGGGGTGCCAAGGATACAAGAAGACACTTCCCCCCCCCCCCTTAAGTGCTGGGGACGTCCGGGCTGTAGATTTGGGTTTCTGGGAGAAACTGCATGCCCTCCACAGGCCTCATCCTGTCCATCCCAACATTAAATTTTAGTTTGGTTTTTATGTGCACAAGCCTTGACTGCATGTACTCCCCCAATCAATGCATCAGGAAAATATTCTTCTCTACTGCTTTCTAGGATCATGCTCTCCACATTGCTGTTCACTAGACACTATACTTGTCTAACACATATGTAGTACAGATGGCTGTGTTCCAAAGGAGGAAACATATGTATAATCACCAATTTATATCAAGTACAGAAAGTACATTGATCTTTTACACAGACTGGTTGAAGCTACAGTAGTTTACAATAGAATATCAATAATCTTTCATGCATATGTACTTTCTACACATATCGTTGAGTCTGGTTTGATTATTCCTACAAAGTTCATATTTCAGAGAGTCAAATGGTTCCTGGCTCCTCCTTCTATTACTTGTTAACTATCTATGTTCATGCAATCCATTCCTCTTTCATTGGTTTAACCTGCACAAAATTGCAAAATTGCTTTTTGATGCTGACACTGGCTCAACATACCCTCTCTATTAACTAAAAACTCAGGAAGATAGAAAAATTCTGGGATGAGCTCCTTCACATCAGTCATGGATTCATATGATGAAAGGCGCCAAGTTGTGTTGGTGGAATGGAATGTTCTGTCTGGAATATCAAAACTTTGATCTGTAAAACAAACCGAGATTAAAGGGGTTACATTGCAGAAAAGAACTAGATCTTGCAGTACAGCAAAACAGAACAAATATAGGTTAATTTTATCTTACTGTGTGTTCATGAACATTTTAAAATTGACCTGGTTTTCTGTGTTTTGCAGCTAGTCACCATTATCAACAATGAACTTATTTCTATGACTTCTTTCTATAAAATATGCTCATGGGCAGCTCACAACGAGAACAACATAAACCTGCCCAGCATTAAACAATCAAGGCATCAGCATAAATATGTCTACCAGCACATACATGAACTGGACCAAATTTATAAGTAATTCCACAAACAGGTATTATAACATAATATCCAAACTTAACCAAAAATGAATACAAAACAATTTCTCTGAAAAACTGATTAATTAAAATCTACACCACAGGAATAGAAGAATTTTACCCTGGTATGCTAAAAACATCTTTGTGAAGGGAGGCATTCTAACAAGGAAGTGAAGAACTGTTCCACTATTGGAGTAATGAGATCCATAGTGATAAGGCTGCACAGGCGGCATTGGGTCATCTTCTCTGGCTCCTTTTCGATATTCTTCTTCTAGATACTGTTATAGAAAAGACCAATAGAAACACAGGTCAATTTCTGTCTGCAAAAAAACTATATCACCGTTGCTCTTGCAGCACTAATGACAGCAGGTGTTTTTATTTCATTTTATGCATTTCATAGCCTGTCTGTAAATTCCTCTGAAATTACTTTACAGTCGTTAACATCACAATGTGATAATAATGAAAGTAACAGAGATAAAAACACAACCACTCAGCATTAAACTAAGTCATTTAAAAAGTCTGATGATCTTAAATTAAATTCTTGAAACAGCAGCAACAGAACAACAGACTTTGTGGTAATCAGGCTCTCTGGAAACAACTTTTTATTAAAGGTTGTAGTCATAATATAGAAGGCCCTCTCTTCAGTCATAACTTGCCTTACTTCTAAAGGCAAGAAAATTCCCAGAAGGGCCTCTGAAGATCATTCTAAATTGTCCAGAAAGAGCCTACTCAGCAGATATTATGTTTTCAAAACATATAAGGCTGTAGAAATGAAAAACCAGAACCCCGAAGCAAGTTTACAATAGAATATCAATCAATAAGAAGCACATTGAGTCAATGAGCTACGTTCTCTGAGCCCAGGTCCAGTAATAGTCCAGCAACAGTCTATTGCAACTGACTGGTTCAAAATTGGGAAAGGAGTATGACAAGGCTGTATATTGTCTCTCTGCTTATTTAACTTATATGCAGAACACATCACGCGAAACGCAGGAATGGAGAAATCCCAAACTGGAATTAAGATTGCCGGAAGAAATATAAACAACCTCAGATATGCAGATGATACAACTCTGATGGCAGAAAGTGAGGAGGAATTAAAGAACCTCTTAATGAGGTCGAAAGAGGAGAGCGCAAAAATGGTCTGAACCTCAACATCAAAAAAACTATGATCATGGACACTGGTCCCATCACATCCTGGCAAATAAAAGGGGAAGATATGGAGGTGGTTACAGATTTTTCTTTCTTGGACTCCATGATCATTAAAAGACACCTGCTTCTTGGGACGAAAGCAATGGTATACCTAGACAGCATCTTAAAAAGCAGAGACATCACCTTGCTGACAAAGGTCCACATAGTCAAAGCTATGGTTTTTCCAGTAGCGATGTATTGAAGTGAGAGCTGGACCATAAAGAAGGCTGATGACCGAAGAATTGATGCTTTTGAATTCTGGTGCTGGAGGAGACTCTTGCGAGTCCCCTAGACTGCAAAGAGAACAAACCTATCCATTTGGAAGGAAATCAACCCTGAGTGCTCACTGGAAGGACAGATCCTCAAGCTGAGGCTCCAACACTTTGGCCATCTCATGAGAAGAGAAGACTCCCTGGAAAAGACCTGATGTTGGGAAAGTGTGAAGGCAAGAGGAGAAGGGGACGACAGAAGATGAGATGGCTGGACAGTGTCATTGAAGATACCAACATGAATCTACCCAACTCCGTGAGGCAGTGAAAGACAGGAGGGCCTGGCGTGCTCTGGTCCATGGGGTCATGAAGAGTCAACAACAAACATTGCAGTATTTTGTACTAACTGAAATTTGTGCAGTCTTCAAGGGCAGCCCATCATTCTGTACATTACAATACATTACAATATTCTAAGATGTATCTGACACAGTTTGAAGAAATATTCAATAAAGTAAAGTAAGTATATGAGACATTCAAAGTTAACTGTAGCAAGGCTTTCTGCATAGAACAGGTTGCAGCTGGCACACTACCTATGGGTGCAATGGGACAAGGTCTAAGAACACCTTTAAACAGTGAAGCTGTTGCTTTCTGAACAACCCCATCCAGAAAAGACTGGATATCATGTCCCATTAATAAAATCTCTGCTTTGTCTGAGTTGAACTTCGATTGATAACAAGGATCTTATCTTATCTGATGGTTGTCAGAAAATATCTATTTAGAGGATGAAGAATATGCCACAGTCTCCTCTGCTCTCTTTACATCTAAGAATGTATGAAGTGAACTGGAAGACCCTAAGTTTATTCACACGTAGCATTACCCTAACTTAAGAAAAAAAATCTACTGGAATAACACACCACTGGTTTCTTTATGAAGACTTCAGTTAAGATGCTTTCTTAGTTCAACTTAAACATTATTCCTTAAATGATTCAGGGTGAAAATGTCTGGTTCACCTGTAAGTTGCAAAATATAAGTTACACAACCTGCATATTAACAATGATCTAATCTCCCCCACTTTAAAAAAATATTTGAAGCACATCCAAAAGCTGTCATTTTGGATGGCAACAGGAGCAGTTCCTCTCCCCTCACCTTTTCTTAAAATAGACTTTAATCTGTTTTTCTTCCTACAGGTTTCAGCTGCATATCATACAAGGCAGCTCTGAGTTATTTTGCCTCAGAAACAGTTCTGATTTCTTTTCAGTGAAGTCTTCTGCTGCAATCCTGGGCACATTTGTTCAAAAGCCTTTCCATTTTCCATGGGAATAAATCCACATAAATACGTATATGTTTGCAGTGTTAATGGTGATATATTAAGTAAATCCTGCCCAGCCATTCAGGATAATGGTAAACTGAACATGTAAGGAAAGGGAGACCTGCTATCGATATTGATGCTCTCTTTGCATGATCAACCAATGTGCCATCTCTCCACAGACTTAGAAACCCTGCTTTCTTATGGTTCTGAATTACATGGAGACCCTTCACTTTTCTTGTCACAATATCACTCTTCACATGAAATGAGTCACAGTGGAGTGGGTGGGCCTATGTTGCCCCTTCTTCTGAATGGCCTACTCTGAATGCCCAAATAGTGTTGCTGAGTGTCCAGATCTATCAGCAGAGCCCTCAGTGCCCTTCCAATGATTACTATTTACTGAGGAAGGGGGTTAGCCACAACAGAGTTAATCCCCAAGGAGAACAATAGTAGAAATTTACTCATAGAATGTAGCCTGAAGAGGATGGAATATACATTTTTCTTATTACCTAAGTAGGGGAAATGTTCTTAGAATCTGCCTCATGGCATTTAGTCTAAGACAGTAACTCACCAAGACTGAAGGAGTAGCTCAACAGCCCAAATATGATTTGGAGGATAAGCAAAGACAGCCAAACAAAACAAAAGAAAACAACCCTCACCCACTTAAAAAAAATCCTTCAAGCAACGTTCAGATCAGTCAACCTGCCTGCGGTTGCCACCAGTCAGTTATCCACAAGTGAAAGAATGCTGAGGTATAATCAGCAGACAGTATACACATATTTATAGCACAGTATTACACAGAGCTTTTCTTCCACATCAGTTTGGCACTAAATAACAATGGGTTGCACATTTTAGTACCTTGTAAGTGTCCACATAACGATCTTCTTTTTCTTTTGATTGTACAGCTATTGGTTTGAGCAGATTTCTGAAACAATAAAAATATTAGTAGGCCATCAATGTCATAAAGTACTGATACCTGCTGTGCTTAAGAAATACTGCAGTGAATGTAAATTAAATAATGTTTGTTTACTAACAAATAATCCATGAATTTTATTGCAAGTGGCTATTTTAGCAAGTTATTTTGAAAAGAACAGTTTGTGAAGTTTCTAGTTACCTATAAACAGATGGATCATATAGGTCCAGTGTTTCACTAGTATAGTCAGAAAGTATAAAAGGAAATACTGGGTACTGCATGAGATCATTGAAGGAACGGCCCGCATGTTTGTTTAAGTGAGTGAGGTATTCAAAATTAGTGATTTGTCCTGTGTACCACAGGTGCGTTAATGCAGTAATGTTGCCATACTCCAAGAGATTAGGGAGGTTGTTTGTTAGGATGTTGTGGTGCACATCATCACGCACCTAAAAAGAATAAAAATGTCAAGCTTTAAACAAACAAATGATGTTGTCTTCTAAAGCATGCATATATCCAGCTTTCTAGGATATTCATATACTCATTTCAGTACTTTAGATTAATACCCAGATACTGTTTGAATGTTAATATTTATTAGTCTCAACAGTATTTTGGCAGTCATACAAGCATAAAATTGGTAATTGTCCTTCATTCCCAATGTCAGTCACACCACAAACTTTTTAGTGCATGAACTTTTACTTTATGAGGTAGCGTCCTTGTGCCATCTATGGAACAAGTTCTAGGAGAAATAGCTAAAAGTGAAGACGTAAAAAACTTCCCCCATGTGTAGAGCCTTATTCGAGAAACACAACAAAACTCCTTTCTGTTCTTTTTAAATGCATAGGAAATGTCTGAGTTTCTTCAATTGTTTGGATTAATCTATGATGCTAATATGTTCTTTTGAGTTGAATATTATTTATTTGATTAGTTGATTCCACACTTCTTGCTTTTGGCAAAAAAATAATATAACATTCTTATGAAAAATATCATTTTCAAAAAAATACCATTCTTCAAATTACATCAAGAATTTTAGGTAAAACAGAGAGTCAACTGATTCATAAACTATATCAATTCCTGCATACATCATTCCTGATATTGTTGGCTAGCTATGCCCTCTCTTTAGATAAATCAACCCTACCTACCATCATTGAAACCTAATTAAAATGAAACTGAATACAATTTCTTTGAATTCCATTTACCTTGTCATAAAATCTTTTAAAGATTTAAGTGCCTACACATGTTTTTCCTCTTACAAAAAAGGTAAAAAAATGATTGCAGCAACAGACAACAGTGCTTGACTGAACCAAAGGAAAAAAAGCTTCATAAGCAGTTTTTTTCCTGACTCAAAATAATTAAAGCAATGAAGGAGCATTGGATAAGAGTACAGTCTTCTCCATCATCTCAGTCATTGTCTGCCAGCAGGGCTTGGAAACCAGAAATCGATCTGTGGTCCCACATTTCTCAGTTTCCAGCATATTACCTGTTAATAATAACTATTATGTGCCATCAAGTCAATTAATACCTATTTAGAAAATGTATGCAAACACCTGCTCAACACACAGTTACTACACGGTGGTGCAAAATATTTACCTTTGTATTGTCAAAAGCTAATAGTAGAGTTCTGCCATTGGTTAAAAATATTTCCACAGCATTGTCTCTTAATTGCCACCAACGCCTGTGTACTTCTTTGATTTCTTCAAATGTCCAAGAAAATGATGCTGGTTCAGTTTCTCCATGAAAACTCTGAGTAAAATATAACATATTGAGGTATTAGCCTTATAAAATTATATGGAATTAAATTTTTTGACATGCTAATATTTGAACTCTCAGATAGCTCAATATAGGATTGTAAAGAACATGCATTAAAGTAAAATAATGAGAAAAACAGTGCAGGGAGAAGAATATATTGAATGAAGAACCTGGAAGACTTGTTTGGTTGCAACAGAACATTGTTGTTTAAAGCTGCTGCATCAGCAGTCATAATAGCTGGGATGATGTTCAGCCTCCAGTAGGAGGAAAATTAGGTTGTAGAAAGGCTGATTGTGGGCTAAATGCTACACCCTAGCAGATCCATTGGATAAAGGCTCATTAAATAAGCACTATATACCATGATTTACTCTACTTGGGATTAACAACTGGATGTAGCCAAATAACAGTATCACTGATAATGATGATAAAATCACAGAATAGAGAAATTGGAAGGGGCCTATAAGGCCATCAAGTCCAACCCCCTGCTCGATGCAAGAATACAAATCAAAAGATATCTGCCAGGTGGTTGTCTAACCACTCACCACTTCTTGAGGTAATTGGTTCCACTGTCTTACTGCTCCAACACTTAGGAGGTTTTTCCTGATATTCAATTGAAATCTGGCTTCCTGTAACTTGAGCCCATGATGATTATGACTTATTGCTTCTTCTTCTTCTTGATAATATGATACAGTTAAACTAACAGTAATTCAAAACCTTTCAAGGTCTTATATAATGAACATTTCTGAATGTTCGGTTCATAAATAAACTCTAATTCCATTCACTGCACATGATAAAATTATAGCCCTTGAAAATCAGAGAAATAATTGCTCCAACTACTTGGATTTAAGTGTTCCTGTAATTTAAATGCTGAAGTAGGGAGTCAAGAGATAAAAGGAACAACAGAAAAGTTTGGCCTTGGAGTTCAAAACGAAGCAGGGCAAGGGCTAATAGAGTTTTGTCAAGAGAACAAGCTGGTCATCACAAACGCTCTTTTCCAACAACACAAGAGGTGACTCCACACATGGACATCACCCGATGGGCAAGACCGAAATCACATTGATTACATTCTCTGCAGCCAAAGATGGAGAAGCTCTATACAGTCAACAAAAACAAGACCTGGAGCTGATTGTGGCTCTGATCATCAGCTTCTTATAGCAAAACTCAAGCTTAAACTGAAGAAAGTAGGAAAAACCACTGGGCTAGTCAGGTATAATCTAAACCAAATCCCTTATGAGTACACAGTGGAAGTGAAGAACAGATTTAAGGAACTAGATTTGGTGGACAGAGTGCCTGAATAACTATGGATGGAGGCCTGTAACGTTGTACAAAAGGCAGCAACAAAAACCATCCCAAAGAAAAGGAAATGCAAGAAAGCAAAGTGGCTGTCCAATGAGGCCTTACAAATAGCAAAGAGGAGAAGGGAAACAAAATGCAAGGGAAATAGGTAAGGTTACACAAAATTGAATGCAGACTTTCAAAGAATAGCAAGGAAAGACAAGAGGGCCTTCTTAAATGAACAGTGCAAAGAAATAGAGGAAAATAATAGAAAAAAACCCCAGAGATCTGTTGAACAAAACTGGAGATATTAAAGGAACATTTTGTGCAAAGATGGACATGATACGAGTAAAGGACAAGAATAGTAGAGACCTAACAGAAGCAGAAGACATCAAGAAGAGGTGGCAAGAATACACAGAGGAATTATACCAGAAAGATTGTCCTGGACAATCCAGATAGTGTACTTGCTGACCTTGAGACAGACATCCTGGAGAGTGAAGTTGTGGGCCTTAGAAAGCATGGCTAACAACAAGGCCAGTGGAGGTGATGGCATTCCAACTGCACTTAAAAGATGACGCTGTTAAGGTGCTACACTCAATACGCCAGCGAGTTTGAAAAACTCAGCAATGGCCAGAGGATTGGAAAAGATCAGTCTACATCCCAATCCCCAAGAAGGGTAGTGGCAAAGAATGCTCCAACTACCGTACAATTGCACTCATTTCACATACTAGCAAGGTTATGCTCAAAATCCTCCAAGGTAGACTTGGAGGATGTGGACCCAGAACTCCCAGAAGTACAAGCTGGATTTTGAAGGGGCAGAGGAACCAGAGACCAAGTTGTTAACATGCGCTGGATTATGGAGAAAGCCAGAGAGTTCCAGAAAAACATGTACTTCTGCTTCATTGACTACGGAAAACCCGCTGACTGCCTGGACCACAGCAAACTATGGGAAGTTCTTAAAGAAATAGGAGTGCCTGATCATCTTATCTAGAATACATCATGTAAAAGGCTGGACTTGAGGAATCCCAAGGTGGAATTAAGGTTGCTGGAAAAAATATCAACAACCTCAGCTATGCAGATGATACCACTCTGATGGTAGAAAGTGAGGAGGAATTAAAGAACCTCTTAATTAAGGTGAAAGAGGAGAGCACAAAAAAATGGTCTGAAGCTCAACATCAAAAAAACTAAGATCATGGCCCTGGGTCCCATCATCTCCTGGCAAATAGAAGGGGAAGATATGGAGGCAGTGACAGATTTTACTTTCTTGGGCTCCATGATCACTGCAGATGGTGACAGCACCTGTTTCTTGGGAGGAAAGCAATGGCATACCTAGACAGCATCTTAAAGAGCAGAGACATCACGTTGCCAACAAAAGTCCGAATAGTCAAAGCTATGGTTTTTCCAGTAGTGATGTATGGAAGTGAGCGCTGGACCATAAAGAAGGCTGACCATCGAAGAATTGATGCTTTTTAATTGTGGTGCTGGAGAAGACTCTCGTCACCTGGACTGCAAAGAGAACAAACCTATCCATTCTAAAGGAAATCAACCCTGAGTGCTCACTGGAAGGAGAGATCCTGAAGCTGAGGCTCCAATACTTTGGCCATCTCATGAGAAGAGAAGACTCCCTAAAAAGACCCTGATGCTGGGAATGTGTGAAGGCAAGAGGAGAAGGGGACGACAGAGGACGAGATGGTTGGACAGTGTCATCGAAGCTACCAACATGAATTTAACCATACTCTGGTAGGCAGTGGAAGGTAAGAAGGCCTGCTGTGCTCTGGTCCATGGGGTCACGAAGATTCGGACATGACTTAATGACTAAACAACAACAATTTAAACAGGCAATGAAAGGCTCTAATCCAAGGTTTGCCACCACAAGAGGATATAAGGTTGTCTCGGTGATTCCAAAAATCTCTACCAAGGAAGCATAGATTGAGTTATTCTATCTGTAGTCCTTTTTGTCAGTGGGCACATATATTTTTTATTCAAACACACACTTGGCATTTATACTGGGTAGCTGTTAAAAGTGTTTTTAATTGCTTTGATGCTCCCATGACATTTTAATATATTTTAACTGAGGCCAAACCCTGTGGCTTAGCATAGTAAAGCACACTAGAGTAGTACCACTGAATCAATGGGAAGTCAGCTCCTCCATAAGTTTTGCTGATTGAAAGGTGCCTGCTGTAGTGGGATTTACTATGCTAAACAACATGATTTTGGTCTGTGTTTTTATTTCTTTTTATGGTTTAAGGATTATATCTGTTTCCATCTGAATTTTACTGTTAGATGCCTGAATTTTACTGTTAGATGCCTTGAGTGCTTCCCCCCCCCCCCCAAAAAATGGTAGGATATCACTGAGTATTTTCAGTCAACAAACCAAACAAATCATCTATTTAGTTCACTGACCATATGGCATTTACAAAAAAGCACAAGAGAAGAAAAGACTACATGCATGGCCATGTAACTTGTAATGGAAGGAATTGACATACTGTTTACTAACATCTTTGGTCTGGTACACAAAACTTCATTTTATAATACTGCAATCTTCTTAGTAATGTTCTGTCTTTCCACAACTATTAGAAGTCATCACTCATCACAGAAGTCTCAAAAAAGCTCCCAGTATAGGGTGAACAAGCTTCCTTCTAGTCTCTTACCAAATGTACAGGAGAACAGCATGAGTGACAATGTTCCAGTACTCTAGCACCAGAGGAGCATAGTCTTGAATACAGTGGTGCCTCGCACAACGGGTGCCTCACACAACGATGAATTCACACAACAATGCCTTTTTCTGTTAAATTTGCCGCCTCACACAGCGATGTTTCCTATGGGGGATTTTCACACAACAGTGTCTCTTTTTCGTTCCTGTAAAAGTGTCTTACAATGTTTGGAAGCCGTTTTAAATGCTTGCAATGGTTAGCCCACCTCCTGAAACCTATGCAAACTGATTTTGGTGTTGTTCTGACACTTCGTTAATTTATGGCAATTTTTTGAATTTTCTCCATTGAAAACAATTGAATGGTCTGTCTAATGGTTTCCAATGGAGAAAATTCAAAAAGTTACCATAAAATAACGAAGTGTCAGAACAACACCAAAATCAGTTTACATAGGTTTCAGGAGGTGGGCTAACCATTGCAAGCATTTAAAACAGTTTCCAAACATTGTAAGACACTTTTACAGGAGCGAAAAGGGAGATCGGGAAAGGGCTCTTTGATCTCCGTTTGCCTTTTAAAGCTCTTCCCGATCTCCCTTTTCGCTCCTGTAAAAGTGTCTTACAATGTTTGGAAGCTGTTTTAAATGCTTGCACTGGTTAGCCCATCTCCTGAACCCTATGCAAACTGATTTTGGTGTTGTTCTGACACTTCGTTAATTTATGATGATTTTTTGTTTTCTCCATTGGAAACCATTAGACAGACCATTCAATTGTTTTCAATGGAGAAAACAAAAAATTACCATAAATTAACGAAGTGTCAGAACAACAACAAAATCAGTTCGCATAGGTTTCAGGAGGTGGGCTAACCATTGCAAGCATTTAAAACAGCTTCCAAACATTGTAAGACACTTTTACAGGAGCGAAAAAGGACTTCGCAAAGCCATTGAAATGTATTGAGTCGGCTTCAATACATTCCAATGGAGGAAACATTGTTTCACACAGCGATGTTTCCTATGGGGATTTTCACTCAGCGATGGCAATCCGTTCCAATTGGAACGGATTAACCAGTTTTCAATGCATTCCTATGGGAAATGGTGTTTCACAGAACAATGTTTCACACAACGTTGATTTTTTTGGAACCAATTAACATCGTTGTGTGAGGCACCACTGTATATTCCATATTCAATGTATTTTCCTACTTTGGATGCCCTGGGTTGGGGTTGTTTATGAAATGCTTACAAAATAAATCTAGTGTTTCTAACAAAATCAGTCATGCCACACGTGAAAACGCCATGAGCCCCATGGCGCAGAGGTTAAACTGCAGTAATGCAGTCAAGCCTGTGCTCATGACCTGAGTTTTATTGTGATGGGCTTAGGTAGCCGGCTTGGGGATGACTCAGCCTTCCATCCTTCTGAGGCTGGTAAAATGAGGACCCAGATCAGGGGCGGGGGGCAAAGTGTTCCTTGCATAATTAAAATGTAAATTGATCCAGAGTGTGCTGTAGCACTACAGGGAGGTATATAAATCTAAACAACAAGAACAATAATATGCCCAAAACAATTACAAGTTATTGCTGGAATTACAATTACAATATGAAACTGCCAAAAGGAAAGTCAGTTTATAACTTACTGAATGTTCAATTGTGTCAGAAGCATTATCTTCCACAAAGTACATGCCACATTTACCTACACAATGAAGAACATTTTTTTAAAAAAGGCATGAATTTTTTAGCTGTTTATTGCAAAATGACTACATATTTAATCTACAAGTAGGCTATCATCAGTAAATCAATGGCTGAAATCCTGTTGCTAAGAACAATAAGCTGCAAGCACAACAGGCCTATTTGAATCTATTGATTCATTGGGCCTACTGTAGTATAACATACTATACTAGGCAAAAGGATTTCAGCCAGTATGAGAGTAAGTTTACATCAGATTTTCAGAAAAAGAATACTTTTCAGAATTTATAGGACTGGATTGTCAAGGTGTGTATTTCCCTTCTGTGCCTAACAGCTATTAATCTGACCTCTAAGGTATCAGTTGGTGATATTTTTAAATAGGCATTTGATAATAAAACTGCTGTAGGATTTTTCTGGAAACCACACCATACTTCAGTAGCTTTAACAATAGTACCTAGGTAAAAGGTTGCTTC
Organism: Pogona vitticeps; assembly: GCF_051106095.1. NCBI lineage: Eukaryota > Metazoa > Chordata > Lepidosauria > Squamata > Agamidae > Pogona > Pogona vitticeps. The sequence goes on along the minus strand of NC_135783.1, from coordinate 58,390,885 downwards.
AACAGATATAACTGTTACATAAACTGTGTGAAAGTAAACTACAGTAAAACTTTATTTTTGAACAGTCCTTACTTCAGTACCTGCTATTCTACCCTGCTTCTTCATTATCCCCTCCCTCTGTCCATTCTGTTGCTGATTTCAATGATCACCTGACATTACACATCTTCTTACCTGGACTTGTATCACCCTAGACCGCAGTGGGAATGAAGAGCCAATATATAGAGAGAGACAGCTGACATACTAAGAACCCAGCTAGATGTGATATTAGAGATAATTGCTTTTAATAATATACGTAAATTCTTCCTTGTAAACAGTAGCTGTAGGACCTCTCAAACAGAATTGGTACCAATGTTCCCTCTGAATTTCTGCCAGCACTGGGTGGGGACCCTACCCCACATGCGCAGAGTTCCGGCCGCGACTGGTCCCAAATAAGTGGCAACAATTGCTGTGGGTGCGCAGCACTGATGTAGGATTGAGTGGCCATACACTTGTGCTGCTTGGAAGGCACATTGATTGGTACCACAAGTCCTACTGCAGTGTCACTGAATCCAGTTTCCTGTGAACATGCCTAGAAGTTAGTGCCTATCCTCCCCATCTCTTTACTCACATTATCAAAAAGGGTTAGAAGAGGAAAGGTTTCTCCTTGCATGAGGAAGAACCATGGAAAGTAACGCGGGGGGGGGGTTCTTGTTCACATGCAAGCAGAAAACATTTCTCTTCAGATTCCTCACTGACCACATAAAAAAGCAGTGAGGGCAGGGCAGGGATAGGTAATTCCTTCTAACAGTGCTGAGAAAACTAGATTCAATAATGTCTGAACGGAGCTACAGTATGCAAGAAAGTGAAGCTGATTTTTATATCATGACCCAGATCCCAATAAAAATCTTGTCCTGTGACTCAAGGAAAGCTTGTACACCACTGGAAATTCCCCTTCTGTGCATAACAGCAGCTCCATGGAGGACAACTTTTATTGGGGGCCACAGAATGGGAAGGTATTATAACTCTCTTTCATTCCATGCAACTGAGGTCCTGATTGCCTTTATGGTACTTTGAACGAGACACATTATTAGATGCACACTCAAACTTAATGCCACGTCTAACCTGGCTCTAAGAATAATATTCTTTCCCCTGCTGTTACAGGAAAGGTGTTTTTCCGATATTTTCTACAGTGTCAAAGTTTTTATATTTTTTATTTCTTAAAATTTGTGCCATTTCCAAAGCAACACCTTTTACATAAGAGGAGAAGTGCAAAATTAGAGGAAATAAATGTTCTTACCTAATAGCAATTCACCAGGAGTCTCTCTAGATGGTGCCACATTTATGCATCTTCGATTAACTCTGTAAAAAGGAATTATCACTGGCTCATTCTTCAATAAATCTAATACAAGTTGGAAACAGCTATTCTCAAAATTCAGTGTGCTAACAATATATTCACTGTGTTCCAGGACTTCATATATATCATTTAAAGGATTAAGGTAAAGTGGTGCCTCACTTAACGACGTTAATCCGTTCCGGAAAAAACGTCGCTAAGTGATTTCATCGCTAAGCGATTTTTAAAAGCCCATAGAAGCGCATTAAAACGTGTTTAATGCGTTCCTATGGGCTTCAAAACTAACCTTAAGTGAAGATCCTCCATAGGGGTGGCCATTTTCGGTGCCTCTTAAGGGAGGCAAAACAGCCCGTGACCATTTTGAAACCGCCTATCAGCTGTTCAAGAAAAGTTCCCAGACCCTTTTTAAACTTTGCATTGCAAAAGCGAGAAGGAGCAATGTTCTCATCTGCTCTCCTTGTCGAGGGAGCTATTTTTTCTTCTCTTTTTTTCTCTCCTGCCTGCCTGAGCCCACCACTGCTTTCCTCCACCGAGTGTGTGGTGTGTGTGTTTGCGCGTGTGTGTGTGTGTGTGTGTGTGTGAGAGAGAGAGTGCACCTTCCCCTTCCCCTCGCCCCAACGGAGCCCAAGGCCAGATGGCCAGGATTGGCCACCAAGGGCTCTGAGCTCCGCCCACTTGAGTCTGGCTTGGGAGAGAGCGAGAAGGAAGGGAAGGGAAAAAAAGAGGGAAGGCAGGGGAGACGAGGAGAGCGAGGCCGCGCTCCCTGCGCTGCCTAGTCTGGAGTGGGAGCCTGGCAGCGGCGGAGCAGCCCTCTCTGCTCCTTTAAGGTAAGGCAGGCGGGGGAGGGGCTTGCAAGAGGCACCCCTTGCGAGGAGGGGGGAGGACAGACTCCGGGCTAGAAGGCGAAAGGGGGAAGCCGGCAGAGGAGAGAGAGGCTGGTGGTGGTGGTGGTGGACTCCCAGTGGAGGCTGGGCTTCCACAGGATCCCTTGGCCGGGATGAGAGGCTCCCCCTTAGTTCCCCGCCGGGTGGATCCTCCCACCTCCTCCTGGACGTACAAGGCTCGCTTTGTCATGATCGCAAAGCGATTTATCCCCATAGAGGCCATCGCTAACCGATCGCTCTGGCGATGGCCCAAACCCCATTGTTAAGTGATTTCATTGTTAAACGGAGCGATCGGTAAGCGAGGCACCACTGTATTCTATTTAGGATGAATAGGCTATTTCATTTTACTTTATAGAAATTTGATATTAACCTAAAAAACAGAACTGCAGAAAACATCTTGTTTTTAGTATAAATCAGATTTAGCCACAATTTGGAGAAAGGATCTGGATGAAATATTTCACCTATAGCAGGGAAGCTGGACTTGTGCCCTTGGAAGTCCTCAAGAAAATGCTGGAGAAGCCTCTGTAATAAGATTTTGATACAGGATATCTAGGCTTCCAAGGCCACAGTATCCATTTAGTACCTTTCAGTTTGGAATTACTTCTAATTCAGTGTTCACTCATCTAGACTTCCATTATCCGAGTGAAAATACGGACAAACATCCTTTTCTCTGCTTCAGACTATCATTACACCAGCCTACTGCAGCAGATTCAAAAGACCACTATGACACCTTAAAAACTGAGCTGAGTGAGAAGGCTGAATCCCAACAATCAGAGGATGACCTACTAGCAGAAAGGAGCTGTTTTGCAGCTGGCTGTGGCCCTCCATTCCATTTCTGAGGATGGGGGGGCTTACGACTACTTGCAGGGCAAGTTATCAGGAACAACAGATAATCCCCTTACGTGAATGGAAACAGCAACTGTTCTAACTACAGTTTCTTTGCCTAAAACCTGTTAAATTTATTATGGCATAAACTTATAAGAAACAGAAGTGCTATTGTCCAATGGAAGTTTACACAGATAACACATAGACAGAGAGAAGAAATTCTAAATGGTGGAGGAAAATGTCCAAGAAATGCCCTTCTACATACATCATATATAGTGTGCATGGACCAACCATTGACATCAGTGGTAATTTCCAATAGCACACAGTCTTTATAGCTTTATATAATATTACCAATTACGTTTTCTTCCAAGAGGCTATTGTTCTAGCCACCCCAATATACATATATCCGTCATTTCTAGCCAAAGACATCAGAAGGAGAGTAAAGCAAATGTCCTGGCTCATCTGGATATACCTGCCCAGGCAAATCAGGGGACTGGATAACTGCAATCCTGCATTTTATGCTAATTCTTTGTTATACATTTATTCGTTTTAAATAAACCTGATAGCCAAAATCAGATTTAACATATTTATCAAAAAACTAACCTTATATGCTCACTGGCAGCTTTGTCTTTTACAGTAGAAGAGTGAGATGAATGTGTTTTGTCTTCAAACAGATATGCCAGAGGGGGATTAATCACCTCTATCAAGAAACAAAACCAACCATTAATTTTTACAAACATTTCAGAGAAAATATTTGGATTCACACAGGATATTAAAGTTACCTTCTGGTTTCTGTCTGTCTTTGAGAAGATACTTATTTGGAATAGTTAAGTAGCATCTCTGCAAACGGCGCCTCTCTCTATTAGGCCCTTCTGTTGGATCTAATTGCCAAGACGTTGGGTAGGATGCAGGGTCATACCAGAGAGCTCTAAAAGTAAAAGCATTTGAGGAAGAGTTAGACACCACATTAGTGCTGGTTTAAAAAAACAGTACACCATGCACAAAGTCCAAGTCTTCTTGATGTTACTTTAGGGGTTCAACAGCTCAGTCCTGAAGACCCTCAAAATATTCTGACACATATAAAACGGACAGTTAGGCTCACACAGATGAGAAAAGCATAATCCCATCTTAAAAGATTTAAGGCTAGAGATAGTAATAATTCCGAAGCACTCACAAATTTGTGTAGTCTGGCTTTCAGTGACCTGCATTAAACTAGAAAAAGTAATCTTGACATGTGAAGTCTATTTTTATCCCACATCTTAAGAGACTTAAAGTTGCTTTGACTTTTGAAGGCATGACAGGTGAAATTCCATTTAACCAACATTCACATCGTGCATATTATTTGATGTGTACTACTTTGCTTTCTTTGTAAAGAAAAATAAATGCATTTATATTTATCTGTAAACTTGTTGCAGCTACTTTACTTCTCAGGCTTTTGATTCTGTACCAACAATGAAGCCCTAGAGCTCAAGCCATATATGCTGGAGAACAGCAATGTGCACTAGCTTGAGACAAAACTATCCAAGGAGGGTAGAGCAGGAATGGATATTTGTACTTCTCCAGATCAGCTACAGGTTCTATAAGCCTGTAATTTGAAATCTGAAAAAGCCAATTGCTCTAGCAAAAGAAGGAAATGCAAAACAGGAGACTGACAGCTGAAGTCTTAGTGAAACAACAAATACTAAGCCTGGAGAGAAAGGGGAGGTTCAAAACAAGCCTCAACAGCCTCAATGTATTCCTAATCACTCAATGTATTCCAAGGTGTTTTGCATCTAGGCACGGTAAAGAGAGGGTACTACATCACTTCCTAGACTGGCCATGTTCTATCAGTTTTTTCTTTTTTTCTTTTTAGTAGCCACACTGTCTTCAATGTTATTTGAAATTAGTGTGTATATGTGATTGTGGGACGAATGACTGGCTGTTTTATGTGGCCTTTGATTAGTTAGGTCAAGATAGCATTAGGAGTGATCCTCCTCCAGTGCTATTGTTTTCTATTACTGTATCTTTGTCTTTTTCCATGCTTGCTGCTGGCTGCTCCAGAGTGGACTCATAGAAGGATGGGTCCTTCCCAAAATCAATGGCAATACAATGGCACTGCCTCCATTCCAGATCACACTATTTTAGCTTTCCCCATTCTGAATCCTGATCCAATTCAGAAACATACAAAGACCTGCATAAACCCAAGAACAAATCCGTTCTGGAAACCTCCAAACTGGATATGTGCAGAAAATATTTGGATGCAAATCAGATGATATGTCAATACATAGTCTTGAATTGTCATTTATTTGGACATGGATCTGGGATTTTTGTTATGTTTTGTTATGCTTTGCTATGAACTGTGTTGAGAATAATGAATACTGAAAAGCAATATATAAATAAAGCTTCAATAACATAAGAACATAAGAAGAGCCCTGCTGGATCAGGACAAGGGCCCACCTAGTCTAGCTTCCTGTATCTCACAGAGGCCCCACCAGATGCCTCTGGGAGCACCTAAATCCCTGTCTCCTGATAGCCCTCCCCTGCAACTGGCGTGAGGTACCTTCCTTTTAAGCTTGGAGATTATACATCCCCATCATGGTGTGTAACCTGTGATGAACTTTTCCTCCAGGAATCTGTCCAATCCCCTTCTAAAGACATCTAGGCCAGATGCCATTACCATATCCTGTGGCAAGGAGTTCCACAAACTAACACCACTCTGGGAAAAGAAATATTTTCTTTTGGATGTTCTCACTCTCCCAGCACTTAGTTTGAGTGGATGTCCCTGAGTTCTGGTATTCCATGAGAGGGAAAAGAGTTTCCCTTTATCCATTCCCTGCATAATTTTATACGTCTCAATCATGTCCACCAGCATGCCAAGATTTTGTTTTGCAACAATTTCACAAATGAACTATATTATCAATCCATTTTTATATTTCAGGATATTTTCTACCTTTTTTTCGTGAGGAAAGGAGGAAAACGTATCCAGTCTAGTGTAGTGGATAGAGTGATGAACAAGGGCTCCGGAGGCCTGGGTTTGAATCCCCCATTAGCCATGGAAGCTCACTGGGGATCTGCAACTGGCAAAACCACTCCTTAAACATCTCACCTTGAAAACCCTACTAAGGTCACTATAAGTTGGTTCTAACTTGAAGGCACATAATAACAAAGGGGGAAAGAATGAAAACAACAGCCACTCACACACACCTCGAAGGGCAAACCATCCTATTGAAGCTGCTTACCTATCATGCGTAAGCTGCTGAATAAGCTCCTGCCAGTGTCTGCTAGCACTTAAGTCTGTTTTATACATTCCTCTGATGTGCTGAATCACCTTCTTTCTTTCCATTCCCTGAGACAGAGAGACAGCCTGGGTGATATCGCCAGCTATTTTAGAAATATCCTTGGACTTTGTATCCAGGCGCTGAAACAGACTGAACAGGGATAACTATTTTCAATATAATTTAAAAGATACAGGTTATTATTAACTGTAAGGAATCAGAAGGAAACTGGGACTTGTAGTTATACAAAGATGGAGTCTGTAAGGTTTATTGTGCAGTTGGATTTAAACTATTAAAATGTTCTCATGGGATTGTTATTCTGCCTTGGCACTGAGATATGAAGCAAGGCTGAGGAGATTAGGGGAAGATGAAACAGCACATACCGCCTAATTGGACAAGACAGGCCACCTGGAAGATCTAATGTGAAATAGGTGAGTGGACTGTGTACACCCATTGGATCTTAATTGGATGACAGCTTGAAAGTGTCAGAAAGAAGGAGGTCTAGAGACTTATAGAAAAATGGTTGTTCATGTGTGTGACAGACTGATGGTGATGGGGTGATGTTGTGGAATGTGAGAAGAGAGAGGTTTGTCTTTATGAAAGAGAAGAGGGGGAGAGATTTGGCCAGCTTCTCTAGTGAGTGATCAGGTAGACAGCAAAGATGATTACTTAGCATAGTTCTAGTTGTTATTATTTTATCTATTTTATCTAAGTTGTTATTATTTTATCTAAGTACACTTATTTTAATCACAGTAACTGATTGGATATGATAATGCTTTATGCTTATTAATGCTACAACTGTATTCTAATGAAGCTCCTTTATTTTCTTAATAAAAACAAATATAATTCTTCAACAGAGGACTGCACCTAAATCAAGTGGAGATTTGAGAAGGTCACTCACTGCTACTATACAGAGAGGTCCTACCTAGCCAGTCTGTTGTGGTTTCTAAGGAAGTGCATAATCAATGGATGATTGCCTTGTAAGCAGGCAAGAGTATTCTTTTAGGTCAAGCTTTGTCCATAGGGCAAAGGCTATGCACTTGTGGGACTAATGGACCTGGTCTCAGGCATAAAAGAGGTAGTCTTGCACCTACAGTGACTCCTCACCCAAGATCAAATTCTCTTTAGGGCGAAGTGATTCTGATATTGACAGATAATTTGCAGTCTAATTAAGAAGGATTAAAATAAAGTTGAAATATTATGAGACAGTTTTAAAATGTGGTTGAGTTCCAATAGGCTGTACACAAACCAAAGCTTTTCTATCCTCCTTTTTCACTTAAAAAATTCTTCTAAGGTTTGCAGATCTCTTCAAATTAGCTTTGGCAAAATAGATTAAAAAAAAACAAAACTAGCCTCTCTGTGAATGTGTGGAAATGTTCATGAACTAGGAAGGCAATGCTGGATCCAAGCCTACATTTCAAACTATAATTCATCTGGTAATAAAAAACTTAGATTAAAACTTCATGCGGAAAATAGAATTTATTAACACAGAATTTATGTTAATAGTCCATTATGTTGACTACCCATGTTTCCCCAAAAATAAGACAGGGTCTTATATTAATTTTTATTCCAAAAATTATTATTATTACTTATTTTATTTATATCCCGCCTATCTGGTCGTGTCAGGACCACTCTAGGCGGCTAACAACATTAAATACAAAATACATTAGGGCTTATTTTTGGGGGACGATTTATTTTTTTCATGTACAACAATCTACATTTATTCAAATACGGTCATGTCATCTTCTTCTGGTTGCTGCATAATTTTTGGGGTAGGGCTTATATTATGAGCATTCTGAAAAATCATTAGGGCTTATTTTCAGGCTAGGTCTTATTTTCAGGGAAACGGGGTATTTTGTTTTCAAATCTGCCATAGAATACAAAAGAATAAAAACTATTAGCTTCAAACAGATTTTATTTTCTGTTGGATTCTACAAGGGGTCTTCAGAGTCTATTCAAGCACCATTGTAGTAGGATATGACATAGGATATGACATGGAAGGATGCAGTAGGTTGCTAGGAACACGGGACACAGCACCACCATAATGTGTCCACCACCAATCCCATCTCCCTTCAACATCTAACAATGGAATCCATGACATTTCACATATTTTCTGTTCTCTGTTCCCAGCAATGGCTGACATCGAGATGGGCAGAGATGGAAAAAACATAGTACAGTAGGACTGCCATATCCATTGGACTGGTACCCGTGTTTTCACTTATCCACTGCATGAAAATATTAAATTAAAAAAACCCCAAAATATATCTTTCCAAGGTTTATTACCAGAACTGGATACAAAAGGAAATCAGAGACTATTCTATCTATAGTGTTTCTATACCTGTGCTTTTTTTGGCATCTGCGGGGGGGCGGCTTTGAATCAATCCCCCATGGATATCACAGTCCTACTGTACAAAACAATCACATAGTGGCGAAAAAGGGGTGAGCACCTTAAATACTAACAGATTTACTTATGTGTCAGCTTTGGTCAATCAAAATCCACTTCCTCTATCTGCTTAAATATCTATTCTTTGGAAATTGCGTATGGACTTCATTTCAACAGTTTAAGGAGGAGAACATAAGGTATGGACTAGAACTGTTTTCAATGACACCCTGATATTTTTGGCAACATACAGTTCTATTCTTAGTGAAACTAGTAAAAACATACGTTTGACGGTTATTAGACATTGTCTTCTCCCAAGCAGCTTTATTCACATTTTCTTCTGCCTCATATTTCTTTTGATCCTGATAGAAAAATAAAATTTAAAAAAGTGGCCTGACTTTTCCATTTGTTTCCAATATATTCATATTAACTGTATCAAAGATTCCTTTTAACACATTTCACTAGCCTCTCCCTTTTCTTGGCCTCAGTTCTGAGTTACGGCAACCCTTTTCAGGGTTTCCTAAGTATACAGTACTCAGAACTGGTTTACCATTCCTTTCTTCTTGTGCAGTTTGCCCCCAATGTCAATATATGAAATGTTGTAAAATGATTAAGGGTTCTGGGCAGAAAAAGTTGCCCTGAAGATGAAAGTGCATTTAAAAATATGGCTTGGAACAACAGTTCACATTAATTATTTCAAAACAATTGGCCACTCTCCAGCAAGTCTGATAACAAGATAATCATATGATAGCATTGTTCTGGAAATTTTCATTCATGCCTAACAGTTTATTGTGGAAGTAAACTAAGGATTAAATTGAAAATATGTTGTAATGAGTAGAGTTGTTTATGTTATATTATAAATTGCACCTGTAAGTCTTACAGCATACTCTACTGGTGATCATAGTTGTCTACTCTTGCAATGGTCTAGTGTCCTACACCCCTTGATACCATGAAGTCTTATTGATTTAAGGCAGTGGTGTCGAACTGTGGCCCTCCAGATGTTCTTGGACTTCAACTCCCAGAAGCCTTCACCACCCCCTCTGCTGGCCAGGATTTCTGGGAGTTGAAGGCCAAGAACATCTGGAGGGCCGCAGTTCGACACCACTGATTTAAGGGCTTATAGTCATAGACTACTAGTGCTCCAGATTCTGCAACAAATGATAGTCAAGACAATGATGAAAAACATAGTAATGGCAGTTAGCCAAATATGGAACAGCAGACCTCTAGAGGTGCAAGACTTAAAGGAACAATGGAATTTTCTACTTAAAATTGTTTAAACCCTAGAACCTACAGACTCTGGATGAGAGAATGTTTACAGATGGAGAAAGTGAAAACAACCTGAAGAGTTATAAATAGGGGGAGGATTTCTGTGTCATGTATTTTTTTCCCTAAAATCTATGTTTGAGTTTATGGGTGAGTTTGAACATGTTTATGAGTAATCTGGTGAGAAAGGCCTGATTACTCATAAACATGTTTGAACTTGCTTATGGGTTCAAATATAGGTTGCAGAGAAAATGTGAAATGTCATAGAAATCTTCCCCCTAGTTACAAACAAGGCATTTCACTCTTCATAACAAGATGGTTCCACGCTGCATTACACATGGCAGGTGCCAACAACAATTACGTAGCAGAGCAGATGGACAGAGGCAACTCACAAACATCATGGATTTTCCTCCATAGATTTTAACAGAGAAAAGGTGAGCATTTAGAAAATGCATTATATTTTGTGTGAGTCTTCTTAATATGCCTAAAGGCTAAGAAATTTATTTTCTTTTTTATATACTTATTTTTAAGAACTTCAGCAATTTAGAAATGTATTCTCTGTATTTTGCTATAAGCTCCTGCATTTTTAGAATGTAATCTAAAGCATTTTTGTGGTATTTTATTGTACTCTTGCTCTTGTGTGTTGGACTCAAACATGATATAAGTTCTACCTATAACTTAAGTTTTAATACCTGCATCTTTTTACAAGTTGCAAGGAAGGATGTACTTTTAAAGTGTGTGTGCCTACAGTCTTCTTCATAGCTGTAAGACTTTTGTATTTTTACAATAACTCTGACATATTTTGTGCATATAGACCATAGAAGAAATGTAGACAAATAAAAGAATTAGACAAGCAGATGCTGCCTAGAATTATTGCAACAATGAAAAGACTTGTACTTTGACAGGTAGATTTTGATATGATTGTTGGTGATAATTTTGTTTCATTTTGGAGTTAACTGTTTTTGGGATAAATGACAGCTGTGACCAACACAAGCTTCTGATTTTTCCCTGGAGGTCTGCAAAATTCTGTAGAACTCTTATGGACGGTTAAGCATTACTTTAACTAAACTGACACCAAGATTACACAAGCTGGCTCTTTTCCTCCAAGGCACAGTGGAGAACTGAACTCCCAACCTCTGGTTCTGCAGCCAGATACCTAACTTCCTAAGCTATCCAACCAAAAAAAAGTAGCGTACTGTAGCACAAAAGGACAATATTAAATACCTTACATTGGTTGAAATGCAATAGTAAGCTGCAATTAAGAGTAGGCTCCTTGAATTGATGAAACTTACAGATAAGTTGACTTACCAAACCACCCTTGATTCAATGGGTCTACTCTAGTTGCAACTTATTATTGGATTTCAGCCATTAAGTATAAACATATCCTGATCAAAGCAGATATGATCCAGAACTATGTAAAAAAGTTATTATAGGTAAATATTTCAGTGACATTAACTTAATTAGGATCAGTAAGAAATGAGGATTACTAAGGAAAGTGGTTATATAGAATTACATACCTCTTTCATAGCTTTTATGAGGTCTGGCTTTGTTGATGCATCAAGAGGGATATATTTATAACCACAACGTTTTAATGCATTCATAAATACTTCCACCGATGATTGTTCTTCATTGGTTAATTCATCCTTGTAATTATGGATTAATTCAAACAAGTAGAGTGACAACTTGGGCCCATGCTGGAAAAAAAATCAATCAATGGTTTTAGATTGTGAGATAATTCATATATTAAATTTATTTAATATATCCCCTTCAAGGATTGCTGCCTTGTCGTGGCAAAGGGGCTTGAGTAACTCAGAGAAGCTATGGACTATGCCGTGCAGAGACACCCAAGACAGACAGGTCATAGTGCAGAGTTCTGACTAAACGCAATCCACCTGGAGCTGGCACTGGCAAGCCACTCCAGTATCTGTGCTAAGAAAACTCCATGGACAGACACAAAATGCTAAAGGATATGACACTGGAAGATGAGCCCCTAAGGTTGGAAGGCATCCAACTGAGGAAGAGTAGAGGGCAAGTACAAGTGGCTCAAGAGCTAATGAGGTGGTTGGGCCAAAGCTGAAAGGACATTCAGCTGCAGACCTGCCTGGAAGTGAAAGGAAAGTCTGATGCTGCAAAAAACAAACCAAAAAAAAAAAAAAAAAAAAAAAAAACTGCATAGGAACCTGGAATGTAAGATCTATGAACCTCAGGAAGCTGGAGGTGGTCAAACAGGAGATGGCAAGAATAAACATTGACATCCTGGGCGTCAGTGAACTAAAATGGACGGGAATGGGTGAATTAAATTCAGACGATTATCGTATCTACTATTGTGGGCAAGAATCCTGTACAAGAAATGGATTAGCCCTCATAGTCAACAAAAGAGTGGGAAAAGCTGTATTGGATACAATCTCAAAAATGAGAGAATGATTTCAATTTGAATCCAAGGCAGACCTTTCAACATCACAGTAATCCAAATTTATGCACCAACCACCAATGCTGAAGAGGCTGAAATTGACCACTTATATGAAGACTTACAACACCTTCTAGAACTGAAACCAAAGAAAGATGTTCTTATTCTAGGGGACTGGAATGCTAAAGTAGGGAGTCAAGAGATAAAAGGAACAACAGGGAAGTTTGGCCTTGGAGTTAAAAATGAAGCAGGTCAAAGGCTAATAGAGTTCTGTCAAGAGAACAAGCTGGTCATCACAAACGCTCTTTTCCAACAACACAAGAGGTGACTCCACACATGAACATCACCCGATAGGCAATATCGAAATCAGATTGATTATATTCTCTGCAGCCAAAGATGGAGAAGCTCTATATAGTCATAAAAAACAAGACCTGGAGCTGATAGTGGCTCTGATCATCAGCTTCTTATAGCAAAACTCAAGCTTAAACTGAAGAAAGTAGGAAAAACCACTGGGCTAGTCAGGTATAATCTAAACCAAATCCCTTATGAGTACCCAGTGGAAGTGAAGAACCAATTTAAGGAACTAGATTTGGTGGACAGAGTGCCTGAAGAACTATGGATGGAGGCCCGTAACATTCTATAGGAGGAAGCAACAAAAACCATCCCAAAGAAAAGGAAATGCAAGAAAGCAAAGTGGCTGTCCAACGAGGCCTTACAAATATCAGAGAAGGGAAACAAAATGCAAAGGAGATACAGAAGGTTACAGAAAATTGAATGCAGACTTCCAAAGAATAGCAAGGAGAGACAAGAGGGCCTTCTTAAATGAACAGTGCAAAGAAACAGAGGAAAACAGTAGAAAGAGAAAAACCGGAGATGTGTTTAAGAAAATAGGAGCTATTAAAGGAACATTTTGTGCAAAGATGGACATGATAAAAGGACAAGAATGGTAGGGACCTAACAGAAGCAGAAGACATCAAGAAGAGGTGGCAAGAATATATAGAGGAATTATACCAGAAAGATCTGGATGTCCCAGACAACACAGATAGTGTGATTGCTGACCTTGAGCCAGATATCCTGGAGAGTGGTGGGCCTTAGAAAGCATGGCTAACAACAAGGCTGGTGGAGGTGATGGCATTCCAGCTGAACTATTTAAGATCTTAAAAGATGATGCTGTTAAGATGCTACACCTCAATATGCCAGCGAGTTTGGAAAAAACAGCAATGGCCAGATGATTGGAAAAGATCAGTCTACATCCCAATCCCAAAGAAGGGTAGTGCCAAAGAATGCTCCAACTACCATACAATTGGACTCATTTCACATGCTAGCAAGCCAGAGAGTTCGAGAAAAACATCTATTTCTGCTTCAGTGATTACGCAAAAGCCTTTGGCTGTGTGGATCACAGCAAACTATGGCAAATTCTTAAAGAAATGGGAGTGCCTGGTCACCTTATCTATCTCCTGAGAAATTTATATGTGGGACAGGAAGAATCAGTTAGAACTGGATATGGAACAACTGATTGGTTCAAAATTGGGAAAGGAATACGAAAAGGCTGTATATTGTCTCTCTGCTTATTTAAATTATGCAGAATAAATCATGTGAAAGGCTGGACTGGAGGAATCCCAAACCGGAATTAAGATTGCCGGAAGAAATATCAACAACTTCAGATATGTGGATCATACCACTCTGATGGCAGAAAGTGAGGACGAATTAAAGAACCTCTTAATGAGGATGAAAGAGGAGAGAGCAAAAAATGGTCTGAAGCTCAACATCAAAAAAACTATCATCATGGCCACTGGTCCCATCACCTCCTGGCAAATAGAAGGGGAAGATATGGAGGCGGTGACAGATTTTACTTTCTTGGGCTCCATGATCACTGCAGATGGTGACAGCAGCCACGAAATTAAAAGATGCCTGCTCCTTGTGATGAAAGTGATGACAAACTTCAACAGTATCTTAAAAAGCAGAGACATCACCTTGCCAACAAAAGTCCAAATAGTCAAAGCTATGTTTTTTTCTGTAGTGTTGTATGGAAGTGAGAGCTGGACCATAAAGAAGGCTGACCGCTGAACAATTGATGCTTTTGAACTGTGGTACTGGAGGAGACTCTTGAGAGTTCCCTGGACTGCAAAGAGATCAAACCTATCAATTCTAAAGGAAATCAACCCTGAGTGCTCACTGGAAGGACAGATCCTGAAGCTGAGGCTTCAATACTTTGGCCATCTCATGAGAAGAGAAGACTCCGTGGAAAAGACCCTGAGGTTGGGAAAGAGTGAAGGCAAGAAGAGAAGGGTATGACAGATGATATGCCGGCTGGACAGTGTCATCGAAGCTACCAACATGAATTTGACGAAACTCTAGGAGGCAGTGGAAGACAGGAGGGCCTGGCGTGCTCTGGTCCATGGGGTCACGAAGAGTTGGACACATCTTAATGACTAAACAATAACTGGAGACCTAGTTGCTTTTATTTATCAATTGCCACTTCCAAATTGGGAAATTTCCTGAAATTAAGAAATTGATTAGCAGTAATCTGGCTCTGACAATGAAACCAGTTCTTTTGCACAGGTGGAGTCACACAGCAAGATTTTGACCACTAAAACAGAGTGGTGAAAAAAGGAAACTTCTCTCACATACGGTTTTACATTTTAATAGTGAACTAAAATTCACTAGGAATAGATTATCCAGAAGCTTTTAGTAGTAATAAACGTATTCCACATTCAGTAGTTAAGAGGTGCTGCAGTGCTTACTTGCAGAGTTGGATTTAGACAGTCTCGCAAAATGTCCTGGTGGTTAATTTCAGCTAAGATCTCCAAAGCTTTCTTTCTTTCCTGCAAGGAGCGTACCGGGGACACAGCATACACAAGCAATCTTCCAAGCTGCACTCGAAATGTATCTTTACAGGATAAAATAATTCTCTTCCATTGTTGTCTTGAGGTGCTTATTTTGCTTGTACCCTAAACACGCAGGACAATATGTTCTGTTATTGGATTCTCTTACTTTCCCAATGTGAGAAATTCAGCCTCTAGTGTATTTTGTACATGACATACCAATACAATTCAATTGCCTTGATGAAATTAGATATTCCTACATTTTTAAATATAAAATATGCATGACACACATTTAGGAAGACAGAGGCCATAAGCTTTAAAGTGCTTTCAGATAGTTTGTGAACAGCAGCAGCAGTAACAGCAACAGCAGTGAAGAATATGATTGGTTTGAAAGGGTTTGGGATGTCTGAATCCTACATAACTGAATACATAACATTCTGGAAGTAGTTAATTAGACTGTGGTTGTTATGTGATGTCAAATCAGAATCGACTTATAGTGGCCCTATAAGGCTTTCAAGGTAAGTGAGATATTTAGGGTGTGGTTTTACCAGTTCCACACTGCCAGTAACTTCCATGGCTGAATGGGGATTCGAACTCAAGTCTCCTGAGTTCTATCTGTCACTCTACTCTCTACACCACACTGGGTAGCCCAGTTAATTAGACAGACCTACTTAATAACAGTGTGGAACTTTTAATTCAAACTGTTCCCCCAAACAGGGAATTTTGCACCAAAGAGAGGAGTGTACTTTTGACTATCAATACCGCTTTCTGTAACCCATTACTGGTTGGTTAGTTAGTTAGGCATCCTTTAGTCTTGAAAGACTATGGCAACGTGCTCTGTATGGAAGACTTGAAACAGCGTCTAGTGTGGCTGAGGAGGCCGATTCGAGAGTGACAATTCCTTCTGCACTGAAGACAAATCCAATTTGTCCCCTGCCCAGCTCCCTGATTTTGCTGCTTTTGTGACTTCCTCTTTGCCTTGGCCTGCTGGACAAGGGTCTCTTCAAAATGGGAGAGGCCGTGATGCAACACCTGCCTCCAGGCTGAACGCTCAGATGTCATGGTTTCCCATCTGTAGAGGTGCATTCCTAAGGCCTTCAGATCCCACTTGCAGATGTCCTTGTATTGCAGCTGTGGCCTCCCTCTGGGGCGATTTCCCTGCACTAATTCTCCATACAGGAGATATATGGAATCCGACCACCAGCCATTCTCACAACGTGCCCAAGCCAGCGTAGATGTTGCTGTTTCAGTAACATATACCAAAAATCCGTCGGAGGCAACGCATATGGAACGTGTTAGCTTCCTCTCCTGCCATGCACAAAGGGTCCAGGACTCACTGCAGTACAGGAATATACTCCGGACACAGGCTCTATAGACCTGGATCTTGGTATTTGTCGTCAGCTTCTTATTGAACCATACTCTCTTTGTGAGTCTAAAGAACATGGTGGCTGCTTTGCCAATGCATTTATCCAGCTTGACATCTAGAGAGGGTGCGTCAATCTAGAGAGATTAAATAGCTTTCTGTCTGATCTTGTCCAGAGATAGACACCTTCTGTTGCAGTTTCAAAGGACTGCTTCAGCATGACAGAAAAGAAGATCCCAAAAAGGGTTGGTGCGAGGACACAGCCCTGTTTCATGCCGTTTCGGATGTCAAAGGGATCTGATGTTGAGCCATCAAAAACTACAGTGCCTTTCATTCCCTCATGGAAGGACCTGATGATGTTAAGGAGTCGAGGTGGACATCCAAACTTTGGAAGTATTTTAAAAAGGCCATCCCTGCTAACCAAATCAAAGGCCTTTGTGAGATCTATGAAGGCCACAAAGAGTGGCTGTCGTTGTTCCCTACATTTCTCCTGCAACTGTCTGAGGGAGAATACCATGTCAGTGGTGGATCTATTAGCTCGAAATCCACACTGTGATTCTGGATAGACTCTGTCTGCAAGCACCTGGAGCCTCTGCAGCACAACATGGGCAAGCAGCTTCCCTACAACGCTAAGAAGAGAGATGCCACGGTACTTATTGCATTCACCCCTGTCTCCTTTGTTCTTGTACAATGTGACGATGTTTGCATCCTTCATGTCCTGGTAGGCTCTTGAATAGGGACCATATTTGGCAGAGTAGCAGTCCACCATATGAACTTTCTTTATATCAAATTCGGAGAAGTTTGGACAAGCACTTTTAAATTTCTAATACTTGTAAAAATGTTCTCTACTCACCCTGAACTTATTTGCTCCATTTTTATGATACATAGCCAATTCTCTGGTGATTTTTCAATTGTTTACTATTGCTTCAAAAAAAAGAAAAATGATTTGCCCTACAAGCTTTTCTTTATTTGAAGCTTATCTATCCTATTACATAAGATTTTTTTCATAGAGTGTGGGTGCACATTGGTTGCCCTGTTTGATGACCTGTTGAGGGAGGCCGACAGGGGCAAAATGTCTCTGTTGGTCCTCCTTGATATCTCAGCCACCTTTCATATTGCCAACCATGGTATCCTCCTGGGCAGGCTCTCCGAGTTGGGAATTGGTGGTCTGGCGCTCACCTGGCTCCGATCCTTAGTGAAGGACTGTCCTCAGAGTACAGCTTGGGGAGAGTATATCGGCTCCGTGGAGCCTCAACTGTGGGGTCCCGCAGGCCTTGATTATCTCCCCAATACTGTTTAATATGTACATGAGGTGAGGGTGTGGGGTTTCATGTCATCAGTATGCTGATGACACCCAGCTCTACATCTCCTTTCCCCCAACAACAGTGGATGCCATTTCCTCCCTTCAGTTCTGTCTGGAGGCTGTACTGCAGTGGATGCAGGAAAATGGTCTGAGGTCCTGAGTGTGGGCGACCCCTCCACTGATGGTTTGGGAAACTCCCTTTCTTTTATGGGGTGTGTGACTCTCACCACAAAGACTGAGGTTCACAGCTTGGGAGCCTATCTGGATCCAGCGCTCACCATGGAAACCCAGGTAGCATCAGTGGTCTGCACCGCCTACTTCCATCTTTGGTGGATTGCCCAGCTGCATTCCTATCTTGATGTTGGGGCGCTCACCACTCTGGACCATGCACTTGTAGTCTCAAGATTAGACTACTGTAATGAGCTCTACTTGGGGCTACCTCTGCGTGCATACGCAGGCACAAAGAGGCTGTGCGGGGGGGAGTGCATGTGGGGGGGAGGTCTGTCTCCGCGGCCTGCTCCAGCTCAGGCCATGGACCGGCACTGGGCCGCGTATCGGGGGTTGGGGACCTCTGCTATATACCATCTTGATTGCTGACATTGGTGCTGTCAACATTCAGGCTGCCTTTTGTTATGTAAAGCATGGCATTCCTTTTTCCTGCTAGCAATGCAAGCATGATAGTGCAAGGCAACATAAAACTACTTCCAGGAGCTTTGAATCATAGATACAGACACAGTATCTCACATTCACAAACTAGAAACTGAGTACAGTGGTGCCTCGCTTAACGATGTTAATTGGTTCCAAAAAAACCATCGCTATGGGAAAACATCGTTAAGCGAAACATGTTTTCCCATAGAGATGCATTAAAAACCGGTTAATCCAATAGGCATGGATTGCTGTCCTTAAGCAAAAAAACCCATAGGAAACATCGTTAAGCGATACAATGTTTCCTCCATTGGAATGCACTGAAGCCTATTTAATGCATTTCAATGGTTTTGCGATGTCCATTTTTGCAAATTTAAGTGTGTCTTAAAAGGTTCAAAACTGTTTTAAATGCTTGGAATCGTTAGTGCACCTTCTAAAACGGGTGCAAACTTAATTTGGCTTTGATCTGACTTTTTGTTAATTTTTGCTGATTTTTCCCCCCACCAACTTTTGACAGCTGTCAAAATTTGACAGCTCCATGCTTTCCTATGGGGAAGAAAAAAATTCACAAAAAAATTAACGAAGACTCAGAACGAAGCCAAACTAAGTTTGCACAGGCTTTGCAAGGTGCTCTAACGAATCCAAGCATTTAAAACAGTTTCTGAGTCTTCGTTAATTTATTGTGAATTTCTTTCTCCCCCATAGGAAACAATGGAGCTGTCAAAAGTTGGGCTCCATTGTTTCCTATGGGGGAGGAAAAAATTCACAAAAAATTAACAAAAAGTCAGCAACTGTTTTAAATGCTTGGGTTCGTTAGAGCACCTTCTGAATCGTGTGCAAACTTAGTTTGGCTTTGTTCTGAGTCTTCGTTAGTTTTGTGTGAATTCTTTTCTCCCCCATAGGAAACAATGGAGCCCAACTTTTGACAGCTGTCAAAAGTCGGTTTCAATGCTTTCCTATGGGGGAGAAAAAAATTCAGCAAAAATTAACGAAAAGTCAGATCAAAGCCAAATTAAGTTTGCACACATTTTAGTAGGTGCACTAACGATTCCAAGCATTTAAAACATTTTTGAACATTTTAAGACACTTTTAAAATTGAAAAAAATGGACATCGTTAAGCGAAACAGTTGACCTAAAATGCATTTGCTATGTGAAGCATGGTCCTGAAATCGCTAAGCAAAAATTGCCCATAGGAAACATCGTTAAATGATGCATAGAATTCTTTTTAAAAAACCATCGTTAAGCGAAAACATCGCCAAACGAGGCAATCGTTAAGCGAGGCACCACTGTATTTATAATCAAAAACAGCATCTGAAAAATAATAAAAGAGATTAACATTAATATCTGTATTTCCAGAGTATGCAAGCAAACTGGAGATAGGAGAGACAATGAACTATGGGAAAGAGTGAGAAGTATGGTTTCTTACAGCTGACAATGCCATTCCTTCAGTCATTATTTTAAACATTTCTTTCATGAAAATATTTCTGTGGTTTGGCATCTCTTGTTGGTCCTCCTTTTCAGGCTCTTCCATTTGTGAAACTGAAAGTTTGCTTTCAACTGGGCCCTCCATCATATCAAGGAAATTTTCAGAAAGCTCTGTAATTTAAGAAAAGAATTATTACCTGATCAGACCAATCCATCTGAGCGCCATTTTCATCCCTCTCTGACCCAAGTCAACCAAGCATTATATTATCACTATCTATCTATCTATCTATCTATCTATCTATCTATCTATCTATCTATCTATCTATCTATCTATCTATCTATCTATCTATCTATCTATCTATCTATCTATCTATCTATCTATCTATCTATCTATCTATCTATCTATCTATCTACATACATTCACATCCCTTGCAACAGATCTAATAAAGATTTGATTACATTATACAAGATCTACATCAAGATACTTCACGCCTTCATAGACTCATAGAAGTATGTAACGATGGCTTTTCAGACAGGCTTTTCTGAAGATTACATCATGATAATACAGTGGTAATTTTTCAGCACTCATTTCTGCTTCCCCATCCTGCCTTTTAAATTAGTGGTATTTATGTTTATGTTGTTTTATTTTATTTGTGATTGTATATTGTAATTTTGATTTCTGTATAACCACTATGTTGTATATTTTTAAAGTGCTATTGTTTTACTGTGTTGTAAGCCACCCATGCTAACTGAATAACTTGAAAAACCAAACACATACACACTAAGTTAAAAAAAAGGCATTGTGTTCAATTTTAAACCTATCCCAAATTGCTAAAAAGACTTTCCTATTTATATGCTATTGTGTAAATATTTCAATTCTTTTTAAAGGTATAGGTGAAATACATTTTAATTAAACATGAAAAATTGTGAATATCCTCTTGAAAAAATAGTGCCAGTGGGAAATATAATTCTGAAGGTGTATATGGCAATACAATTGGAAGTGTTTGTATAATTTCACTTAGTGCACCAGCTATGACTTTTTGAGTTGATCTGACTTAGCAATAGTCATGCATGCCTCAGTCGCATCATGCCTTGACTACTGCAATACGTTCTACATGGGGCTACCCTTGAACAGAGTCTCAGACCTTAAAATGCCAGCATGTGTACAATATTGTGATCACCTGATCCCAATAATACTACTCCTTTTTTAAATTACATTTGTTTTGATTATAAGCAGAAGACACACAAAACTACCCTACTATTTCTTCATTCATGTAGGAAGCAATCCATTGCAGCTCTCAGAGAAGTGATACGGAAAGACCTGCACTGGTTACGAATTGCTTACTGCGCCCAATTCAAGGTGCTGGTTTTCATCTTTAAAGTCTTAGGTGGTTTGAGGTCTGGCTATCTAAGAGACCCCTTGTCTTGTCATGAGCATGTCTGAATATTAAGATCATCAGCAGAAGACCTCTTAAAAATACTAACAATGCTGGACACCTGGCTTAATAAGCATATAGGAGAGAGCTATTAGACTATACAGTACAATGCAGTCCCTTCCAAACTGCAATCTGATTCCCCTTGATAGACTAAGAAAGGAGTAAAACCACAACTTTTTATGATATACAGTCTGCCCTGCTTTGTCATTTTTAATCTGCAGTGGTGCCTTGACTTACGACCAATTCGAGTCACGACCAGCTTGGGAAACAAAATTTTTCCTTTGACCTGCGACTGGAGCTTTGAGTTATGATCAGAAAAAAGGCAGGGAAAAAGGCAGAGAATTCAAACTGCTAACCATTGGTGGCAAAGAGGCCGCTTCTTTGTAGCTCTTTCACCCCAGCCGTTAGAGAGTATGTATTTGGAGGAGGCTTTGGACTGCCTGGTAAGGTGCTGCTTTCTGCTTTTTAAATACTGCCTGTTCTGGGTGGATTTTGCAGCGTGGTTTTGGGCTGGGGGTTATGCTTCTGTGCTGTGACGGGTCTTGTAGTCTTTGTTGTTTGTTTGTTTTTCGCATTTCTGATCGGTCTTGCAGGGTTTGTTTCCTTTTTAGGGTTTTTTTTTCCTTTGGCCGGAATGGATTAATTGTGTTTCCGATGGGCCTTGCAGTGGTTTTTTTTTGGGGGGGGTGATTTTTTTTTTTTTTTGGCCGGAATGGATTAATCATGTTTCAATGCATTCTTATGGGAAATGGTACTTTGACTTACAACCATTTCGAGTTACGACCACCTTCTGGAATGGATTAAGTTCGTAAGTTGAGGTACCACTGTATATCTTTTGATAATTTGAACAGTTTTTAATTAATGTCCTTACATTAATTTTTATGGTGGGGCTAGTTTATATGATTTCAATTTTATTTTTAAGCTACATGTGGTTTTATCTGTTTTTATCCTTCTAAATGTTTGTAACCTGTGATCTGCACTATTTTTTAGTGGAGGTGTATAAATGGAATGAGTGAATGAATGAATGAATGAATAAGTTTATTAAGTTCAGTCACCTGATACATCACTGTATGTACTTTTCTTTTTTTTAAAAAAAAGAAGAAAAATAGAATTAAGATAATATGCATCTCTGAAAATTGTTATACTATTCTGTTATTTCTGAAATGACAAATTCTCAGTGATCTGAAGAAAAAACCAACATAGATAAAAAGGAGGAGAATTATTTGCAATACTAAACAGATATCACATAAAAGATAAGCAAATAAAGCACAACCATTCCTCAGTTTAAAAACATCCTGTCATGTAGGAAGGGGGAGAATGCAAGAAATGAATAGGACAGCCTTCTCTGGTCTTGTGACTTCTTCCATGCTGCACTGGCTTGGAATGATGTGGTTTATAGTTCAATCCCTCTAGAGCCCAAGAGACTGAGGAGATTGGAATGAGTCCCAGAAATACTCTACATGTTTCCCAGGAGTTTATAAGAGAAAAAAACACTGGCTCAAAGAAGATGTGATACTTAACACATGAGTATCACTTAAAACAACCAGCCATGCAAATCCTTCCTCTTTTTTTACAGTGTGTAGGAAAATGTCCCCACTCCTGAAGTCACACTCTGTTCTGTATCCCCTCACCCTCTATCACTGTGTCCTGTTCCAAGTGACAGGGGAGAGGAGCTGCAAGTTCACTTTGAGCCACACCAGAAAATCCACGGATACTGCCACAAAGAGATAGTTTACACTTCCCCTTTCTCCCTGATACAAACAAGAGGCCTTCGCCACTGTACCACAACTCTCTCCACTCCTAAAAATAAATAAATTCTAAGTTGCTTCCTCCCACAAAACCTAGGATGTCATGTCGGACAGTACACTGAGAGAGAAAAATTCATGGAAATTAAGCAAAGCTGCCTTGTCTGAGCCATGCAGAGCTAGCCAAGATAGAAGAAAGATAGTAATATTTTAAAAATTTGGAGAAAATCTAATACAGACTGAACTAAAACAATTAAATTAATACAACTTTCAGCGTGTTAATTTTATTTATTTATTTATTTATTATTTGACTTCTACCCCACCCCTCTAGACAAAGTCTACTCTGGGCGGCTTACAAACGGTTATAAAATATCATAAAATATAATCATATAAAATCATCATTACAACTATCAAGATATATCATAAAACAATCACATGATTAAATCAATAAACAATAAAAGTTATTCTTTCTGTTGTTGGCTTAACATATAATTACCAATTTGACTAATGTTTAATATACAGATTTTTAATCCCAGTTATACAATATTACAATGCTGAGCACTCTCAATTATAGGTAAATTATTTAATTTTGGCTCCTTACATTAAGACCAGATCTCTCATGTTTAAAACCTATACGTGAATCCAGTCTGTCTACAATCAAAAGATTACCATATAGAGCAGAGAAACTGAAAAATGGAAACATCCTCTTCAGCTCAGCAAAGGCAATAGTTTACAAAGATTTACTCAACATGATATTCAATATACCTGTTAGAAAATAAGCCAAATTATAAGAATATTTTTCAAGAACTATTATTACCTTGATAAATGAATCTATTGGTTGCCAGAACAGCAATTCTCTGTAATCTTTGTATAAGCTCTGCTTCAGTCGCACGAACAGGATTATCTTGACTCAGTCTTCGTTTTGCCATAAAACTGAGTTCATCACTTGTAATTGTACTCATTCTTGTTAGCAATGTGTCCGACTGAGCAAGAGAAAATTTTCTAGAAGCTTTAAAAATGAAGAAATGTAAATAAGACAGCTACTGATAAGCATCTCTAAATATTAAGCTTTATGCTAATATTGCAGACAACTGAGAGTTAATTCTCATTTACCTACAAAATTACTGTGATTACAACAGAAAATATTTTCAATTTATTTTAAGATGAACACTATGTTAAGAGTTTGATTTAGTCAGGTTAATTGTCAAAAAGGGTTTAACAAATCTAACTGGTTAACATGTGTACACTGCTCTAAATCTAATTTTGCAAAAACATTTCACAAGAAATGTTTTGTCACAATGATTTGGTAGGCATAGCTACCAATACTGCACCTGCTCCTGTAGGAAATGAACAAAAAGTAGATCCAAGAGGGGATAAGAGGGCCGATTCCAAGTTTAACAGACTGAAGGAAGGAAATATCTGAAGTTGATCATAGGAATGTAAATGTTGTCTTGGCAGAAGAGAAATAATGGAGTCTTTCATTGCAACTGATCCTTTGTTTCAAAGCAAGTAACAAAAAGTATGTTTTGAGTAATAAGTCAACTAACATAGGTACAGTACATAGATAGCATCTTGTTACAAAGCCAGGTTACAAAATGATTTGTAATATGAAGAAAATAAAGAAAATCATGCAAATAGCTGAACTGGCTCTATGGATACGAAAAGGTCAGTACTGTATGTGATAAGGCCATCTACTACTTCAGGCCAAATGAAGTCAAATGTGTCTAAAGCTACCTTTCCTTCAGTTGTGCTTTGTTATGGTGCCCCCCTTATAAATGTATCTGGATGAAGGGGTATATGAGTTCTGCCCTGATCTTGTTACCTGGCATAGTAAATCACACTAGGGGTAGGTCAACTAAAACAATGAGGATTTGTTGATTCAGCTTCCTCGTATGTTCCATTGATTCTCCAAGTTCTTGGACAAAAGCCTTTCAAAGCCGTAGTTCATGAAATTCTTTAGCTTTCAGGAATTTAACATTAGTTCCTGCAAAGCAAGATTGTCACTTGCAATTTTGACACAGCTCCATGTAATAATGGAGTTAAAGATGTGCAAAATTGTACATATAACCCTTCATATTGATAACTAGCAGGACAATCATTACTACTCTATAAGAAGAACCCATCATATTCAAAATAATCAGCTCCCACTAGAAAAGGAGGATGCATTAAATGCAGAAGGAACTCAAAGACGGAAACATTCTTTTTTTTTTTAAGTAAGCATTGCTGGCCAGGTGGGATTAATTTTTTAAGAATGTAAGAAGTATGCATATCTATGGTGTTACAAAGAGTTATGACTTTACACAAAGCTACTTTTTATTTGAAACTATTAAGAGATATGTTAAATAAGACCAGGAGTCCATCTGGTTTAATATCACATTCACATGGTGGCTAAGCATATACTGTACCTATAGGAAGGTTTTAGAAGGCCACAGGTACAACTGCACCATTCATTTTACATTCTGGAGTGCTATGAATAAATAAAGCATGATCTTCTTTTGTGCTGAAACCGGTTCATGAATACCATTTCTTTGGCTATTCTACCAAGAAAACTGTGCTTAACACTGGATCTATGTAAATGATCCCAACTCTTCCCCCCCCCTCACTTTTGAGTCAGAGGCTACTTTGGCGTCAAATAAATTCTCAAAACTTCAAACAATATTCTGAACATAAATTTTCCATGGGAGTTAAGAACCACATGTTTTCAGTTGTCCCACCCACTTTGTGGAGGGGTGCACATGTTAAAAACTGGTTGCTGTGACCTGAAACAGTCATACGGAGAAGAAGCTGAGATTTTTAGAATTGCTAATTCTTTCTATACCCTGTCATGCATCTGTGGTAGTGTGCTTTGTGAAAACAGATAAAAGAATTATTGGTTCTTAGCTGTAAAAGCAGATGAGGAGTTATTGGTTCTCAGTTTTGCATATTAGTAATAGGTAGTACAGTAACAGCCGCCTAAAGTGGTCGCAAGACCAGATAGGCGGGATATAAATAGAATAAATAAATAAATTTAAACAATAGTAATGGATAGGTGTTTTCTAGATGTTTGTAAAAATAGTTCTCTGTCCTAACACAAATAGTCTTTCCAACCCTCATAGCCTCGAGATGTGTTAGATCCTGTTAAATATCACCTGCATTGTGAGTTCTCTGACTTGTTTAGGGCAAATAAGTACATTGGGAAGGGAAATTTATAAACAATATAAATAGCACGTCAGAAGGAGCAAAGGGCAAATGTGGAGCCTTATAATTCCTACTATATTAGGACAATTTAATTAATAAATTAATACTGCAATGCCAGCAGGTAAATTTTTTCTATTTTAATATTCACAACAAATTAATTTTCAAATTTCTAATAATTAACACTAATGAATCCATTTTCAAACCTAATGTTCCAAGCTATGCACAGATGTGGACATGCATATCTCTCTCTCTCTCTCTTGCTTCCAATAGAAGGACTTGGAGAACTAACGTTGCAAAGGGCACAAATGAATATAAGAATATATACAGATTTTTCAAAATAAACTGCACAGGATGGCCAACAGAGACAGTAAGGTGGATAGACTGCTGGTGAGATCTGGGTTTAAACTCCCATCAAGGCAAAGTGTCTAAAAATTACATAGAAATATGTACAAAAAGCAAGGGAACAAATTTCATTATAAATGGTGCTCAAGTCTAGTTAGAGATAATCATGTTTGATTTCATTACTTACCAGCAATGCTTTTGCGTTTTTGAAATATTGCCTGGTGATGTGTGACAGGTAAATTGAATGAACTGCTCAATTCTTCAGAGTCTTGATTTCCTGCAGTTTTTATAAACTCAACAGCTGCTTGCAGGACTCTGAACTGCAAAGCAATTGCCATATCTGAAAGCAGAGATCAAATGAACTAGCATGCATCCCTTCAAACTATTCAGCAGATGAAGCAATTCAAAGAAAATTACTCCTCAACATATCTACACAAAGCAACCTGAAGCTTACTTTTTGTTATTTCATTCTTGCTGTTCTGAAGATGTCCCAATAATACCATAAGATCTTCAATAATGCGAAAATACTGGGGACCTGAAGAACTGCAGGCATGGATGGTCACTGCTACAAGTAACTGCTGTATATCACACACAAGTAGCCTATAGTCATCTGAGAGGATGCTGCAAAGAAAGCGGAATCAGTCATGGAAATTTCATATTTTTCTGAAAGCATTAGCCAAATATTCAACATCAACCGACCCAACTTATCACATTCCCATTAGTTGTTTGCCAACACCTAAACTTTCCCTTTCCATCTTAAAATCTGTCTGTGTGATAAAAACTTCATATATTCTAGAAGGAATTCATAGAAACATAGTCCATCTGTGCATTGCATAGCGACTAGTATCCCGAACAAGTTTTAGACACCATTAACAGCTAAATAATATGAGTATGGCAAACAAACACTACTACTTGATATATTCCCTTTCTGTGAGTTCTACCTTTTGCGTGCATGATGCTATCTGCTTCTAGTATTCCCAGGTATTTATGATTTTCATCACTTGAGAGTGATTTTATGATACTGCCATTTTTAACTCTAGTTTTTGGATCTTGCCACAGTGTATAGATACAGCTGCACATTTGTCAATTCCAAATTTCATTTGGATATCTTTACTAAAGATTTGTACTGTGTTTAGTAGTGATTCTATCTCTGTAGAACTTTTTGCATATAATTTTAGGTTGTCCATGTATAACAGATGATTGATTTTTCCTGCTTGTTCTGAAATATGGTAGCCCTATCCAGTTTTATTTTAAATTATTGACACAGGGATTTGTGAGATGTTAAGTAACAGTGATGACAAAGAATCTCCTTGAAATATTCCTCTTTTGATGCTAACTTCCCCAATTTCTTCACCATGGGCCATTAAGATGGTTTTCCATTTTTTCATATTTTTCTTGAGGAACTTCTGAATGGTTTTTACTAATCCCAAACATTTTTAGGCAGGAGTTCATCCAGCTGTGTGGCAATGAGTAAAATGCCTTTTAATAGTCTATTCAGGCAATGTTAAGGTTTTTCGTCTCTTTGCATTCTTCAGTATCATTTATTGCCTCTTGACTTCTTAAAGTTCCCTTTCTGTTCAGTTGGGCATTGGGAGTTTTCAGTTAAGCAATTATATATTGATTTTGCAAGTACTCCTGTGAGGAGCTTGAACATTGTTGGAAAGCATTGGTCGATAATTACTGGGTTCATTGCCCTTTTCATGATCTTTTATTATCAGAAATGTGCAGCCTGTTGTCATTCAGTCTACAGTTGTAGAATGTTGAAGTAAGTGGTTAAATTACACTACTATATGTATTCGCGAACACTTTCACGGCCAAGATCTAATGGTTGTTGTGGGTTTTTCAGGCTCTTTGGCTGTGTTCTGAAGGTTGTTCTTCCTAACGTTTTGCCAGTCTCCGTGGCTGGCATCTTCAGAGGACAGGAGTAGCTGTGCTCTGGTGCAGTTTGTTTGGGAGTTGAGTAATTATAGCTGTTCGATCAGCTTTGTCCTTTTCAGAAGGTAGGTGATTATGGTGATCAGTGTGTTTTTGTTGTGGGTGTATTGTTGTGATAAGGAGGAGAGATTATCTGTCATTGTGATTGATGGGCGTCGTTAGTTGGGCTTTTGTGTGTAGTGATCACCAGTCCCTGTGGCTGGGTAGAGTTCATTGACCTTTTGCAGGCTGTATTTTTCAGTGCTGGGAGCCAAGCTTTGTTGAGTTTTACGTAACATTGCTGGTGTTGTCAAGTATTTCAGTATTTTGAACTAGAATTTCATGTCCAGCTTGTTTTAGGGCATGTTCAGGTACTGCCGATTTTTCCGGTTGTTTTAGTCTGATGTGGATGTTTCATCTTGTGGATCCAATATATACCTGGTCACAACTGCAAGGTATATGGTATACTCCTGCAGTCGTGAGGGTGTCCCTTCTGTCCTGGGATTCCCTTTCTGTAAGTTCTTTACCTTTTGTGTGCATGATGTTATCTGCTTCTAGTATTCCATGGTATTTATAATTTTCATCACTTCAGAGTGATTTTATAATATTGCCATTTTTAACATGCCCTAAAACAAGCTGGACATGAACTTCTAGTTCAAAATACTGAAATATTGGACAACACCAGCAATATTACATTAGACTGCACGGGGAAGCCATTGAAATCCACAAACAGCATCAGAACTTCAACAAAAAAAGAAGAAAGTTTAAAACTCAACAAAGCTTGGCTCCCAGCACTGAAATATACAGCCTGCAAAAGGTCAACGGACTCTACCCAGCTATAGGGACTGGTTATCATTACACACAAAAGTCCAGCTAACGACACCTATCAATCACAATGACAGATAATCTCTCCTTATCACAACAATACACCCATAACAAAAACACACTGATCACCATAACCACCCATCTTCTGAAAAGGACAAAGCTGATCCAACAGCTATAAATACTCAACTCCCAAAACAAACTGCACCAGAGCACAGAGTGCTACTCCTGTCCTCTGAAGATGCCAGCCACAGAGACTGGCAAAACGTTAGGAAGAACAACCTTCAGAACATGGCCAAAGACCTCAGAAAACCCCCAGCAATCAATACACTACTATACATTGATGGAGACTAGTTAGATGCTTTAACCAAAATCCATGCAGCTCATCTGGAACCAGGTGCACTCCAATTTTTCACAGCCTTTATTTGCCTCCTGATCATTTCAGTTGTTATTTAATCCATGAGGGGTTTTTGTTATGTTCTTTAATCTATGAAGCATTTTTAGTATGTTTGGTTGAGCTTTCCCACATTTCTGTCTAGAATTTTAGAGCATCATCTTTACATCCGCCTAATTTCTTTTGCTCTGCATTTTCTCCTGGTAATATATAGAATAACTGTTGGTTATCTCGAAACTGCATGTTTTCTCTATATTGTTTCAACTGTCCATCATATCTTTCAATTTTCTTTACTGTAGCTGTTACCTGCTGTTTTAATTCTTCCATAGTTTCAACAATTGTTTTCCTTTCTAAGTCATATATTTTGCATTGTCTGGTTTTTACTTTTTCATTTTTAAATTTTGAACCTTTCAAGTGTTTTAAATTGCTAATGTCTGCCCGTAATTTGTTTATTTTTCTTTCCAAATGAATTTTCCATTTTGGAGTGCAAGTAGTTTTCTGGTTTTTTCTTTTCCTTTTTTTTCAGATTGTAACCAAGTTCCATGGTTATGATGGTAGCCGTGCTATATATGAGTTGGTTTGTTTTCTTTAGCATGTTGTTGGGAATGTTTCGATGACTATATTTGCATCATTCAGCAGATCTTTTACTGGTTTACTTTGTAATTGGCACATATTGGGGGCCCTTTGTCTTCCTGTGTTCTGACTAATATGGTTTACTATTTTTTCTCTCAGTGATGTTTGCTGTCCTATCAACTCTTAATTTCTGGGTTGTTTAAGAAGTTGTTCCTCTATTGATATGTTTTCTTCCACTATTGCGTCTACCTCTACCTTCCATTTCTCTTCCATACTATGGTCACTGTTCTGTGTTGATTTTTCTGTGTTTGCCACATTTTCCAGTTCTTGCAATTCCAGTTCACAAAATACTTTACTCCAGATGATAAACCTTCTCTGGTCCATTAATTGTTGTTCAGTTATGTCACTACTCGGGTGTTTCCTTTTCCAAATTTCCATCATTCTTTTTTGAAAACCATGGGCTGTTGGTGTAAGCAATCTCCAAGGAGATTAAGGGGAAGCCGGAGAAGGAGAGATTCCAGAGTTTAGCCAGTCCGTATTAGCTAAAATGAGCCCAATTTCTCAGCCAGGCCCTGACTAACACTCCTTCCTCAAGTCCATCCCCTTGGTTAAGAAAAAGCAACAAACACAGACAGTCCATGAGTTTACACTCAGGCTAATCTGGGCTCTACATGGTAGCAAAATATTCGTGGCCAATTAGTTAGGTTAGTTTGTACAAGAGACCAATGCATGCAATCTTAAACATTATTGCTTTTATTCAGAAAGATAGTTCTAAACAGAATTCAGATTATAGCAAAGTAATTCAGTCAGTAACATTTCCATATCAAGTCAGACAGACCACCCCACAAACTCCAGCTAAGAAAAATAACACAAGAAAACATACTAAGCTAGAATTATGCATAGGCGTTGTCTTTCTTACGTATCCTGTAACTCCATAGTCCACAGTCCATCAGGAAAGGTTAGATTCCATTTGTAATCCAAAAGTCCATGTTGGCAAAAAGCTCCATTCAAAAGTTATAATCCATTTTGGGAAAAAGCACATGTCTGTCCTTTCTCAGTCAAACTCCATCTTTTTCCAACTCCTTCTTCTTCCCAGGATGCCTCATAAGGAACACCCCCTTCTGGGTCTTGTTGTCCCGCCTAACTTTCTCATGGGAGCTTGAGTCATTATCATGTTTTGTGGCAGAATTATCATGACTACCAGGAATGTAACTCTCTGGCTCTCCTTAGCAACTAGATAACCAGAGAACGAAGCTTCTCTGAAACAGCATGTAAAATTTTCCTACCACAGACACAGACATTAAATCAAGATGGATGCTATTGGGACAATTTTAGGGCTACATATCCCATTCTACTACTGTACACATAAAAACACAAATCATCACAGTTGGGTTTGCCTCATAATAACAGTTCTTAATTTCTCAATTTTCAGTGAGAGTTCCAAGTTTTGCGTTTATGTTGTTCCCGTAGCTTTGCAGCAGCCTGTTCTGGTTCCTCAACAAGACCTGCTGAGCCCTGCAGCCCATTTGTCACCAGATGCCCAGGGGCTATAGCATCTGACATAGTACTTGTTGACTCATCTTGTATGGATTTTTGTTTATTCCTTGTCATCATAATTGATGGTTGATGGACACAGTTGGTTTGGCTTCTCAGCTGAGATGAGACGCTTCAGCATAGCTCTCAACCTTACTGAATCACACAAGCTCCTCCACTTCAACAAAGCCTGTGCCCATGGAGGGGATATTGACGATGATGATTTCTAATGCAATATATTTCTATTTTTTATGAACATCTATGAACAGCTCAGTGGTTTAGGTATCTGTCCAAGGAGCAAGAGGTTGAGAGTTTGATTCCCTAGTGTGCTTCCTGTGAAAAGAACCGGCCCATGATGTCTTAAGCAAGCTGCATAGCCCCAGGATGCCCTCAGAAGGAGGGAGTGGTAAACCACTTCTGAGTATTGGTCTACCTGGAAAACCTTGGAAAGGTTGTCAAAAGTCAGAATTGACTTGACAGCATGCAGTGATGATGATCATGACTTTTTACCATGACTTTTGGGCACTTTACTAAATTCTGAATTACTTTTATTTCTGACATGGTTCTGGCTTAATGACCACTCTCCATAAGCTCATTGGAGCAGGAAAAAAATAGTAGCAAGAACTCCCTTTTCAGAGACAAAAAAATGAAATTTGTTTACAACATATAAAACATGGCTACATTTAATTACAAAAAATGATGCAATTTTTAAAATGATAACTACTCTCAAACAACACTGTCATAAGGTTTTATAAATGTTTCTAACATGGGCCATGATTTTGATGGAGATTTTCTCAAGCAAAAAATCTATGACTTGTGTTAGAAACAAAAAGTTGTGACCTCTCTGATGCACTCACTAGAATAGTTTACATTCTGCAGCAATTCTGAAATAGTACAAAAGAAAACAACCACTTACCTAGTTTCTAATCCATTAAGTGCTGCTAAAGTATTACACAGTACATACAACAACCCATTATCCAGCAGCATGTCCGTCATTTTAGAGCAGGAACGTATGATTTGTAGCAGAAAACAGAGGGAATTATGCAGCAGGATGCTATCATAGAGGGAATTCTCTATAAGGCCCAGAACAGGAATCACACACCATTTCTGAAAAAGTCCGGCATTTTTCACATCTTCTAGGTCAAAGCTGTTAAAACAAACAAACAAACAAACAGTGGAACAGTTTGCAGTGCAATCTGAAATACATCACACATAAACAAAATCAGTCCATTACTTGTCAACATTTCAAAGTTAGGAGCACTAGGAAAATTTTCTACTGGTTATAAATCCAAGACAAAACTTCGATTTACATGGTCATATACAATATTAGTTCAGCTATAAAAAGGCCTAAAAACAAACAATAAAGCAAAAGGTGCTATTTTATATTGTGCTATTTAAACTCACAACAATTCAATACTACATTATCCTAAGTAGCTAATTTGCTAGTTCACTAAGCACTAGGGTTTAACCTAGAGCTCACAATTCAGCTCCTATATTATTGGCCAAGAAAAATCATACCAGTACAAGAAACAGAAATCCTACTTGACATACTACTGCCTTTGGTAAGTCCATTTGGAGCTAGTGCCACCATGAAGATGAAAACATATTACTTTTTGCTATGAATAAAATACATTGACCATGAAGAGATGATATACTGCTCTGATTATATCCATTATATCATGGATGAGAAACCTTCCTCCTCTTTTAATGCCTTAAAAGCAAGAGCTGGCTCAACACAACTCTATGAACAGAATCTGGTGCCTTCCCTGACTTGAATGATACTTCCACTCCTCTGTATGCAAGATTAGAACCACTGGGTGCTGGCACATCATTCTTTGGGGTTAAACTTTCTCTTCCTGAGAGTGAGTGATGGTTTGCTAGGCAAAAAGCATCACCTCTCAAAATCTTATTGGTTTAAGAAGAATAACTTTATGAGCATCTTCATTCAAGAAAATGCCACCAATTTCACCAAAACCAGCAAAAATAACATTAGTACTCATGCTCTATTTGTTAACTATAATTTCTTAACTAAAAATGAAAGCAGAATCACCTTCATAAAATAAAAGACATAATTTCAAAATCCAATGCTGTTTTAGAAGTCCTTTCTCAGACTTACTTCTCGCATGTTAAGAAGCATCTACATCATCTTCTCCTACTCTTTCCGAATGGGTGCAAATGTTCTTACTTTAGGGTAGGTTGACAGTTGGGAATAGATTAAAAATTTAGAGATAGCAATTTACCTTCATGTCAGAAGCAGACATGGATTTTTGTACTTGTATCCCTGGGGATACGAATAAAAATCACGGCACCACAGGTACCATGGAGGCCCATTCACTCCCCCCAGAACCAGGCGGTCTACTCACTGTTTGCCATGTGGCACTCAGCTCTGTTGTCACGGCGCCAATTGCGGATGGAACCCAGCCAGCTTTTCCCTGCCTCCCCACACAGCCAACACTCATCAGCTGAGCAGGAAGACTTCCCGCCCCATCTCTGCATCAAAGTGGTCAGCTGCACAGGGACGCAGGGTTGTATAACAATGATGATGATGGAGCCACATGCCATGCTGTAAACAAATGGACTGGCCGGTTCTGGGGGGAGAATGGGCCTCTGTGGTACCTGTGGTGCCACAATTTGTATCTGTATTCCCAGATACATGAATACAAATAGCCTATGTCTAGTCATGGGATAGCTTTCAAGGGCCTAAGGGGTCATTTTTGCCCTTCCAAGAGATTGGTGGGTTGCAAATTCCTCTCCAGTGCCAAAATCACAACGAAAACAATTGGCCTGAAAATTGCATACACCTTAACATTGTGCACACTGTTTGTATTATACAGTCCCATTTCGCCCCCTTGTGGGATGTTTTCAGCCTTCAAAGACTTTTTTTCAGAAAATGACTGGCAGGGGGATTGTGTTCAACATGCACAGCACACTCCTCAGAAGCCTCTAAGAGGCAAAATTTGCATTTTGGGAGGGCAAAAAAATATTTCCAAATTGGGAGGTCTTGGGTTTTAGGGAGGCCAAGGGGGCGTCAAGACCCATAGGCCGTGCTTTACTGAACCCTGGCTTAAGAAATCAGAGGCAGCCAGGGGATCAAAAGTTATCTTCACAACAGTCCAGCCCTTCCATGTGCATTAATTTCCTGACAAAGATCTTCTGCACAGTTTCCTGGCTGATATTTACTGTACTGAAAATTAATCAAAACAATCTGAGTAATATTTGATTCATTCTTTGAACAACAATCAGATTAAATTATGTAACAGAGCAGATGGGACCTGGAGACATTCCAATCCGTGAATTCCTTATAAAGCTTTGTCTAAGAAACTGTTCTCAGATCAAATAATTGTGTTTTTTTCATCACAGGAAGCTTAGTAAATTCGCTCTTTACTTTTACTATTATTTAAGAGCTGTTATACCAGTAGGACGTAAACAAACAAACAAGAAAGCTAAGCAAAAATATTGATCAATAGGTTAATTTTCTTTAGGGAAATTTAGGGAATGGTAAATAAACTGGAGCTTTTGGGCAGAACTTACAGCATAGCAAGGAAAAGGATATTTGTAGGCACATGCAAGTATGTGGCCAGCAACTGACATTAGCTTGCAACACTTGGCTACATCTTCATTTCAACTACATACGTGCTAACTGATAAAGTAAGACCAAAAGAAAAAAGAAAGAAAAAAGTAGTTACTCTTCATCAAGGCCAACTGATTGACCAAACAGCATTTCCATAAAACATTCCACAAGTTCTTGAGTTCCTTGGTGAAGGTACAACTGGTTAGCTAATAAGGAAAAACCTCGATTCTTCAAGAATTTCTCCTTTTGTTCCTTGGTTGCTCTGTTGAAGTATGTGTCCAAGAGCTAGGCAGAAGAAGAAGAAGAAAAAGAATAATTCTATATTTTAATTTATTCTGATTTTTAAGAACACCTCTTCTATCACATTTATTTTTCTTAATATACTTTTAATATTGGTACATCACCCATTAATAGGCCTTCAACACTTTTTTTAACAGTCACAATATGCTTCATCAAAATGAGAAACTGATGTACTGCTTGCATAATTAGTGACGGGGAGGTTGATTATTCATTGTTAGAAACTTGTTGTAACTACATTGACTTCTCTGTCAACTGATGAAAACCGTGGTTAGTTGAAACTACAATGAACCCAATGGCTAAACACTCATTACATATTTCTGTACATCTAAAAGCATTTTTCTATTTTTCTGTATGGCTGTCATGTTTCTGAATGCCCAATCAATTGTACAAGCAGAGGGACAGGGCACATTACTGACAGCCAAGGGAACAAGTCAATGCTACTCGCACAATTGCTCTTACACAATCACATAGGGCAGCAGGATTCTGACTTAGTGACTATGAAGTCCCATTCTTTCCAAAGGGTCTACTGTGGCTGATTTATCCCCCTACATTCTTTCTTCACAGGTAAGGGGATAGGGGAGAGAGAATGGGGACTTTTGTATTTGGTAGAACTTAAGCGACTCAAAGATGAATGTAACTCGAATGCAAATAAATTCAATATATGACACTGATACCCAAATTCATTGCTACTATCATCATACTGAGAAATTCCTTATACAGTAGTGCCTCGCATAGCGATCGCTCCGTATAGCGATGAAATCGCTTTGCGATGGACTTTTTGCCATCGCAAGAGCGATCGCTTTGCGATGGTCCCTATGGGGAAATTTCGCTTTGCGATGATCGCGGGGAAGCGATCATCGCAAAGCCCCTATTTTCAGCCAGCTGATTGGCGGTTTCAAAATGGCTGCCGGGTAAACAAAATGGCCGCCTGCTGTGTTTCCTCGCTTTAGACTCTAGAGGCATCGAAAATGGCCGCCCCTATGGAGGATCTTCGCTTTAAGGTTAGTTTTTAGCCCATAGGAACGCATTAATCAGGTTTTAATGCGTTTATATGGGCTTTTTAATATCGCTTAGCGATGAAATCACTTAGCAGCGATTTTTGCTACACGGATTAACATCGCTAAGCGAGGCACCACTGTATTGTTTATACCATATCTATATCCTTAGTTATTGTATCCTCATTGTTGGGTTATATTGGCTTTTGTACATACTGTATATTCCAAGGAATGTGCTTTTTCTATGGTGGAAAAGTTTAATACAAACTGCATTCCCTTCCTGTTTCTTTTCTTGCCAAATTCTAGAGGCCTCTGATCATGCAACATAAAGGGACAAGGGACTCTCCTGAATGGGATGAACTGTGGTGCAGAGAGGAAGCTGAGGGGAAGAGGATTGCTCTCCCAATAATTCACACATTTTACTCACATTGTAAATTTCTATTCCCTGCCCACCCCCCACAATTACACACATGCACACACAAACACACTTTTTCCTACTTTAATAACTCCTTGCTGTATGAGAGCAGATGGATGGTTCACAAGAACTATAAGAATCTCTGGCTGAATAAGCTTATCCATTACATCTGGAAGCATGATATCCGGCAAAATTAAAAGAACTTTACGCAAGAGTTGATAAAAGCCACAGCATACAAGTACAATACAGTCTTCTGTTGTCCTGATGGGGAAAAAAGAGTTCATTACTAAGATATCTTGAACATTAGTACTGTTTTCCAGTAGGAGACTGCTGCATCAAGGAGCCTCCAACTTTATAGGAGAGGAAGGGGAAATCAAGCCAAAGCAATGATACATTGACGAAACTTCTGTGCTTCTGTTATGATTCTATTGCTTCGGTATTCCTTACAGGGACCTTTTTTAAAAAACATCCATCCAGACAGTACAGGGGGAAAATTCTATGTTTCATTGTAATAATGCTTACATGTTTTGCTAAATTAGTGGCTACACCATTTGTGTAGCTAGTAAATTGAAGTTCTTTCTGAAAGGAAAGACCACAGAGTAATTTTTTTAAGCAAAAAAGTCACATAAAGAAATAGAACTTAACAAGTGGCAGTACAGTATCCACTCTGTAAACAGTTTTTGGAGCAATTACATATTGGCCCAAATCCTGTTGTGCAGCTTCACCTGTACCATACAAGGAACGTTGTGATCACTGGCAGATTGCCACTAATTAAAGACTTCCTTTTTCATTTCAGGTACACACAGTTTGCATATAATAAAAGCTGTGTGTATCTCAACAATGAAAAAGGAAGTGTTCAACAGCAATTTGCCATTGGTGATAAGCTCATTCCCACTGCACAAGTGGATCACCCTCAATTTTGGCCTGTAACAGATACTGGAGAAACTATGCTGCAAAAAAAATATATGTCAAAGTGAAAAAAATTCTGATGGTGACTGTATGTGTATGGGCAGTTAATAATAGATTTCTTTGCATCATTGTACATGCAGGGACACACCATGTCAAGAAAAAGAGTTCAAATTTGAGAAAACAAGTCATTGAGCAAAGTCCCTCCCTCCTTTCCTGCCCTTTTTTTTAATCTAAAAGGTGCTTGGTTTTGTTTAAAAGGTGCTTAGGTTAAAAGGTGTTCTGTTTAGAAGGTGTTCCCTCCCCCCTCCTTTTTTGAGCTAAAAGGTGCTTGGTTTTGTTTAAAAGGTGATTGGATTAAAAGGTGTTCTGTTTAGGTGTCCCACCCTCCTTTTTTGAGCTAAAAGGTGCTTGGTTTTGTTTAAAAGGTGCTTGGGTTAAAAGGTGTTCTGTTCAGAAGGTGTTGCCTCCCCTCCCTTTCCTGCCCTTTTTTTGACCTAAGTTCATCTTAGGTCAAAAGAAGAAAAATTCTCCCCCTAGTCGTAGAGGACGGAATAACTGGCTTTGCATTAGTTCCTATGGGAACTAATGCTTCAACTTAAGAACTGCGCCTCTACATAAAATCGAAAAACAGCCAGAACGGATTAAATGGTTTTTAATGCATTCCTATGGGAAATGGTGCTTCGACTTATGAAGGTTTCGAGTTGCGGCCACCGTTCCAATACAGATTAATTTCGTCAGTCGAGGCACCACTGTACATACCTATCAACAGCACTTTCAGGTTCCTGAAGAGCCGGTTCACTAGATGATGAAAAAGCAAGATGTTCCCAGTCTTCAGAAGGCAAACCCTTATCAGCCAGGCTTGGCCACCGAGCAATAGCAGATCCACTTTGGAGAGAAAAGTCTAATCCGAAGCCTGCAAAATTGCTGAGATTTCTCTGAAAGGGAGACAACCCCTTCAGGTTGTCAGGACGCCTGAGAAATGATTCAGGACCAGTGTTGTCTTCACTGGGCTTCACTTCTGCACTTTCTCCTTGGTCCTCAGGGGTTTCGTTTGACAGTTCTGTCTCTTGCTTTGTAATATTTAACGTCTCAGTTAATTCTTTCACCTCTACAACTGTTTCTGCAGACTCACAACTGCTAATTAAATGTTCCTCTTGCCTCCTTTCTATGGCTTCCAAGTTCTTTACAAAGTTATTTTTTTGCAGCAGCTCAGATAGGTCTGTGTCTCTCACTACAGGGATGTTTTCAACACTCCTGCCCAGAGTCCCACTGAACCCTTTTTGATGTGCTTCTGGAGAAGTAGTAGGAGATGCTGGTAGGCTTTTACAGAGCCGTCTGGTTGCTTGAGAAACTACTGCATGTGATCCAATTATTTCGGAAGAATATGTTCCTGATGAAACAAGAATAGGAAATGAATAAAAGGGAATAAAAATGGTAATTACAAAACAAAGACATCACTGTTCCTGCATCAGATTTGAAAATTGCTTCTGGAGAAAATCTAATTTCTTAAAACTGATTCAGAATTAAAATGGTAATTACAAAACAAAGACATCACTATTCCTGCATCAGATTTGAAAATTGCTTCTGGAGAAAATCTAAGAGTGTTCTGTTTTCATCTATTACTAGATTCACTTACACACTTACAGCTTTCCTTGTTCATCAGCAGCCAATTCCACTCTGAATAATGCTCCTCCTTTCCAAATATCACTATCACATCCACTTAATTTGACAGAAATTAATGTGTCATGTACACCAGAGCTCTGCCAGAGCCTAGAAGAAGTCACATGTTCCACCTCACCTTTGCCCAACCACTGTTTCTGTTATGTTATTCGGACCAAAGCTAATGTCTATAGGAATTATTACAAGGCAAGTAGGAAAACAAATTTTATGTAAGGATAACATTTATTGGGTTTTTTTATTGTAACCATATTGGTTTTTAATGTGTCTTTTTAAAACTAAACTGTTTTAAAGTGATGTTGAAAGCTGCCCAGAGACTCTTGCAGAGTGTGGCCAGCATACAAGTCAAATGAATGAATGCATGAATGCATGAATGCATGAATGAATGCATGAATGCATGAATGCATGAATGCATGAATGCATGAATGCATGAATGCATGAATGAATGAATGAATGAATGAATGAAAGGACATACACAACCGTTCCTAACAAGGAATTTCCAGTGATACCAATAGAACAAACTGATGTCCTGGAACACAGAAATATTGAGCAGCAAATTAAGACACTACAGTAAGGGAAAGATTCTTCACATAAAAACTAAAAACTGAAAAACCTAGAGGATAAAATGAAGAGGCCAGTCAGACAGAAATTTCAGTTTGTTGTATACCATTACAAGGATTTTTCTAACTTGTCTTCTTATAGATCAGAAATACTTCATTCAAATGTATTAGTCTTTTTACACAGGTATCTTCCTATCATTGTGCTTGCCTTTTCTGCCCTGGAAATTATGGATCTCTTGAAGAGTTGTAGTTGCATTTGACCAATAAATGTAAAAAGTCATTTTGAATTATTGCTGAGGAATGTAGTGCCACATTTTTTATTTATTTATTTATTTATTTATTTATTTATTTATTTATTTATTTATTTATTTATTTATTTATTTATTTATTTAATATCCCGCCTATCTAGTCGGTTGACCACTCTAGGTGGCTCACAACAGAGGGGACAACAATAATAAAAACCATTTTACAAAGAGAAACTTTCAACAATTGGATAAAACATGAGGGGAGAAAAGGAAAGAGGAGTCAGGAATTAGCTGGGGGGGGGAAAGACCTGCCGAAACATCAGTGTTTTTAGTTGCTTTTTGAAAATACCCAGCGAGGGGGCCGCGCGAATATCAGGGGGAAGTTATTCCAGAGGCGAGGAGCCACCGCCGAGAAGGCCCGATTTCTTGTCTTTTCCTTCCGGGCCTCCCTCGGTGTTAGGCTCCTCAGCCTCACCTCCTGGCTCGCGCGAGTGACACAGGTAGATCGTGGTGGTAGAAGGCGTTCCGCCAAATATCGAGGCCCTAAACCGTTTAGGGCTTTATACGTAAGCATCAACACTTTGAAGTCGATGCGGAATCGGATGGGCAGCCAATGCAGAGTGGCCAGAGTGGGTGAAATATGTTGGAATTTTTTCACTCCACTGAGAAGTCTGGCCGCCGCATTCTGCACCACCTGTAGTTTCCGCAGCAGCCTCAAAGGCAGCCCCACGTAGAGCGCATTACAGTAGTCTAATCTTGAGATTACGAGCGCGTGCACCAAAGTGGTGAGCGCCCCAACATCAAGATAGGGCCGCAGCTGGGCTACCCGCCTGAGATGGTAGAAGGCGGTTCGGACCACCGACGCCACCTGGGATTCCATAGTGAGCGCCGGGTCGAGATGGATCCCCAAGCTGCGTACCCCATCCTTCGCAGGAAGGGTCACCCCCCCAAAAGAGAGGGAGTTTCCCAAACTCCCGACTGTGGGGCACCCACCCTTAGCACCTCCGTCTTGTCCGGGTTCAGCCTCAGCCCGTTCTCCTGCATCCATTGCAGTAAGGTCCCCAGGCAGCGCTGAAAGGACAGAACGGCATCCCCTGCGGTAGGTGGAAAGGAGATGTAGAGCTGAGTATCATCAGCATACTGATGACACCGGGCTCCACACCCCCTGATGACCCCACCCAGCGGCCTCATGTAGATGTTAAACAGCATTGGGGAGATGATCGACCCCTGTGGAACCCCACAATTGAGATTCCACGGGGCCGAGACGCTCTCCCCAAGCTGTACTCTCTGGGGACGGTCCTCCAAGAAGGAACGGAGCCAGGCCAGAGCAAGGCCCCCAGTTCCCAACTCGGAGAGCCTCCCCAGGAGGATACCGTGGTCAATGGTATCGAAGGCTGCTGAGATGTCGAGGAGGACCAGCAGGGACACTTTGCCCCTGTCGGCCTCCCTCAGTAGGTCATCACACAGGGCGACCCACAGTTTTGTGGGTAGAATGCAACTTATTAATTATATGTCCTTATGGTAAACCTACTCATTGTGAGCTTGAAAGTTAACAATGTAATTAATTCCTTTTTCCCTTGCTAATAATGGAAGTATGATTACATTACATTGGGATTATAACTCAATGTGTGTCAAATGAACACCTTTCACAGTGTTACTTTTACTGAAACTTTCTTTTATGGTTACGATTATAAGTAGCCTCACTAAATGCTGGAGGATGACAATCACATGGTTCAAGTGCTAGTTTGTGCTGTTGCCTTGTGCTCCATTGTGGCTACTGAGCAGGAGAGTGTGTTTTGCAACACAGGCCACCAGCTTGCACCTTACCAATTTGCTTTATTAACTAAAAGTATTATTTTAATAACTTTTAAGAAACAGAAGAGTAAAAGATTAGTTTCAGAAAAGGTGGTGTAACTAAAGAACAATACCAAGTACCTATTACTTTTAACTTTCCAAGCTTGGCAAACTATCATGTCTCCTCACTCCCTCTCCCCTGCTCCTCACATTTTCCTATACAGAAAATATATCAATAGTGGGAGGGGGACACACACTGTCTGTATCTCTGTGTCCCCCCCCCCCAAATTCCTAATGGATCTTTAGGAATAATCAGGTTGAGATATGTCCTGCTTCAGT
The DNA here is from genome assembly GCF_051106095.1 of Pogona vitticeps. Classification (NCBI taxonomy): domain Eukaryota; kingdom Metazoa; phylum Chordata; class Lepidosauria; order Squamata; family Agamidae; genus Pogona; species Pogona vitticeps. Next base: position 58,348,240 of record NC_135783.1, on the reverse strand, counting down.
TCATACCTCTCAGATCTATCAACAACAGCCAGTTCTGTTTTTGATTCATGCTTCACCCAAGTTTGAAGCACACCTCTTTCAAAAGGGTATGCTGAAAAGGAGGATTACTTTGAGGAGATGGGAGGATGCAGCTTTGTTACAAACATCTGTACATAACATTAGCCTCTAAGTAAGAGCTCTAATACACAAATAAAGGCCTATACATAGGGTTGCAAGGCTGCTGCTTGTAATGCTTAAATGATGGTGATGGAGAAAGACTCTTTTTCTGGCTAGTTTCCTGCTGCACTTTAATAAATTTCAGCTAAATATAGTCTGCTAATTGGTTTAAGAACAAAGCATTAGTGCAAGCACATTTTGCCTCAAAGTAAAAATGATATCACACATGTTTTCCAAATAATGCTTCAGTCCACCAGGGAGCAACACCAGAAGTGTAAAAATGAATATTCAAAAGTGCTAACTGAAAATGTTCCAAGATGGTCATGAACACAGTATAATCTGTGCCATTTTAAATATCTTTTGAAATTTCACCAAGAAGCAAGCACTAGAGATGAAATATTTTAAGCAAATTTCCCAAATTACATGCACACACCTGATAATCTTTCAGGCATGTATATGCTTCACTCACTATCCCATTTTCAATTTAATCCAATTCTTCTGAGAGCAAGATGCCTACAAATAACACAGGGATGTTGCATGTTATTGATGCTACCAACTGCTTCCTATAATCTGCCTCTATTTCTATTTGCTGCCATTAGCAATAACCTTGTCACTAAGAATGCACAGACATGACTTACCATCTTGACATGTAGCAGAAAATCCAGTTGGACATGTAACAGCCAAAGCTGGGCTATCAACAGATTTTCCACCACTGCTAGAATTTCTCAAGTACATGATTGATTGAACCTTCTCTTGAAAAATATTGCCATCTAGAAAAAACAAACAATATCTCAACAAGATTTCACTTCTTGCAACAAAATTAGACACAAATGACTAGCCTATAAACAACACATGTAATCCACTAGTGCATATTTGAATAAACATTATGATTGCCAGCAATTGTTATGCTAATCCTAAAAGGCATCAAAATGAGATGACTTTCCCTTTAGGTTTTAACAGGGAGTCACAGACATACAATCCTATACACACATATAAGTATGTCCTATGGAGTTTGTGACACTTATTATCAGGTGTGCAAAAAATTGTATTGTTAGTGTTTATTTACACGCTTTATGCAAAAATCCTTGGCAGTAAGCCATTCAGTTCATAGAAACGTACTTATGGATAAATATTAATTACTTAAACTGCAGAAGAGGAGTTATATCAGAAAACAGAAAGAATCCCAAATTCACAATTCATAACAGTCAGAATTCATTTTTTAAAAAATCTATAAATTTGTCATTCATTGCAATACAAATGCAACTTTCTGCCTACAGCAAGCAGTATATAGCTACGTCTGTAATTCTCCCACTGGAATGAATAAAGAAGTTTCTGTATCGAATGCACTAGAATATACCCAGAGCTAAGGTAAAAATGAAGGCAGTCATATGGAAAGACTAATATATAACCTGATGTGGCATTCAGCTTTCAAATGGCAATCCATACGAAATGAAAGCTAACAAAAATACTCTTTTGCAGAAAAGCAACAAAAAAAATTCATGGCAGTGCTAGCTTGTACATTATTACTTCCCTATATGGATACAGTGATAAAGCCACTCTTCCTGGTGTATTTTCACATTAATAGAATGGTCCTAAATGACCAACAATAGCATAAAAGCTTGCAGGAAAGATTCTCGGTGCAGTAAAGCTTTGCTTATGAAATTTCATGCCACAGCTGGTTTCCAAGGTTACAGAGCCAGGTGGATCCTTGAATAACTCATTTTCTAGCACCAGTTCTAAAACTGGATACATAGTTGTAAATGTTTTGCAGGCTTTACAATTACTCAATACTTCTCAAATCCATTGTTTTAAACTGGTTGTGAAGTTTTCTGACATTAAGATGATAGAAATAAGGGTCTGAACAACAAATGTCATGAAACCAAAGCTTGAGATACAGTCGGGAAGATTTGTAGTAACAAATACACTTAGGGTGGTATGCAAATTAATGGCATTGGCACCAAAGATTTTATAGTTACATTAGGATCCAACTAGATGTCCTTCCCCAGTGAAATGTCAGGTACCATAGGAGTGGAATGCACTGCTCCTTCCCAGCTCACAAATTTGCTCCAAAGGATTGAGGGACCCAATAGAACAGGCAGGGAAGGGACACGGAGGGTTGAAAAGATGAGAAGGCAAATTATTGTTTCTGTAGCAGTGAACATTAGCATTCCCTAGTTCAGATTGTTTTTAAAAAATCTACCTATGTGCAGGGAAAAGTAGAAATCTCTGGGATTGTGACAAACATATGTATTTGTAGCAGGGTGAACTGCTAAGAGGAAACTGAAAATCAGTGTCAGCAATTCCAGGTCTGGTGGAGATCCAAGCACTTCTTCAATTATTTTCACATACGATGTGCAAACCTCTGTAGGCATAGATGTGAGATGTTCGTCTTTGTGCTCCTGGGGGGTTCAACACAGAGATATGTAACTGAAAAAACAGATTCCTATATAGTTACTAGTTCGTGTACAGGAATGTACACAGAAAAAGGCATTGTATCTTATGAACTTTCCCCAGTTTTACAGACTATGCACACTCTTGGGATACAGGTATCTCTAAAGAAGAAGGAAAAGTTACAATAACATGCATAACTGTAACTATAATTTACTATTTTTAAACTTTGGCTGGAAAATGTTCTGTGGGGTGTTTACATTTCTTGCAAGGCAGAAGATTGGCCTAGACCCCCTGCCTCTTCAAAATCTTAGATTTATAGAAGGACTAGGGAATTAGACTGGTACCTGAAACATAAGAATTTCAGAATGAATGCTGTGATAAAGGCAATGTGCTGAAAATATGGACATCATAGTGTGCAGGGCTGCAAAGCTACAGATATAAACTCTACCATAAACTCTTTCCCTCCTTGTTCCAACAAAACCCTGAGCAATTTTGTGATCAAGCCTCTCACACACATTTCAGATACAGTTAATGAACATCTACTGAGCAGATCACAGTGAGACATGAGGATCTATAGCCTAGAAACATTAGAAAAGAGAGGTTCACCGTAAGGGCTGCCCCCGCAGTGTACATGGTCCGCCCAACCTGGCAAGTGCCTCAGTTCCCACAAAGTCTGCCTCTGTGTAAAAATTGTGCGACGTGATGGACAGAGGGGAGGATGGGCAGAATACGTGAATTCACAGTTGACCACTTGAAAAGGCAGAGTTACGGTAAGTACGTAACTTCTCTTTCTTTTTCATGTTCTCTGTGAATGTACACTAATGGGTGATTAACAAGCTTACCTGCTCCGATGAGGGACGTCACAGAAGAACAGCTGATAAGGCCGCTTGTCCAAATGCTGAGTCAGGCTTTGCCCGGAGTTCTAAACAATAATGGGTGGCAAAGGTGGACAGAGTGGACCATGTGGCAGCCCTGCAGATGTCAGGGACAGAAACACCTTCAAGGAATGCCGTAGAGGCAACCATTGCTCTCGTGGAATGAGCCTTAATTCCAACAGGAAGAGGATTTTTGGCTAACTGATACGCAAGGCGTATGGTCGCCACAATCCATTTAGATAAGGCCTTGGAAGAGAAAAGGGATCCCCTATGTGGTAAGTGTGGGGAAATAGTCATTGAGACTTGCGGAAAGAAGCAGTGCTGGAAACATAGAAAGCCAGTGTTATACGAATGTCCAAGAGATGGAGAGAACGGTCTAGTCAGTATTGGTGATGGAAAAAAATGAAGGTAAGACAATAGGCTATTTAAGATGGAATTTGGAGACAACTTTAGGGAGGAAAGAGATATCCGGGTAAAGGGTGTCTTTATTGGGGTGAAATTGAAGAAATGGAGGATCTATACAGAGAGCAGCAATTTCTGAGGCTCTACGAGCAGAGGTAATGGCCACCAGGAAGAGTTTTGAGAGCCAAGAGATGGTCGGAAGTCGTGGCAAGGGGTTCAAATAGAGACAGCGTAAGCTGGTGAAGGATGGTGTGCAAGGACCATTGCGGAGGAGGAAGTGTCCTCGTAGGTTTGAGGTTGGACGCCCCCTTAAGAAACTGTTTCATGGTAGGATGCTGAAAAAGCGTAGTGGAGTCCAAACTGTGTGGTTGATGGGTTATTATAGCTGATAGATAGACCTTGAGTGTAGATAGAGATGTTTATTGAATAAGTGAGTAAGAAACTGGAGTACAGCGTGAAGCGTTGTAGGTGCAGTAGGGAGATGATATTGAGACGCAAACTTGATGTGTATAATTGGGTGGTAGCGGGGTTTCTCGCACTTCCCAAAATAGCAGCTACAGTGGGTGAATCCTCCATGCTGTAAGGTGGAGTGTGTGAAGATCAGGGTTAAAGGTTAAGCTGTGATTTTGAGTGAGGAGATATGGAATGTTGGGAAGACTGGAGATTGTCAAGAATCTCATCCATTTTGGTATCAAAGAGACCTACCCCATCAGGCAAGTTCGACTCTGAATCTGACTGACAGAGACGGATTAACCCGAAGGGCTTGAGTGGTCATATCAAGGAAGTACAGTAACCTCAAGAGAAGTATTAGCCAGTGAAGGGGACTGTGCCAGTAAGAGAGATGGCAGTTGTCCAGAAGGTGGGGGAAGATAGTCATCACCCTCGATGGAGACTAAGCCAACACAAATGGTCTGTTGGTACTGAATAGGGACCGAAGAGGGCACTTTATCCTTTTGATGTTTAGAGGATTGTAAAGTAGGTTACGACTTCTTAGGGCTTCTTCAGTTTTGACGGCTGGTCTAGTACCGAAGGAGACTTCAGTACCAGTGTCAACTTAGGAGTCGAGCCACCCGCCCCAGGTTTGGAAGGCAGTTTCGCTTTAGATTTAGACTTAACCGAGGAGGCCACTGAAGCATCCGGAGATGGTAATTGAGCTAGAGGCAGCTGTGCGGGCCCCATAGCCAAAGTAGGGCAAAGAGATCTTTTCCACAAATAAGATCATAAATGTTGCTGTCTCAATTTAAGAGCTTGTTTAGTAAATTTCTTGCAAATGGAGCAAGAGGCTGGCTGATGGGATTCGCCAAGGCAAAAGAGACAAGTGTCATGGCCATCAGTAAAGGGGATTTTACTAAGGCACAAAGTACACCATTTACACAGTGCGGAGGAGGCCATAAACTAGCAAAAAACAAGAAAGAGGGATAAAAAGGGGGACTAGGGAGGGAGGAGGGGCGACAAGGGAGGTAGAACAGGAAAGATCTCACAGAAGTCCCTTTTGAACACGCTAGTGAACAGAGCTCGTCGGAGAGAATAAAACTCAGTGGCAGCAAAGGGAACTGAGACACTTGCCAGGATGGGCGGATCATGCGTACTGTGGGGGCGGTCCTAGCAAACAATGTTTAAGCTCTAGAAGATTCCGGAAACCTCTGCACAAGCGCAGACTAAACCCATTAGTGTGCATTCAGAGATCACGAAGAAGAACCCTCTGAAGACTGCTGTAACACATTTTTGTGGTGTGTTACCATTGATGTACAATGGTCTCTTGAGAGTCAAATTGAAAGCTATACCAACAGATCAAGAAAATAATGGCTTTCATTTTTTGAGAGCTTCTCATTATTTTTATGTTCAGGATAACCACTGTTTGTAATACAGTGATGCCTCGCAAGACAAATGCCTTGCAGGGCAAAAAACAAATGGTTTTGGCAATGGTGGATGGGTGGGCGTTGATGACTCGCAAGACAAATGTTCCTATGGCCGTGCTTCGCAAGATGAATATCTTCAGTTTTTTGATCCTGCCTCATGTTTGCTGATTTTTAAATGTTTTTTTATGATGTTTAAAAAGTTAAAGTTCTTCGATTGAAATTTTTAAAATCATCTGCACAATATATATGGCTTAAAGAGCACTTAATAAACCCTTTGTAAACCAAATTTGACTTTGTTCTGACTTTTTTTGCCCATAGGAACACATTAATTGGATTTCAATGCATTCCTATGGGAAAACGTGTTTTGCAAGACGAATTTTTCACAAGACAACATTAACCGCAGAATGAATTAAATTCGTCTTGCAAGGCACCATTGTACCTTTATACTCAGGGCTCAAAGAAGTTTGTGAGCATGACATCTAGAGAAATGAACAAAATATGTGAAACATTATATTTTGATTTGGATTCCTGCATTGAGCAGTGGTTGGAAACTTCACTTTTACTTTACTTTTATTGGACTTTTACCCCGCCCCCCTAGACAAAGTCTACTCGGGGTGGCTTACATGAGTGATACATAATGTACACATTCAATGTTACAAAAGATTAGCATCCACTACCATCAAAGCTAAACTTTTAATGTAGTACCTGCAGAACCTGACACATCCGTAGGAAATGATGCACAATCCGAGCTTTGAGAAGTTGCTTAATGTTAAACATCTGCTGCCAATGATTATCTTGGATAAGTATTTCCAGAGCTGATAAGAGCATTTCCCAAACACCTTGCTACAAAACAGAAATAGTAACAGGCTTAACACACACAAAAATCACAAACAAGTAAGAAGCAGGCCACCATAATTGTTGTATTGACAATACTGATTAATGATGTAAGCATAGTATGTAGCAGCACATCCCAAATGCTCCAAAATAAGATTCTTTCATTCTTAGTAATGGTAAGGGAAAGTATCTTATGGTCACATATGTATGGATGGCTCATATTTCACACAACAGAAAACATGAGATTATAATTATCCTTCTAACCAAATCTTCTAACTAAATTTTAAATCAATTTTAGCATGACCTATGTTACCAGAGACATCTCCAACCTGTTCTAAGGGTTTACTGAAAAATCATAAAAGAAAAGGGGAATAACTAATACACATTTAACATTATTACTTTAAAAATATTCATTTTAATAGCTTTTTAATCTGTAAAGTAGCCAAACATTTCTAGATGTAATGGAGAAACATTTAATGACCATTAATAATAATTTTCTGATGTGTGCAAATCACCTGGGATTTGGACCATATCTTCCAATCAAGTAGCAACTCTTCCAACAATTTAACATCTTGGATTATGGCTCTGGACTCTACATCAAGGACAACTTGCCCATTCTCAGTCAGATGAACCATCTTCTCACTGCAACATCCTGCAAGGAGAGTCTTTAAAACGATATTAAAAACATTAGTGTTGAAAATAACAACAAAAATGTCTTTCACATCCAGCATATACACCAAGTTACACCAGTGATAAAAACTCTTGCCAAGGCAGGAAAGCTCCAGCAGATTTGGACACTTTGGTTATAGTTTGCCACATTCATAAGCAGCACGTTAGAGTTTTTGCTCTAAAGCAGAGCGCTGTCCTCTGAAGATGCCGGCCACAAAGACTGGCGAAACATTAGGAAGAACAACCTTCAGAACACGGCCAAAGAGCCCGAAAAACCCACAACAGTCATATAGATAATTAACGTAATGAAGGACCTGCAGTAAGGAGCTGAATTCATTTATAATTGGATATAATTGGACCCTGGGGTATCCTTTTAGTTGTCCCTACGTTGGGCTGTTTTATTCTCAAAGTTAAGGAACCCAGGCCAGCCCCACCTTCTTTTCTCTTTGATATCTCATGCTCATGAGTGTGATTTGTGACTGCTTTATCTTGATTTCTTTTTTGTTTTCCTTCTTGACAATCTAAATAAATTCCACTCAAATATTATCCCTGTATGCCCGTACTTGAGTTCTCAAAGGATGAACTAGGGATCCAGATTTGCATCATTTTGGTTAACTGAGGAGATATGGAATAGGGGACAGTGACTCCTCTTGTTATCAAAGTCACCTGGGGTACATATTATCCTAACATTGCTCTTTTAATATCACAAAACACTGAAACCTAAAAGTTATATAGTGAGTGTAGGAGTGGAAACAGCTTTTGCACATTTTAAATGTGTGTGTGTTTTTTTACAAAGTTTCTTTCTGCCTTATCTTGTTGGCCGGGAATGCTAAATAAAGGCATGCCGATTTACGACTTGGAGTTATGAATCCACAATTTAACAGCCACGTCTTAATTTCTATAATTCCTGAAAGAAAATCACAGCTTGAAGTTTTTGCGGTGGTGTCTTCCTACTCTGCAATAATGACAGTTCTACTAAATTATCTGTAGCTTCATTGATCACTGATTAACTAGAACAGTGGTTCCCAATCTTGGGTAACCCAGGTGTTCTTGGACTGCAATTCTTAGAAGCCCCACCCAGAACAGCTGGAGTGAAGGCTTCTGGGAACTGCAGTCCAAGAACACCTGGGTTATCCAAGATTGGAAACCACTGAACATGGGCTCCCCAAAAGGGGTCTTCAGATGTGGAAAGACTTCAATTCCTAAGATTCCTGACTATTTGCCATACTGAATGGGTATTATAGGAGTTCAAACCCAACAACAACCATAGACCAGAATTTGAGAACGATTGAATAGAGAATTAAAAAAAAAGACACCTATTGAGAAAGGAGTGAAATGAACATTACAACTGAAAAAATTGCTTGGGATGTGCATGTACAAATATTTCTTAAAATGTTATCTAAAAGGCAAGGGAGAAGAACAAAACAAGCTTATATTCATCTATAAGTATTACAGCTCAAAATAATTTTGAATTCTTAAGCAGTCATGTTTTTACTTGACATGAGCTGATTCAATAGATTATGATAGATATTTGTGTTTTAAACTGCTACCTGCCCGAAGCACTGAGAAGGTGAAAACAGGCAATCAATATGGCTTCTAAAAACAAGAATAGTTATCGTAATCAGTGGAAAGCAGAGCACCTTACCTGCAGTATGTGAAATCCAACAATACACTTGGGCTTTATCAACACCTGATGAATCATTGAATAGCTGTGGCAATTTTCTAGTTCATGTATTCTCTGTTGATTGTGTTTTGTTAAGGCAAGGATAACTTTTAGAGCTAAAGCTTGAGTTTCTTCACAGTTGCTGATCTCTACTACCTAAAAATAAGCCAATAAGATTCAAATATATTTGACAGAACCCAACTGCAATCTTTATTATTGTTGTTGTTGTTGTTGTGTGTAACCATGGCATGTGTAACCATGGCCAGACTAGACATCTCAAGGAATGGGCACAGCTGATGCACCAGCTTTAACTCTGCAAATGCACTCTTGGCCACCACTGAAAAAAAGGGTCTTCATCATCTTTCTTACCTCAAACACTTCCAATCCAAAGCAAATGCCAGATGCTTTGTTTTTCGGTATTTCATGATGGGTAGGAAGGGATAATAGGTTTAAACAAATAAGTGTGTGATTGCTTTTTAAGAGGATCTATCAGAATTTACATTTCAAATGGCCACTCCAGAGAACTGAACCCCACTTCCCCCAATCGGAGCAATCCTGTCACATCTACTAGTGTGGACAAATTGCAGTAAAATGTACACACAGAAAAAAAAATCCTATAATATGGAAACTCAACTACAATTCCACTTACATCACAAAAGCAATGATTAGTTGTGCTAGGAAGTATCTGGAAGCAATCTCTATTGTTACGGATGTTTCCTTTGTTATAATGCCTTCCCATATCCAGGCAACAAAAATACACTGAAGGTCTGTCTGTCGTAACAAATGTGTTAATACACAAAGCAATTTTCTCAACCTCTTACCCTGGCAAATAGGAAGACAAATGATCCAGTTCCACCAATCTCATGCAGTATGCCCTGAAGACCTTTATATTCTAAAGGCCGTAGCACTTTCAGGTAATGAGGATCTGGTAAATTGCTTTGTACTTCTTTTGAACTGAAAGGTCGTTGAGAAGGAACAGTTTTCACTTGACCTTTGAGTCTGATTACTGGCTCATAGATTGTGTATTGAGCAGGACAGCAAGTGGCATAAACAGCAGCAAGGCTTTCCTGAAATACATAAGGGAACATTTGATGAGCTTACCGCTTACATTCAATCTAAACTTTTAAGCTTTTACTGTGGTAGGCAGTGTTACAGTTCATTTCTAGACTTTTAATAACATTTGTGGAAATCTGCTGTGTATACATTGCAACTGTTATGTAACAGTGGTAGAGAAACAATACTCAGAAGATGAACTTAGGGAAAATATAAGCTCACGAAAAAGACAAAAGAAATCTGAATACATGAGGAACAGCTCTTAGGTGCTTATATTTAGCTTATTTCATTTTAACATATCCTCTCACTCCTTTTGTTGGTCTTCAGATGTTTTTACTTGTAGCTATAGTAAGTTCAAAATGGAAGTAAATATCCAAATGAAGCTTTATGACTTAAATCAGGGGATTAGCATGGGACGACCGAAACCCTAATTTTAATACAATGTGGTCGCAACAGGGAAGTCCATTCTGGAACACATCAGTTGGGTTTGGCATCAGTGTGCAGCCAATATGGAACAGTTCACGTGGCACAAACCAGCACAGAGCACACAAGTTGCCTGTGCACAATAATGCATCCAATATAAAACTAACCCACAGCTCTGAACGTGCAACACATGCAAATCTATTTTTTAATCCCCTATTTCATCTTACTAATAAACAATAAACTGAAAAACAGTAACAGTCAACAGATGAAATAGTGATGGGCAAGGCTAGTACAGTTGTATAACTAGTTGAACAGCAAATATTACCAGCATCCTCCTGGACCAGTGCTTTCTTTAGTGAAAGTAAAAGATGGGAGGACAAAAGCAGCTCATGCATGTATGCTTTTAAATCTTCAAGTACAAATACAAGAAAAGTAACCCTTAAAAAGAAATTGTCAAAAGCTGTCAGAATATTGTTAAAGTATGTCTCATAAGAAACAGCCATTATTTTTGTGTGACTGAAGCCACAATTGATTAGCCCAATTATGCCGTTTCTTTATTTAAGCCATCTTACTTTTCTTAGTTTTAACATTCTGCTTTGTCTATTCATATTCTGCTGGTCTGTATCATGACAGAATTTTCACAGAAAATTCTTACCACTACATTCCTCTACTATATTTCACAGATTCACTCTGTCGTGTGCTCTAAAATGATGGTTCAACCTTATCCATTTTTATGCTATCTCACTGTAGTCAAACGTGATACAGAAAATCAAACCTAAGCCAGAATTGAGAACAGAAACTATCTGCTATTTACATACTGTATTTTATTCAGTTCAGTTTCAGAACGAAGAAGGCTTCACTTAAATACTACAGTATATATTGAAAGATAGTGAGCACTAGGAATACAAACTTACAATTAAAGGTCCAGTATCTACTTCTTTCTTTGTCATTAACATTTCTCTGATCTGTTCACATTGCAGAATCTCTTTATCTATGTATTTGGAATAATCTGTTATTGATCTGCCATATTTACAAGGCATGACAGAGGTGAAGTCCGGTCCACAAGCATAGAGATAAAATGCTTCTTCTGGTCCAATTTTTGCACCTAAGAAAAAACATACCGTGTTTTAATATGTGGTGCTTCATGTACAATAAATAATGCTTACCTCACAGCTGCCCAATATTTTCATTCAATGGGGGAGTGCCACACTGTTAAACATTCAAATAGTTGCTATCTCAGATCAACAGGAGCTGGTTTTCATCTTGCTCATATGAATGATTTCCAGGTACGCATTCAAGAAATTAACTCACATGTCAGTTACTCATGGATGTAGGCCACAGAAAATTCAATAGCATGCAATATTCATTATCACAAGAGCTGGATGAAATGTGAAAGCTAAGGTCTAATATGTTGCACTGTTGCCATGAAAGTAGATTTGAATTTGAAATTATTGCACTAAGACAGATATGCAGCACGCCTATAGTGCAATCAAAGTTTACTTCAGTACAGCACAACAGGAATAGGCAACAAGCACTCCCTCCCCCAGCAACCCAAATGTGTCCCCCTAGCATCTCTGCACTTACCAAATTAATTTGTTTTGGTTTTTTTAGAAATTTATTTATTTATTTATTTATTTGATTTATACCCCGCTCATCTGGCCTAAAAGGCCACTCTGTGCCTATGGTGGTCATCTGTTTTCTGAAACTGGAACATGGAAGAAAGGCTTTTCAACTGATCTCTGTACATAAGCAGGTTCACAGAGTACACAATCCTTTAGGCATCCTGGCCCTGAATTATTTAGAACTTTAAAGATAGTTATCAGTATTTTGAACAGAGACGAGAAACCAACTGGAAATCTCAAAGCTGTTGCAACAAGGAAGTCACATGGTACCAAAAACAAGGGTCTACATTCTAGTAGCTGTATTCTACATCATCTGAAGTTTCTACACACTCTTCATAGAGCTCCTTGAAATGCGCATTACATCAGTCCAAACTAAATGTATGACCTCAGTGTGAGACTCGCATTGTCTGAGTAAAGGTACATCTAGTGCACAAAGCAGTCTAAACTATAATCATCATTTGGATACAAAGGAACAGTGAAAGACTAACTGTGTGAGTATTTTCAGGTTTGGGAGATAAAGCAAAACCCTGCAGACATTGTAGGTAAAATACAATGGTCAAACTGTTGAACAGCAAAATCCACGACTATCTTTCTGGTCCAGGAAGGACAAAGATTAACTCAAAATCATTCCCCTTCAGTGCATTCTGCAAGGTGATTTGAAATAATACCATGAATGATCATATCAGAAGGGACTGGATCAAGGGGGAAACTTTCTCAGAGTTGAGTAGCCCTATATTTTGTCAAACATAATAGTACTGTAAATGAGTAGAAACATGATTTTAAAGCAATAATGTTTTATGAATTTCTGCAACCAAGTAATTTTCTTTCACATACTATATTTAAGTTTTAAAAGAAACATGTTAAATAAAAGTTATTCCTCTGGGGAAAGGAGAATACAACATACCATTGAAAAGAAGCAGATTTCCCAGGTCCCATCTCCCAGCTAACTGCAGTAATTCATCATGGGATGATGTACAATGGCCAATCATACAGAAGGTCTTATTGCTGTCAGATGATAAGCTTGTTTTTCTTGGGAGTGTATAATCTAAATTAATATCAGATCTTCTAAGGCAAAAAACAAACAAACCCTTGATCTTAATAATACATTCCAAATAACTTCATTTTGAAAATACAGTGGTGCCTCGCTTAACGATTGCCTCGTTTAGCGATGTTTTCGCTTAACGATGGTTTTTTTAAAGAATTCTATGCATCATTTAACGATGTTTCCTATGGGCGATTTTCGCTTAGCGATTTCAGGACCATGCTTCACATAGCAAATGCATTTTTAGGTCCCCTGTTTCGCTTAACGTTTTTTCAATTTTAAAAGTGTCTTAAAATGTTCAAAAATGTTTTAAATGCTTGGAATCATTAGTGCATCTTCTAAAACGTGTGCAAACTTAATTTGGCTTTGATCTGACTTTTCGTTAATTTTTGGTGCATTTTTTCTCCCCCATAGGAAACAATGGAGCTGTCAAAAGTTGGGCTCCATTGTTTCCTATGGGGGAAAAAAAATTCACAAAAAATTATCGAAGACTCAGAACAAAGCCAAACTAAGTTTGCACATGATTCAGAAGGTGCTCTAACGAACCCAAGCATTTACAACAGTTGCTGACTTTTCGTTAATTTTTTGTGAATTTTTTCCTCCCCCATAGGAAACAATGGAGCCCAACTTTTGACAACGAAAAGTCAGATCGAAGCCAAATTAAGTTTGCACCCGTTTTAGAAGGTGCACTAACGATTCCAAGCATTTAAAACAGTTTTTGAACCTTTTAAGACACACTTAAATTTGCAAAAATTGACTTTTCTTCCTGATGCAAGAACTTTATTGACAGACTCAGGAAAATTATTCATTGTTCACTGCAGAAGAAGAATGTTGATGCAATTCCTTGTCCCGGCTGGCCAAGAAGAGACAAGTGAAGATTTGCATCCAATAGGCTTCAATGCATTCCAATGGAGGAAACATTGTATCGCTTAACGATGTTTCCTATGGGTTTTTTCGCTTAAGGATGGCAATCCGTGCCTATTGGAACGGATTAACCGGTTTTCAATGCATCTCTATGGGAAAATGCGTTTCGCTTAACGATGTTTTCCCATAGCGATGTTTTTTTAACCAATTAACATCGTTAAGCGAGGCACCACTGTAATTAAGAGCATGAAAAAAAATCACATTTATTAACATAATTGAAAGTTGCATAAAAAGGATGTCAAAGTAAAACTGAAATGCTCTGCAATTAGCTCTATGTCTTAGGGAGAGTCAATAGATGGAGATGTAGTAAGCTGCTCCAGTGATGCACTAGCACAAAGCAGCTGATTACCAAATGTTAGCAAAACAATATCCTGGCTGTCAAGTAAAGTGTGTACTGTAGTACTTTACATACACCTGAATCCTTTGTCTGTACTAAATGCCACAGCTGCTACCAATAGCCACCACATGAACACAAAGCATCCTTACACTATATTTTTAGTATATTTATTTAATTTTCAGACATTACCTCTGACCAGAAATCCACAATGTAAGTGTTCCATGGATATTTTTCTTGCTTTCTGGCTGCTGCTGGTATGTTAATGCCAAATGCTGCCACTTGCCTATGGAGAAAGTGTTCTCTGTTGTTTCCGCTTGTGCTAGTAGACCAGCCTTCATTTCATCATTTGGATCCATACACATGCTGTGAAAACAGTCAAGTGGCAAATGACTGAGATGCTCCCAACCTAGCTTACTTTCAAATCATATATACAGCCCAACTCTGAAATACTGTACTGCTTTTGTTCATTTGGTTTAAGTATCTGGCTGTGGAGCCAGAGGTTGGGAGTTCAATTCCACACTGTGCCTCCTTGACAGGATGGACTTGAAGATACAAGTTTTAACAAAAAAATATAAACAACTGTTGCTGTTGTTGTTTTATCATTCCATGATTCTCCAGTGATCTAAAGCCAAACACAGAATTCCTATACAAATGTTGGGTTCCTATGAACTTGTCATTCTTAATTCAACACATTTATAAAACTGCATGTTTAATTGTAGAGATCCCATACTATACAGTGGAAGTAATCACGATTAAACTTGTAGAGTAAACCCATTCTAAGCTTCTTTGTGCAACACTGAACTTAATTTTCATTCAGCTCTTTCCACTCTGTAACTTATCTTTCTCTAGCACATATCTCAATTGTCTTAAAAACTGTGCTTTACTCATTTCTATAGCCCACCACCACCATTAGTTGTGTAATATGATATTAGGGCTATAGTAAATGTTGTTCCAGTTTACTTTTAAGAATAGGAACTTGGGGATAGTCCCCTCCAAAAAACACCTTTTAATGCTACTTTTGTATGGATATGCAAAACTATTTACAGCCACTGCTTTCTCTTTTGTCAGAGTATTATTTTTCAGCAAGTTTATTATGACCACATCTTTATAAAAATGTATCAGAAGAAGCTTCATAAATTTACAGTGGTGCCCTGCATAGCGAGGTTAATCCATTCCGGATTAACTTTTGCTATGGGGAAACATCGCTAAACGGAACGGAAAAGCCCATTCCAAATGGGCCCAAAACTCACCGTTCTGCGATGTTTCCCCATGTTCCGGCGGCCATTTTGGGTGTTCCGGCGGCCATTTTGGAACCGCCGAACAGCTGTTCCCCCATCGCAATGCGATAAAACATCGGTATGCGATTGCATTAGCAATCGCAAAATCCGCATCGCTATGCAGATTCATCGTTAAATGGTGCGCTCGTTATGCGAGGCACCACTGTATTATACAAATCTCTTATTTAAAAGGGATCTGTGACATACAAATGTTAGAATTCTGCTATTAGTTAAACTGATTCAGTGGAAGATAGCCTTTTACATAGTTTATATTTCCCATTCTTTGAGCCTCAGCACAACAAAACCTGACTAATTTTAGTGCATATACTGTAAATACAGATCACTACAACTTGATATTTGCACAGAGCAATACAGCAAATCCACTTTGGGGTCAAAAGAAGAAATACGCAATCTGATCAAAGGCATTATTCTGTTTATAAAACAAGTCTACAGTACCGAAATATGAAAGCTCCAGTGTTGACATTTGTCCATACTTGAATCATCAATGCTTTGGAGCCCAATGAAAATATATGAAGACATCCATCTTCAAGAAGTTTGTCACCCAGACTGAGGTAATCAACTCCAAGTTTGCTTTCTTCTAAAATACAGAATGTTTGTTAAATTATGTGTGTATTGAAACACAAACCTTTACTCTGAGTAAAATACTGTCAGCATAGTTATGCTGGCATAAACTGGATCCAGGCACCTGAAATAATTAATTTAAACAAACTGAAAGATTCCTATCTCTCCCTGCCCATCACCCCCCACTTTCAGATTTCAAGGCTTCCTAGGGCTCCCTTTTGTATCCCAAAACCACTAAAGGAAATTTTTAATCACTGATTTGTCACTGTTAATAACACCATTCCTGTTGCATATGCAGTGATGTACAAAAGTATTTCAGCCACCATATTAAAGATCAACACTATGACTTACCTGTATCATCAAAACTGCTGTCACGTGACATTAGTGATTTGCTCTGCCTTTTCATTCTTTTCACTTTCTCCAGAGAACTGTCTACTTCAGGAACACATTCCACACAAAACCAAAGGGAGATGCTGAAGCCTTCAGACATATGTGGCCAACAGTTTTGACCAACTAAAGGCAAATGGATGGGAGCAATGTGCCAGGAAGAAAGAAGGCGGTGAGGCAGACTCTCACTGTCCGGTTCTTTCTTTGTTTGGCCAAACTTTGATCGTCTTGGCAGTCCTGTTGTCTTGCTGTTGAAAGGGAGGGTGGATTTTTGGGTAGGGCTGCTTCCTAAACAGAGCGTATGGTGCAAAGGAAATGAGATATGCTGTAAAGGTCTCATTTCAGTATTCGCCTCCAAAATCTTCAGAATTCCTTTAAGCAGTGTACTCTAAGAGAAACAAACAAAATAAGATCGCCATTGCAACAAACATCCCAAAATGGAAGAACTTTTAAAGTTTCCATTTGTTAATTTTTAAAGAAACCGATGCAAACCCTAATTATTTTTGCATACCAAATGTACAGATATTCTATCATCATATACAATGCCCTGTTTCACACGTAATTCAAAGCTAGGGTTAACATAATGTATGCAAATCTTAGCAAGCTCAAAGCTCATGCAAATACAAAGACAAATGCACTCTGATCCAGTTTAATTTTCCCTGATCACAGTCTTAGGCAGTCATAATGTATGAACAAGGAGACATGGTTCAAAAGAAAGTTTAGCTTGTTAAACAAGGTAATTCAGGGTTTGCTGCTGCTGTCCTCAGCAGCTAGCAAGAATTGTTCTTAAATCACAATGCCTGCTCTGTATCTACTAAGCAAAGAGAAGAAAACTGAGGGCTCAATCAGATGGGTATTTATCTTGCTGTTTGGTCCGCTGTTTGGTTTGCTTTTTTTCCTCAGCGATCACATGATGTAATTGCTGACGTGATCCAAACTGAACTCAGAGTAGTCCTAACACCTTCTGAAACCCCTGTCAGAGGTTCCACTTTTTGGGAGTGGATAAGCTTACTCTGGTTTGGCCAATTTCCAGCATGTGTGAACATACCAAAAGTGAGCATTCCCAGCTGTCAAGCTTCTTCTCATTTGAATTTCTGATATCATGAAGCAGCTTAATAAGCAAGCCACTTTAGGATAGCGGCAAACTGAACACTTCCTCTGCTTCTCTGTGGAGGGCAGAGGAACTGAAACTTTTAAAAAGACTGTAATAGATCATTACTGATGTGCCACAACACTTTTTTTAAAAAGGGGAGGAAACCCACAGTATTTTCTTTGGTTTCTCCTAAAGTGAAGAAACTATTTAAAACTGGATTAACGGATTCAACTGTAGGCAGTTTCATGACTGGCCATTCAGAGAAGCCAAATATATATTTTTAAAGTGATGTAGCACATTAGAGATGGTGTATTAGTCTTTTAGACATTTTTTCACTCCTGTAGCCCGCCACTGATGAACAGAGGAAGTGTTCAATTTGCCAATATCCTGAAGTGGATTTCTTATTAAGCCACTTCACAACGTCAGAAGGGAACAGATCAAATAGGGCGGCCTGAGCTCCAACATGCCATTTGGATGCATAGGTAAAGGTAAAGGTTCCCCTTGACATTTTTAGTCCAGTCGTGTCCGACTCTAGGGGGCGGTGTTCATCCCATTTTCAAGCCATAGAGCCAGCGCTTGTCCGAAGACAGTTTCCGTTACCACGTGGCCAGTCCCACAAAAGTGCTACCTATTTATCTACTCACATTTGCATGCTTTCGAACTGCTAAGTTGGTGAGGAGCTGGGACAAAGCAATGGGAGCTCACTCCGTCGCATGGATTTGATCTTACGACTGCTGGTCTTCTGACCCTGCAGCACAGGCTTCTGCGGTTTAGCCCACAGCGCCACCACATCCCTATTTGGATGCATGGATCACACCAAATGTGGTATACTGCACCTCTATTGGACCACAAGAGAACATATTTAGCCCACACCAGCCCACTCCAAAAGGGACACAAAAATGTGTCTTAAGTCATAGTTCATTCCTTCTCCTGGTCACATAAGACAGGAGACTAGCACCCCAAGGCTTGCAGACCTGCAGCAGCTCATGCAAACAATACTAAACCACAAGGCTAATTTATCACTTAGCATGACTTGTGAACACAAATATGACCAAGTTGAGCAGCATTTCTTACTAAGGCTGAAATATTTTAATTGAACACTACAAACCTCAAGAATCATTGTTAGGTACAGGTTCTGTTTTTAGATTTTTGTTATAATTTATATTAACTACCATTTACATAAAATAAATTACAATATTGTTTTTCTGTGCTGTCATAATACCATGAAAGAGTTGGTACTCTGTGAAGACTAATATTGTAAGATGTTCAATGAATCATCTAGCTCAACCTGCCCCTGAAAGATAGGATTATCCAATATCAAGAGTATTCTGAACAGATGGGAATATAATTGCCTCTTGAAAGCATACAAAGAATAGCTTTCCTCCTTGCAGCTGTTTATTCCAATACTAAGCTTCTCTTATAATATGATGATCTTCTCCACGCTTACGTTCATCTTCCTATATTTAAGTCCTCTTATTTATTCTATCCACATACTTGAAAGCTGTAGTATACCCTAAAACAGATCGTACGATTCCTTCAGACTTTTTTTAGTGGGGCTACAGTTTCTTCGTAAATTTTTCACTTTGTCAGAATGTTGCTTATCATACATGCTGGAGCAAGACTGCCATATTCTCTACAAAATACACTGTTTCCCCAAAAATAAGACCTAACCTAAAAATAACCCCTGACAGATTTTTCAGGATGCTTATAATATAAGCCCTACCCCAAAAATAAGGCCCAGTTAAGTGAAACCACACCCTCCACCATTGTGCAGCAACCAGAAGAAGATGACATGACTGTATTTGAATAAATGTAGATTGTTGTACATGAAAAAAATAAAACATCCCCTGAAAATAAGACCTAGTGTGTCTTATTTTGTCCAAAACAACAGAAACAAGCAAACCCACAAAGGGAACTCCATAAAAACATGAGAGGGAAGGGCTTTCCCAGCCACTCTGTCTGCTCGGCAGCTCCTCCTAACCCTTGAAATGTTGTGCCAGGGATACTGCTGTGGCCCTGAAAAAATCAGCCACATGCCATGAGGATTCCCTGGGGCTTTTCACACATGGGCAAGGGTTTTCTAGTGTCCTTTCCCTCGCCATTTTTCTCTCTCCTCTCTTGGTCACTTCTGACCATTATCCAGCACTCCAAGGAGCTTCACCTGGAACAGAAAAGCTGGTGCAACCTCTGTGAATATGAACAAGAACTCCATTAATCATGACTAACATCTGAAAATGCTGCTTGTACAACTAGTTAACCTGGAATTACACCCAGCTGAGATGGAGGCACCAATAGCATGAATAAGATGAGACACATTTGTTTTGTAACAATGTTCTTCCAGACAGCGATTTTATCATCTTGCCCTCTCATATTCAAGAAAGAGAAATGGCATATTATGAAACCTACGAGAACTGTAGTGACACCACTGGTAAGAGAATGGATAGGGAACCACTGTTCCTCCAGATATTTTAACTACTAGCCCCCAAAGCCCCAGCTAATATTCTGGGATTATGGGAGTTTATATCCTAAATGTCTGGAGGGCCACATTTTTTTGAAGCCAGGTTAGAGGAGTAGCATACTACTTCATTCTGAAACTTCTTTCATAATACCAAAATAATAGCAGCCATTTGCTTTAATAAGAGCAATTTGCTTTAAGAAGAGCAAAATCAGCATCAGCAATTAGCATCAAAGTATTTTCCTCTTATGAAAAACTTACCATTGACGGTGTTTTCTCCAAAAAAATCCTTAGGAGAAGAGTTAGCTCTTCTGAACATGTTCTTGAGCTCATCAGAGATACCAGAAGATCCACCAATACCTCCTGGCAAGCTGAAAAGCAGTATCATGGTTTATTTTTAAATTATCTCACAAAGGGTATTGGAGATATTGGAAAAATTAATCAATCACCAGCAGGTCTTAAATGAAAAGAAAATTACAAAAATGCTGGAAGGATATCAGCCCCTGCAATCGCAGGTTAATTTCCTATAAGTATCCTAGCAACTGCTTTGTTAAGAGTTGAGATCAAACACCATGTTTGAATCAGTAACAACTCAGAATTATTATCTCTGAGAGAGTAATGGGCAGATTTATTCACTGTTATCAGATCTGGATATTGCTCTGATAATGCATGATAATGGGAAAAGGATTTCTAAGTGAATATGAGTTTAACACAAATGTATTTGGGAGAATGTTAATTCAAAATTCATTTCAATTAGTTCATGAGAGACGTTTTGCAAAATATTCTTTTAATGTTACCATAAATTTCATAAATAAGCAATTATATATTTAAAATATTAGTGAATAAATGCCGGATATATAATTCTGTTTGAAAATAGAAATTTTGAGCATTTTGTGGTTGAGTTTACCAATGATATTTTAAGTAGTAATATACCATTGGATCACAATTTTGTTGGGGTGAAGTGGACTTGTCCATGAAAGCTCACATTAAAAAATATAAAAGTTAGTCTTTAAGGTGCCACCACATTTTTTTTTTGTTTTTTACTTTTACTTTGGTTTCACCTATGATGATTGCACAGACTAACATGACTACCTGTTCTACAACTACAATTTTGTTGGGTTTTGTTAGTACTTTTTAATGAATCAGATATCAAACTGGTCTCAAGTCTATTTGTTGCTGCTAAGATAGCTATAAAAACAAACTGGAAAGAAAAACAGCCTCTTCTATAAATGACTAATTTAATCATACCTAGAGCATCCCCTTGTTGATTAAATTAACATTTTAGCAGAGCATAACTTTTCTGGGCAATGGGCAGTATTATATATTGGGATGAGAAAGTAAGAAATTGAAAATACCTTTCCACTTGTTATGGATTGTTACAGAAATCTATATTGTTCTCTCTCTCTCTTTGTTTAATAATGTTTGAAAAAGAAAAATCACACATTATTCCAGAGTCTGCCAAAGCTATTAAAATAGAGCACAATTTAATGGCTACTGTAATCCAAGGAGTAGTCTACTAAGCTTCTCCTCTCTTTCCCTACCTCTTGGATAAGTTTCTCTTTCAACATGTGAAAATACTAAGAGCTGCAAAGAGCAGAAAAGACTGAACTATTATGATGCAGGGGGTTGGACTTGATGGCCTTCACTTATAGGCTCCTTCCAACTTCACTTTCTATGACTTTCTATGACTCTATGATCTTCATAAGTATGCAAGTTCTATGTGCATGTGTGTGGGGTGCAATTTCTCTTAACACATCAAACGTGTCTTCTGTGTTACAGCCATAAAAACATCATTATATTTCAGTTATCCACTTAACAAAACTATATGGACAGAGGATTGGTTGACTTGGAATAACCTACACATCTTTTGTTTAAAAGACTACATAACTCTTCACAAGCACAACACTAGAAAACCATTAAAAATAATTTCTTGTCAAGCTAGAGCACAATCCAACAAAATTAAGGATTCATTATACAGAGAAACTTCTTACCTTAAAAATCTGGAATAGTGGTTCTATAGATGCATCTGTTTATGTCTTAAAAGCTCCTGGGAATGAGTTCAACAGCATAGAAATCAGATACCACTTAAAGCAAAGCAAAACAGAAACTCACCATGAAAACTGGAATCAGTCTGTGTCAGTATATGGAGGAATCCTCCCAAAAGGCTCTTCACAACTCCCTAAAAAAACCAAAACCAAATAATGTATACCGAACAAAGGTAAGGTAACAAAACACACACCGTGTTGGGAGAATGTGGCCACCTAGAAGAACCTATTGTACCTGGCACAGCATGAAGTTACACCTGTCAAAGTTTGCAGGGAGTTATGCTCAGGTAATCTACATTGTGTACCTGATGACGCAACTAATTGTTTAACTAGTTGCACAACACACCTGCAGAACTGTTTGCGAGATATGACTTCAGCCTTGCTACAAATTTCACAAGTGCTTGCATAATGCTGAATTTTGCAACTATAGCTACACAACAGGATTTTGGCTGGTATATAGAAATATGACTTAGAGATGCACCTGTGCTCAGTAAGTACATGCAGGTTCCTTTCCTTGCAGATGAGAAATTATGTGTCTGCTTCCCTATTTCATGCAGTGCCTCTGCTTCCAGATAGTAGTGTGTATGTTGATTCTTGCTTACCTGTTATACCTACATTTAGTCTAGAGCTCTCATTTCTAAGCCAATTAAGAATTACTGTTTTCGATTCATGGAATAAGACTGACAAGCATATAAATAGGTCTGAGAGAGGAGCAAGAAATGATGTAATGACTAATGACAGCAGAAGGCTCTCCTAAAGGAAAAGAAAGCAGTTCCACAAAGGAGATGGCTGGAACAGAGGGCATTTCAGAGCTCTCCTTCCTGTTGCTTTCAGCTCTGCAGTGGTATTACTCCCACTCACATTGGCTAAGCTGTTCAGAAAATGATAAACCAGGATTTGTGCCCGCAGGACTTGTACACTGCTGAAAAGGTTTTTTAAGGTATTGTACAATGTGTATCTCTACCAAATACCAAGATAAATAGTAGGACTCATTAAGTCATAGCCACTGCTTCATTTACCTGCTGTATAAGCAATGTTGCATTTTTTCCCTTCAGCCTTATCACTTTCAAGAAACTCCGGAAGACATGAGTAAGCACATCCAGACTTGGGCTGCCAGCAGAAAGTAAATGCAATTCCAACATGAAGATTTCAGGGTATATTAATTCCCCTTGAATAAGATGTTCAGCTAGATCACTGGGAAAGCTGGAATAACCAAAGCCTCCTTTTTCTCTCTTAATGTCTGTTCCTGGAAGAGAAAATAAATAATTGCCTGCTGAAATATTTGACAGCTAATTGATACCCACCTACCTATCTTGTGGGCCTCTGTGATCATGCTGGCTGATGAATTCTGGGACCTGTAATCTTTTAAAGAAAAAACCAAAAAAACCCCCCACCTCTCCAAACTTTTACATCTACTGCTTAAGAACAACTAAGCTGTTTTAACTAAGCAGACACTGAGGGGGTTACCAAACCCGTATATGTACTGTATATACCCTGTGTATACAACAGGTTAAAACAAATAATAATAATGGAATTTCCTGATCACAGCTGTTGCTGCAACTACAGTAGTGCCTCGCTTAACAATTATCTTGTTAAATGACAAATCTGCTTTACGATGAGGTTTTTGCGATCGCAAAACAATGTTTAGATAGGGAAATTTTGCTTGATTGGTTGCTGCTTCGGGAACCGATTTTTTGCTAGACGATGATTCGAAAACAGCTGAACGGCGGCTCTAAAATGGCCACCCGCTGTGCAAAATGGCTCCCCGCTGTGCTTTAGGATAGATTCCTCGCTTTACAGGCACCGAAAATGGCCGCCCCTATGGAGGATCTTCGCTGGACGCTGAGGTATTTAGCCCATTGGAACGCATTGAGCCGGTTTTCAATGCATTTCAATGAGCTTTTTCATTTCGCTTGACGAGGATTTCGCTTAACAGCGATTTCAACAGAACGAATTATTCTCGTCAAGCGAGGCACCACTGTACTGTACTTAAGACTTAAGGCCTATGTTTCTGGCTTAAACAGGCAAACCACAAGCATGACTTAGAAGATGACAAAATAGCAAAAGAGCCAGCAACTAATTAGCTATCATCTGACCTTGTCCATAAAAAACAAATTGTCTCTTGCAATATTTGGTCTTCAAGCGTTCATCTGTATATTTACACTATATTGAAAAGGAGAGAAAAGTGATAGTCTGAATGCACAAAAACCTCTTGAAGATCAACTATTACAAAAGCAACCTGCTTTTCTTCATTGTGTCTTTATGAATTCACACTAATGGTAATGATTAGTGAGCTCATCTCTGGAAAAGGGTGCAGATATAAGCAAGGTATGCACCTGAACGTAATGAAGCACCAAGGAAAGAACTGCATTTCCAAAGAAAGCATCCTTCAGAGACCTGGGATACAGAAGGTGGGGTAAATGAAAGTGGAAGCCCACTATGCCCAGCAAGTTCCACCCATGCATGAAAGCTACTGAAATGGCAACAGTGTTTGAAAAAGTGATGTGCACCTTCCAGTTGGTAAAAGGTTCCAACATACCTTCGTCTTTGCTTTCACTGTCATCAGGATTGCTTTCACTATCTGCATCATAGTCTTCTTCTTCAGCAAAAAAATTAAAGTTACAGCACTGTGCGTCTTCTGCTTCTTCAGAGATATCCCCAGGCTGAGGTGCAAGCTCCTTTTCAGATTGAAGGATCTGTTACATATATATTTGAGATTTTTCAAGAACACTAACTAAAAGGCAAGGTTAGCATTTACAAAAAATTCTGGGCTTAATACATTATTTGGTCATCTGCAAAGATAGACCAATCTACTATATATAACATAACTGATTTTCCACACTTACTTCAATATTTTTTTCCAGATCTTGTATAATCATATTCCTTCTACTGCTACGTAACTCTTGCATATAATGTAGAAGTGCCCCACAAATGCAAAAAGGACAAAGACAGCAGGACCCTAAACTTATTGCTATATTATTCAAGCGAACTGGAATCCAGCTAATACATTACAGATCTGAAGCTAAAATATACTGTGCTTATTCGACTGGGGGTGGTCTTGCAATTTTGATAGTTTTCATGACATAATACCAGCCTAATGATCACACAACCTTCAGACAAGAAAGCAAGAAATATGAATAACAGATTTCTGGCTTATACCTTTTCTTTTTTTTCTTCAGGATGATCCAGATCAGCAAAATAGGTTCCCAATGCAACTCGGAGTAAAGAATCAAATAAAGGCTTCACCAAATCAGTTTCCATTATTCTAGATTTTGCAAGTTGATCTCGCATTTCAAGTAATATATCTTCAACAGAAACATTCTATATTAAAGGAGAAATAATTATGCTTATGGATTTGTTGTGATTA
Source organism: Pogona vitticeps (assembly GCF_051106095.1). Lineage (NCBI taxonomy): Eukaryota > Metazoa > Chordata > Lepidosauria > Squamata > Agamidae > Pogona > Pogona vitticeps. The sequence goes on along the minus strand of NC_135783.1, from coordinate 58,322,784 downwards.
TTGAAAAGTGACAATAAAAGCAATCAGACTTGCACTCCTGGCTCCCTCAAAATTACTGGAAGCAAGAATAAAGTGTATTTGTCAATAGCCTAGCTTGCACGTTATACTCATAGGCTGAAATTCTGATGGTGTAAGTTTATGACATGCAACTAAAAGGACATTTTGAATTGAATTGAACTGAAAACTTCCCCTCCCCACTTTCAGGTTGCAAGGCTCCCTAGGGATCCCTTTTGCCACTCAGAAGCTTTCGGGAGCCCTCGGATGGAGGGAGAAGCCTTGCACATTAGAACATGGTTGTCAGCAATTTCAGCCATCGTATAGGTCACCACCATTATGACTAAAGAGAAACAGAATGATCCATGTATAGTCTGCATATAGTATATGGTTGAATATGGTTCAAAAAAAATTTTTTAATCACCCACTCCTCAGCCAAAACCAGAAACACATGCACTGTTATTGTTATATTGACATTTCTGGGCCTGACCTAGCCCTCTAGCACAATGGGAGCAAAAACCTGGCCTGAAAGTCCATCAAAGATTCACATTTTGTTTTATATAAAATTTCCTCTTCAGAGGAATTATCACTAGATGTTTTAATCACATTTCAGAAATTTTATTAGAATTTCAGCTTCTCACAAAAGGAAGATAGGTCTCGTATTCATTTAGCATGCAAATCAGTCATCATTGCTGCTCCCATGTCTAAAATAACTTGTAGCGTACGTTGTAAATACAGTGGTGTGACCAGAGTAATGGCACATTACCTCAGGAAGGGACTCCATTTCTGTCTTCTGCTGGAAATTATTTGCACTGTGTAAACAAATTGCCAAAAGAGCTTCCAGAAGTCTTATACCCTGGGGTGACCACTCATTTTCTTGGATTCTTGCTTTTTTTGACTTCACGGTGCTATCAGCGGATGGTTGTTCTGCAGCTGAATGTTCACATGAAAGCCATTCTTGCTCTATGCTGCCAAGGTTTTCATCAAGACTATCATGATCTGACTGGCCTCTCTCATTGCTCAATATAAACTCATCTGATTTTTTTTCAAAAAAAGCCTCAGCACATTTCTCCTGCTCTCCTTGCACCATGGCTCTATTTATGGCAAGTTTCTGGATTATCATGGCAATTAATCTATGGCATACCTCAAAACCACCAAGCCTATGGAACTGTCTTTGGAAAACTGAACTACACAAATAGATCCAGTGACACATGGACCAAATGTCTGCTGCCCTGTGGATATGTTCCAAGGAAGGTAAAGACAAACTCTCTGGAGACAAGCATGGTAGCTTGTGGCTCAGAGGTTCACTAGCAGTACTGTCATAACCTGAAGTATCTTCAGAATCATTAGCCGAATCTCGATCAGCATCTGCTTCCTTACTGACACACAGAAAAGCAACACAGAGAAATATGTTTATCATGTTGATGTGAACATCTTGACTGAGTGATTTCTTCTTCTTTGGGTAAACTTCTTTAAGTCCAGCATAAAACTTGCTTAAGCTTTGAGGCACATCCGAAGTGGCTTGTTTGCTCTGAACCAAAACACCAAGCTCTAACACAGACTTCTTCTGCTCGTCATCTAAGCCATCGAGATCTGGCATCAACTGATCTGTCTGCTGGTCACCAAGGCAAAATATTAATGTCTCAAATACTTTCAAGGTGTAACTTCTTATGCAGTCCAAGTAATTTAGCTCAGTCATTTGATTTATTCCATTGCAGCTTAAGAACAACTCCCGTATTATTCTGCAGAGAAAGGCAGACACTAAGTCATGAAATGAAAGTCACAAGAACAAAACGTGAAGATACTGTACAGCTTTGCTATTGTATGTGCTACTTTAGCTACAAGCCAGAGGAGAGTAAAAAGCACCATTTCATTAATACATTTTTAAAGCAATTAAGAATGAAACGGGATTCTAGATTATTTTGTGTGATGAAGTTTAGCTTTAACACTGGCCAGAATCCTATCATTCACATTTGTCAGGATAAGTCAAATAATATAAACTCAGCAGTGAATTGCTGCTGGTGAAATAAGGTGGATTGGGACTCAGGAGGCTGGGTTCCAATCCCCACCTGGCCATGGAAACCCACTGGGGGGTAGTGCTGGTTCAACCACTCTTTAAACTTCTCGCATACATTTAAAACCTCTTAAGGTCACTATTTATCTGATGCACTTAACAAACAAAATAAAGCAGGTGACACTTTCATTTGTTTTCTTGCTCTACTCAGACAACTTAACATACAGCAAGGAATGTAAGTGTGGACTCCTTGACTAGGTGCAATATACCACTGATGTACAATGGCTGACTCCCACTAATAAATATAAGTAATAAGATTTTGGCCAGCAATATAGAATAAAAGTATATTTGAGCCTGGTGTTAAATTTTATATGCTGACCATCTACTAAGAAAGAGACCAAGGTAAATTTTAATTATCACTCAGTTTGGTTTTTAAAGCACTTTGACATTTTTTTTCTCCCCCCCCCTTTACTTTCCTTTCTTCCTTTTGTTGTTTAGGCTTATGCTTTCAAGCATGTTTAAAACAACTCTTCGACTGCCTCTCACCCACCATAATATAAGTTACATCATTCTAAAATTATAGTTTAAATGAACAAACCTGGACTTAAGCAATGAAGGCAGAGTCTGTAAATAGATCTGAAGCACTTCCTGAGGCAAACATTTCTTGTGGTAGCTGTCTGTTTGGCTGAAAGCTGCAGAAACACCTTGTTGTTGGCCCTGATGAGCCAGTTCAACACCTCTCTGGAGCACTGGGCTGAATATATAATTGTACAGTTTCCACTGAATAACCTCATTACCTTTTTGAATCAAATTGCACACATGGCTAGCTATCTGCATACAGTGCAGTTTGTCATCTCCTTCAAAAACAAGGCTCTGATATGCCTCCAAGACATCCCACTTCAACAACATATCTTCAGACCCTCGACTAGGCAAAATTCCTTGAAACCTATACGGAGTTGAACTTAAAGCAGAAATAACATCAGAAGCATTGCCATGGAGGACATCATCTAATTCAGCAAGCTGGTCACAGTCAATGGTACAAATATTGCAGGAGGCCTGCGTCAGTTTTTGAGAAACTTGTGCTCCTCCAAGTTGGTCCAATATAAACTTATTAAGAATGCTTAATATATGTGACTGAAAGTTTTTTAATACAGGTGACTTAAAAGAATGAAGTAAGGGGATAATTACAGACCTAGGATCCATACAACAACATATGCCCACATTATGGATGCCAGATAGGATCTGAAAACATGTGCTACCAAGGGAAAGCTGTTCCAGCAATCGCAGGCACTGGTGAGCACAAACTGCAATGCAGCAACACCGGTCAGGGTAATGAACTTCCCCATCTGCTGATTCTTCAAATGGGTTCTTAGAGACCTGGTTTTTAAAACTAGAAACTGGCAGCCCTGAAAGGTCTCGGTGATGATGCATGAAGTGAGAATATTCACACCGCCTGTGTCGTTTTCTTGTACACACAGACTGGTGAAGTTGCTCTGACTTCACTTTTTTTATAGTACTGATTATTTTCATAATGCTGTTGATGAGGGCTTTGAGATACTCTGGCACCTCTGTGTTAACCTCAGTGTCCCTTGCAACAAGCCATTCCAGCTGGCGTATGGTATCCTCAAACAGTTTGAATCCCTGGTATTGTATGAACTCATGGACCAGATCCATTGCTTGGCTAAAATAAATAGGATTGGAAGCTGCACTCTGAAGGCAGCAAATCAGGATTTGCAAAACTCCTTCTATGAACTCTGGCAAAAGCAGGGCCCGGTGGCGATATCTTGAGAAAGCAAGGTCTCCCTGGATCTCCTTCTGTAAAGCTCCATGTTGTCTCGAAAAGAAAGAATGATATGGTTTTTCCAGCAAACATTTAGCTGTTAAAGCTGCTTTAAGTAAATCAATAAGGTTTTTTCTCAAATTGACAGGCATAGTCTCAGCATTGTTAACATCCATAGCCATAAGACGCAACACTGTCCGAAATAGCATCCTCTGAATCAGAGCAACAGGTTCTCCTGTCCAGCTTGAAGAAACTACTTCATTTTCAGCAGCAGCACCTGCACTGTAACAATCTCCAAGTTTGAACAAAAGTTCTGTTAGTGTGGATACCACATTGGCTGCCAATGCAGACTTGTGGTTCGATGCAATATCAAACTTACACAGCTTGTCTAGCAAGGACAATAAAACATGACACAAGTCAAAAGAAGAATTATCTAGGCAGCTTGCAGATGAAGCAGCTGCCTCATCTGATGCCTGAGAACTGATTTCTTGAACTGGAATGATCTGTTTGGAATCATCAGTATCGACCCTACAACTCTGGGCCTCTTCCGCTTCTAGAAATGTACTTCTACTTGTCATATATTGCTCCTTAGGCAGATTGCTTAGAAAAGGCTGCAAAACCCGGGACCGTGTGTGCTTCAACACTGCAGAAGTCTTCTCATCTGAATTGCCTTCTGAATCAGAAGTGGATAACTGGGATTTCCTTGCATCCCTCACAGAATAGCGATGGGTCGTTTTGCGCTGATGTCGACTTCTCCAGGAAGAAGAATTTGATTTTACAGGTGCCTGAGTGGACGGATGAGAATTTTCTTCTGGGGTCTGTTTTTCCTGAGTAGATTTGAGAGAACCCAGAGTTGTCTCTTTGGTCAAGCATATATCGATGGAGAAGGGCAGAACGAAATCTGTTGGAAGGCAGAAATGATAGTTAGATGACTTCAGCTGGCACAGAGGCTTCACAGAGAGCTTAAACACAATCTGGGCTGTATGGGTTATACATGTAATGGGGCTTGGGAGCATTTCATAACTCACAATGCTTTTCTTACCACAAACGAATTTCTAATCTCTTTTACCATGATATAGGACCCATATGAGATTCCCAATGTCTTTGTGAGGATATGGGTTTTGTAGTACTTATTTCCCAGGACTTGCATGTGTTACATGGTGCCTGGACACTGTTTGATAAGCCAAGGCCATTTCTCAGGACTGATAACCAAAACAACACGACTTGATCACCCACATTAAATTCTCTATGCTGGTTTTAGCATCATGTTAAAACTTTTGTTGCTCCTGAGCAAATTCAATGTTCTCTTTAGCTATGCTCTGGATCTGGCTCAATATCTTTTGCAGTTCATAAACATATTGGGCTACTGGCATAGAAGACTCCAGAATCACACCTTCCCAATCCTCCTTAAGCAAATCAAGTGCTGGTTTTGAATCCTTTAAAAACAGGAAAACTTCAAATTAATTGGCAAGGCCCTTGCAATGTCATTCAGAAGATGGGAAATGTTAATTATGTGGTCCAGAGGTCTGACAATTATGTGGTCCAGAGGTCTGACAGAGAAAGGAAATCACAGGTGCATCATGCTAACAGTCTTAAGTGTTACGTTGAGAGATCTGTGGTGCCGAAGTATAATGCTGTCAAGGAGTCAGAGGAAGATGAAATTGTGGATATGTTGTCAGAATTTCAGAATGCTGGTACCTGAGAGGATGTGTATTTGGACTCAGAGGTACCTGAAACTCAACAAGAGAAGCTTTTAGCTCTTATTCAAAGGTACCGAGCTATTTTTTCTAACAAGCCTCATTTTACTTCCCCAATTCAGCATGAAATTAATACCAAAGACCATCCACCTGTGTGTTCATCTCCTTATAGAGCTGTATGTCACATGCTGAACTAATTGAGAAAGATAGAGGCTATGCTGAAATTAAATGTCATCAAACCTTCAAATAGCCCATGGTCAAGTCCTGTTGTTTTGGTTGCAAGGACACCCCCCCAGGAGAAATCCAAGAGGAAATTAGGTTTTGTGTGGACTATAGAAAGCTCAGTGCTTTGACAGTCTTGTGTACAGCTGTATGTATTATGGTATCCCCAATACCATATAATTATGGCTCATATAAGAAGGACCCTTGTTGTTTTCATTACATACCAACATTTTCATGGCCTTGAATATTCTATGTCACACCTGCGCTATTCTGGCATAATTGCTGACTCATAATGAGTCACAATCAGGAGCTCCAACACTGCAAAGGCTTGACAAATGCAACAGGCATGTCCTTTGAAATCAAATTTTATACTGAATTTCCGCAATATGAATATTTTAAAGCAATGGTGAACATGCTATCTGCTCAAAAACCAGCTGCCAGAAGTTCAGTGCCAAATGCCTTGCCTGCAGATCTTGAATAATATTAAAGTGTTTAAAAGCTGCAGTGGGAATCTTTCCAAAAATGTAACACTCTATAAGAATGATGAAGATACAGGATCTGCAGTTAGACATATTGACCACAGGAAAGAATATTTTGCACAGAAAGTTAAAGTTAGCATATAAAAATTTACAATTTGAAATCGCTTAAGGACACAATCAGTAATCTGAAACCAATATCAAAGGATATAATTTTAATTCAATTCAGAGAAATAGCCTTATTAGCCTTTTGCAGCAACAACAAAAACAAAAACTTTTGTGGCACCATTAAGACTTACAAATTTATTTCTATGTATGCCTCTATCCACTTTTTCAGAGACACAGAAAGAACTCCTACCTATTGCCTTTTCTTCTTCTACAGGTATTTTCCATACTAGAGGCAGAAGTGACAGGAGGAGAGTAAGGAGATCTTCTCGACAGGTCAGCTCCTATTTAGGAAACCAAAGCTTATGTACAGTCTGTATTTTAATGGACATTATAAATTGTCAACTGTAATTCTGCTCACATAAATTATGCTAAGTAAGCCTGGTGACTTCAAAACAATTCAATTTTTCAGAAATTCAACATTTCCTACTTCTGTCCCAAGGTACTCACCACTCCTGTCTAATATCTAACATTGTTGGGAATCTATGAGGGCTACAGGACAAGAGGAAGAAGTCTAGCTACCAAAAATCACCACTTCTGGTAAGGTCATCCCAGCGGTAGTGATTTTCTGTAATTAAATACTTATTCCTCCTATCCTGTGATGCTCACAGGTTCCCAATAATACAAAGGATTAAACAAGAGCAGTGTGTGCTCTAAGACAGAAGAAGGATATGTTTCATTTCCAAAAAATTATCCAAACTGATGACATCATCAGCCTTATGCAGCATTAAACATTGCAGCTGTCACATACCATATACAGTGGTGCCCCGCATAGCGAGGTTAATCCGTTCCAGATTAACCATCGCTATAAGAAAACATCACTAAACGGGATGGAAAATGCCACTGGAATGCATTAAACTTAGTTTAATGCGTTCCAATGGCTTCTGTACTCACCGTTAAGCGAAGGTTTCCCCATCCGCAGCCATTTTCGTGCCCTCGGTAAGCGAGGGCAGGGCGCGAAAATGCTGCACGCGGCCATTTTGGGCGTCCGGCGGCCATTTTGAAACCGCCGAACAGCTGATCCATGGGCGTCGCAATGCGAGTTTTGCTCATTGCGGCGGTTGGGATGCCTTCGCATTAGCGATCCAAAAAAAGGGATCGCTATGCGAATTCATCATTATACGGAGCGCTCGTTAAGCGAGGCACCACTGTATCAAGGTTTTGGGTTGACACTGTGATTTTAATACACTATCCAAAGCTTCCAGACCATTTTCTCCAGTAGTATCACAAACTAACAGTATGTTAAGATTTAAATTAAATTGTCAAATAGAATCCCAAAATGACAGTATAGCCTAATATGCTGCAAATCTGTCTAAAGAAACACAGGGTTTTAGTATATCCTTGCAATTAAGATTTTCATGCTAGAAGAATTTGTCACTCATGGGCGAATTACTGTACAATGGCTGAAATCCTATTTGTGTAAGTTCTGTAGCATAAAGATGATAATGTCATCATTGAGGGCAAATTTTTGGAAATCAAACATTTCACCCTTGCATTACAACGTTTTCACAGTTCCTAAGTAAACCTTTTCATCATTGGAAACCTGTGGGGGCCAAGGAATGGGAGGGGAAAATCTTTATTTACTGAAAATCGCTGCTACCAGGATGATTTTATGCCTTACCCTGCAGAACATACACAAATACGATTTCAGCCAGTGACAAAAATAAATCACCTGTGTTGGTCTGAGGAAACATGGAATTAAGTAACAGCAAATAAAATGCTCAAATTATTACTTTGTACAGCCATCATAAAGGAAGTACTGTAAAGCTAGTATTTCATCCACACACAAGTCATTGGAATAAAAAATATGCCATCTAAAAGAAGTTATTTACTTTGCTGCTTTGAAACGTGAGGAAGATTTAATGTCACCTTTTTATCTTTTTTATTACTTTCATTTATAGTCTCTTTCTCCTCACTCAAGGACCCAAGGTGTGAGGATCTGTACAATATTGCACTACTGGGCTCCAACCATCTATATTATCAGGTTCATGTGTCTTGGATAATAACAGTGGAAAAAGAGGGAAAGACCATCTAGATCCAACTGTCCTGAATCAAGTATTCCTTGAGACTGCTGTTGAAAAAGACCTCGCTGTAATAACTATCAGGCAGTCACTAACATTCCCTTCCTGTGCAAGATGCTCAAGAAGGTGGCTATTCAACATTTCTATGATATCTCACATGACATAGCTTATCTGCATTGACTGAAACTGACTGATTGACTGATTTCAGTAATTTGTATAATTTGCCTGATTCAGTGCAAAGCACAGTGCAAAGGTTTTTAACTCTACATGAAACTGCCAAGTGAGATCATCTGGGGATTTAAATAACCTGCCACCAGTATGCTGATGACACCCAGGTCTACTTCTTGTTTATACTGGATCTTTCTCCGACAACAGAAGTGCTGAACTGGTACCAAAGCTCAGAAAAGACTGGATGAAGGTCACAAAACTGAACCCAAAGAAAGTTACTGTAAGCTCACTAAACCCCACAGTGTATCCAATAATCTTATTATGTTGCATTTTTATTACTGTTTCATTGATGCAAATTTTGTAAACCCAATTGGCAAATGTGATTTTTTTTTTTACTGTGATAGGAAGGAAAAGTAGAGCTTTAAAATACAGTGGTGCCCCACTTGATGACGACCCCGCTTGATGTCAAAATCGCTTAACGATGAGTTTTTTGCGATTGCTATTGCGATCGCAAAACGATGGTTCCTATGGGTTTTTTTGCTTGGCGTTGATTAGGACCCTGCTTCGCGAACTGTTTGTTCGCAAAACGATGTTTTTTCTGGCTCCGCAAAATGGTTTCCCTTTGCAAAATGGCTGGCTTCCCTTCGCAAAATGGCTGTTTTCCGGACCCCTGCTTCGGAAGACAGCAATTTTAAACAGCTGATCGGTAGTTCTCTATGGGCGATCTTCGCTGGATGATGAGGTATTTCCCCATCGGAACGCATTAACCAGTTTCCAATGCATTCCATTTTTTGCTTGACGATTTTGTTTAACAGCGATTTTCCTGGAACAGATTATCGTCGTCAAGCGGGACACCACTGTATCTCTAAACTGATTTAACCAGGCCAGGCCGTAGAAGCAACATACTCTACCCAACCATTGACATCTTAAACTAAGATAATTATCAATTTCCATGGCATGTCCAACATTTTTATTGCCACAAGACAGATGAAATCTACTTTGCCAAATACTGATATCTATTGCATATGACCATTCAGCAGGCAAAAAAGAAATAGTTAAGCCATTACAGATAATTTCCAGCAGTTGTCACATCTCATATTTCATATTTTCCACTGTCAATGTGTTTCATAAGGTGCAACTATTTATCCCAAGACATCTAGTTATTTCTAGTCCTAAATTCCATAGTTTCAGCAAGGCATGTGTGGTCCCCCATGCAAATTCCTTACATATCCTCAGCTAGATTTTAACAGTGTACCTGCTTTCATCAACCCCAGTTGAAATGAAGTGCTGCCCAATAGCCAAGATGGCTGAGGGCTGACTAAGCTGATACTAGGCCAGCTGAAGTGGTACTAAGACCAATGCCTCCTATCCTAGGAAAGTCGAAAAAGGCTTAGGGCTACCATCATTTTGGCCTAACTTTGTGTAAGCACAGCAGCTGTGTCCCTGAGCTGGATAACATTTGGATCCAGCATACTTCAGCTCTGAAAACTATTCCACTATTTTGCTTAAACAAGCTTACAGAGAATGGCCCCAACCCTAACTTCATACAGGTATTGTGGCTGTGAGTCTGAACTGAGAGTGGCTTGGATGTAGCTTAACTCAGCTTCTCTCCACTCTAGGCCTTCTTTGCACCTTCTTAAAATTCTTCTGCTAGCTGATTACAACCAGCACAGGAGTTGTGCTGGCAGATTCAGCTGCAGCAGATCGAATTCCAATGACACAAGTGAAATACTGGCAACAAAGCTTCTGCTCATTCAACACTCACTACAGGAGGCCCATGTTTGAATTGCACTGCCCATCCAAATAACCTCTTCTATCAGCTCCTATCCTATCTGAAGTTGTTGGAAACCAAGAGTCTTCTCTCTCCATTAAAATTACCTATTGAAATAATGAACACAATGGAAAACATACAGCCTTTTTTCAGCATTCAAAGTTCTCTTGATCTGAAATAAGCATACAGTGGTGCCTCGCTTAGCGATCGCTCCATTGAGTGACGAAATCGCTTAGCGATGCTGTTTTTGCGATCGCTTTGCAATGTTTCCTATGGGGAAAATTTGCTTTGTGATGATCGCAAGGAAGCGATCATCGCAAAGCCCCCATTTTCGGCCAGCTGATCGGCGGTTCCAAAATGACCGCCGGGGAAAAAATGGTCGCCCACTGTTTTGCCTCATTTTAGAGGCACCGAAAATGGCCGCCCTATGGAGGATTTTTGCATAAGGTTAGTTTTTAAGCCCATAGGAATGCATTAAACGCGTTTTAATGCGTTTCTATGGGCTTTTTAAAATCACTTAGCAGCAATTTTTGCTGCACAGATTAACATCGCTAAGCTGCTGCACCACTGTACTTTTCTAATCAAATGAACACCATTCAAGCCAAATCTATTTAATATTTATGAAAAGTAAAGTATTACCTGATCAATTATGGAATTAAGTTTAGTAAGTAAAATGAATCCACGACCTTGAACAAGGTATTGTCCAAGTGCTGCTATGTGTGTTTTCTCTTCTTCCTCCTCCCTGGCTTCCACCCTTTGGTCCACTGTATTGCAAAGTTGGCTGACATCTGACAAAAATTCACGTGCCAGTGAGTTACTAGCACTGCTCATGTCTGAGCTTGAAGGGGGGGAGGGGGAATCAATGAAAAAGAAACATTAAACCTTGCAATACATCACTAAAGTACAATTCCAAAAAAAGTAAGGAAAACTGAGTGAACGTTTTTACAATTTATCAGCATAACAGAGAACATGCTTATATAGTAGTATTTTTACAAAATATTATGTAGAATCCAATTATTCCACTAACAGAACTGTAAACAACAAAGCAAAAGGGAATATTCTCCCTCCCTTCTCTGCACTCTGCTGCGCGCCCCCAGCAGGTTTTGAGGACCCAACAGGAAGAAAACGGAAGAAAAAGTCTAATTGTATAAAGATTCATTGTGTATTCATTATTTTTGGCTGGAATCCTGTTGTGTAACTTTATGCCATGCAAAGCTGATGACATCATCAGCTGTGACCATTGAGGGGAACTAAAAGTTTCCAATCCCCCTTCAGGGTTCAAGAGACCCTAGAGATCCCTTTTGTCCTACACAAGTATTTGGGAGCTGCAAGATGAGGGGTGGGCAGAGCCTCCAAAAATCACTGCCACTGGCACTGGTTCCACTGCTGGTACCAGTGGTGGTAGTGCTTTTTTGGACATTAAAGAGTGCCTTACCCCATCTCACAGCTCGCAAAGGCATTGCCAGGACAAAAGAGTTCCACAGGGAGCCTTGGAACTGAGTAGGGGACCAGAAACTCTCAATTCCCCCAAAACAGCTGATGACATCAGCCGTGCACAGTATAAAGCTGAGCAATGGAATTCCAGCCATTAAAAATATGTCCAAAAACACTTTAAGTATATTAGCTATTTATTATGTCACACAAACCACCCATTATGAATGAATAGCTTTACAAGTCAGTTTTAATTACTACTTTGACACAACAAGAATGGAATGAGCTATTTGTTCTCTGAAATCTACTGAATATAATACAATTTGATTTTGTGTTACTACACTATTATGTGTATCATACAATCTTATCGATAATGCAGACAGTATTGAAGTCTCACCAGAGGTTACACTTCTTTTCTCATTGATGGTATTCTGCAAGGTGATCAGTTTATTCTCTGTAAGACTTCTGGTGACTAACCTGTAAAAAGAAGGCAAATCCATAAGTTTAAAAAAACACAGGCTATGCTAATAAAGTTCTATGCTTAACACCTTTATAGGCGTCCTTCTGCAGCATTACATAGAGTCCAAGAGAGCTATTACAATGATCAGAGCAAAGAAATAAAGCTAGAGATACTAAAAGAGCAGTAAGGGAACATAATATTTGCCCAGGATAAAATAAAGAGATGATAAAAAAATATACTGAAGAACAATATAGATGAGATACAAGGAAGACAGATTCCTTTGGAAAGAAATCCTGTGACGAAGAACCTGTAAGTTTAGAAAGCCAAGTGAAAGCTGCTCTGAAAACTCTTAGAATAAATGAATTATCAGGAGTAGATAGGATACCAATAGAATTATTCTAAGCTACAGAGACTGAATCTGAATTAAAATTTTAACAATAATATATACATTTTTAATTTAAAATTTATATATTCTAACAACATATGTTTTTTTAAAAAATTGATTGATTCCCTTTGTAAGCAGAGTATAGAGTACAAAAAAAATAACACCCAACTACAGCACTAGGAAATGTGAGAGTACAGTATAGTTAAAACCTTCCAAGCCAGCCCACTTTATTTGTAATAAATGACACTACAACTAGCTTAATGCACAAATAAGAAATAAAAATAATATTTACTCATAAATAATTCTTCAGTTACAATTAGAAAAGTAAAGAAGAATAAAAGAAAGGAATTCCAGCCCCAACCATTGTGGGAAATTCAGTTCACCACTGCAGCTGCATGGCAAAAAGTTATAAGTAGAGCCAAATAATGTCTGCCTTCAGTGATGGTGAGGAAAGGAAAGGGAGAGCACACAACAGAACAGAAAGAGGGGAGTGACTTACCTGAAGCCCAGGAAAACAGACTTTGCTAGTAGGTTAGTAAAAAAGGTAAGCAGTCACCTTAGCCCAAGAAAATCCTTCTAGGTCCTATAACACCTCCCCACTAAAAGCTAGTGTTAGTAAGCATGCAAGGTTGTTATTTTTCTCCAACAGAATCTCTCACAAATATGGAATTCAAAGTAATGGCCAACAAACTAGAATAATTCATATACATTCTAGTCCCCAAGGAAAAGTATGTCAAGGAGTGCAGTAACTATACAACCCTTTACTACAATTTTCAATCAGTCTGAAAGAAAGCTTTATTGGCTAAACTTTGGGGGAATAGCTTCTCTGTAGAATGCCTTATCCTTATGAGATGATGCAGCTAAACTAGACCTCAGACAATGCATTGCAGAGGTCAAGAGGCAATGTGATCTAGGCGCAACTTCAAACAATATTGTAGTTGATAACAGCATACCTACCCTTTAAACCAACTAATTATTTTTATTTGCTAACAATACTTTTTCAGGTCTGTGACCATACATTAAAGTATTATTAAATACTAACAATACAAAAGCACTTTTGCCCAATACTATGCCATCAGCAGTCCAGGAGGGGAAGTTTAAAAAGATTTCACATTGCCAACACAAATGTCCTTGTAATTCCTGAGGAATTGAAACAATAACTTATGTTCTTTGCATTGCTCTTTTTATCTTGATAGTTGAAAAAATTTTAGGAATCTTTTTTAACATTATTTCCTTGACATTCGGAGGCGTATTACAAACGTTTATTGGTTTCGGAGCAGAATATAAGTATGTTGTTTAATGTGGCTAAATTCTGTGCAGCTTCAGTCAAAATTTGTGAAGGAAAGGTTTTAGTAAGTTTATAATTAATTTTAGTTAACAGCAGCAACTTTTAAAGAATGAAACACATTCAGTGCTAGTTATCCCATTAGGAGATTTTATTATGGTTTTAGGGTAATAATAATACAGGTCCTTGGAATAATATATTTAAAGTATTTATGGTTTATTTGTATTGTGGATATTAATCACTGACTGTAATAAAGTTATGTATCTATACAACTGTTGCACTAATTTCCTGTTCAAGCAAAGTGATGTTCAAGGTTGCAGCAAAGACTTGTACTATATATGGCATGAAAAATGTCTGATGTTCAAGCTGGATTTTGAAAAGGAAGCAGCCCTAGAGATTATATTACAAATATACATTGGCTATTGAAGCATACCAAAGAATTTCAAAAGAAGGTCAATCCATGCTTTATAGAATACAGCAAATCCACTGACTGTGTGGATCTTAAGAAACTATGGATTGTTCTAGAAAAAAAGAAGACAATTTGATTGTCCTGATGCATAATCTATTCTGTGGACAAGAAACTACTGCTAGGAGAAAATATTAAGCATTGGGATTTTGGGAAATCACGGACTACAGCCCCTCCGGTAACCCCCCCACCAAACAACACCACATGACGATAACAACCTCCATCTTCTCACTCTTCATCTCAGGCTTATTAGATTTCTTAAAGAAAACCTGAGATATTTCTTCCGTTTTCCATTGATTTATTGCTATCAATTGCTTGGTAAGATCTAAAAAGAGACAAGACTCTGAAGTACTGGACAGAGGTAGCTCATTTTTCAGCACTGAGTAGCAAAGACTCCAGGCTGCAAACTGCATGTCTGGCAGTGTCAGCAACATGAAGTGACTGTGAAAGGCAGCTTCATTTCTAATATACAGTATCTGGATAAGTCCACACTGCTCATGAAACCATCAGAATGGGTAAAGCTTAATTATATTAATTAAGCTAACCATTACTGCATTACATCAGCTGCTAAAGCTGCAGAAAAGGACTCTGTTCAGCATATCAGGGCTCTGTAAGACTGTCCCAGCAGCAAAGAGCTAGCCACCCTCTGGCCCTCCTTCCTGCTTTATCTTGTGAGACGAACTGGAAATCTGGACAATAATTAAGGTGAGTGTGATTACAGTATCTTATCAACAAACAGTTTGCATTCAAACCTTCAAACCAGGATAAGCACTGTTACAGGACCTTAAGATTTTTAGCAAGACACATGTGAGTCTGCTTATTTGAGCACACATTATGGGCCTGACATTTACAACCCTGCCATTAAGAATTTACAATCTGAGTCAATGACACCTACTTCAACTTGCTACTGTGGAGAATGAACACTTCTCTCCCGTCTCCTTAAATTACTACAGACTGTTCATACCATCTTGAAGGAGACAGGAAAAGGATGTAATTTATCAGCATCTATCTAATCATCTACACAGAACAAAGAGTTTCTCCTTGCTCTTTAAAGTGTAAAGACGGGACACTCACCTAAGAACACACAAATCTCCTGTTATGACAGATGAACCATTTGCTTTGTTTCTACTTTATTAATTGATTGCCCTGATGTTTGCTGCTCTTCCTTTATTCAATTTTTATAGAGCTCATAGCCTTATTGATGTATTTAAATAATTTAATTATTTAATTTAACTAATCTATTGTTGGGATCCTAGTGCTGTAAAGGGACTTTTTCTATGCATTCAACTAGAATGGGTTAAATTTGAACTGGAGGAAGCAATGAGGGGATAAATGAATAACTGCTAATTTCTCTATTTATTGTACCTTTAAAAAAAAGACCAAGTATAGAATGGGCAGCTAGCTGGGTGGAAGGGAGTTAAGTAACAATTAGCATTTCAGGACAAAAATTTAGAGAGCAGGGCCCTACCAATGATTTTGAATATTATACCTGATAGTAGGATATCAGACAGACCCTTGCAGGAAAGCATGCCTCAGATTAGCAATATCTGTTCCCTGTTCTGTCCCTCCTCTCAGGCAGCAGTATCAAGGTTACTCTAGCATCTGACCTTCTGATCTGACCAAGTTGTTATTAAATGCCAGATCATCCAAAATATGAACTAATATTATACCTGATAGAAGATGAAAAGGCCAACCTAGCATGTATAACTGAAACTAATAAATAAATAAATATAAATAAACATGGGTGAGAGAGGAAGGGAGAGTTGTCCTTTCCCAGCTATATCCCTCGGGATATTCGAACCAGCATCATATGAGGTCCAGCTAAAGGGGCAGGGAAGGGGTGCTGCTGTAGCCCACATAAACTCCATTAATATCAGAAGGATCTCTGCTCTGTCAGGCCCGGATCTGGATTGTCTTCACCTGCTGCACCACTGGGACAGAACAGGCCTAATGTTTGTGTAAACATTCTACCTGCGACCCAGCACGCTCCATAGCATATCTCACAGAATACTTCTCCACTGCTGTGTTGAGGTCCCCCCAGACCTTTGCTTCTAGGGGACTTGAAAATACATGTGAAGGTGCAGTTGATCAGAAGAGGTCTGAAGGTCATGACTGCCATGGGCCTGTCCCAACATCTCAGTGGACCCGTGCATGTCACAGTCATACCCTCAACCTGATGTTCATGTCAGGACAGGGAGAGGATGATCTGAAGACAGTGAACCTTGAGTCCACCCCCTTGTCATGGTCAAGTAATCTGCTGAGAACAGGACTTTGCACAACTACATCTCTCCACAGAGGAGGGACCAATTACCATGGTCATGCCCCCCCAAAGACTACTGGATACGACTAGTTTATAGTTCCTTAGAAGAATTAAGGGCAATATTTCCTAAGAGGAGTTAAGGGGCTTCTTCATAGTTATTATTCAAAATAACTATGAAGAAGCCCAGAGAGCAGATGGAGGAAAGCCCCATGGAGTTCAACCTGGCAGTGGCAGGGAAGATATTGGAATAAACTAAAAGAAGCCACACTATCCACTTAATTCAGACCATAGCAGCCATTTTCATTCTGCAAACATGATGGGGAAATGGGTGGTTAGAACTAAACTATATGGGAGCAACAAAGAATTACGGATCTAGTACTTTTTTGAGATGCTTCCTTTGCCTAATGGGCATAAACTATTCCACCATAATTCTCTTGAAACTCCCACAGAACTCAGCCCTGCTAACCCATGCCCCTTGTCTTTTCTACAGAATGAAAATAGCTGCCAAAGTCTGAATTAGCAGAAGAATTTGAAAACACCTGTGAGGACTTTTATTTCTCAGTTAAAGCTCCAAGAGGTCTGGCTAGGAGAATTTCTGCAGACTTTGGGGGGGGGGGGGGGGCTGTAGTCCACAAATTCAAAAAGTCCCATGCTTACTGAATATGGAAAAAGAATTTTCCCTATAGCAGTGATGGTGAACCTTTTTGAGCCCGAGTGCCCAAATTGCAACACAAAATCAACTTATTTATTTCGAAGTGCCAATATTGCAATTAAAACCCGAATGCTGAGGTTTTAGTTTAGAAAAAACAACTGCTCCTGTACTGCAAGGGTTAAATGCTGCCCCCTTATTTTCCTTAACAAAGAAATATTTCCTGGTCCTCCAATCCCCCATTGGGCTAGACTGGTAATGGTTGCCATTGCACCCCTCTGGTGGACCACTGCACCAGCAGAGGGGAGTGTCAAAATCTGGGATCAGAGGACGGACAAGTATTTCTCTCTGGTGACTTATGGCTCATGTGCCCACAGAGAGGGCTCTGTGTGCCAGCTGTGGCACGCGTGCCGTAGGTACACCATCACTGCCCTACAGGCAAAAGTGTCAGACCAGTATTTTATATTACTATCTGCTTACTCTTTATACAGAAGTGTGTAGCAATTCCCCCACCTTCATTTCAATTTCTGGGGTGCACTTTCAGTTTTTGTATTTCTCTGCACTGAATCTTTTGTTTTTATTTATTTATTTATTATTTATTTATTTAATTTATATGCCGCCCACTCTACCCAGAGGTCTCTGGGCGGCTTACAATAATTACATAAGAGAAAGCCTTTTTTGAGTTTATCATTCTTGTTTCCTTTTTTTTTTTTTTTGGTACTTCAAAAGCTCTTAAGGAGCTGTAAAAACTACTTCAAAAAAAGCAGAGTCAAGGTGACAGAAATCTAGTTCAAAGCAGGCAACAGTACATAAGAAAGAAAAATAATCATCCTCAGGCCTATATAAGCACCACTTTATATTATCACATACAGAGCCCAGTGGCACACTGGCACAAACTCCACATCACTGCTGCTACAAACCTACTGAAGCAAACAAAATGGTCCCCGAAACCCTCAAAAACATTTATCTTTAATATATATAGTAATTAACCAAATAACATTTCTAAAAATGAGGCAGACAGGGAAGGCACCCACCCACCAGGAAAAAAAAATAGCAAAATAAGCAAACAGACATAGGTGCCTCTTCCAAAGACGAAGAAAAGCAAGCAAGCAAATAAAGGTCAAGAATAAAATAAAAGCCAAAATGAAAACTGCTAGAATACAGAGAAATCTCTCCCCTCCCCTACTTGATGCCTTCTCTTCTCCAAGTCCAGCAATCAGCAGCAAGTAGGCACACAACACAATCCTTCCCACAAGGAAGAACTAAATCACAAAGGGTTCCAGACCCACTGGGTTCCAGACCCTTTGAAAGATTCAAGACTTCCACTCTTTCCCAGATGTTCTGATTGGCTGTTGACAGCCTTCACAATGCTATTCAATGAAAAACTTCCCAGTTTTGACAGACAAAATGAAAGGGTACATAAAAGAAGGAATATGAACTACTGTGCAGCCGAAACTGCCATATACCCTCTTTTGTAAACACACATTATTAATGTTTTAGAGGTTCTCTTTCAACAATTGCTAAAAAGATCAAGAAAAAAGGCAAAAATGATAGGATCACCAAAAGAACACAAACAAAATACTTTTGGTCTATAAAACAGAAAGATGCATTCGATTCAGATGGAGGAGTAAAATATGATGGATGAAACATCAATAATGTAATATATACTGATGACATCCTATTACTGGCAGAAAGCAGAAATTACTTGAAACTACTCCTTATGAAAGTGAAAAAAGAACCTGCAAAAACAGAGCTGCATTTGAAGATTAAGACAACAAAAATCATGACTACAAAACTGCACAATTTTAATGCTGACAGTGAAGAAATTGAAATTGTTACATTTTTGTATACAAAAAATATGAATGGCGATGACAACTAAGAAATCAGAAGATTGAAACTTGGAATGGCAGCTGTGAAGGAATGTTCCAACTACTGTATATTTTTATGCAAATAAAGAACTATGGTTTGGTTTTGTGGATGTGTCCACAAAAGCTTACATTATAACAGAATAGTTAGTCTTTAAGATGCTACATGTTTTTGTCTTGTTTTGTTTCTTTGAATTTTGCCTGATATGCTTGCATAGACTACGCTACCTCTTCCAAAACTATGGTTTGTTTGTTTTTTCATTATAAGCCTGAGTCTTAAGGGTTGCTCTCTGCTTCTGTTTCTCATTTTCCCAGGGCTGCTTTCCATCCTCCCTTCCTCCGTTTCTATTTCTCCAGACCCACCAGCCGCCCTCCTCACCGTCAAGGTAGCTGCGCACAGGCACTGAAGGTTTTCGTGGCTGACCATTTACCCTCACAAGAGTCCTGAGAGGTGAGAAAAGGATGTCCACTAGAGTCCCCAGCACACTGGTAATTACAATTTAGATTTTCCATGTGCACCTCGAGTGTGCAGATCATTACTTATGCACATGGAGGCACACAAACACGCACACACAAATTACCCACATGCAATGATTTAAATCCTGAATAAGTTCCATAAGTCCCAAAACTGGACTAAAAATAACCAAAATTGAATGCACACAATGAAACAAATTTCATGTGACTTTAATATATCAAAAAACGTTTGGGGGGAAAACGATAAAAATCACCAGTGTGAGAGAATAGGGTTCTTGATTCTCATGCCATAAACCAATCAAATGCAAATTCTGGCTGCCTGTGCTGTTCAAACGAAGTAATTTTTCCCCTTGTGTTTCCCTTGTACAAAAAATTTTCAACTGTGCAGCTGAAAACCTAAACCTGAGAGCATAAACACACAAAAAAATAAAGGGGTAGCTGGAGAGTGGCACAGTTCAGACACACAGCTAAAGCTGGGATCCTGTTAGGGCCATGGCCATAAACACAATATAAAAGAAATACAGGGCAAATTACGATTATCTAAGTCACATAACAAACCTTATAAGGTGGCATGTGAAGAGGTTTCCCGTCTGCAGCCCCCTTCAAATGTGCCAGAGGCCCCCAGGGGGTCATATGGCCCTAGCTGAGAATGGCTGCTCTGAATGTTTTGGACTATAGCTCGTACAGTCAGTCTCTTCCTAGTGATTCATCTGGGACTTCTGGAAACTGAATACTCAAACATATAGCCAAAGTTTCCCTGACCATGAGCTAAAGCATGGTTTCAAGTTTGATATCTTGGTTTCTTTTAACTCGTTAGAATAAGACACATTTCCCTTGGTAAAGTATTAAAACAGAATTTTTCATCCTCCTCTTGTATGTCGTTGGGGGGCAGAGAACGCTGATGCTCACTATGACTCATCCATCAGATACTATATTTTTTCATTACAGTATATTTACTTGCACTTCAAACCTTAGAAAATAAGGAAGCACAAGCCCAGAAATATTTATTAGGCTGGAAACAAAAACAAAGGGGAATCTTAACTTCAGAGATGATATCAAATGGAAAGATAAACTTTTAATGTAATAAGCAATTCTATTTTGAGGTAAGGAACAACAGCAGAACACCCTGGCCAAATAAAATTTTACAGAGAAGAAACCAAGATGTTGCCTTCAATTAAAGACTGCATTTAATCCATAACAGCATGACCGATGGTTTTTTTTTTTTAAACTATTGAAAAATCAATTTTTAAATAAGCTTTCACCTAAGAATATTCAATATTAAGCTATCTAAATATAAGCATATTAACCCAATGGTAAGTTTCAGCTACATCCATCAATGCCCTCCCGGAAACATTAAGGACCAAACCACTTAATACACAGGCCAAGACTGAACAGTTTATTTTATCATCTAACACCGCTGGACTTTCCTCACTTCCTTCTCTTTGTATAGCCCCTTTGTGGTGCCAAAAAACCCTGTTCCAGGGTTCTTCCCGTCCTCAAGATCAGGATTTTTGGGTTCAAGTGCCCAAATTCTGAAATGCTTTGGTAATGAAATGCTGTAGTACTGAACTGCAAGAATTAAGCTACATGGAATATTGTCAAGTTCTTAATGTTAGGAAATAAAAGAAGAATTGACTGAAAACTTGCTTTAGATCAGTTGTTTAGATAAGTTTTTGTTCCTAACAAATTTAAATAAATCTATTCTGGTTATAATTATAGAAATATATAGGAATTTGTACTTCTGTTTCTGCACAGTAGAAAGGACTCCTTCATAAACTACTAAAACTTCACATACAAAAGTAAGCGGGTGGGTGGATTCCTCCTATTAAACTGTTTCCCAAAGATTTTGAATATTGCTTTTCTCTTCTGATTAGAGAAATACTCATGCCCCCCAACTCTCCTTTAACATGAGTTTCAAATCCTGAATTTAAATTTAGTAATTTAAAGATAAAAGTAAACACAAAGTTATACTAAAATTTATTTTTAAATGAATATAAGCACCAGTAGGTTTTTTTGTTTTTCATTTTGCCACAGATTGGGGAAGGTACCCTGTACATTTTAGGAAATATTCCCATTTTCTACAACCCAATGAAATTAATTGTGTGTGTCTGGATCATCATTTAAAAAAAACTCAGTAATGGAGTGTGTGCACAAACAGCTGTGATTTGGGGAGATGGTATGAAATCTACTCAAAGTCCATGCAACAGTCATATTTCCACAATTAAACACACACTCAGTCTTAATAGTACAACAGTACAGTTAAGTACACTAAGTGAGAAGACAAGAAAAATAATATTCCAGAAAGCAATAGCCCATCTAAACAAGTAAGACAAGTCTTTCACTTCATCCTAGAACTCTGGAAATGGCTAATGGAACAAGATGATAATATATACATCACATAGTGATCTCAGTCTGAGCCCTCCCTTGAGCCTCAATACTTGGAGTGTTCTGGGCTTTACTGGGAGTTTCAACTGTCACTCAGCTTCTCCTTTAATGACAGAGCAGCTCCATCTACTGTATTGTTGCTGATTTCCTTTTTTCTCATTTCAGTTTGCTAACCATCTTTTTTACCTTATGAACAGAATATAAAGGAGTGGTTGTGGTGTTAATCCATGCTGGGGATGGAGCAACGAGCTCTCTGTCCAAGTCACTCTTGAATCACATAGTATTCCTAATTCAGTCTGCTTTTGCACATTTGTCTGAAGTCAGTGTACATGCCTGATAAATACGTATATAAATTCCTCTTGAGAACAGTGTGGCTGATACTATTATCTCCAAGTGATCATAGGCACACACAATACTGCGTAGGTCATTTTAAAACTATTTGTAATAATATGTAATATTTTACAATGTTCAAAGTGATTTATATTATCTCAGTAATATTACAACAGCTCTGTATGAGAGAGCAGGATTTTCTTAGAATAGCATATGGTAAGATGAGGCCAAAAGAGACCAACTTTGGTAAAAGTCTTACAGAGGTCATGGATAAAACAGGATTTGAACAAGGAAACTCCTTGTTCATACTCTGTGGCTTATTCCATCAGATCTCCAATCTCAATAAGAGTTTAGAATTCTTCTCTGAATTTAATAAAGATCAAAGCCAGAGAAAAATCTACAGCCTCCTGTCAATCCCTGTGAGGTCTTTCTATCCACAAACGGCCACCTCCGAATCCCAGAAACCCATTCTCATCCTTTACTTCCCTACTTTTACTGTATACTCTGTTAACCATGAGTGACAAAAGCATTTGAAGTGGTGAGTTCTTCCCACTGCTGTGTTACCTTGCTGGTGTTGCTTCTTGATGACATTAGCTGCCATGCATTCTCATTCATGTGGCTGCTATCTCCTTTCACTTCAGCACCTGCAGGACTTCTACATACCCTTGCCACTCTGCCACCTACACAGTTGAAGGGCTGCTTATTGGCAGTTGAATGGCTCCTTCTTCTTCTCTCTGGCAGTACTGAACCTCCTCCTATTGTGTATCTGCATATCAATCCAACCCAACAAATCAAGTTCACCTGTTATGTCAGTGGCTGTTGGTGGATCTCTAGACAAACAGTTTAGAGATGGTTGTTAACATGGAACAGAAGACAGTGGCCATGGGTTTTTCTCTGTCTCCCACCCATGCACCATTCAGGCATGCAATTTATCCATTTATATAATTCCAGTCTTTTGTAAGTTAATGCAACATAGAAAAAACATAAACCACTATTCACCAGAAATGCCTTTTCCTCGTAATAAATCAGTCATGTACTGTCAAAGGCAAATACTGTAGATTTATACAGTAATTGTAATAATTTTTGAATGTTCATAGGCTAAATTAAAGGATGTTCAATTCATTTATGACTCTGACCTATCAGTTATTTATCACCACCCTCCAAAAACAACCTTGTTATTTTGTCCCATCATCTTGCTTCTAACTTACGGGAACCTTTTACATAAATGACTTCTGAAAGGTCCTGTCATTAACAGTTTTGCTCAGTTCTTGCAGACTCAAAAGGTTGTGGCTGCTTTTACCGAGTCAGCCAATCTGATATTAGGTCTTTTTTGCCTAGCAATATTCTCTTTTCCAGTGAGTCTTGCCTATTCATGATATGTCCATAGTGTGACCGCTTCAATTTATCCATTTTTTCCAGAAATGGCTCAGGTTTGTTTGGGCTAGAAACCACTTATCTGCAAAAACAACAACAGTCTCTGCCAAAGTCTAATATGGGGACGGGGGGGGGGGGTTCTTTGTCAAGATTTTTTCCTACATTCAGCAATATAGATTGTCAGACCCAGAATAAGTTTTATTAAGATTATGTTGTTCTTCAGCAAGTAAAATCAGACTAACATAGCTCTTCCTCCCAATTGTCAAATTCAGGAGTATTGCACGGGGCCACAAAGTTTGGGAGAGATATAGTCTCCAGACATAGGTTGAAAGTTCCTCCTTAGATCGGAGAAGATAGGAGTGAATGGAATGTTCCATAAAACGGTAGAATTTCTATAAATACAGACTCTGTCACATTGTACCAAGTTGATTTAAAGAGGAGCTGCTGGTGCTGTGTTCCAATATTTTCCTCCAAGCCGTTTCAGAAGAGGTTTAAAGATGCTTTGTTCTTTTCTTCTTCTACAACCAGAAGTGTAACATGATATCTTCATAAGATATGCAATATGCTTAACTTGAATTTATGAGCAATGATGAAAGCTGACCAGACAGCCCTAGGAATTTGTATCTTTGCGTGTGTTTGAGGAACACACCATATCTCTGAAGCCTGTAATATGAAGGCTACATTGCAGTTTTTTCATAAAATGAGGGAACTCAGGAGGGTTTACGTGGCCTTTGGCACTGCCAGACCACACTGCCATTATTGGGAGAACGGTGACGTACACATGAGACAAATTTATTTGATTTTTATTCTGCCCATCTGGCTACTGTAAATAACATGCAGAAAGACATACTTGATTCTACAGGAAAAAGAAATGTGGAATCAATATTGATTCTCTATTTCAACCTCCCTAAAACATATTCATTTCTTTGGCACAGAATGCATGTGGGTAATAAGAGGCATGTAAATTTAAACAACTACCGGTTCAGATTTTAATGAGGCAGAACATAGGCTTTTTACAATCTACCCAGAGTTATGGGAGGCTATTGCAAGAGAAATATGATATATGAAACTGCTGCAAGAGCAATATGAATGGAAACTACACTCAGTCGCTATTTCCCTTTAATTACCTGCCCAGTTAGTATGCCCCTTTAATTAGCTGCCTCTCCCAAGCTGCTAGATAAATGAAGAGAAATCACGCATTATGGCAAATGCACATTTCCTCCTTTTACAATGATATTCCCTCAGGCACAGAAATCTTTTAAATTCAAGAAATCAGATATGAAAACAAAGTTTAGCTAGATACAAAACAAAAGCAGCTTAATTTGCCAAATCTGGATTGGATCAAACTTATGTTTGAATCAACAGAGTATTTAGGGGAGCTCTGTTTCTAATGACATGTTGACATATTAATGGTATAATACAGTTTGCCCTTAAGAGGGGTCTCTTAGATTACCGTATTTTTTGCACCATAAGACGCACTTTTTTTCCACAAAACAGAGGGGTGGAAAGTCTGTGCGTCTTATGGAGCAAAGAAAACAGATTATATTTTCCTGTTTTCTTCTTCTAAAAAATTGGTGCGTCTTATGGAAAGGTGCGTCTTATAGAGCGAAAAATACGGTAGCTGCCTTGATTTCAGATGGCCTCCCTTCAGTGTCTCCTATTTTCCTTCAGACCATTTCTGATTCTTCAGAGAAATGGGCTACTTACTGATCCGCCCTCAAATTGTAATGAACCTGTGGACTGCCTCTTGTTTACAAAAAAAGAGGCATCCTTGCTATCTCCAGAATAGGAGGGATAGGAATACTTTCTTATACACAGAACAGCAACTCTGACAGAGACTCATACACAGAGAGGACTTCCTTGTTCATTTCAGTACAGAAACTCGAAAGTGGACACACATTCTTTTTTCTATCTAGAAAAGCTCCGCGCACACACCAACACATGAAACAACTTGCATGTAAGCATCTATCCCTAAGGTTGTCCACCCAGGCTAGCCAGGTTTTGCGCATGTGGGTGGCCACCCCTAGAGAGGCCGAGAACCGGGCCAGGAACTGGGCCTTCTCTGTGGTGACCACAATATTTTGGAATGCATTGCCCACAGATATTTGCCAGGCTCCTTCCCTCCTGGCATTTGGGAAACAGGTAAAAACTGTATTGTCTGAAGAGGCCTTCAGAAACATCTTACCTCTTTGACATCCTCATGGATCCATGAACTGGATATTGATCTTGATTCACCATTGCCTCTAGGTTCATTTTACATTTTGGGTTACTACTGTTATTGGTTCGATCACACTATTTATGTCCTTGTGGACTGGGGTGGGTAGTCATGAGGGATTTTTAAACTGTTGCTAGCTGCCCATAGCACTGCCTGGTCATTAGATGGGCAGGACAGAAATGTAATGAATAAATAATAAACAATTCTGGCTGGAAGATCTACACTCCTACTGACCAACATGGTGGCTGAAAATAATTCAGTATGCATGGCTGGTAATATTACCAATTATTACCAATCAGACCTAATGTTGCTATCATACAGAAGACAGAGTGGAAGTACTGGGATGGGTATAGGAATGCAAGATAGCAGTCAAAGCAAAGCCGTAATTAAAGTAGGTTGTTCAGTAAACGTCTTTCATGCAGTCACCAGTTCTATCTGCAAAGAAACAGTAAAATAGTGCAGAGAAGTTAGCACTTATACTAACATGTTACCATTTTTTAAGGAAACAATATGAACAGGTACTACTCCTTTGAGATAACCCTCAGTGAGCTTTTTACTGCGGGTTATCTGAAAACAAGCACAAAACCACCTGTTTCACGTGTCCTGCTTTAATGTGATTCCTTGCATTAAAGGAGGAACTGAAGCAGCCAACTGTCCACTGGCCAGCCAGTGTTGGAAGTTTTTTGGCCACTACTAACAGAGTTATGGTCAGGGCAGGAGATCACCTGCTTGCCACGCAGGGGGAAAGGAGCTGCTGAAGTACCTCCCTCTGGCAAGAACAACACTTGCAGCCAGGTGCTGAGGTGGCCAGGAAATCTTCCTGGCACTGGCCAGAGAGTGATGCTATTCTTGTCTGAGGAGAGGATCCAGTGGCTCAGTTTTTGCCACATGGTCAGCCCTAACCTTGGTGCTTTCTACAGCTGGGAAGCCTCACAGCACTGGCTGGCTTGCAATAGAAGCCCTGGTGCAGTTTAAAAATGGTGCCAATGCAAACCTTTTAAGATCACATCAGGGTTAGCCTTGTGCACAGCAACCAAAGCTGCTGCAAATTCACTGCACATTTGGCCATATGTGTAGCTGTGGCTGCACTTGCAGTTTCTTTGTTAATCATGAGCATATTCTTCAGCTGGTTCTACTCTACTTTTGAAAATATAATGGATGTGTCTTGTTCTGCAGGAATCTCCTCCACATTATCTGGAAGACAGAATAAACCTTTTAGGGGGAAAACAAGCTACTGTTTGGCAATTATAGCCCACTGGGCTGATAATTAATTCAATGAATTTCCAGAGCAACATCTCAGAGGAAGATACATCGATCTAGATGTCAATCTGGTCTTTTTGCCTTTCTTACAAAAAGCAGAAGTAGCCATACTGATAAACTGCAGATTTTAAAAAATCCAAAATCCATATTTGGGAAAGATATTTTTAATCCAAAAATTCACAGAATAGTATTTAAACCTCAAGTTGTCTGTAATTCTTTGTAAGGCAAGACATTGACTAAAGCAGACCTTTGCTTTAACATATGGTATTATGAAAACAACTAGCTCCTCAGGCTATCAGATGTCTAAAGCCTATACAGCAACAGTCAAAAGCATTATGTAAGGTCCATGAGAATACGAATAGCATGCCAGCCATGAATTACAAAACAGGATATTTTCCTCAACATCATGTAGGCAAAGCTGCTCTTTACCACTTTAACTGCATCAAACTAATGTTATCTAAACATGATTAAAGACACAGAAGGCTATCTGTATAACCTATCTGGAAACACAACTGTTACAATCCACTTCTTAGCCTACTCTAAGTGGAGAAAGTTTTCCCTATACTAGCTGGAAGTGCCTACAAAAGTCAGCCACACATCCTCTCACAGACTCACCACACTTCCTTTATGAGAACAAAAAGCAGTTTTCAGCTTGTTTCACGAAATTAATTTTTAGATTAAATGAACTGTGGGATTTGAGTTCTACTAATCAGGATAGTGATAAATAAAAGAAGTTCAGCCAGAATGGATATATTCTTTGTGTGTAGTCTAAAAGAAACGATGCAGTATTGTAGTACAGTATCTTAAAATAGCTTCACTTCTAGGCATCTCAGCTGAAGGATCTCAAGCAACAGAATGGTCAATTAGGGTGTTGTCTGGGAATAATGAAAGCTGCATTACAACACATCTGGAGGGCACCAGGTTAGAAAATGCTGTCAGTCAAGGTACCAATACTAAATTAGATAGACATCATCTGGTTCAGTACTATTCATTCATTCATTCGATCCCTATATAACCCATCTAGCAAATTGCTACCCTGGGCAATGTACAACAATAAGCACGATTTATATAAAATTTATAATATATTAATCCTACTCTCCAAGAGACCAACAAAACAAGTGACAAAAAAGTATTAATTGGTGTACAGAATACCCCTTCTTCCTCCTCAACTAACTTAATCAGTTGGGAAGAATCCCTCCAAAACTCTCCTTTAAAAAGCACTGTTTTAAGATGCTTTTTAAAGGGAGGGCACCTGGCACAGCTCCAGCACATTCCACAAAGAAAGCACCACAGCAGAGAAGGCCTAGCTTCTAGTTTATGCTTTCCAGGTCTCTTAAGGTGTTAATATTCATAGGCACAAAGTCTGTGAGGGCCTGGTCAGACAGGCAAACTTGGCAGAAGGCATTCAGACAAGCATTGAGGTCCCAAGCCGTTTAAAACTTTCTATATTAAAATCAGCACCTTGAACTGGCATGGAAGTGAACCTGTAACCAAGAAGAGCCATAATTGGGGTGATGTGGTCAAATGTCTTCACCCTTGCAATCAGTCTGGCTACCACATTTTGGACCTCTTGAAGCTTCCATATCAGCCTCAAAGAAAGCCCCACATTGAGTGCATTACAGTAGTCAATTTTGGGACTACCAGTGTATGGACCAATATTGCTATGGATCTAATGTCCATATCAGGGCGCAACTGAGCGATTCGCCAAAGTTGGAAAAAATCAGCACATGTCACAGCAAAGACATGTTTTTTCATAGTCAGCACTGGATTTAAAATGAATCCCAAATCGCACTTTTGATCCTTGTATGGAAGGGTAAATCCATTAACCCTGAGGGAAGTATCCCCCAGAAAAATTAATGGATCCCCCCAGCAACATGATCTCCATCTTGTCAGATTCAGTTTCAGCCTGTTTCTCCTCATCCAGTCCAGAACTGCAGCCAGACACCCTTCTAGGCACTGGACAGCATCTGCTGCAGTTGACTTAAAGGAGAGCCAGAGCTCTGTATCATCCACACATTGATAACGAGAGGCTCAAAATCTCCTGATAATGCCTCCCAGTGGCCGAGCACTGGGGAGATGATTGACCTCTGTGGGACCCCACAGTTGAGGACCTACAGAATCAAAACAGCCTCCCTAAGAGACTCTCTAGAGTTGGCCATTGAGGAAAGACTGGGTTCAGCTTAACTCAAGGCCACCAATCCCCAACCTCAATAGTCTATCTAGGAGGTTATCATGGTCGATGGAATCAAAGGGGCTAAGAGAATAAGGAGGACCAGCAGTGTCAGGTTACCCCTGTCAGCTTTCCTAAAAAGGTAAACTTGCAGCATGACCAGTGCCATCTCTGTAGCATTCTGGGGCCTGAACCTAGACTGGAATGCGTCTAGAAAGTTGGTTTCTTCCAGGAATGCTTATAAGTGGTCCACCACCATACTCCTGATCAATTTGCCAGTAAATGGAATGTTTGTGACAGGCTTGAAGTTATTCAAGTCATCTGTTGCTAGATTCACCTTTTTCAGAATGGGCTTAATGATATTTCTTTCAAGCAGTTTTTTTAAAAAAGACAATTTCAAGACATTTGCAGTTTTTCATTTATAGTTATATCAAATACATCGACAAAATTCATTAGGCTTAGACACTGCACATCCACATTGAACAAGATGGAAACAAAATGAGTTTAAGCAGAGAAACTCATACAAAAAATAATCACAACCATCTGAAGAGAGTACCAGTAGACTTAAACGCATGGAAATACCAAGTTATGTGTTTCATTCCCATATACACAACTTCAATTTATAACTTCACAATAAAAATTTAAGTTCCAATGGTATAATGGACAAAGTGGCAGGGTGGGACACAGGAGACCTCGGTCTGAATCCCTACTCAGTCACGGAAACTGTAAAACCACTCCTTAAATATCTCACCTTGAAAATCTTACTAGGGTTGCTGTAAATCAAATACAACTTGACAGCATGTAACAAACATAAACATCTCACAATATCATCTTACAATATCACTTCTTTATTAGACATAGAGACAGATATACTAAATTGAGCAAGAAAACAATCCAGAGTTATGCCTTTTTTCAAAATGTCACATGAGATAAAATAAGATTGTCTTTCTTCCTTCTTTTGTAGTTATAGTGAGTACATTATACTTCTATAAAACAACTTTGGAAATAAGTCCATTTCGCAAATGATCAATAGAA
Source organism: Pogona vitticeps (assembly GCF_051106095.1). NCBI lineage: Eukaryota > Metazoa > Chordata > Lepidosauria > Squamata > Agamidae > Pogona > Pogona vitticeps. The sequence goes on along the minus strand of NC_135783.1, from coordinate 58,292,432 downwards.
AATAGCAAACCTGACAAGTTGTTGGTACCCTGTCTGACATAACAGTTATTTGTAGCAAACAATTATCTGAAAGAACCATTTCTCCCAATGTCAGAAAACCTTCTCTCCCTGTTTTACATTGGTGATGAGGCAAGTGATTATCACTCTTTCATAGTTTTGTGTATTTAGGTCACTTAGTTGCTTTAGCAAATTATGTATCTGCCTAAAGCAAACAATATACAGGTTTCAGCTGCACGCTTATGTTGCATGTGTATCTATCTCCTTCTTTCAACATTGATATCTTCCATTACTGATAGCAAAAACATTTAACTTGCAACATTATCAGGTTTCTTTTCAATATTTTCTTTTTAACATTTGCAGTGTGGTATTATTATTTCAGTGTTTCATTTGTGATGTTTGAGGGAGGAAGTAATGAACTCTGGTTCATACTGTCTGCAGGGGCAGAAGTCAGGAGTTTGATTCCTAGCTGTGTGGCCCAAGAGAAGATTCAACCAAAGTGGCCTTGGGCAAGTCGTACAGTCTTACAGTGCCCCAAGAAGTAGGGAACAGTGAATGACTTCTGTGCACTGCCTAACTAGATATATAAGTCAGAATCAACTTGATGTCATGCAGTTATTATTATCATACATAATTCCTACTAGGCATAAGAAACACAAATAAAAATGTAGCACAGCATTGTATGCTAAATTTCGCACATAATTTAAACCAGTTTTGTCCCACAAGATATATACTCTTAAAAGTAACATATTCCAAATTAGAATGTAGACTAAAAGATACTTCATATAATTAAAGATACCAGGATGTAATAAAATCTCTTGATGTTCGCTTGAAGTAGTTTTTGAACTGGCTTCTCAAAAGATTTCCATCTAAGATTCTGTAGAAATATGTATGAAGAACAGAGACAACCAGGAACTTATTAAGGCAGGAAATATCCTTCAGATGCTGCTCGACAGCAACTCCCAGCAGCCTGTCAGCATAGCCAGTGGTAACAAAAAGTAGGAGTTGCAGTTCAACAACATCTGGATGATCACATGTTTCCCATCCTTGCCATAAAAGTACATGGAGAGTTTACATTGCAAACATCAGCTTCCCCTCATTTTCCTCTTCTGATGTCCACAGTACATTTTAAAAGTGGTGGAAACATCACCTTTCTCTTCTAAAAAGTTACATGCATGTACTAGAACTACAGAAGATAACAAATTCAGCAGTTCATCCTTTAAAAAAAACAATTAAAATTATCAGACAAGAATCATATTTGGAAGTTTATCTATGTGACATGAGCACTATTTGGAGCAAAAGTCAGCAGGCAGCAAACTGAGTATGTATACATATAATATTACAGCTCTAAGATACTACATACCACAGTTATAATGATGGTAATAGATAACAGACACTGCTCTGTGTGTCTGCTTAATAGAAGAGACACTACAATTTAATATACTATATGGAAAAAATCTAAGTACTGTACCAGGATTTGGTTATGTGTGTGTGTGTGCACACGCATGCATTAGCACCTCCCTTTCCCCCTCCCACCCGGTACAATGGCAAATATATCATCAAGGTTACAGTACACTTGAAGTACTTGAGATCCTCTTAAAAATTAATTCAAAAACTATTTAAGGCAGTGGTCCTCAACCTTGGGCCTCCAGATGTTCTTGGACTTCAACTCCCAGAAATCCTGTCCAGAAAAGGTGGTGGTGTAGGCTTCTGGGAGTTGTAGTCCAAGAACATCTGGAGGCCCAATGTTGGGGACCACTGATTTAAGGGACATATTGATGGAGGCTGGTATTATCTTCACATTTGGTACGATAATTTAGGTTCAAAGCTGAAAGTTGTACCCTCCTCCACCAGTAAGCCTTTTAATACGGTAAACTGCCTAGGGTTATCTTAAGGAGAAATGTGGTATAAAAATAATTTTAAATAAATAAGGATTGTACACATTACTGTCTCTCAGTCTGACCTACCCCAGAGTTGTGGTAAGTACTATATGACCCCTGATAATACTGTCCAAATGTCTAAAATCTGACAAGCCACAGAATGTACAAGGATAATCAATTATTTTGGCTTTGGTAAGATTAAAGTCTCACAGATTTCCTCCACTTTAGCTTTTTCTAAATAGCCTGCATCCTCCTTACAATTTTACATCATTAAGGAAATGGATTACAATTTGTTCCAGGCTACATCATCCTTGGTCTGCAGTCCTAAACACAGTTGTGTGAAAGTAAAAGCTACTAAATTTTATGAGACTTATGAATAAACACGTTTAGGATTACACTGTGTGTCACAGAAAGGATCTGAGCTTCTTAACCACTGAAGAAGCACACACCCTTTCTCACCAACCCGAGTTTGGTAGTTTATTCTGGGTCTGAGGAGACAAGGGTTAGCCAATCAGCCTACTGCTGTTTCTCAGTGCTCAAGGGTACTGAGTGACCACTAAGGAGTTGCAGAGGAGTATCTCTGTAGTGTTGAAAATTGTTTGCTTTCCTAGAATTTCAGCAGGAAGCAAACAGATTTTTGTGACAGATTTCCTCAGCCACAATCCCCCTAAATCCATTTGTCTCCAAACGGAAGAGTAGACTCCCTTAGACTGTTTGATTGTTGAATCACTCAATCTTTGGGGGGCTTGCTTAACTGTCTTTTCTTACCCTACTGAGCCTCACATTTGTGAGTCTACATGCAACATGGAGGAAAACAGAATTGGCAGTGACATTCAGGCACAATATGAGGAAGTTGTCCAAGGCAGCTCAAGAAAAAAGAAGATTCATTTCAAGGCTTCGAGCAAAGCCTGTTTATCTTCTATGATAATAAGGTCCTCTCCTTCACTTGGCAACTGCACTCTGCTGCTGTGTTATTGAGACTTATGCCCCATGTTATAATGCACTGCTTTCCCTCCACAAGCAACTCTGGTACTGCTACAGCTGATTACTATCAATGCTTTCCCTCCTCCCTCCTGGAGACAGGCTGATGATGAGAGACAGACGCGGGGGAGTTGATCCCTGCTTAGAGTAGCAACCTCTGGGCAAGTACTGTATTCGTCAAAGCTACAAACACACTGGCGATGATAATGCAGAGCCAGCAATGCGCAGAGTATGAGAAGGGAAAGGGGAGCAGGACAGAAACCCTTCTATAACCATGCAACAGTCATGGGCACAGGATGGAGAGACCCTCTTCAATGCCAATGCAAACAAACACAAGCACTTTGGCCCTTGCTGTCTTGCACGCACACGCACAAGTTACTACCTGCTCCCTATGTTGCGGGATGAGAACACCCCCCCCCATCGCCCCTGCCTCCCAAAACAATGCCGAGCAAAGCTATCGTCTATCCACAGAATAGGTGCAGAACCTCCATCACAGAGGGAAGGAGTTTAAAAAGAAGGAAAGAGGACCGACCTCCTAGAAGAGATGGCAGGGTTAGACCATACCGCTCTCCCGCCAGAGCCCTACAGAAACAACAAGCAGCCACGCCAAGACGAAACCAGGAGGGAGGGGGTGAAGGGAACGGGGCACCCCCTCGCTCGGGGGGGGGGAGGCAAAGATGGCTTCCAGGTAGGGGAGACCGAGAGAGGAAGGGGGCGCGCGGGTCCAGGAAGCGCAGCCTGGAAACAATACCGGGTGACGGGGGGAGAGAGAGAGAAACGACCGGCAGGGCAACAGCGATGGGAGGAGGGGAGCCCAGAGAGAGGAAAGCGTGGCAGCAGCGCCGCCGCCCCTGCCTGGGCCACCCAGAGAGGAACGGAGGGGCCACCCCGGCTCGGTCGCTCTTCTCAGGCCCCGCGTGGCGGCTAGTTTCGGCCCGCCACGGCCCTTCGGGAACTTACCTGCTCTTACTGCCTCCACCCAGTCCGCCCGGCCTTTCCCCGCGTCCCGCTCTTATCCCTTTGACAGCTGCTGAAGCACCAGCAAGGAGTGCGGCGGCGGCGGCGGCCAAGCCCGGGCGCTGCTGCTCATGTCAGAGAGGAATCCTGCCGCCCCTCAAGCCCCGCCTTCCTCCCGTCGAGTCGCCAGGGAAACCCCAGAACCCGCCTCCCTCCAGCGGGGGGGGGAGAAACTAACCCGAAACCAAACCCGCCCCCACTAGTCCGCGCAAGCTCACTTCCCGCCCCCCCTATTTTGTGTCACGTGCTCCCTAAGGGGCCAATCAGGGGTGGCAGGATCAGCGCCCCCACCGGAGTAAAGGGAACGCTGTTATGCGGCGGGAGGAGCGAACGGCGGCGTTTGCGTGTCAGGTTTTGGCTTCTCCGCATCCTTTCTGAGGAGGTGTTTTCGTCTGCGGGGGAGCCGCCACCGCCACCAACAGTGTCACTGTGTGCTCGCATCTTTCTCGGCCTCAGTCCTGTGTGTTTCTTCTGCATCTTTCCCTCGTGACGGAGGATGATGGAGACTGTCTAGGACGGTCATTCCAAAATGACCTGCCTTTAATAAGTGTGTTAGTCTGTGGAGTGCCACAGGGCTCCACAAATTAACGAGGATAAAACAATTTAATCTCAAAAACAAATTCAGTGAGGTGTTTGTGCTTCCCCTTGCAAGGGGCAGGGGCCTGTCTGTCCCAAGGCGGTTGTGACTACAGCACTCAATTACAAAAGATCGCTTTTTACCACTTCCTTTTTTACCGCAGATAGCGCATAAACACAGGAAGCAGAAACACACACAAACATAATTCATTTTCTTTCACACAGACACTGACAGAAAAGAGACGACTGCTTCTTTCAGAAGCTGGATTTATAGACAAGCAAAAGAAGCTACAGTTGGGGTTCAAATGTGACATACTGTACTAGCTCTGCAGAACTCGTTTTTTATTTTCTTCAAAATAACGCTTAATCCCGCTGACAAGAAAACCTGCTGTCCTACCAGGTTCTCACCTCGAAGTCCATCTGTGCCTTCTAGGAGGCATCGGGACAATTCTGTCCCCGTGTTGTGCCGTCTCCGGCATCTCTGGTGTCTCTATCCTCCCTCCAAAAGAAGAGGGCACGGAGTGATTTGCAGTTTTTAAAAACTAACAAAAAATGGGGCTGAGGGTCATGGCATGAGGTGTGGCTCTCCAACATTCATGGCTGTGCAACTCACAGTCCTATGGAGATTCCCTAGCTCGATTTAGAACACTGTTTCCAAACCCCAAGGGTGTGGGGGGGGGTCACAAAGTGTTTTCTGCCGGGGTGTCATGGGTCACCTTATATGTGTTGTAGCCCTTGTTAAAAAATTTTTCCTTGACCTTTGAAGCAGGATATGGAACTGCATATGTGTATGAGTAAGGCCCTTTGGTAGGGGGATGAGGGCGGGGAAAAGCCTCTGCTTTCTGAGAAGATATGACTTTACCCCATTAAAAATGCCTTTTTATGCAAATGTGGTGGGGCACAGGTTATTCAGCTATTATAAAAAGGGGTTGCATCTCCCAAAAAAAATGAGAACCCTGATTTAGGGCCCCAGGCTCTGAATTTAAGGGGAAAAAACCATGAGAATTTTATATATATAAAACTTTACACCAGGCGTATATATACAAGAGAATGAAAAGCATGTCATTGGCGACTATTAAAGTAAATATAATAAAATGAGAATCTAACTATTCATCTGTTAAGCAAGCTCACTTGCCATGGCTTCTTAAGAAGAAACATATATAAAACTTTTTTATATATAAACGTTTTATAAAACTTTATAAAATTCTCATTGTGTGTGTGTGTGTGTGTGTGTGTGTGAGAGAGAGAGAGAGAGAGAGAGAGAGAGAGAGAGAGAGAATATATATATATATGTATGTATGTATTCAAGTACTGTAATACTATGAGACTATAAGGCTTCCCATACTTAGAACTTAGGGCCTCGATAAGTTCTAGCCCAGCTCTGCAAACAAAAGGCAAGCAGGGCATAATAAACATGCAAATAAGTTATGAGGAACACAGGTATCAGTGGTGAAACTGTCATGGGACTTTAAAGCCTAAGATCCTGTATTAGATCTTCAAGAGCCCTAAAATGACTACTCAGAGAGTGACAGGTGGCAGACAGAGGCCATTTCAAACAGCATCAACATCTGGGCCAATATGGGTTTGCCAGGGCCTACTAAGATTAAGGCTGTATAACGCAGCATTGTTTCTTCTTCTTAAGAAGTCATGGCAGGGTGAGCTTGCTTAACAGATGAATAGTTACAGGTTCTCATTTTATTATATTTACTTTAACAATCGCCAATGACATGCTTTTCATTCTCTTGTATACTATATACGTCTGGTGTCAGGTTACCAGAAACTAACTGCATCTCATCTCTATAATCATTATAGTGCTATGATCTAAGTGAGTAAAATAAGAATGATATGCACAAAATAGTTTTTAAAAATTACAATGAGGAAACAGATTTGTTAGTTCGTTTTTGTTTAAGAGGAAGAATATAATATTAGTTGTAAAGCATGGAATAACTGTGTTGGAGAGCGAAAAGCTAGATATTAGCTGTGCACATTATAACTGAAATAATGCAAATGGCATTCTGAGGGACTAGAAGAGTATTAAATTCAGAGTGCAAAAATGTGTCCCATTTATGATACAGTCAAGCCTTGTGGGTGGGTGCCCCTAGTGTTTGTGGATTGGAGGCCTCCCTGTCCTTTGGGGAGCTACTCTCTCCATGAAGGATGAGGCTCACAGCTTGGACATACTTCTGGACCCAGCACTATCAATCTAGTCGCAGATAACGTCTGTGGTTCACTTCACCTATTTCCATCTAAGGCAGATTGTCCAGCTGTGTTCCTACTTTAATATCAGGTCCCCCACCACACTGGTCCATGCATTGGCAGTCTCAAGATTAGACTACTGAAATACTCTCTGCATGGGGCTGCCTATGAAGCTGCTTCGGAAACTTCAGCAGATCCAGAATATGGTGGCCAGACTACTAAGTGGTGTAAAGGAATACCATCATATTTCTCCTACTCTGGCCACCCTTCACTAGTTACCTGTTAATTTCTGTGCTGGTTTCAAGCTGATGGTGCTAACATACAGAGCCCTAAATGGTTTGGAACCTCGATACCTGGCAGAATGCCTCCTTCCAACAAGAACTGCCTGTCCTATATGATCTTCCCAGGCCCAGAGATTGAGAGTATTGATCCCAAGAGAGGCCCAGAAAGAGAAGACTAGAAACCAGGCCTTTTCAGTGGTCGCTCCCCAACTCTGGAACAACCTCCCACCCAAAATCCTCCTGGCCCCTTCACTGGGAACTTTTAAACAATTACTAAAAACATGGTTTTTTACACAGGACTTTCTGGACCTTATAACGTCCTAATACAGGGGTTCTTGCTGCCTTGCTTCCATATCATTTTAACTATTTCCAGTTAAATGTTGATGTATGTGTGTTTAATTTTGATTTATAATTATTATGTTTACTGTTTTAGATTGTCTGATGTTATATCTGTTTAAACCGCCCAGAGTGACCTTGTCAGCCAGATGGGCAGTTTAAAAGGACATAGATAGATAGATAGATAGATAGATAGATAGATAGATAGATAGATAGATAGATAGATAGATAGATAGATAGATAGATAGATAGACAGACAGACAGACAGACAGACAGCTAGATAGATAGATAGATAGATAGATAGATAGATAGATAGATAGATAGATAGATAGATAGATAGATAGATAGATAGATAGATAGATAGATAGATAGATAGATAGAATGTCATTATACTGTGTTGTTTTTTTCTACAGACCAAATCATGTCCGAGTTGAGCAATCAGGCATCTAGCTGAAGAGTAAATAGAAAAAGAAACCATGATACATTTTGTATTCTTTATTTAATAGCAAAAGTATAGGGTAAACCTATAGATGTAAGATATTAGAAGATGTCAACAATCCTAAACCTGTCACACTCACCAAGTATGAGAGATAGGGTTTTTGCATTTCCTGGACTACAAATCCTATAACTTTCCATTCTGGGAGTTCTGACTGACAGACAGACACCTGAATGTGGCTCATCTGGCAGAAACGCCTAACATGGAAGGCTTTGAGGCTTAGCTAGACCTAGTTTTGCTGAGCTTTGTGTTTGGAAAGAAAGCTACCAGCTAACACTGGAGCTGAAGCAGGATGTTTGACCAGAGCTAGGTCTAACTAAATCCCAAGGCCTTCAAGTTGAGCCTTTTCTTCCATATGAGCCACATTTAGGTGTCTGTCTTGTAGAATTCCCAGAATAGAGAATTATGGGATTTGTAGTCCAAGAAATCTGAAAATCCCATCCCTATATCATACAGAGTTTGTTGGCGAGAATCTATAACTCTTCTGTTGGAGAAATTGGGATTTTGGTGTTCACACATGATACCTCTGCAATTGTGTGCTGCCAATTTTGACACGTATGGCTGTCAGGTTCTCTGCTGTCCTGAGCCATTGTCCCAGTTTCCACTGGCTGGCATTCAGCAATCATAAAGGATATAGCTGTGTACATAATATCTACATACTCCACATTACTAAATGACCTTCCCTAGAGTTAAGCCATGCAATCAGAACAAGACTTTGCTTGCCAGTCCAGAGTTCAGATTATGTTGAAAATCTGCAATGAGGCAATGAAACTGTGGTAAGAGTATGACATATTCAGTAAACCAAGGGCAGGAGGGAAAGGGGGGCAAATGAATGCCAGACTATTGCTATTTGTTAGTAACTGATTGTTCTGTCCATGGTAGGAAATTTTGCAAATCACTTTTTCTTGAGTGCAGAGCAGCAAAGATGAGACAATGGCTGGGAAAAGGGCAGTGGAGCCCCTCACCATCATTTTCAGAAACCTTCTTGTCTTTTGTATTTTAATTTTTACTCTATCAGAGTAGTGTGTAAAAAACATAGATTGGGCACATCTATGTTCATATAACTTGCACAAAGCCTTTGAATGCTTTGAAAATCTAAGGATATGATTTGCAACATTCAGTTCTTCACATTTTACAGAGCGTGTAAAAATATGAGTTTCTGCAGAATTTAAATAAGGTGCTCTTGGAGTTAATAGAGATGGTCTTATGAAAGTCAAATAGTGCAAACCAGTCCTATTATAATCTGTGGGAGTTTTGCCTTTGACTTCAACAGTAAGTGAATAAAATCTGAGATATACAGAATAGCTACAGATGAGTTGAAAAACAATTTAGGCCTCTCCCAGACAGAACAAGAGTGGGTGATTATGCTTGGTCACAGTTTGTCATGTAGAGACTAGCCGTTACTGAGGTACTTAAAGTTTTCTAACTGGGAGACTTCAACAAAGAAATGAGAAGGCACCACAGAACTAAACTCTGCCCTAGAACAAATCTTAAGAACAAAATAAACCATACTATTCAATAGCAGTTGCCCCCCCCCAAAACCCTGAAAGACAGGGGGAAAGTCACTGTAAATCAAGACTGGTATTAATTGGATGGCAGGAAAAATGCTGAAACCAATCATGTTGAACCTGGCAATTTCACAGGTACTTTTGCCTTGTCTGGAGAAGCCCTTTAAGTAACTTTAGACAGATGTGCATCACTTTATGAACCTACAATTAGGGAAGAGAGATCAGTGTTCTGTTCTGACTTATATTACTGACAGGAATAAGAACAGGAATCACAGTCAATTTCTTAACCACTCTATATAGATCAACTGTAGACACTGCAAGTCCTCTCCAAACAGTTGAGTAATAAGTGTACCTTTTTTCAGTTACTGTTGAGACATGCAATGTTAAACACACTTACAAGAGAGTATAACCCTTTGAACTGAGTGGATCCTATAAAACATACACACAATATGTCTAGTAGGCGTATCAATTATGCTCAGGAGATGAGACATACAGCACAACGTTGTGTTTGTTTACTCCTGAGCATAATTGATAAGCCAACTGATTGGACAAAATGTTGGAATTTACAATTTATTAAATGCTTTAAAATTACCACCTAAAAGATTTATCTGTATATTTGTTAACACATTAACTGCTCTGTATATTTGTCTATATTATCTAAGGTATACACTTGCCTAAGACAGATATACTATATAACAAATTGGCCTAAATTAATCAAAATATATATTTCATTGTGTAGCTGGTTTCCAGGAATGTTTATTCTGAAGTACGAAACACTTGCTGGGTGCAATAAGACTTAATCCTTGGTAAGCATATTTGCAGTAGCAACATAACTAAACCAACAAGGGTGTGGTTTTTTTAATAATTAAATTGCAGCATTTTTTTCTTAGCCACATATAGATAGATCTGAATTAGATACAACATATACACATAAAGGAAGTTGTAAAGCCAGATGAGCAAGTCACAAATATCTGTAACAGCATCAAATAGAAATTGCTTTGAAAATACCTTTTAAAATTACGTAAGTCACTTATACTACCAAACTCTCAGAACTAAACTAAATGTGACAAGGTAGGTCCTTGATTAGTCTTCTAAAAAATTTCATTTCCCTCCATGATCGAAATGAGCTTGATTTGGATCAGAGCTGCAACAACAGGAAAAATTACTATTCTTCTCACCTTTTGTTTTCCCAATACAAAAGCCCCACCCCCTACCAAAAAAAGGAATGAAGGAAAAGACAAATGAAAGAAGACAGCTATTATACACCAATGCAGAATAAATTTAACAGGAATGGCTCGCCAATTGCATATTGCTGTGCAGAGAAAAGAATAAGAGAGCACTGTCCCTGTCAGAGAGGAAAAATAAATTTTCTTCTTTTCAGCTGGAGGGAAGGGGGGGGGGGGACAGTCTTACCTTTCCTCTCCATGGTAGCTGCTTCTACCAAGCCACAAGCACATCGAGGCATTAGCCTAGTAGATGCAGTGGGGGGTAAGGGCAAGCACTGATTGGTTTCAAAATAAGCCAAGCTCTCTTCTCTCTTCTTTTCTGGACCCACACAACTGTGAGTCAGGAGGTGCCAAAGATACAGAAAGTTGCCTTTTTGGGAGGACTACTGCTACCCAGAACACTCCAGCTGGCATAGCCAGTGGCTGGGGGGTCCTGGGAGTTGAAGTCCAACAAACACTACACATTGCTAGGATTAAAGTTTCCTCTCAAAACAAAATAGCTGCAAGAAAAATCACCACCACCAGGTCCTTGCCATCTCTCACTGCTGCTAAGGAAAAAAGGAAGTTATGGATCTCCTACGTACATCATGTCTAATTTGGCTCACACTGTTCACACTGGCACACAAACATAAACAATACTGTTGGAAAATGGCAAGGTCTATTTACACATTTTCAGCCATAATGAAGCTAGGAGTATGTATCCACAGTTGAATCTTATGTATATTTACTCAGAAATAACCCCCAGCTAAGTGTGGTATAGTGGACAGAGTGATGAACTATGACTCAGAAAGCCTGAGTTCAAATCTCTACTCAATTACGGAAATTAACTGGAAGATTGACAAAAGTAGTAAAAACACTCCTCAAATATGTCATTTTCCTTGAATGCCCTATTAGGATATTTGTAAGTCAGTTCCAACTCAACAGCACGCAACACATCACATAACAAGTGAAAGTAATTAGGGTGGGTTAGTTGAGGCTCCCTAGATGTTTTTGAAATAACTTCTGTCACCCTCTAGATGTTGTTATAGTGCCATCAGCCTCAGCCAGAACAACTGGTTGTGAGGGGGAGGATGTAAATTTGCAGGCCAACAAACCTCTTAGAAGGCCACTTATCACTCTCCTTGGATGGATTGCATCCTTAATTGCATTTTCTGAAATTGTTCTACCAATGCCTCTCCCATTTCTTCCCACTTTACTCCCAGCCGCTAATTTTAGAATGTAAGCTTCTTGTAGAATGGGACCTATTAATTATTTATGAACCGTGGGTAAAGAGCCATGTCTGCGAATGAAGTAATCAGTATAATACAAATCAGTGGGTAGACCTTTCTTTCTCTTCTTGAACTGTTTTGTGCAGTTTCTTAATCTGACACGAACTACAATGCGGCAGCCTGCAGTTAGGGTGGCCACTGAAAAAGGAGGATGTGAAGGGCAAGGAACAGCATAATGGGGGAGATTTGTCACAAAAAAGGAGGACATTTTTGCATTATTTCCACATATGCTTATTTAAAACCTGATATGCAAATATCACAATTAGACATTATTACTATAATTTAAATGGAAATACAGTACTGCTCATTGTACTGCATAAGATTGTGACTAGGTGACCACCTTTATATACAGCACTGAGATAAAGGTGGAATATAAAACAAATAAATCAGGGGTGGGCAATTAATTTCTTTGGGGGGGCACATGAAAAATCTGAACTGTGTTCGCGGGGCAAACCAACTTTACTTAAAAATAAAATTTATTTATTTATTTATTTATTTGATTTATATCCCTCCCATCTGGTATATTCTACCACTCTGAGTGGCTTCAAACAGTGGTGTTATGATTGTTTTTATTTTAAACTTATTAATCTTTACAAATACTAAAGAGATTTTTTGCAGTATGTTAAAGATAAGCAACTGATCAACTTTAGACAAAAAGCTATAAATGGTTTTGATGTTCAAAACTGTCCGCAGGCCAGAGAGGAGCAGCTTACGGGCCATATGTGGCCCTTGGGCCACACTTTGCCCAGGTCTGAAATAAATAAATGTGGTATAGTGGCTAATAAGTATCTGAAATGCACTGTGCCTTTTTTATTCAGAGATCGGAGGGACTGTCTGCATGGTGCTTTCACAATGTCCAGTCCTCGGACTGACCTCATGTCTGCCATTTGTACAGACAGTGCCGTATCTTTCCTGCTATTCATCAATATGTGTACCCGTGTGTCTGATTTTCATCTTTTATTACAAAATGACCCCCATAGCCAAACCATTGTACTTTAAAATGAGAGACAGATGATTAAACTTGTTTATCAAAGCTTCTACTTGCTTTGCTTAACTCACTGGAGTTGGGGGCAGGTTAGGGTGGACACTAACACATCACCAAAAAGAAGGACAGCTCATTAAATGGAGGACCATCCTCTGTAAAGGAGGACATTTGGCTACCCTATGAACTGCTCCTTTCTTTCTCAATAACTTGTATTTTCCACATGTGCAGGAACAAATCAATTACCTGGCTTGTCTTGTGTGTCTCAACAAGGTTACCCCTCATATTTAGATAATTTGTGACGCTTTTCCCCATTGCCTTGATAAGCAATCTTGTTTACCTTTTAGTGGCAACAAACCCATGTCATCAATACACGTTGCCTCTGGAATTCTAGGCCTTTGTTACTCAGGGGTTTTAGCAAGAATCCAGTATGATAATGTTAAGCTTCCTGCTACTGGGAAAGATAAGCATTTTTATAAAAGCAGAGTAATTAAGCCCCTCATTAACTCATCAAATCGAAAAGGCCGTGTATCTACTTCACCTGACAAAAGGCAGGGTCACTATGATCCTTGAAAAAGAATTCTTTCTAAAGCCTCTTAGTCTCTGGAATAGGAAAATGTCTGCACTTTTAAAAAAAATCACATTTGCATTACCAGTACTTCTCCCATTTTCTCTGTATTGTCTCAATTTCTCTGCTAGTCACTTTTCAAGCTTGCCCTGCTGCACCCAGGCCTGCAGTACTGCCCACCAAATTTCCAGTGCCTTTGTCATATTGGCACCAGCAATTCCGTTGCTTTTATCCAGCTGTTAGCCTTTCACAGGTGCTGCTTTCAAGCATCACCTATCACCATCACCTTTATGTCTTATTCTTTATGCTTAAATGTGGAACATTACATTTCTCCTTGATGAAATTCATTTTGTTTCCGTTGATCCAATACTCAGTGTGTTAATGTCATTTTGAATCCTGATTCTGCCTTCTGGAGTAATAACTATCCTGCCTGTTTAGTATCATCTGCACATTAGATGAGCATCCTCTCTAACCTTTACCAGTATTTCTCATACAGCAGCTGAACAACAGCTGGCCCAGGACAGAACCATTTGGCACCGTACTTGTCATTTCTCTCCAGCATTACAGGAAACTTGAGCACTCCTTGAACTTAAAGCTTTCACAAGGAGGTATGCAAACTCTAATGGGGTATTATAGTATATAACAATATTGTGGCATCCACCCAGGTCATGAATATTCATATTCTATCTGCATAGACTAATGGGAGTGCTGGAGGGGCAGAGTCATGAGATATAAGACTCAGCAGGAGGAGAGGGAGGGAGTTGAAAATTGGGAATTGGAGAGTTGAGAGAGTTTTTGGAGTTTGGGCGGGTGAGTGGTGGCTGAGAGTGGATAAAGGAGGATGTTTGTTTAAGAGTTAACAACACTGCTTGTCCTGCCAACATCTGTAACAATAAACAATTTCTATTTGGTTCTTTTAAAATGACATATGTCCTGGACCTCGATTATTAATAATAGGTAATGTTGATGTAATCAACTGGTGGCAGCTGAAAGACACGTAGCGTGAGCTCTTAGTTTGATGAAACAAGCAGGAGCCATGTGGGGACTGAGACAGATGTACAGGGCTTTCTTTCATTCATTGCGTGTCCCAAGCCTTTACTATAAAAACTGTAGGCTACAAAATAAAACAAAACATTTCTATAACACTTTGCTTTTACTGTATAATAGTTTTAGTCTTTCATCAGGCAATCCACCAGACATTATTTTATTATTATGCAGATTAACAATTCATGAATAAAATACTATCAGAATATAATGGATGAGAAAAGTCAGTCTCCTTCTCACAATTGATATGGTACTGCTGGATGTCCCCTATATCAACGATATGTCATAGTCTGCTCCAAACTGTCTTTGAAAGATATGCTAGGTTCACAGTCTGGGAGTGCTTCTTGGCTCGGTTCTGTCCCTAGTTCCCACATGGCACCTATGACAAGGAGTGCCGTTCCACAACTTGACTTACTTTTCTTGAGTTGACCTGATGCAGCAATACTCATCCATGCATTACTTACATCACATAGTGACTACCACAGTGTGCTGTATGTGGGACTACCCTTGAGAGACTTCGGGATCTTCAGCTCATGGAACATGGATGAGCTGAGTTGCTAACTAGTGCAGAGTATCTCAATCATATGCATATCAGCTCCAATTCAAGATGTTCATTTAACCTTCAAAATTCTAAATAGTTAGATCCTGGCTAGCTAAAGGACTGCCTATCTTTTTATGAATCTGTCAGGATGTTAAAATGCTTAGCAGAAACCCTCTTAAGTAGGCACATGGGAGGGGGTTTTCTCCTGTGTGGCTGCCAGACTGTGGAATGCACTCCTTTTTTATTTTTATTTTTATTTATATGCCGCATTTCTCTCAACAAGGGACCCAAAGCAGCTCATGACATTATAACTGTTAAAACTGTCCTTTTTGACATGTGAATTCGTTCTGATTTTAAGGGAGTAAAAAGACATCTTTTTAGACTAGCATATGATGTCTAGCCTGCCCTGCAGTGTTGTTTTTAAGTGTTTTTTTTAATTTAATGGTTTTAAGGTGGGGTTGGTTTTACTTGATTTTATGTTTTTATGGTTAAATGAGTATGACCTTGGACAGTTATTGTATCATACCAAATATTAGAATGCATGGTGGTGTTGAGGAGCACACCATACTTTCTTTACTACAGACAAGTAAGCTAATTCATGGCAGGAAACCTTGCATTTGGTAATCAGATTCAACACTGAGCCCCTGACCTTTTTCTTTCTTTTCTTTCTTTCTTTTTTCTTTTTCTTTCTTTTTTTTTTTTTTTGATAGATATCCTGCACCACCCCAGCAACTGAGACAATGGAGGAAAAAGAAAAGTTGACTAGACAAGTCTGACCAAAAAATTACCAGCCAGATTTATTCTGTTCTTTTTATGCAATATCTGCAGCACCAAGTTTTTGTAGGGCATCCTCTGTTACATCAGTCTATTTGTGCTGAAAGCTTTCAGCAGCAATTTTCCCAGATAGTGACTGATGTCCTAAAAGCTGACAGCTGTACAAGCCGATCCAATGTGTGTGTGTCTGTGTGTGTTGATGCTGGCTTGTTTACATGCTCCAGTGAAGAAAATGTACATTAAACACAGACACTCACCACCTTAAAAAAATGAATGCAGATGGTTCTTTAAACAACATGGCAGATCATTTGTGTTTATACAGCAACAACACAAGGTAATTTCTTTACCTGTATTTAAGTTTCATCAGTGTGGTTCTTCCCCGCCCCCAAAAGAATGATGACTGGAAATGGCCAGAATCCTGTTGGTTAGTTACTCTGATCTAAGTTGCAAACGTGTAAATTGCAATGGCAAAGTGCCACCTGCAAACAAGTGACTGCTTGTTTGCTCCATAGGCAACCTCTGCAGGGATTCGTTTTCCCATGAGTCATATTCATTTTGTGAGTCATAGGCAATCCTCATGATTTGTAAAGGTACAGTGGGATGCCTTTCAGATTCATGAAGAAACAGTGCAAGAAAGGCATGGAGGGAAGAGGGCTGTTCTATCTCCTGCTGTTTGATGACTCCCAGTCACAGAATTCAGCTTGAGGAGGTCCTGCCAAATATTATCATCATTATTTTGACTTACTTAAGCCCCATAGTGCTAGAACACTCTCTGGGCAATTTATAACATAATTATGCAAGGACACTTTGCCCACCCAGTCCCACATGAACTGGGTACTCACTATACCAACCTTGGAAAAATGGAAGGCTGAGTCAGCCTTGAGCCAGATACCTCAACCCATCAGGATTGAACAGAGGTTGTGAGCAGAGGCTTGACTGCAGTACTGCAGTTTAACCACTGTTGTCATGGGGCTCGCAGTTCCTTTTTTTAATGGGACTGAGAGTTCTTTCTCCCCAGAAGTCCGTCATCATCTACCAGCTCATGTTAGTACTGCACAACATAGGATACAAGCAGTGACTTTGTCAACTGGTAGCCTGAGACTTGCCACTACAATTTTACACACAGCATAACTAACCGACAAGATCCTGACCCAAGATGATTCCAATTTATGGTGACTGTTTCCATGGTTTTCTCGATATAGTGTATTTCGTTCATGTCAGAAGCAGTCCAATACTTCCAGAGTGGGCAGATCAGCTGATAGGGTGCTGTTGTAGGCCTGGGGTGGCCAACTGTGTTCACAGTTCTCACATTCTTTGGGGAGGCTCCTTCCATGTCCCCTGATACAGTGTATTCAGAAATGGTTCACTACTCTCTTCTTCTATGGGTGCTCATGGACCATGTAGCCTGCCCAGGACTACACAGGCTTTTTCTTTTCCTCCAAAGCATTTGGGGAATTGAACTTCTGATCCTTGGCTGTGCCGGGTGCTCCAGCTTACTCAGCTATCCAGCCATATACATATATAATTAAATGATACATACATACATACATACATACATACATACATACATACATACATACATACATACATACATACATACATACATACATACATACATACATACATACATACATACATACATGTCATAATCAGACTGCATGGTGCAGTATTGACTCCAACGCATTCAGCTATTCTGATCCATTTCCCTAGTCTTATGGTTCGTCATAAATGATGCAAAGAGAGAATAACACTCCTGACTTCAGCCTGGATCCACTCATTCCTCTAGCAAATCATTCCTCCTGTCCTTTTATGGGTATTGCTATGATGATGATGATGTAAGTTTAACAGAGTTGATAATCCCCTCACACTGGTACATTGACCCATGTTTTGGATTTAATTGGACATATTCTATAAAGGAAAAAGAAGAGCCTAGTGGAGTTAGCAGAACTGCTCCCCCCTCCTTTTGAATGTTATTTCTTAGATTTACTTGCATGTAGCTGTCCCTCGCTACCGAAGGCCATAGGATCCATGTAAACCTGCCCCAGGTGTACCCCCACTAAAGCACTTTCAGCCTTCTTGCATGACTGAGCAAAGTTTCAGGCAGCTCTGACTCTGCTTGTTCTTTCTTCTAAAAAATAGTTATGAGCAGCCTTCTTACTTCCTGCAACGGGCCCCACAAATCCTAAAGCTGTTCTTGATTTCAGCAAGGATTTTTGCTATTAAATAGTTTTTAGACAAAGCAAAGAATGCAAAGGCAAGAAGGCGAACAAACAAAAGCAATAGGTACACACTGTAAGGAAAAAGGCAGCCTGGGAAGTCTGTTTACTTAAATGTATGATGTTCCAGGATGCATAATCTGTGAAAATCTTATCCAAGTGATTTTATTTCCAGGGCGGATGTTGGTAGATGCAGTTGAACATACAGTCGAACTACAGATATAGCTAAAAGACATGTGGCAAAGTCAGTTGAAGTGACTAGAAACCCATGTAATGATTTTTTTAAAAAAAATTGATTAGTTGTCTTTTTACCAAATATGTCTATCATGAATGACAAGCCTTAAAGACACTCACAGAACAGCACCCAAAGAAAACAGACATTAAAACAAAAGCACTCTGCCTGAAATTTTATATGTCATTTGTAAATAAAGAACTTTGTTGGAAGAGGAGGAGGGAGAGTCTAGCACAGCGGGGGGGGGGGGGGGGGAGAATCAAGCCAGAAGCGGAAGTTATAGACAGCCTGTAATTAGAGCTGAAAGAACATTAATGTTGGAGAGCTTTGATTCAGACAGAATTTTGTTTGTGTTTCAGAAATCAGACTACAAGGGAATCCTACACTTCAGTCCTGAAAGCCAATCACAAAACGAAGCAATTTGTTTTGAAAATTACATTAGATAAGAAAAGTTCCTGCTGGGCACTTGCATACTTTCAGCTGTTAAGGAATGTCTTCTTCTCACCATGGATTACTATCAATTACTATTAATGTCTCTTTCACTGCTGAGAGGCTAGAGACATGTTTCTGGAAAAAGGAGTACCACAAGATGGGTGCCACCATTGATACAGCAATTCTTCATCTATCTATCGATGTTTCGTTGTTCTATTGTAAAAGATCCCACAGGAGACAGAAAGTTGATAGCCAGGCAAGAGCGAAACAGAGGGATTGGTGGTATTGTGAAGACCATCTGTAAGCAATAACAGAAATAAAGAGTACAGATCAAAAACCCAAGAGGGGTTTTTACACTAGAACGTAACACCAAACATACGTAGGTAATAAATTACTGAACGTGAGATGCAACTAGACTCCCAAGACTCTTTTACTTGTGAATTCTGTATTTCATTCTGTATTTCATTTTATTCCATATGTCTGAAGAAGTGGGTGTGAGCCAAGAAAGCTGACATTAAAATAGAATAGTCTTTAAGGTGCCACATGTTTCGTTCTTTTGTTTTGTTTTGTTTCTTTGGATTTGGCCTGAATACGCTTGCACAGACCAACAGGACTACCTTTTCGAAAACTACACTTAGACATTGTTTCCTTTGGAAGGAGGTCACTGGAGGAATAAAGTTTTCCCCCTCAATCCGCTCTTTTTGAGCAAATGGGAAGTCTTTCTTATTTTTTTACATGGTAGCAAAGCTGACACAAGCTAATGTTTATTCTCTATACCGCTGGCAGGGGGTGCAATCTCATTGTGGGAAACACATCGTCGTCATCATCATCATCAATTTAGAACTGAAGAACTGGAAAGGACCCCATGGATCACTGAGTCCAGCCCCTGTCAAGGAATCGAATCCCCAACCTCTGGCTCCGCAGCCCGATACCTAAACCACTCAGCTATCTAGCAGTTCTTCTCCCTTTGATTGTGAGACACAGAAAACAAACAAACACAAAATTGAAAGTCCTGAAGACTGGCCTCTCATCCCTTCCAAATTTGGAAGTTCATTAACATTGTATGCAGAGCAAAAAAGGCATGGGACAGACTGGATATCATCTACGAAGCAGTTCAGCTTTATAACACATAAAGGGAAAAAAAGGAGTGTAACATATTGTTTAAAAAAAGATTATGCAGTTACAGAATAATATCACAAGGTTTCTTCCCTGGGCCCAACTTAATTAAATTAAACATGTGAGAGCATTCCTGAGTAACCATCATAGCAATGAAGCAAGCAAAAATAAAAAAATCTTACGTGTTTATTTGCATAGTACTTTTCTTACTCACAGCCACATGGCTTTCTTGGTTCCTGTCCCAGCAAAGATTCATATCTATCTCAAGGCTTCTCTGCATTGTGGCCAATAAGGGCTGGGTGCTTTCCTATGAGACATCTGCTACCTATTCTATCACAGTAACTATGTGTTGGCATATTGTCACTCTGTGACAAGACAACAGGAGCTTTCTGTTTATGGTTCACCATGATGGCCTTGTTGAATCCGTTACCATCATGGGGTGTTTAAGGAACTTTGTAATATTTATTTAATTATACTAGCCAAGCATATACAGAGGCTCCACTTGAGCACTCTGACAGACAGCAAAATTCACTGCCTTGCTTCAGTGCCAAAGCAAAAAATGGGCAACGCGCATCATGCAGTTTTATGTGGCCAATGTGTTGACCTCCACAGTGGCACCGAAATAGCCATGTTAAAAATGGAAATAAGGCATATGGGGCTCTGTTTCCCTTGATTCTAGGGATCTGTTTTGCTCCTGTGGCCACGGAGGTGGCAAATGTAGCTCCTCAACTACCCTGTAGCAAGTCTCCTTTGTTCTGTACAGCAGCCACATTTCTAGGTGAGCATTTGGAGGAGAAGCTCATAGCACCAGTTGGTCCGGCCAGGGCCTTTAGGGAAATGGATGCAAGAGCCAGGCCAGGAAAAGGGAAAGACTTTTTCCTCTTAAATGAAGATCAGGTGTTAATTGCCATAATGGTTTGTGTAAATGTCAAGCTGGCAATATATAGAGCAAGAATGTGAAAATTAAATGACTGGTATATGTTTTTTGTTTCATAAGAAACGAGGATCTTAAAAATACTGTGCACAGGAAGAAACGTGCCAAAAGTTGTAAAACAAACACCCCAACTATAAAACAGCAACAATAACATAATTGTGTGGCTTCATGTCAATTCTGTCTTACTGCAACCCTTCTCAGGGTTTTCTAGATGTGAAATACTTAGAGAAAAGAATTTAAATTAGTGTGGTATTTGTTTCATGACAATCGCCACCAGGGAAAAACAGATCTAGAGAGTAGAAAAGCATATGTCAATGCAAGCATAATCAAGTACAGTATTTAGGGAGAGTAGTGCTGAGAACAATATGCAGAACTTTCTTATTGAAGTCAATCAGACTGATTCCTTAAGTCTGTAAATAATTGCTGTCTTCCTTTTGTAAAATAAAAAGGAAAAAAATGATTCATTTGGAATGTGGTGCTGGAAGAGAGCTTTCCAGGACAGAGAGAAAAATGCTTAATAAACATGCAAAAAATCTATTGGAACAATAAGTTTACAATAACCAAAATCCTGTTTGCTAGAGCAGCAAATTGTAGGTCCACTAAATTTATTGATCAAAATGGGCTTACCTGAACTGCAGCTTATTGAGCTAAAGTAATTCACAAGTACAGTAGGCCAGTGGTTCTTAACCTTTGTTACTCAGATGTTTTTGGACTGCAACTCCCAGAAGCCTTCACCATCAGCTCTGCTGGCTGGGGTTTCTGGGAGTTGCAGTTCAAAAACTCCTGAGTAACAAAGGTTAAGAACCACTACAGTAGGCTCATGGGAGGGGGTAGGGTTTTGTTTGTTTTCTTTTAATATATTTTATATGGTTTTAATATTTTTAGCTGTATGTTTTATAATATTTTCTAAGCCGCCCAGAATAGTGGCATGCTCACTAAATGGGCGAGGTATAAATTTGAATAAAATAAATAAAGAAATTTGTTTCAATAGAAATCACAGAGATATGGGCTCACTGAATCCTCATTTATTTAATGGGCTTACTTTAGTGCAATTTACGGTGACCCTTTTGTCAGTATCAGAAAATGTCCTTTTCATTTCAATAAGAACAATATCAATGAATCATAAGTATATACTTTCCAGTTGCTCACTTTCTATTTTTTTCCCCCACCAGTCATTTCTGTTAAAACAAACCCTTTTGGCTTTATACTTGTTTAAGTCTTTTGAGGTATGCTTCATTTTCAGCATTAAGCTATGGCCATTTGTTTAGCTTTTTGAAGAATGTCATCAAATGTTTAACTATTTATAATTGTGAGAGAGTCTTTCAGTTGATATTCTTGGGCTTGAAAGATATTATCTGTATGTTCAAGACTCCTGAAAACTTTCTCCATGAATACCAATCAAAGCCAGATTTAGACCGTAGCCCTTTGATATGGACAACTGTATCTCCATTAAAGTTTCATGTATTTACCTTTCTAAAAACTTCTGTGTTCAATTTGCAAGTAACATGAACAATTCTAGGATGCTTTGAATGACTTGACCACTGATGCTTTAAATGAAAGACAAGTTTCACACCAGCTTGCAACTTTTCCATGCTTAGAAAAGGTAGGTAGCACACCACAGGTTTTGTAGCTTGTTGTTGCTGTTGATGTTGTTATGTGCCATCAAGTCACTTCTGACTTATGATGACCCTAAAAATAAATGATCTCCAAAATGTCCTGTCCTCAACTGGCTTGCTCAGCATTCATAAACTCAAACATGTGGGAATCAGTTCATTATCTCATGTTTGGTCTTCCTGCTACCTTCCACTTTCCCAGCATTATTTTCATTTCCAGAGCATCCTGCTTCCTTATGATGTACCAAGTTAGGGCACCCTTGGTTTCAATATTTTTTGCTTCCAGAGATAATTCAGGCTTGATCTGATCTAGAATCCACTTATGTGTCTTTCTGGCAGTCCAGGGTATCTGTAAAGTTTTCATCCAGCATTACATTTCAAATGAATCTCTATTTTTTCTTGTCAGTTTTCTTAACTGTGCAGCGTTCACATCCATACATCAGAAATATAAAGGTGTAGATGAATATAGCTTGTGCAATCAGGAAAAGAGGAAGACCATATATGAGATGGGCCAACTCTCTAAAGAAACCCACAGGCCTGAGTTTACAAGAACTGAGCAGGGAGGTTGAGGACAGGGCATGTTCCAGATCATTCATTCATAGGGTCACCATAAGTCAGAAGTGTCTTGATACCACATAACAACAACAATGAGATAGAAATGATCATTACTACAGTGGATGTAAAATTTTGCTTGTTTCTTTCTTTGTTTGTCCAAGCTTCTCTTGAATTAGGGGTTGCCTTCCTCCTTTTATGCCCTTCATAACATTTGTTTAAGGAAGGGCACAAAGAAAGCCAATACTTTAGGATACATATATTAAATCCTCCTTGAAGGTACTCCTGACCCACAGATTTTTCTTTCTTCTTGGCCCAAGAGATTTAGACAATAAAGGTGAAGCTTTCTCATTGGTTTCTCTATGAAGAACTAAGCAACTAACTAAACAATTGGACACTAACTGTAGACAGCAGTTGGATTTTTTAAAACGGGTTATCAGGTTGGTTTTTCTGCCAGAAAACCTGAAGGCATCATAATGAGCTTCAAACACTGAGGAGGCCCAAGTTACAGCCTAGGTGGCCACCCGGCCAAGTGTGGCATGCACGGCAGCATTTCTATTCCTATTTCCTTTCTTTGCTGTCAGGTAAAGAAGGGGAGAAATAGCCACTAAGATTGTGAGTACAATGAGTGTTTTGCACAAATAAAGGTAGCATAGGGTTGATAGTTTTCAGATCACTTAAATTGTCTCTTTATTTCTTGCTGCAGACAAACAGTTTTGTTGCTGTCTTGGTAGAGAACAAAACTGAGGGGGGAGGAGAGAGAAGGAACATATAAGGAGAGTCTAGCTCTAGTCCATAGTACAAAATTCTAACATTAATTTTTTCACAAGTTACATTACTATATAGGCTGGGGTTTTTCCCCCAGAATCACATGAGTAATGAGAGTAATTGAGATCATGATAAACACACATTAGTCAAAATCTTTGATAAGTCAATTTTGGAGGTGTGTTCCAGATGACGTTTGTCTTGTGCACTCATTCTGCTTTATTCATTGCTCTTATTTTTAGAGTGCCTTTGCTGTCAAATTGCTTCTATTCTAAAAATAAATTATCAATTTTTAAACAGAGTGTGCTGTTGCCTATCTTGTCCCAAATTATAAGGATGATTGTTCCTGCCTCCCTACCAAAAAAATGAAATTCAGGGAGTACAAAGCATAGCTTAGGGCAATTGCTGCATCCCATCTACAGTACATTGGGGTAACCCAACTGGTCCCTGGGCCATGGCTCCAGAAGTAACCAGCCTCACTCCAGAACGAGAGAGCACCCTGAAAACACAGGATTATGCTCATATTACAGATCCTGAGTGCTGCCCTCTGCTTTATGCACCAATCTACAATAAAACTCTATTTTGTGCTTTTCAAAATGAAACTTGGCTGTGGTCACCGCTTTCAAACAAGGATACAGTATAGCCCAGAGCAGAGAGTAATTACGAACAATTAAGGCACTCCTCAAATATTAATTATTTTGATCTTGTGATGCTGGAGTTTGAAATTAATTAAAACTGCAGTCTCTCAAATGTCTGCCCTGGCCCTCAAAGGGGAATATTTTCTGCGCCTCTTGTCTTACTAAAAATGAACACCCTTCCTAACGTGGAGTTATTCTGCAAAGACACCAAAGATTTTTTTTTTAATGTACTTCTCTGAGGAAAGCTGAAAAGGTCAATGAAAGGCTCTCTAGCCTAAATGAAGCTCTGAAGTGAACCCAGTCTGCTTTTTTGTAGAGAACAGGCAGAGGGAGGAAATAAGAAACACATTGGATTAATCACTTGATTAAGAGGCATGGGACTCTGTATCATGTGATAGCTAAAACTCTAAGCTCCAGGCTCATAGAAATTATTTGGTACACGAGAAATCCGAATGGACAGATGGCAGTCATGAGCAGGATTGCTGCCACTACGAACAAAAATAAACTGTTATAAATTGAATGCACAACAGCCAAGCATTTATATGAAATTGTTTTAACATTGATGTTCTAATTGACTTTGATCTCTTAAATATCTGACAACATACAGTGTAACCACATAAAGATCACGGTGTCACAGGAACTCCCTAACAAGGAAAGAACCACTAGGAAATATGACTTATCATCTTGATTTCACTGCTTTTAGCCTTGAGGGTTAACTACTGACATGACACCCAGCTCTACATCTCCTTTTCACCAACTGCAGGTGATGCCGTTCTGTCCCTACAGCGCTGCCTGGGGGCCGTACTGAAATGGATGCAGGAAAATGGGCTGAGGCTGAATCCGGACAAGACGGAGGTTCTGAGGGTGGGTGGCCCAGTGGTTGGTGGCTTGGGTGACTCTCTCACGTTTGTGGGGGGTGACCCTGGCCACGAAGAGTGGGGTCCGCACCCTGGGTGTACATCTGGATCCGACACTCACCATGGAAACGCAGGTGGTGTCGGTAGTCCGCACCGCCTTTTTCCACCTTTGGTGGATAGCCCAGCTGTGGCCCTATCTCGACACGGGGGCACTCACTACCTTGGTGCATGCGCTCGTAATCTCAAGATTAGACCACTGTAACACACTTTACGTGGGGCTGCCTTTGAGGTTGATGCGGAAACTTCAGGTGGTGCAGAATGCGACGGCCAGACTCCTCACTAGAGTGAAAAAATACCAACGTATTTCTCCAACTCTGGCTGCATTGCATTGGCTGCCCATTCATTTCCGCGTCGACTTCAAAGTCTCAATGCTTACTTACAAGGCCCTAAACGGTTTAGGACCTTGATATTTGGAGGAACGCCTCCTCCCACCAAGGTCTACCCGGATCACGCGCGCGAGTCAGGAGGTGAGGCTGAGGAGCCTGACATTGAGAGAGGCCCAGAAGGAAAAGACACGAAACTGGGCCTTCTCAGCGGTGGCTCCTCGCCTCTGGAACAACCTCCCTTCAGAGATTCGTGCAGCCCCTACGCTGGGAATCTTTAAAACCCAATTAAAAACATAGTTGTACATCCAGGCCTTCCCTCCAGTCAATACCTGGTTTCTTTTCTATTCCTTCTTATTTTATTCTCACTCTATTTTATTGTAACTGTATCAAATGATTATGTAATGTTCTTGTGTTTATCGTTTTATCCTATACTGGAAGCCGCCTAGAGTGGTCGAGTAGACCAGATAGGTATAAATCAAATCAAATCAAATCAAATCAAATCAATCAATAAATAAATACTGATATTTTTGCGTTGATATAACTGATTTGTCACAAATGGTTTTACTGATATGTTATTGCCATGCACCATTCGTTATCTTGAGCAATTTGTATTTGTATTATTTGTAACCTTAAGCAATTTGCAATTTTATTATTGTAATCAAATAGAATGCTGTATTACTTTGGGGCTTGCATATCTGTATGCTATGTGTGTTTGTGTGTGTGTCTGGATATGTATTTATCTTTACTTTGAAATTTTATTATTGTAATAAAATTCAGAATATTGCATTACTTGGGAACTTGCATACATATAATCCAAGGTTTTAGAATAAACTGCCCAAGGTTTTAGAATAAACTATATGCTTAAAAAAATTCTTTAAAAATGGGAAGCTGATTTATTGGAGGTCAGAGACTATTCATAACAACTTTACAGACAGTAGCTCTTCTCATCAGCTGCTTTGTTGTTGTTTAGTCGTGTCGGACTCTTCGTGACCCCATGGACCAGAGCACGCCAGGCCCTCCTGTCTTCCACTGCCTCCTGGAGTTGGGTCAAATTCATGTTGGTCGCTTCGATCACGCTGTCCAACCATCTCGTCCTCTGTTGTCAGCTGCTTAGGTTTAGTTAAAAATAAAGCTTGAGTTAAACTACAACTTCCAGAATCTCCCGGTCAGCCTGGAAAGATTCTGGGAATTGTAACACCCCATACCCCTAAGTAACTTTTCAAAGTGCTGACCCAACACTGTTTTAACACTGTTTTGAAAATCTGTAGGAGACTTTAAATACAAATCTTTAATGTGGCTAGGAAATTCTAGGAACTGTCATCCAGAACAGTTGCTTTTCCAGGCTCTTGTTGTGAGTGGATTGGAAAAGACCCCTGTCTATAGAGTTGCTGTCCACACCCTGAGGTATTGTCCAGCCCCTCTCTCTCAGCCTAATCTACCTAACACAGTTGTCGTGAAAATAAAACAGAAATGATGTAAAACGAGAGGATAAGTGAACTACAAATGTAACAAACAAATAAGTAAATTGAAAGCTGTAATAGTAAGATGTGTGAATCATTCCCGTTCAGTAATCCTTACATCCAACAGACCTTCAAATGAGTGATCTGACTAAGGGAATTTGAAGTAACAGTTACAAAGGCTAGGCCTTTCATGGCAGCCTTTTTGTGTTTCATCAATTATCAATATTCAGAATACAAAGACTTACTAGCAAATAATATGGAAATAGTGTTTGTAAGATATACAGTATTAGTTTCCTTCTCTGGGATATGACTGTTGACAAGTTGCTGAAAGTGACACTGTTCAAGAGCATGAACCATCTGTTGCTTAAAACTATCTGGCGGGTACTGTATGAAAGCTTGAGAGGAGAATCTTCCTGTAATGACAGGGAATGTCAAAATATTGAACATTTGGCTGCTAGGATGGATTGCCTTTAAAAAGAACAATGGTACTGTACTGAATGTTCAAAATATTACACACACATGGTTCAGATTTGTACTAAAGATAATTTATTGGTGCCCATTGTCACTGCCATTATTATGACCTGGTGTTGTAAAAAGTTTTGACTAGATGTTGGGGCTTATGTCCCTATTTGGCAGTTTATAGTAGGCAGCTATATTGGTTGCAGAGTGCTTTATTACTTGAAAACTTGCTAGTATGTGCTCAGTTGGTTAGAATCCTAATGAAAGAGTTGAATTGTTTACTACAGCTTCTGCTTTCTTTCTACTCCTTACAGCTGCCAAGCTTCAATTACGCATCCCCATCATATTTCTTGGCTTGTAATGTCCAGACAGTAGGCTCTTTCTTCCATTAGCATTGTCACACTTATGGCCAGGACAGAGAGGCTCACAGAAACTATTTAGCCACACTATCCTGACTTTCCTATGTGGTAAGCTCCAGGGAACCAATGTACTGATTGGCTGGGGAAAAGCTTCCTATCTGGCCTCCTCTCAGCACTCTGAGTAATCCTGACTCCTCAGTGTTCCAGGGAGTTACCACACAAATCACAAGGTTGCATGTTTTGACTTGCACACTAACCCTGCCAGCTAGAAATACCAAAATAGCTACAAAATATTGAAGGGATTCCGTAGGTGATCAAGATAAGGCTCTTCTTTGGTACCAACAAACCCTCTTCTTCCCAGAGTAACCAAACTGCTGATTTTTTTTACTTTATTTAAAATGTTGCCAAAGAGACAAAGAAATAAACTCACAAACATTTTCAAAATATAGTTCCAAAAAATTCAAAGGCAGTCAAAGACCTGTGAAGCAAATACATGTTTAAAATTTTTTTGAGGCTAAGGCAATTCCAGAACAGTTCCCACTGAAAATAAGAGAGCTAACTATTCTAAACTACTAAACAGACCTTCAGCATAGTTCCAGAACATAAATCAAACAGTACACTATAAATCAAATGGCAAGACAGCAGGCGAGTGTAGCATTCTCCTCAGAGAAATTAGGATAAACTAAACATATTAGACATGCCATTTTTATACTTATCATCATCCGTCTTTCCAGACCTTTAAAAATCTTCCACTGATCAGGTTACTGTGTCACCCTGAAACTTCCAGAAGGGAAAAATTTTTATAAATAATATTAATATAAAATAAATAAAATAAAGTAGCATTGCTTCATCCCCCTCCCTTTTTCTCAGCTGAAGCCAGTTCTCACTAATTAGCTTGGTACCGTGAAAGTTTGACCAGAAGTGTTGTATGATCGTGGAAATTCCTTCTCACACAGATAAAACACAGGTGGCCAAACCCTACAATTAACAGACTATTTCTCCCTTTCCCTTCTGGCCTACCCATCCTAGCACCAGCCAACAAGCCTGAATTTCAAACTGAAACGATAATCCCCTCATTTTCTAATTTCGTGACAAGCATAAATGTATGAATTGTAGATTTGAAGTACAGTATTAGTCCTTAGATCTTTTCTCCTTCCTCTCTTTCAGTATTAATTTTTGGAGGCACATGTCATCATATGAAGAATATAGTTCTATCACTAAAAAACATGCAGACCATGTTACATGAAATATCAAGCTCATATATATGTATACTGGAGAGTAAAGCCAATTGGATTAAATTCTTCTTTCTGCTCAGGACTGTGTGATGTTAATCACTCCATCCCAATCTTTTCTTACACCTTGCCTTTCAGATATACTACTACTACTGTATTCCCAAACAGTCATCTAAGGGGCAATGGCAAAGGGTCCGCAACTTTGTTTCGTGCACTGATGGTGATGGCCAACATTAGATCCCAAAACAGTGCAGGCCAGCCACCTGCCACATATGCTTCCCAAGAACATCTTAAAATCCGTGTATGGCCCAGACATATTTCAGAAATAAAAATAGCAGTTTGGTGCCAGTGCTTCACTTTGATGTGCTCCTCACCACTTCAAACAACAAGAACGCACTTTAACAAAAAACAACGTAAGCATTTCAGGTTTCAGTCGGATGTGTCACGGGCACATTATAGAGGAGGTACCCTGAATGGCTGGAATGCCACACTGTCTACCCTTTGAAGGATACAATAGTTTGATTCAACCTAAGGCAATTTGCAGCTTTCAGGATGGACACTTTTCAGTGAAGAAGAGATAAGAAATAGAAGAGGAACCTAACCCCTTCCCCTCCCACTGTTCCTTTCCTGCAAAGACTATATCTTACAGACAAGTCATCATTAGAAAAGGGAATCTCTTAAGTGTTGATTGTCTGGGGCTATTCCAGCAGGAGCAGTTCTCACCATCCAGAATTTGCAAATCCGTTTCCCTTGTTTTGTGTTTGCTCTTCAGGACAGAAACACACTCTTCATTTGCAGATTTGTTAGGTCTCCGTTGGCAAGATTTCTCAGAGATGAACATCCGTGTGAATTGTTTTTCTGGTTTCATGTCTAACAATGGATTTTCTGGGGGGTTTGTAGCATCGTATGACCCTAATTCACTATGGCAGGCAGCTAGTTCTGTTTTGGACTGAAAACATAAATCACCATAAGCAAACATTTTAAATCTTAAATAGGCATTTTCAGTCAGCCGGGTGGGAAACAGAGGCTGGAAGGCTCATTATTGTTTAGAAGGGAAACGGTGAACAGAAACGTTATCTAACCTTTTCTATTTAGACTGGTCCTCTTATAAGTCGGCCCCCTGTTTCTTTTAATGTACTTAGGTTTTGTTGCCCACATTTACTTATAGCCAGACCGTGACTTGTAGGTTGAGGGGGTGGGAGGAAAACAAACACAAATTATCTTTGATCCCTTGTGTCTGATGCAGACATAGAAATGTATCTTGCAGAGAGTGCTGCTGTCAGTTTCTTGACATCTGTGTTGTCCTCTGGTATATCTGAGTGGTAATTTGAGCTGCAAAGCAGTAACAAAGACAGACAGGTGTATTCATTAATCAGGCCTTCACTCTAGCCATCAGAGTTCAGTTTCTGAACTTTCCAATACAGTAGCTGCATCAAATGTCACAAGGCTAACATTTGTTTCCAAAAACCACTAGATGGTAAAAAGAGGAAAATAAAAACCATCAGCCAAGCAGAAAAGCAAAAGAAGAGCAAAACAAAACAGTATGCTGATGTTTGGTTTTCTGTGGCATTTTGTTTAACTGGATGCACTTGGAAAAAAAAATTGAAATAACTGAATTTACTTGCTATAATATATCTGCTGAATTATGGAAACCTTGTGCACTGGATTCTGGTAATGGGAAAATGACTTAACAAATATTATATGATGATTTATTAATAGGGAAGAATTTTAATGTGTGTGCATTTGCAGGTTGGGTGTTGATCGGTTAAACAGTGATAAAAGGAAAGCATAGCTGAAAGTTTTCAATTACATTTAATTATGTGAATAATTAATTGTGAATTGGTCACAAGTCTCAGTTCAAACAGCGGTCATGAAAAGCATATGTTCAGTTATTCCATACAGTTTTCCTGTACTGACAGGTCTCCTCTGATTTTATTGACTCAGCATCAGCTGTGTCATGGATCAATTGGGAGGGACTCCAGAAGTGGTTTGGGCCTCCCTCTCTCATGTTGGTAGTTCCATCAATCTACTAGAAGGTGGTTTCCTTCTCATTCTGCATCCCTGTAAAAATTACCACACCTCCAACTCAAGCTACATTCCATCCTCCTCCCCCCCCCCCACATATAGGAATGTCCTGTCTTACAAAATGGACGTAGTGTAGGCATGCATGTGTATCCATACTTCCAAGGAGAAATTTCTGCTTCCTCTGCTTAGCTGAAAAGCTCACTATGGTCTTCCTAGTTAGATATCTCTAGATAGGGAGTGGAATATTCATACTGACTTTAAAGATACAAACATTAAGGTACTTTACAAAATAAAAGCATAGGTTAGAATCCCATTAGTTATTTATATCAGTGTAAATAATCAATAATAAATAACAATAAATAATTAGTAAATTGCAGCAGTGAATTCTGGCTAGTTAAGGTGTCATTATTTTTCTTCCTTGTCACATGTCAAGTCACACAACAGTTGCATGACAAGGAATACAACTAGCAACTCATTGACTAACAACAATTTGCCACTGCAAATTATGCCATTCCACTCATTCTTATTTTGATGTATTGTTAAGCAGAACCAACTTATAGAGACCCTTACAGGACTTGCTAAGTAAGTGAGATACTTAAGGAGTAGTTTTAGCAGTTCCATACTCACAATGAGTTTCCATGGTTAAGCAGGGACTCAAACCTAGGCCTCTTGAATCCTAGCCTATCATTCTGTCCACAACATCATACTGAGTATCCTGCCATTGCAATTTTCAAGCAATAGAACAGTAAAGTATTTACGTATACTGCAAATACAATGAGCCACCTTGGGTCCGTTTAAAGAGAAAGATGGGGTAAAAATATTTTATGCATTTTTTTTAATTTTATTTTATACAAAAAAAAATACACAAAAGAACACATACATAACAAAAATACAAAAAAATACAAGTAATAGTGCTTATTATAAACTAAATTCTAATGTGCACCCCATACCCACGGGACTCTATTTACTATAATAATTTTTTTCTTACAGATTACCTCTCCAAAATTGTATTGAGTATTCTTTAGAGGCTTTCCCCCTTCCTTTCACTAACACAAATTCCACAAATTTACCCCAAATATCATAGAAATTGTTACATCTTATTTCCCCTCTTTTTATTTTAAGTTCCATAGTCAATTTATCATTTAATGCAATGTCCCATACTTCACAATACCAGTCTTCAATTTTAATATAATTCTTGTCTTTCCAAAATCTAGCTATTAATATTCTAGCACCTGTCATAAAATTAGTGATTAATTCTTTCGAGTGATGGTCCAGATCTGTATTATCAAAAATTTTGGCATTAAAATCAATATCTTTACCAAATATATCACACATTTCCTTAAAAATCAATTCCCAAAATTTCTTAACCACTTTACATTCCCACCACATATGAAAATACGTACCAATTTCCTCATCACATTTCCAACATGCTTTGGAGTATGTTGGATTTATTATATTCAATTTTACAGGAGTCAAATACCACCTTAGACAGATTTTAAAAAAATTTTCCTTTATTCTTGTTGACATTAATCTTAACACTCTCATCCTCCACATTTTTGTCCAATCCTCTATTTTAATATCTGTTTTTAAATCGTTTTCCCAAATTAATTTTAAACCTTCTATTCCCCATTCTTTTTCCTCTTGTTCCAAAATTATATTATATATTTTACTTACTATTCCTTTCAAAGTTGTATCTTGCATTTCTCGTCTAGTTAAATTGTCCATTTGTCTACCCTTAATGAAACCACATTGGTCTTCTTTAATATAATTTGCTATAAATCTATTTAATCTATTTGCCAATATAGCGGTAAAAATCTTAGCATCTTGGTTTATTAAAGATATAGGTCTATAGGATCCCGGATCTGTTTGATCCTTATTGGGTTTTAGAATGAGAATCGTTAATGAATGCTTCCATGAAGCTGGTATTGTCTCTCCTTCCATTATCTTATTATAAATCATTTTTAACTTAGGTATTAAAATGGTGCTAAAGTGTTTATAATATTCTGGACCCAATCCGTCAGGACCTGGTGTTTTACCATTTTTTAATTTATTTATGACTTCAGCAATCTCTTGCTCCTTGATCTCTTCTTCTAATATTCTTTTATCATTTTCTGATAATTTAGTTTTTAAATTATCGTTTATATATTTTTCTATACATTCTTTCTTTATGTTATTTCCTTTGTATAGTTTCTGAAAAAATTCATGAAAAATCTTCAATTTTTCTTTCATTATATTACAATTTTTACCTGTTTGATCTTTAATTATCCCTATTGAATTTTTTGTTCTTTTATTTTTACACATTTTAGCTAACAATTTTGAGTTTTTGTTATTAAATTCAAAAAAATGTCTCTTTAAATACATCAAATCTCTTTGAACTTTCTCTATTTCTATATTATCTAATTCCTTTCTCTTAGCCTGAATTTCTATTAATATTCTTCTATCTCTTTCTGTAAAAAATCTATTTTCTAAGTTTTTCAAATCTTCTTCTATTTTTTTCACATGTCCCTCCTTAATTTTTTTTAATTTACACGATTCTCTTATCGTTATTCCTCTTGTGATTGCTTTCATTGTGTCCCACAACAGGCCTGGCTTAGCACCTCCTGTTTCATTTATTGTCCATAATTCTAGCCATTCCTTCTTTATCTTTTCTATTATTTCTGGATGCTGCAGAATATTATTATCAATTCTCCATCTTTTGGAGTCTTTATAATCTTTCTTTATTTCAATCTCTATTAACATCAATGCATGATCTGTTATTTTAATAGGGTTTATTTCAGTATCAACAATCTTAGAAATTAAATCCTGAGATGTAAATATATAATCTATTCTAGAGTAAGTATTGTGCACAACTGAAAAATAAGTATATCTTTTTTCATCACCTTTCATTTCTCTCCAAATATCCTTCAAATGGTTATTTTTTATCTTTTTACTTAATATTGTGTTTCTATGATAAATATCATTCCGACTGTATGCAGTTTTGTCTTTTATCTTATCCATAACCATATTGAAATCTCCTGCCATAATAACATAACCTTTCTTTACCTTTTCCATTTCTTTAAAAACCAAATCATAAAATTCACCTTGTTTATTATTAGGTGTGTACATATTTACCAAAGTATATTCTTCCAACCCCATTTTACCTTGCATTATTATAAATCTACCATTACAATCTTTTACTACCTTTTCTACTTTAAATTCGCAGTTTTTGAAAATTATAATTGCTACACCCCTAGATTTAGAAGTTCCAAAATTTTTTTCATAAATGTCGATATTGTTCATCTTTAACTCATTGACTCCTTTTTCTGATTGATGAGTCTCTTGTAGAAAGACGATATCCAGCTTGTTTTTCCTCAACAATGCTTCTATTCTTCTTCTTTTCACTGTTGATCCGAGGCCTTTAACGTTTAAAGTTGCAAGTCTTATTTTTCTACCCATATGTGTTCAAAAGTTTTCTTTCCAATAGGTCCCGTGTGTAACCTTACCTCCCACCAACAACATAAAACAGACAAAACAACACCCCATAATTGATTTTCACCAATTTTGTGAACATATACATTCGTATCCTCTCCACCATGGTCCCATGCCATGACCACTGGCATGAGCAAAAGGTGGGGGGGAGACGCCACCATCGTCCGGCGGAACCATGACCGGAGCCTTGCCTCTGATCTTTTCATTTAACTTTTGCATTTCTACTTAATGTTTAATACTACAATAGTAACAAAATAAGAATAAGAATAAGAATACCCTTCTCCTTCCCCCCTTCCCCTTACTGGAATCCTTTAAAGAGTTTATATTTAGTTTTTAGTAATTTTTATTTTGTTACCCCTTTTACTATCTAAATTTAGTGTGTTTAGTATGATTAGAACAAGAGTAAAATAAATAAATGGTATTATTCTATAAAGCTATTTTAAAAACAACAAAAAAGAACCTCAAAAATTAGAAGAGGGGAAAGAGGGGAGGAGAGAAACATATATATGTATATATATATGCACACACATACATATATATAAGAAAGATTTTATTAGGAGAAAGATAAAGGAAAAAAAATAAAAGATATAAAAAATAAGTAGAATAATAAAAAAATATAAGAAAAAACTGGTCCATCTTCTTCCTTCTGGTTCAGCCTTCTAGTTCTTTGCTTGTGGTTGGAATTAACTCCTGACTTTCTCCTTCATAAATGTTCCAATCTTTCAGCAGTTGTAAACCTTGCTCGCAGGAGTGGATTTTAAACAAAATCTTGTCTTTCCAGATTTTCAAAAAAATTGGGTAGCCCCAATGATATCTGATGTTATTTTTCCTCAGAATTGCTGTAACCGGCTGCATAGATCCTCGCCATTTCACAGTCTCTTTACAAAAATCCTGGAAAATCTGAATTTTTCTGTCCCTATAAACCAGCTGGTCTTGTTTTTGTCTGATTGCTTTTAAAAATTGTTCTTTCTTTGTATGATTCAAAAACTTCACAACCACTGGTCTAATACCGAGACTACTTGGATTTCCCAGGAAATATGCCTTTTCTATATCTGTTTCAATCAGATGCTGCGTGTCCATTATAGAGTTTATCCAAGCCATTATCTCCTTTCTGAGATCTCGGCCCTGTTGCACTTGGAAGTTCATTATTTTAATATTAGACCTTCTGAGGTTATCATCCATAAATATAAGCTTTTTATTGGTATCAGAAATTTGCTGAGCCATGGACACAATTTCTTCTTTATTTCCTTGAACTGTATCACCAAGGTCCCTAATTTTGCTCTTCATGTCCTTTAACTCCTGTGACACCCCTGAAATTTGATCTTGAAGCTTAGTGATGCTTCTTTCGATGGACTTAGATCTTTGCTCTGTTTTGTCAAAGCCTTCAGACATTTTACAAGACAGATCTTTTATAAGCCTTGTAACCTCGTCCATCCTATCGTCTTCAGTTGGTTGTGTCGTCAATCTTTCCAAACTGCGATCTGAGGGGGTTTTGGCAGTTTTATCCCTCCTCCTTGACATAGAGAGTTCTAATTAAAAATAATTATTGTTGTTTCAGGCTTTTCGTTAGGAGCAGGGCAGCTGGAAAACGCCAGTAGCTAATCGGCCATGAAAGTGAAAGTAGTTTTTAACTTTAAAAAAACTTAGTCCTTAAGGCTTTTAATCAGCGATATGCCTTCCTTATCCTTCTCTCCAAGGATTTATGATAAAAAAAACATTCTTCTAAAGAAAGAAATGCATTTTAATAGCTTTTTACCTTGCTAGGCGATACGGAGGGTTCGCTCCTAGCTGGTCATCCCCCCGAGCGGAAGTGACGTCTCCCGGGTAAAAATATTTTAAATATATAAATAATAATAAAATGAACACCAACAACATTAAAATATCATCTGAACACATAGAAAGAACAATGAGAGACTGAAACCTTAACAAGAATGAAACATGTGTAGCATTGTGTGAGTCCCTCCAGCCCCTGGTTAGCAGGATGTCCCTCCTCCATGCTGGGCTCCATATATTCCAAATCAACAAGTTCAAACAGAAAAAGGGGTTATTGGACTTGGGAGAGGGTTAACAACACTTGGTTCTGGACAAAGTCCTTCGGTCCTAGTTTGCAGCACTGGTCCGAAGTCCCTATATATAGCCTATATATCCCTCCTGGCCCAGTTCCATTCCCTAGGAGGGAAAATGTTTATCCAGTGCATCCAGTTCTTGACACTGAACTTCTTAGTGGGAAAGTCTGTGAAACCCCAGGCCCGGGTCTCTCCTGTCTCAGAACAGCCCCTAATCATGAAGGCTTGTAAATCTGGAAATTGGGCAAGCCTGAAAGGAACTTTCTTTAGGTGAACCACACCCATTATCTGGTTCCACAAGCCCTTTTCCACAGATCTCTTTGGGGACATCTTCTGTCTCTTTTCCAGGATCTGTGTCTCTGTCCTCCTCCCACATGGATTTTTGTTTAAAACCAGACCTTTAAAACAAGGGTTTAACCACTGCCGTCTTAAATGCAGCAAGTACCATGCCTTTCTTCTTTTGCTTGTCATAAGGACTGTGTGCAATCCTTATTAGGAACAGCTAGGCAAGAGATTGCTAGACACTGGAAAACAGCTGCAGAATATTCAAGAGATGGATGGCAGTTAAGAGGATGGAAAATCGCTGTGTTAGAAAGGCTAAAAAACCGAAATAGATTGAGTAGAGACATGACAGAGAATTGTTTTTTTATAGACATCGGACTTCCTCCTCCTCAATTTTTTGTGCAAAAAAGATGCACTAGAGCAGTGTTCCCCAACCATGGGCCTCCAGATGTTCTTGGACTTCAACTCCCAGAAATCCTAGCCAGCAGAGGTGGTGGTGAAGGCTTCTGGGAGTTGTAGTCCAAGAACATCTGGAGGCCCAAGGTTGGGGAACACTGCACTAGAGGATAGACATTTAAGTATATGTGTATTGGTGGACCATGCTTCTTTTTGGGAGACTAGTCTTACTTGCAAAGTGAAAACAAGAGGGAATTAAGGGCCAGACTAAACAATACTGTTAATATATCATTGGAAGCAGAACTTCCTTAAGAGGAAAACACTGTTTATTTTAGCACGAGATTGCTTCAGTCCACATTTAGCCAAGTATCCTGCTTATGTTTTGCACTTGGTGAGCCGAGAGGTTGTCATCTCAGATCTGAATACAGTAACTGAAAGATTTATGTCTCTCAAGAAATAATGCTGTAACAGAATGAAATATGCATTTCCCTTAACTGAGGTAGCTCTAGCGACTGGACAGCAGGTTGTCCTGGGCTGACACAAAGTTTTCTATGCCATACTCTGGCACTCTGCACCAGCTGAAATCCTTCTTGCCATCCACATGGAAATATTTAATTATCCCAGGAAGGGGTATTGCAAGTGTCCATACAGCAGGGGGTAAAATTAGATACAGACTATGTAGAGTACATCACAGTTTCCTCTATCATGATCCCCACTCTCTTCCCTACCAGCCTCTCCTTTTTTGTCCAGTATACAAAGTGGCATGGTGCCACTGAATTGCCAAGACATGGCCAATTCTGAAATGCCATTGCCTCCCTTATCTGATGGAAGTGTTAAAATAGTAAGATTTTTTTCCATTCCTTTTTAGAACAGTTCCTTTTTAGAACAAGTTGTTCTCCCTAGGGATGAGCCTGAAGTGAAAAATCACTCCCCGTGCCACTGAAGATGTCAGGATGATCAGGGCATGTCCTGCAACTGCCTGAAAGGACTGACAGAGGCAATCATACAAGCCAAAAAGGGAGACAACACAATGCAAGGGGAAATGCTACCAGAAGCAAAAACAAACCAAAATATAGGTCTGCTGGCCAAACAAAATGTACCGAATATTCATGGAAAAAGACCAGGTCTACACATGATTAGGTTTATATTGTGTGGCTGGTGGGGGTGGGGGTGGGAATCAAAATTAACCATGAGAACTCCAGTACAAAGAGCAGGACAAACTTCCCAGGAGTCATGCCTTGGTCTGATGTTTTTCATGTGATATAAGTTACTTCTGACCATATGTGTCTGCTGACAGTGGAGTAAAGAGATGCATCAAATTTTGTTACCTTTTTTATTCTCTTTGAAGAAGAGTTCCATTTCTTTTTTAGTTCTTTCCACAAATTCTTTATCCTTCAAAATTTCCTGATTTAAAGTCCATCTTGTCTTTTCTTTTCTCTCTCCTTTCCACCGCATTTTCATTGGATTATGATCTGCCCAAATATTGGTTTCTATTTCTACTTCCTGTATTTCAGTTTTTAATTCTGAGGATAGCCAGATCATATCTATTCTCGACCAGGATTTATGTCTATTGGAGTAGAAGGTAAATTGAGAGCTTTTAGTATTTGTTTCTCTCCATATATCTTGTAGTCCTAGTTCTTCTGCCATCTGAAAGAAAACGTTTGGCAGCCTTCTCCTTCCCTTTTTCCCTTTTTTGCCATTTTTATAATCTAATCTCTCATCTAGAATTGCATTAAAGTCACCTAATATGCAAATGTTTTGGTATTCTTTTTCCAATATTGTTTTGTATAGCTTACGATAGAATTTTTCTTGTTTACTGTTAGGTGCATATATTGCTATCATCAAGACCTTTTTTTGATTTATTATTATTTCTACCATTAAGAGTCTCCCTTCTTCATCAGAATAGATATGTTTAAAATTTTGTTACCTTTTTAAAATGTATTAGAAATGATCTTCTTCAACTTTCATTATTTAAAAATAATTGTAATAAAATTATTTTTTAAAATTCCATTGCTTCACTTGATCAGCATGGAGAGAATTCCCCATATTTTAATGGCATCGTCATTCGGTAACACAAGCAGCTTGCCCTAAGGAAACCAAAGACTAGCACATAAGACTACTTTTGCGGTCTCACAATCTTCATTGTACCAGTTTACATGTTAACAATGACAAGATTGTGCCTGTGAATCATTTATAGAGTATAGCTCAACTGCCACCATTCTCCTGGACCATAAAATGCATTTCCCCAAACAGCAACGTTTATTATCCAAGACTGCATGTGATCAGCTCAAGGCATGCAAAACATATTCCATTTGAGCTCATTGACATTAGAAAAGGAACCCGTGAGGCATTTTTTTTAAAGAATCCGTTGCTATCCCTTTCCTTTTTACAATCATTACTGGTTTTCAGACATACCCAAAGACTATATCCCCAGCTCATGTTTAGTTGTTGTCCTTGGATGACCTGACACTTATACAGATGCTTCTGCTCACGCCAGGTTTGGTACCCAGTTCTCACTGACCCCTCCTCCCTGCCTAACATAGTCCTCCATGTCATGTGTCAAACTACTCTAGAAAGGCCCCTTCTGGAGAAGCTTTCTGGGAAATTCAGAGTGCTTCACTTAGTAAGAAGAATCAATTATAATTCAGTGACCTGTCTTGTGTGCTCAAAAGGATTTTCTGTTAGCACAATTCATATATTATTTGAATTACTTTGTTCTATCATGCATGTAGATGAGCTGACATATGAAGCAGTCACCCACTACAGGCCTTTTAGAGGATAAATTATTGATTGGGAACACTTGAAGCTTTGCAATTAATTATTTTATTTAAATGTCACTTTGGAGAATACATAAAAAATTTCCTCTGAAAAGTATTCATGTAACATTCTTGCTTTGTCTATATATACACATACACATACATATATTAGTGATTGTCATTGAACTCATCAGAATTAAACAGACGGGGGCTGGCTGATGCATTTTAGTAGCATCTTTAAAATCAGCATTGATTAAAACACTTTTCTGTAAATGATTATGGAAGAAATGAAGGAACATAATTCACCTTTAGGCCTGCTTCTCACATATAGCACATAATGTTGAAATGCATGCCTAGGCTACAGACTAAAAGTGGTTCTGATTTCCAAAAATCATGAAATAGAAGGATCTTCTATTTTAAAAAAAATAAAAAATATGTACATAGAAATACAGATGCCAAGATGAAGGTTCCAGCTGTTTAGTCTTTCCTTTGACACACTCATTTTCTATAGACAGAATTATTTTCTTATACTTTTTGGGGAGGTATAGTGGGCCATTCAGACATGCTGTCCATCTACAGTTGGAACTTGTATAATGCAAACACCAGTTTTGCCACCATATCTACTGTTTGTGAGAAGCTTAAAAAGAACTACCCCTGAATTCAGAACCAAGAAAGTACACACTACCCACATCAAATCTGAGCACAGGCTAAGCCTTTTGCTAAGATGTTCCAGTAAGGCAAATTAACACCAACAAAGTTATGGCAGCCCTAATAGGGTTTCTAAGGTATCTGAGTCATTTAAGGAGTGGTTTTAAGTAGGAGTTGGCTTAATAGTTCAGTTAGATATCTGGCTGCAGAATCAGAAGTCTGGGAGAAGAGCCAGCCTGTATAGCTATGTACAAGGTGAATGATCCCAGCATGCCCTAATGGTAAACCTTTTTTTATTATTTTTTTGGGAATTTTAAAAAGTTTATTTGAACATCTGTACACATTCCCTCCAACAAATGCCATTTCATGAAGTTTATAGGAGACAGCAGTCAATTTATCTTATATATTCAAACCCAACAGACAAAACAGTTCCACAATTCTTCATCTACCCTCTACCTAAAAAATCCTGAAAAGGTTTACCATAAGTCAGAGCTGACTTGATGGCACACAGTTATTATAATTTACCACTTCCAGATCACTGTGAACAAGAATTTGAACCCACA
The DNA here is from genome assembly GCF_051106095.1 of Pogona vitticeps. NCBI lineage: Eukaryota > Metazoa > Chordata > Lepidosauria > Squamata > Agamidae > Pogona > Pogona vitticeps. The sequence goes on along the minus strand of NC_135783.1, from coordinate 58,251,306 downwards.
GCTCCTTCATCATAGGGTGACACACTATCCACTATGCTGGCTCTCTAAAGCAATTAATCCAACTTAAAAATGGGAAATTCTTTTGTGCTCTGATCCATAAGGTTACCCAGAAGGGCTATTAGCCAATGCTAACTATATCAGGTTTCCTCACAGGCAAAGGCAATCTTAGGCCTTTTCCATTAAGCAGTTATGTTTAGGAGCTGTTAATGTACTTTTGTCAGTACTTTAAAAAGCAATATTTAATGCTTCCCTTCACATTTTCATTGTCATGTTCCACCTGGATTCATATTGATCATATACAGGCCTTTTAAACTGGAGTAAATATACTCATGGTTCCATTTCCCTACAATTGAGCCTCGTGGCGCAGTGGTTAAATCGCTGTACTGCAGCTAAAACTGTGCTCACGACCTGGGGTTCAAATCCCAGGTAGCCGGCTCAAGGTTGACTCAGCCTTCCATCCTTCCGAGGTCGGTAAAATGAGTACCCAGCTTGCTGGGGGGGCAATGTGTAGCCTGTATAATTAAAAATTGTAAACCGCCCGGAGAGTGCTTGTAGCGCTATGGGGCGGTATATAAGTCCAGTAAATAAATAAATAAATAACTTTGCTGCATTTGTGAAATGTTGCTGTAACATCCAGATGATACTTTTTCTATATGTAACCCTTGCCTGCTGCTTCTTGCCTTTTTTTCTTACCACAAATAAAAACTTTAAGGAAGGAAAGATTGTTTTCTTAAACATTTTTTGAAACCTTTTAACTCGTCATTGTAAGACCTGTCTTTTTGGAAACCGAGCTGGGAGAGCATTATTTTCTTCTTCAACAGATTAATTCTTATAATTTATTTTATTAGTTTGGTTAATCTTGTTGTCCATAGCCTTGGTCTTTTTCTGATTATTTTGGCGTTTGTTGGTTGCTTTGCTTTATCTTTTTCTTTGGGTAACAGAGTAGCCATTAGATTGCATATTATGTCTTCTATTCATTACATATTTGAAAATGTAAGTACATTTATAATAAATTATAGGTTTCCTGCATAAGGCATCACAAAGAAACGGAAGATAATGGCCTGAATCCAGTTGGGTCTAAATCAAAGACCTAAATACAAATTTGGATCTGTTAGTAAATCCAACTGTTTCTTTGGTCTAAGTCCCATGTACTAAGGTCCCTTTGATTCAATGGATCCACTCCAGTTGGCAGTAATAGTTGAATTCTAGTCAATTTGTTGGATCAACATTTTGTCGTGCCTAGAGGAGCAGACCTACAGAAACAAATGGGACTTGAGTTAGGGTAATTTAGAATATTGCTGCATCTGAATCCAATCCAGCACATTGATCTCTTCTTAATTTGTGGATTATATTATATGATTCAGAGTTAAACACTCATTAATTCCTTTGATTTCAATCAGAGAGTTAAGCATGCATACTTTGGAGATGCAATTACATGCATAATAACAAACTCATAAGTAAGCTTATAGATTTCCTACATAAGGCATCATTAGAAACAAAGAAAGATAATGACCACTTACTTAAATCTCTCCTCTTGAGCCTGGATATCAACTTTAGCTGAAGCATGCCCAATATGTTTACCTAATATTTATAGCTAAGATTATGGGATTTAGATTGCCTTTTGGTCTTCCTGTGTATTATTTGCCAAAGACGTCTGAGAAAGGAAGAAGAAAAGTCATCCAGAGGGGAGGGGAGTGCATTAAAGATGGCAGCAGATGGGGTTTCTCAGCATATGCAGCAGAATGACGTGGCATCCTGAAGCACTACAACAGATGATGTCACTTTAGACAGCAGATGTTTAAACATTCTGGCAATCATTTTTTACAGCTTCTAAAACACACATATTTCCATGCATTAAACCATTACTGCTAATTAAGTACATTTTTTGTGCCCTACTCAGTAACCCAGTGTAATCATCTGGTAACAGACAGAACTGAATGAATTACTAAAGGGCACCAATAATGGAAGTGCTGAAATTGTGCAAGCCATTCTGAAACCTCTATATTTTAATTAGATGTAGCAACATCCTATTAATATGTAGATCTTTTATTGGGACTGACATTTCCTGGGCATTTTTGTTGGAGTCTCTTCCATGAGAAGTTTAATATATTTCTGTTCAAAAGTATGTCACATCAGGTTCACATTGTTTTCATTTGTATCCATTTATTTAAATTATTTCTCCCCAGCAAAGATTATTAATAGCATAATGATAAATCATGCCAATATTATGTAGTGTAAATATTCACAGATGTACTGTTGCTTATATTCCAGAGTGAGGAGAAATAAATATCGAAATGATTAAACCTAAATCGTTTGCTGTCTTATTAAAATGGGGTGGGCAAACCTGCAGCCCTTCAGCAACTATGACTCCCCTCAGGACCCTGCCACTCCAGTGTTCGGTTTTTTAAAACTATATTGACCCCTTGTGCCCTTTAGCTATGTGGAGGAGGGATTTTGCCATGTGGAGTGATGCCACCAGCAGTCCTGGGGTCCACAACACCATCAAAAAGGTTGAATTAAGATGGTTTTGGTCTTTAATGGGAGCAATATGGTGTTCTTGTATTTTCTCCCCCCCCCATTTTTATTTGTTTTAAAGTAAAAAGGGGGGAGGATCAGAAGCACAGGTGCATACCTCCACGATCTAGGGACATGTGGGTCTTGTTCCAACTATATCCAGAAGGCCACACTTTCTCCAGCCCTATTGTAAGAAACATCCACTGTGACACAGCTTAACTGCCATCTAAAGTGACACAGATCATTCTCCTGCCTCAGGAATTCACCAGCTCATTCTGCTGCAAGCAATGTCCAGAAAGCACAAGTCTGACAATATTCATTCATTCATTCATTCATTCATTCATTCATTCATTCATTCATTCATTCATCCATCCATTCATTCATTCATTCATTTACACTCCACCTTTCCACAGAACCAAAGTGGCTTACAATCTTATTAGAAGAATAAAAACAGATAAAAGTTTTTTTAAAAAAAACATAAAATCATATAAACCGATCTTACTGTGAAACCATTAAAATCAAGTAAGTACTGTACATTAAAAACATTTAAATCAGGAAAGGATACAATTAAAAACCACAACACTGGACAGGTCAGGTGTTATATGCTATTCTATCGTTTAATCCAGAAAAAAAAAAACTTTGCTCTCCTACATCCCAGGTGGGCAGCTGTTGATTGTCAGATATTATTAGATCGTAACTTCCGTTTGTCTGCTACCATTCACTATGCTATCTAGGATTCATGTAGGGCAAACATGTTTGCTTCCGTTCTGTCACAGAGTGGACATCAGGGATTTGACACTGGCTGTGGATGTTTCCCGAATGGGCATTCACCTGTAAGAGCACGAGTGTTTGAGAAAAGCTGCTGGAGTGAGTACTGGGAGGGAAACGGTATTCTCCTCCCTGCATTCCCTGTATTGTGGAAGCAGTGGACACGGTCATGCCTGCCAGCCCTATGCTTCTGATATCGACATATTTTGAATTATGCCCGTGTAAAGCTGGATTAGGGAATGCGTGTCCCACGCCCTGTTCACCAGCCCTAGACACCAGAGGCCAGTACTTTTCCCTTGGGTAACAACAACTAATATTCTTCACCCAGAGACCTTGCTAGTGACTGTGGCCTAGCACTGCTAAATGGTGAATTTTCTAAAATGTTTACTTATTTTTAAGTACAGTCTAAAAGAGTAAAATTTCTAAGCTCTGGCCTTGTCAGTGATGAAGGAAATTGTGGTGATGTGCATAATGTGAGACATTCAGTCCCTATTCCCCACATACAGTAAAAGCAAGAAGAAGAAATGCACCACAGGCCTTGTAGGAGAACAGGACATGTGACCTGGTTCATATGACCTGTCTTTATACTGATGAATAAATAGCATGGGGTGGGAACTCTGTCATCAGGGGTGGGCCAATGGGATACAGTCTCCCTCCCCATTTACACATAAAGATGTGGATGGGAATAACTGGATAAAAAATGATGAGTGAGCTAAGTTTGATGTGCGGATAGCCTACTCTGAGCACATCATGAGAAGGCAAGATTCACTGGAAAAGACAATAATGATAGAAAAGCTGAAAATTACAGGAAAAGAGGAAGACCAAATACAAGAGTAGACATGGTCTAGAGGGGCGGGGTAAAAATCAAATAAATAAATAAATAAATAAATAAATAAATAAATAAATAAATAAGATAGATCCACCAAAGATAACCATAGCCTTGAGTTTGCAAGAGCTGAGCTCAGGACAGGACATTTTGGAGATCCCTCATATGTAGGATTGCCACACGTTGGAGGCGACTTGAGGCCATGTAGCGACAACAAAGAGTAAAGGTGACACCCCTACTCTTGATATTCTGGTACAGAGATCTTTTGCCTTGAAGATTTGCTTCTTGGCCTCCACTGTTTTTTGTTATTTATAGAAAGCAAGCATTAGACTAAATCCACCGTGTTTTGTAGAGCATTTGTATTTAGGCAGATCCCTATGACCTAAATGGGGATGGATGGGTTTGAGGGAGATCATATGTTATAATCACGAACTGAAGCTCGCATTTTCTTCTGCTTTCATTCATACGTTTGTGCAAGTTTTCAGCCAAACTTTCTGAATAGCCATGACTATGCCTCAGCATTCATTTATTTTCAACAGGGTATTTACAGTGTGCTGAACAAAAACACAGAATGAGAAAAGGCCAAATTATATTCGATGGCTAGGTTAGTGGTTTAGGAGTTTGATTTCCCACCGTGTCTCCTGTGAAAAGAGCCAGCCTATGTGGCCTTGGGCAAGCTGCAAAGTCTCAAGACTCCACTAGAAGAAGGGAATGGTAAGCCACTCCTGAGTTTCTCTACCTAGAAATCCCTGGAAAGGATTGCCATAAGTCAGAATCAACTTGACGGCATGCAATTAGTATTAATTATATTTGGTGTTGGTTAAACCTTACCCTCTAATGTTTTAAACTAGGTCTACTTCAATGATACCTCACACAGTGTGTGGGACAAGGCCTCATTTATACCAAGAAGGGGGGGGTCACATAAACCCTCCCTCAGCTGTAAAACATCTGAGCCTGGGGCCAAGCCTTCTTCTGTAAGCCAGGTATGCTTCTCTTATCACAGCTTGGCTGTGGAGGCAAGACTACGAATAAGGTAAACAGCACTATTTATGGATATACAAATATGTGTCACTCACTATCAGCAATTTTAGGGCAGGAAATTTGCCCTACTCATTCTTTGCTCTTACTCATTCTACGTTCTGTCTGCCTATCAGTATTCATCTGTATTGTCAGGGGATGTTCTGCATGTCTTTATATTTGCCCTACACAAGACTCAGTGATCTCAACAAAAAAGTACCCTTAAGAGATCAGAAACAGACTCTCCATATGTGGTGTAATTAGATTCATTAAGAGAGATCAGCTAGCTAAGACCCCACAGTGTCAATAAGCAGATTTCACTTGTAGAATGTTTCCTGCAAAGCTGGAATTAAGGACTTTCAGGGCACTTTAAAGACTAACTCATTTTTTAAGCCTGAGATTTGCTCCACAAATGCTCAGGTTATAACAAATGTGTATAACTTTAAAGTGCCAACACATTCATTGTTATTTTTTCTATATCAGACTAACACAGTTATTCCTTTGGAAACTGGAAATGCCAAACCTGTGGCAGAATATTGTGACAAAGCTCTGTTGCCTATATCATGTTCCTCTCTGGGGTTTCACAACACTGAACACATGTAGATAGAATTTTTCAACAAACCTGCCCAGCTTTCATTAGCCACTCTGAGGAATTATTCATCAATAGTTAAATAGGTCGAGTTCATGGAAACAATGGCTGCTGGTGACTCACCTGTTGACTCAGATGCTGCTGAGTGAGCTGTGCAATACATCTGACTTCTGGGAATAAAGCTGGAATGGTTTACTGCAGAGTATTAAATAAACAGACTGGGGTCTCCTCCAGTCACTCACAGCAAGCCTGAACTATCAGAAAAGGTGGAATATCTGCAGACTCAAAAGTGCATGAAATGAATATCCACCTATATTTTGACTGATGGCTTCTATTACATCCCCCTGAACCTCTTAAAGCTACCTTTAGGATATTTATGAACTTCTGGATACAGTATTTGGTCTACAACGTTTCTACATGTCTTACCAATGGCTGGGTTGGGCTGATGGGAGGCCAAAAGACCTGGAAGGCAATGATTCTCCATCTACCTCTTCGCCAGCAGGCAGGCTCTTTATTTCTGTTATATCAAGCTGAACGAGGAGCAGCACGTAAAATAGTGGACACTTAATGGTGAATGTCAGTGGGAAAGGTGAAACAAAAACGACAAGGAAAGACAAACAAGCTTTGTTTGGTCTCAGCTTACACATGTTATACCTCAATGCACCACATACATGCAGTGTGTGTTGACTGTACAAAGAAGAAGGAACTTGTGCTAGGCACTAAAACCCCAGGCATGAATGATTCACAAGTCTGCACGTAGAGAATCGTAGGGCCTTAGGAGACTAGGACTGGAAGATACCGCAGAAGGTGGGGAGTCCAGCTCCTGGCCAAAGCAGGAATCCCTTCCTAAAACAACCCTGACAGGTGGTCACCTTTAAAAACTCCAATGTTGGCACATCTGCCACCCTAGGAGACAATTCATTCCATTGTTACAGCTCTCCCTGTTAGAAGATTCTTCCTAATGCTGAGTCAAAGTCTCCTTCATTGTAATTTAAATGCATTATTTCAGGTCCTACTCTGGAGCTGAAGAAACAAAAAGCTTGCTCTGTCTTCCACGTGACAGTCCTTCCAATATTTGAAGATGGCTGTAATCTCTCTCTCTCTCTTTCTTTCTCTCAAACACACACACACACACACACACACACACACACACACACACACACACACACACACACACACACACACACACACACACACACACACACACACACACACACACACACACACACACACACACACACTTTTGAGGTGATTTTGTTGTCCTTTTTTTGATCAAATTCAAATGCATCCCTACACTTTTTGGAGTGTGTCGAAGTGTGCACAGCATTTGTGTTTCAATGTGTTTGTATTTTCATATCTCCCAGGACGGGCCTTGGGTCAGCAAAACAAAAAACACAAACAAAAGCAAAAGCCTGGACTTCTCTTGGTCCGAGAAGAAATACCACAGGGCAGAAAATAAGCCAATGGGCCCTCAAATGTCCTACTATCAGCTGAGTGTCAGGGCAATGTACGTAGAAGTGCTGGGTTTTGTAGAAAAGTGGAGTGGTAAATCATTGGTTCTTCTCTTGCAGAATTTAGGTATGGATATGAATAGATCGATCAGAATACACTTTAGTTTCAAAGCCTTCTTGGTGGTCGAATATCTTCCTGACACAAGCGGAAAGATACCGCAACCTTGAAGCTGGCAACTATAATTTCTATTACAATGGGAAAGAAATAAAGAGAGGGAAAAGGGGGAAAGAATGCTCAACCCTTCCTTTTGCCCTATTCCCATGCACCTTCTGTCTTCCCCTTGTGCGTTCCACAACTGGGAAGCAGCCACAGAGAAGGCTGTCTCATGTATATCCATCCAGATGTGCCTGTGAAAGCAATGTGACTGAAATAAAGGCCATCTCTGAAGATCTTAGAAGCCGAGAAGGTTCATGCACGGACAAACAGTCCTTCAGATAGCCTAGACTCAAACCATATAGGGCTTTATAGGTCATAATTAGCACTTTGAAGTGGGCTCAGAAATGAGCCAGTGAAGTTGCTGTAACAGGAGAGTCACATGCTGCCTGCAACTGGCCCTGGCCAGTATTCAGAACAGGCATATTCAAATGTATTTGAATGAAAAAGAAAGTGAATATGGAATTGGCATATCTCAGAAAGAAGGATCTCTGAAATTGCCTCCAGGAAAACATGAGGGGGGGGGGGGGGAAGAGAGAGAAAACATTAACATCATTGTGTGTATAACCGCACAAAGAGAAAGAAAGGGAAAATGCACAAAAGGATGCACTTTACCAGCTATCTTCCTGGCTTCCCTTTGGGCAATTCAGCCTCTGAATGACGCACACGGAGATGGTGTTCACTCAGCAGAACAAGACTGCATAACAGATGGGCTGGCACCAAGTGTGTGTGTGTGTGTTTTAAAAAGGATGCCCTATTTAGCTGTGTTTCATCATCTGGATGGGTTCACCCTTCTTTTTGTCTAACACGTCATTGGCCTATTAACAATTTGCAGAGCATATCTGCTCCATGGGAAGAGTGCTTCATAATTGCTCCATGGATCTCTGGATTGCAGTTACGCCAGCAGGAGACTGCCTCATTAAAGACAACAAGGTGTGTGTGTGTGTGTGTGTGTGTGCACGTGTGCGTATATGCATGCAAGGGAGATATTGAATTTCACCTTGTGCAATCCCTACAAAAAGACAAACATACGCATAATGAACCACTGTGAGGGTGGAAAAATGAATTGGATTTTGGTCACTGATGTTTACATAGCAACAAAAGATGGAAGTCATTGGAGCTTACTTTTGAGGAGACATATAGCAGTCTCCCCTGTGAATGCTTCATTAACAAGTGTGGGGGGGGGTAGTTTAACCTGGGCATGACATATGTGATTCTCTTAGGGCCTGTGCTGGAATTGACATTATCAAGGCATCTGCCACCAGCCACAGTCCAATACAGAAGGTCCCCTAAGGAACTTCAGAACTCACTGGCCCTCCTTTTCCCCTTCTGTTCCCTCTTTCCTTGGCTGCCCTTGGTCTGTGTTAGTAACATGACCTATGTGCTTTGGCCATGCTTTAGAAGGGTTTCTGTGAGTTGTAATTAAAAGAGTAACATTTCCAAACTCTCCGCATTTAATACTGCTGTGCCCACCCTAGGTGGTCCCATGTTAGGGCAGCTTGTGAATGGGGAAGGAGATTCTCCCCACAGATTTCAAGGCAGAGTGCCTCTCCATCTCAGTCCCCGAGTCATCATTGCTTTCGTGCACTAATGTTTTGCATTAAGCCAGAAAGGCGTCTTCTTTGGATTCTGGGGGCTTTTTCTTCTAATGTTGGCTGGATGGCAAAACTGTGAAAGGGTGGGAGATTATTGTGGAAGAGGTACCAATGCAAGAGAGAGAGAGAGACAGAGAGAGAGAGAGAGAGAGAATGGACAAACACTATTTCTACATCTGCAGGAAAGTTGCATTTGTAGAATCCGGGAGCCCTCTAATGGTAGAATGAAGATCCTGAAGCTCATCCTGCTACTGGAAGTAAAGAGATGAAACATGTTGAAAAGCAGATTTACCAGACTGACTTTTGCTCATTGATGAATTAAGAATGAAATAACAAGACGTGCATTGAAACAACTCATAAGCATATTGTGAAATAGAAAGAAAAATATGAAGGCTGGCAAATGGCAGAACAAAAAGGGGGGAAACAATGGGAGAAAAAGAAAAAGAATGCCCAAGCTAGCAATCCTTGGGAAACCTCTGACCAGGACAGCACCAATGGTAACATGTGAGGAAAGCAAGAAGTGATTCACATCACTTTGCTAGGAGCTGATAAAAAAATTACTCTCAAACGATAGTCGTGCCCCACTTAACGATTGCCCTGCATTACAACGAATCTGCTTTACGATGATGTTTTGGCGATCGCAAAACGATGGTCTAAATGGGGTTTTTTCGCTTTGCGAAGATCGATTCCCTGCTTCAGGAACCGATTCTTCGCATTACGACGATCAAAACAGCTGATCGTCGGGTTTTCAAAATGGCCACCGGGTGCTCAAAATGGCTCCCCACTGTGCTTAGGGACGGATTCCTCACTATACAGGCACCTAAAATGGCCACCGTATGGAGGATCTTCACTGGACGGTGAGTTTTTAGCCCATTGGAACACATTAACTGGGTTTTAATGCATTTCAATGGGTTTCTTATTTTTGCTTTACGACATTTTCGCTCTACAGCGATTTCACTGGAACGAATTAACGTCGTTAAGCGAGGCACCACTGTATGTAATTTCTGGCTTTTAAGATTTCAATAAATATAGTCAGCAGAGTAGTCATCTCATATTAAAATGGTTTTCCAAAAGACATGAGGATAAACAGCTGATGATTTTCTGTTAACGTATTTCTCAAAACAATATTGTTTCCCACCAAATAATAAGTCCTGATAAGGTTTTGATACCACATATGTGTCTATGTCAAAAGTATGACACTCAAACAATGCCCTCAGAGACTATAGAACTTTATAAACCCCTTGGCAGTTTGTGGTCCATCACAGCTCAAATTTATTCCTGAAAAGTTTAACTGCCAGTGTGAACCAATTAATCATGACAATCATATCACAGCATCTGCATATCAAAATACATATTATTTACTTGCTCCTGCCAGGTTCACCAGTAATTAACCAGTCTGATCTCCTGGCTAGTTTACCAGGACTGTATCTTCCAATCTTGATCCATCTCCCTTCAAAAAAGGTAAAGGTAAAGGTTCTCCTTGACATTTTTAGTCCAATCGTGTCCAACTCTAGGGGGCGGTGCTCATCCCATTTTCAAGCCATAGAGCTAGTGCTTGTCCAGTTTCTGTTGGCACGTGGCTACTGTGACTAGGGAACACAGTTTTACCTTCCCACCAAGGTGGTACCTATTAATCTACTTGCATTTGCATGCTTTCAAACTGCTAGGTTGGCGAGGAGCTGGGACAAAGCGACGGGAACTCACTCTGTTGCATGGATTCGATCTTATGACTACTGGTCTTCTGACCCTGCAGCACAGGCTTCTGCGGTTTAGCCCACAGCGCCACCACGTCCCTTCCTCTTCAAAAGATGACAAAGCTGTATATTATCTCCCTGCTTATTTATATGCAGAATACATCATGCGAAAGGCTGGACTGGAGGAATCCCAACCCAGAATTAAGATTGCTGGAAGAAATATCAACAACCTCAGATATGCAGATGATACCATGCTGATGGCATAAAGTGAGGAGGAATTAAAGAACCTTTTAATGAGGGTGAAAGAGGAGAATGCAAAAAATGGTCTGAAGCTCAACATCAAAAAAACTACGTTCATGGCCACTCTTCCCATCACCTCCTGGAAAATAGAAGGGGAAGATATGGAGGCAGTGACAGATTTTACTTTCTTGGGCTCCATGATCACTGCAGATGGTGACAGCAGCCACGAAATTAAATGATGCCTGCTTCTTGGGAGGAAAGTGATGACAAACCTCGACAGCATCTTAAAAAGCAGAGACATCATCTTGCCGACAAAGGTCTGCATAGTCAAAGCTATGGTTTTTCCTGTTGTGATGTATGGAAGTGAGAGCTGGACCATAAAGAAAGCTGACCACCAAAGAATTGATACTTTTGAATTGTGGTGCTGGAGGAGACTCTTGAGAGTCCCCTGGACTGCAAGGAGAACAAACCTATCCATTTTGAAGGAAATCAGCTGTGAGTGCTCACTGGAAGGACAGATCCTGAAGCCGAGGCTCCAATACTTTGGCCATCTCATGAGAAGAGAAGACTCCCTGGAAAAGACCCTGATATTGGGAAAGTGTGAAGGCAAGAGGAGGACAGAGGATGAGATGGCTGGACAGTGTCATGGAAGATACCAACATGAATTTGACCCAACTCCAGGAGGCAGTGGAAGACAGGAGGGCCTGGCGTGCTCTGGTCCATGAGGTCACGAAGAGTCAGACACAACTTGACGACTAAACAACAAATAGATCCATAGGTCATCCACCTGTGCCTTCCCTTCATAAAAGCCAATTATTTTATCTTTTTAAAACCTTGATTCTAATTTCAACATCACCCACCAGTCCATTGGCTGGCCCATTGCCTTCGACTCCTGTATAATTGTTTAGTTGTTGATCTTTGGTTAAAGGTTCTTTATACGTATATGTCCTTTCTTTTGAGATAAAAGAAGGTTGTGTGAAAGCTTCCAAAGGTGCTACCCATATCAGGATTTTTTAAATATTTGCCCCTGGAATTTTTGCCAAATTTGGTATAGATCTCGCCTTACAACGTGATCAAAAAGATGAGTTTGACCTTTGACCTTGCCGTACCATATATATGCATGGCAACTTAGTCTTAATTTGTGCCCTTCCAAATTTTAAGAGTCTTAGATCCTCCAAACTAAATCATTCCTTTATCCAGTTCAGTGTGCAGGCTTTGTAGTATAATGAACAGTTTGGTAGACCCATTCCTCCTCTTTCTTTCAAGTCCTGTAGTGCTTTGAGTTTTTTTCTCGGTTTTTTAGCTTTTCTTAGAGAGCACAGCGTCTATATCCTTAAAATACTTGTAGCTCAGCAATATTGGCAAATTTTGGAAGAAAAACCTAACCCATCTCAACCTCACAGGGGCCAGAGATCCATTTCCAATGTGATAAGATGCAAGACAGGACATCTGGGCTTTAAGGAGACTCACCATTCGTGAGGCTTGAGGGAATGGGAATCCTCCTGTTTTTCAGTGAAAGGGTTGGCCAACTGGAGTTAGAGGCCCTCCAGAAAAGAGCAGGGCCACATCTGGCCCACTCAAGATCTCAATGATCTTCTGTGGCTTTCAGAATGAGTCTAGTCAGTTGCTGGAAATGATCCTGGGAAGTACATGACAAACAATAATTCATTTAAACCTTTCATTTCTCCTCAAGGGGACCCAAGCCTGCTAGGGTTCCTTCTTTGGGATCCGAAGCAGAGATCTGGTTCCAAAGCTACTGATTGACATCCTTCTTTGAGCTGTTGCTAGGATCTGAAGCCAGCTCCTTCAGCCCTTCCGGAACAAGACACTCTGCTCCTTAGTCAGCCACAGACCCACCCACCCCCAGTGTGAAGCAGTCGACAGAGTGGCGGACTAGGACTCAGGAGACCTGGGTTCAAATCCCCACTCCACCACGAAAGCTCCCTGGGGGTTGGAACTGGTCAAGACACTCCTTAAATAGCTCACTTCCCTTGAAAGTCCTATTAAGGTCGCTAGAAATTGATGACAGATGACAACAACAGTAACAGCGAGAGCCCGAGGCCTTGGCAATCAGCTGGGCCTCAGAAAGGTCAATGGCCGTGCCAGGTTTATTCTGTTACCCAGGCCAAATATTGAAATCCAGTCCGCCTTTGGGTCCATAACTGGACTGCAGCTAATTGGGACTAGTTGACAAGGTGCTGGGGCAAGTTTCGGTCACATGCCTGGTCAGGACACAAATCCTAGCAGGAACACTAGCCCTCTTCATAAGCTGATTCTATTTACATGTACAGTAATAAAGAAAACTCGGATGTTAGAACCCCCGCTAGGGTGGCAAACCTTCCACTCCATACCAAAAGAAGAGACTAAGGCTACACTAAATTAATACAGTAAAACAACAATAGAAAATTAACAAAATGAATACATCATTAAATAATAATACAAACTGAAACAATTATCCATTTTCAAACAAATTATCAATTTAAGCAACCTATCAAATTAGCAATTTAATATATACAGGATTTAAATTAGATTTAAATTGGGCAATTCAAATAAATTCAAATTAGGCAATCTAAATAAAATTTAAATTAGACAAGAAAGGAAAAAAACTTTCAAATTGCAAAAGGTACACATACATCGATAATGCAGGCATAATACAAACAAGAAGCATATAGAATGCCAGCTGGCTGAGTCACGTTTTCTTCTGAAATTATGTAAGCTCGAGTGCCAATAATCTTTATCTTGCCAATGATCATGGAAAGTCACATTTTACAAAGTCCTTTTAAAGCCATCTTCCTCCAAACCATATACTTTGACATACACCTTGATTTGGAGTGGGGCTTTTAGATTTGTTTATTTTCAGCTGAAATCTGCATCCTGAGCACATTTGAACCACATGATAATTAAGTTCTAAATTTTTTACTTAATGGCTTTCTTTCTTTCAACTCTTTCTTCGTCCCTGTTTTTCACCTGAAGATTCTTAAGTGCTTCCAGGCAGCTGATTAATGTGATTTAAAACATGATTTAAACAGAGGATTGAACAACATTCTTCAAAAAGAAGTGGAAAGTCCATTTACCACTAAAAGTCCATTTGAAAGCCAGTCTTTAAAAGGCAAGGACTGTTCACTCCAGACCACCTGGGCTGACCTCTGGAAGCCTGACCAAGTGGGAGGAAGCCTGACTTCCTGGGTGGGAGTTCCATTATGGAGGTGATGGTACAGGGGAAGCCGTTTCTCGTGTACCCACCAGCCAAGCCTTCCAACAGGGTGGGACATGCAAAAGGGCTTGCCTTGAAGATTCCATCTCCCAGCCAGAAAAGGTGAGCTTCCAGGTACAGTATCCTGGCCCAAAGCCGGTGAGATTTTGTCGCTCAAAATTGGCACTTTGATTAAAACAGAAGTCTAGGTGATCCAGATCAGATCTATTTCAATCTGGAAAAGTTTTTCTAAAGGAGGAGGTGGTGCAAAATAAACCCCTTCCTTATTTGGATAACACCTCCCAGACCCTCCCCCCCCCCATAGCTGGGGTCATTTTGTGTCACAATTCACAAACTGTGGGTTTCTCTAGGTCCCTTAGCTCAATCATGGCATCACCAGGAGACATCAGCCCATATGTAAGGGGCAGAACAAAGCCCTGAAGATAGGCTAGCTGAGCGTCCTGCCATTGAGCACATGAGAGAATGGAGGCCCAGTCAAGCACTAATCGGGTCTCTTGGGATTCCAGGACCATTGCTTAGGGAAAGTCCTCCAGGTCTTTCTGGATGAAGGCTGGCCCTTTTAAGCTGTCTACTAACCAAGTTTCTCTGGGTCATGTACAATATGTTCTAAATGGGCTGGGGGGGGGGTTAGGTCAAAAGGAATCTTGTATTAAAGACAGAAAATACATTGAACATGACATAAAACCTCTGTGCAAAACAATACATTTTCTAGAAAAACATAGCACTAGATATTCAAAACAATAGTTTTACAACCATTCCTCCAAGACTTTGCCGTTGGGGTCACTCTGATGGACAAGCAGAGGTACCAAATTTTGCTCACTTGCTCTGCAAAAAAAGCCCGGCACTCCCATTTTGCCCAGGTGGCCAAGACCCCGAACAGGTGGAAGGCTGTCCTGCGAACGCGGTCATCTTCCTGAAACCAGAGCAAGCCAGGATTTCACCTTCTTAGACAGCAAAGCAACTCTTACCAGAGGTCAAAAGGACACTTGGTGTGTGGCCTCGTCTTTGGTGAAACCACTCCTGCAAACAGTGTCGTGCAAGTGTGTGTGCAAGGAGGGAAGCAGGACCTCCCAGGGGAAAGTGTGACTCTCGTCGTCCTCTGGGGATCTCCATGGGCATCCGTGCAAAGGGATTTGAAGGGGGAAGTCTGTCGCCAATGTACGTCAGACAGGAATGCTGTCACGCTCAAGCACATGTCCTTGAAGAGGAAGGCCACTTTGCCCCTCTTGATGTGCTGAAGAACGAAGGCCAAGGTTTCCATAACTTCAGCCACCACCGTGGCATCACGTAGGTGACGACAAAGGATTTGAAGGATCACCTGGTTTTGTCCTTTCACCTGCAAGGAGGAGACAAAACCAAGTCCTTGTATCGGCCATGAGTTCTTCCAAAAGGAGGTAGCTGGTCGAGGGCCATGCCTTCTTCCCTAGTGGGTGACCTGCACAGCCCATGGCCTTTCCATCTAAAAAAAGTTCGCTCTATGCTCTCTCTCAGAGCAATGAACAAGGAGGGAGTGTCTTTAACACCTTATAAACACACATTCTGAAATAACATCAGTACTAAGGGGTAGGGCTGGCCCCATCCGGTGCCCAAAAGAGAAGCCGGCCCAAGCTTCTCAGAGCCTCGCGACGGATGTCGGGCTGCTGGTCTTCTACTCTTTCCTTCAGTACCAGAAGGAAGGCTCTCAGCTGGATCCTTTGCTGCTGAGCGGAATCACCTGCAAGAGTTCAAGAGGTTCCTTACGGCATGTGTCCCTGGATCTTTCTCCCTCCCAAGCTCAGGCTTCTTACCCTGTCAGAATCAATGGACTCTGATTTTTGAATAGGATGTAAATAGTTTTGTGTGAAAGAACCTATCGTTTTTTTCCTCCTCATTTCATGAGGAGGCCCTATGTTTGCTGCCAGTAGCCACTACTTTCATGAGTTTGCAAGAACAACTTTTGCGCACATTGCATAAACTGCGCAAAATGGTGCTTGCTTCTTTTTGGATGAAACACTTAGTCCTCCTGTGCCTGCTGAGTTGTGCCTCCTTGGCCTCTCAAAGGGACCCGACCCAACTGATACCCCTGGTGGCCCAATCCACGGCTCTTAATCAAGATCCTGGTTCCCAGGAGCCGGAGCTTTGCTGATTCCGACTTCCAGGAAGGACCCTCTGGATGAGCACGCCATCGAGCATGCCATTCTACAGCAGGCAGCTGTGGGAGAGGATGGAGAAGGGAACCATTAGGGAGAAGGGAAGGGACAGGGTAAAGCTTGACCTGTGGCAGGGAGAGGTGGCTAGCCGTGAGAGTGGTGGCTTCAGGTTGCCCTGAAAGGCAGGAGGCGTGGCCGGAGGCTTCTGGCTAAGACTGTCACCTGGTCACGATGACCAGCAGAATTCAAAAGAAGCCAATGAATGACTATACAAACTTCACAGATGAGCCATGGTGGGAGTCGGGTTTGGGAGGAAAGATCCAGGTGGCAGCAACTACCCTGAGATGGGTATAGGAAGGCCTATGGGTCTGTGTGGGCCTGTGGTAGTATTTAACGGTGGCCATTAAAAGGGGGAATTGCCACGAGTGGTGATCAGCAGAAGGCTCACCGCAGGAGTGAGAAACCAACTGAAGCTCAAAACATGTTCTCCCTTTACTTCAAGCAGGCAGGATCCTTCAAGACTGGGGCCTGATCTGAATTGGCCCCATCTTTTGTTTGCACCTCTCTTACCAGACCTCCCTCCCTCTTCCCTCCTCCTCCTCCCTCCCTTCCTTCCTTCGGTTCCAATGGGAAGCCGGAAGGGATTCACCAAGCAGTAACACCACCCCTGGCAGGAGCCCGGAGTCCTCAGCCCCTGCACCAGACATGGGGGCCACCCCACCCTCCCTCCTTTGCTTCTTGCTCACCCGTGTTGCACACCACACAGCCTGGAGGCCACCTACAGACGTTGCAGTGATACAAAACCCTTGTCTCTTGGGCAACACCTCCCAGAATCTCAAAGCCCACATAGCCATTTCCTCTCTTTCAGCCACTCCTAAGGCACTGACCCGATCAACATGTGGAGGCCCTCTGCGCGAGTCGCAGGATCCCCAAACGAGCCCCAGAAGTTCACTTGCCCTGGGAGGGAGTACAGGAGCTGGGGAAATGCACTCTGAACCATCGCCTCCATGTGCAGCCCCAAGAGGACTTTGTATATGGCACAGGTGACCTGCAGAGAGGAGGAAGAGGAAGAGAAGAGGGGGAAGAGACCAGAGGTTCCTCCTGGGTTCTCAGGCCCTCTCCTCCAAAAGGCTGTGGTTTTGGTCAGACCGGAGCCATCCAGGCCAGCAGCTCTAGGAGGAGAACCGCTGAGAATTCTGGCTCAACCTCTTCTACCAGGATGGGTCAAAAGTGGCCCCTGAGAGCTTACCTTGAGGAGTTTTTCCCCCACCTCCTCTTCAGGCTCATCACAGCCAGAGTAGGAAATGGTCCCCAGGATGGGCGGCCGGGTCATGCAGGACAGCAGCTTTGGTAAGATCAGCAAGGCCAGGGATGGGTCCCCACCTAAGTACCTCCAGATCCTACTGGTCCCACTAAAGAAGGCCAGAGTTACAGAGACTGTCTGAATCTAGACTCTGCCTTCAGCAGATTGGATGCCAGGAGCCCCTGGTGGGCTGGTTACTCCCGACAGTGAGAAGCCAAGGTGGGACAGAGACGACACTATGAAGCCCTTTTCTCTTCTGGTTCTGACCTTCTCAGTGCTTGGGGAACTGACTTTTAAGGGAGAACTAGAATCTCCAAGGCAGCACAATCCACTCCACCCCCCACCCCTGCCCCCGCCCCGTGACTTTGCCAGAGTTGCCTAGATCTTCAATGAGGGACCAGGAAAGCACTTCCTCATCTCCTTGCACTCATCAGTTGGAGTTGTCTCGACATCCCAAGACACTGTGGCAAGGAGTTTTCAAACCCTGCAAGTTTTCTGCCCTCCAGAAGAAGATGGAGACAAGGGTCTGTGTGCTTGGATAAGATTTCTCTGCCCAAAACTGGTCTCCTTGAGAGCCAAAGCCAAGCCAAGCCCAAGAGTCAAGATTGTTCAAGGAGACTCAGTTCCTCCAGTGCTCCTGACCCTTTGTCCTACAGTTAAAGCCTCCGTCATCAGAGTTTTGCCTCATTGCAAGGTGTAGCAAACACCCTGCCTTCCTCTATATGTCAGGGCACTCGCCTGTGCCCATGGGAGGGGTTGGGAAGCAGAGCCAGAGTGAAAGGAGAAGGGACGGGTGAGTTAGGGGAGACTGTTGGAGGGAGAACATGAGAGGCTTGACCGCTGGAGAGTTAACTGGGAAGTGGGGAGTTAGGCTGTGGGGAGTGAAAGGTGGCCATTGAGAGGGAGGACATGAATGATTCATCTCCTTTGCTCGAGCACCCATGTGCAAAGGTTTGCCAGGGGCACTAGGAAAAATCTCACAGGGCGAGGAGAAACAGGGACCGCATCCTTCTTTGCAAGCTCAGCACTCCAGTGAATGGGCTGGCATGGCCGAGAGGAAGGAAGCCTCCTCCACCAAGGACCGAAAACCCTCTCTGAACGTCAGCACCCACCTGTCCAGCGGAAGGCGTTGGTGGAGGAGGTGGCTCACGACGGTGTCCAGGTGCTGGTGGGCCACTGTGGAGATCGCCTCCATCAGGACCTCCCCCAAGCCATACTGCGTGGTGGTCGGCAGGTGGCTGCAG
This sequence comes from Pogona vitticeps, assembly GCF_051106095.1. NCBI lineage: Eukaryota > Metazoa > Chordata > Lepidosauria > Squamata > Agamidae > Pogona > Pogona vitticeps. The sequence goes on along the minus strand of NC_135783.1, from coordinate 58,232,508 downwards.
AAAAGGCCCAAGAGCCCTGGGATCTGGAAGGATAAAGACAGGGAAGAGACAAGGCTCATTTTTTTTGTTCTAGTAAGGTAAGGTAAGGTAAGGTAAGGTAAGGTAAGGTAAGGTAAGGTAAGGTAAGGTAAGGTAAAGGTTCCCCTTGACATTTAGTCCACTCGTGTCTGACTCTAGGGAGCGGTGCCCATTCCCGTTTCCAAGCCATAGAGCCAGCGTTTGTCCGAAGACAGTTTCCGTGGTCACGTGGCCAGTGTGACTAGACATGGAACACTGTTACCTTCCCACCAAGGTGGTACCTATTTATCTACTCACATTTTTACATGCTTTCGAATGGCTAAGTTGGCAGGAGCTGGGACAAGTGACAGAAGCTCACTCCATCGCGTGGATTCGATCTTACAACTGCTGGTCTTCTGACCCTTTCAAATATTTGAAAGTCTGTATTCAGAGGAAGATAAGATCTGTTCTTGATCATCCCAGAGTATAGGGCACGCAACAATGGGCTCAAGTTATAGGAAGCCAGATTTTGGCTGAATATCAGGAAAAACTTCCTAACTGTTAGAACAGTGCGATAGTGGAAGCAGTGACCTCAAGGGGTAGTGGCGAGTGCTCCAACACTGGAGGCATTCAAGAAAAACTTAGATCATGCCCTGGCAGATCTGCTTTGATGGTATTCCTGCGCTGAGCATGGGGTTGGACTTGATGGCCTTGTAGGCCCCTTCCAACTTCTCTTTTCTATGATTCTATGATTTTATGATCACACCCATGATCAAGAACACAATTGACATGCAATGCGCACTCCATCCATTAAGTCCAAAAACATCTGCAAATGCTCTTCTGCATGTGTAAATAGCTTCTGGCTACTCTTTTAAAACTGACATTTACAAATGCCCAGAAAGTGCTGTATCTTGAACCCAGATGGACCTTAAAATCAGAGGGAAGCCCCTTCCGGAGATCCAGCAGCTGTGCACAGAGACCGTGGGCCAAACCCACACCCGCTCCCATACCCACCACCTCAAAAAGATTGCTTCTTTCAAAAGGAAGAAGTCCCCTCATGTCCTC